>NC_048554.1:5566696-6250123 GCF_902806685.2 Maniola hyperantus | reverse complement strand
CACCGACCTATTATTTTACGAAAAAGGGGATTTAGTTACTATCTATCATACTGACTAGATTGATTAGCCACTTGATTAACTTTGAACGAAGTACATGTCCTTCCATTTTATTGTTTGAAAAGAAAATTTGACGATCACGCAGTCGGGCCACCACATAGTCATTAATAAGTATAGTTGTTAGTTAGTGATTTTTTATTTTATTATTTTTTTATGTTTCCGTGTGTTTTATTAGTTATCATTAGTTTAGTTATCATTAGTTTATAATCCGTGGCGTCACCCGGTTCAGGGTACCAGCTGAAAATCAGCGCTGTATGTCCTTGTGCAACAAGGCATACAGCATAATGCTGAGCTGGGACCCTTTTTTCGGGTTGTGCCACACAATATAACAGTTTGTTCCGGCGCTTCTTTTGCTTGTTCTCAGGTGGAAGAAGCGCCGGAACAACCAGCTCTTAGCTTTAAGTTGTGATGTGTGGCATAATTTGTATTAATAAACGTCTTTTCTTTCTTCTTTCTTTCTTTTCTTACCTTGTATGCTTTGCATTTATCAGTGACACAGAAAAATATCCTTACAAACTTTTTTTTTATCAGACGCCTCTTCAAAACTTCCCACGTGCTCTTGCGCCATAATAGGTATATCAAACATGCAAGTCAAAGAAGGCTAGGTCAGGCTATATAAATACAATTTTGTGAGCAAACGTTCGCAAAAGTGTCCCTCTGATCATATATTTTGACTGTAAAAGCAAAAAAGTTTGACTTGAAGATTTATAACTCTATGTAAACGTGATTCGAATCTTGTTAAGACACGCGCGAGACAAATAAAAAGTGTAGAAAATTACAGAAAAACCTTTTGAAAGGATTTTCCTGTTAGTTCTTCTCAGTAACAGCAGGTCTGATCCACATACCTACTGTTTACATTCAGACCATTTTTTACGAATCTGTGTTTTATTTCGGTTATGGATGCTTTTGGAAAAACGAGTTCACATACGCGACAATATTTCGTACTCGACCTCTCGTGAGGCTTTTCACTGTTCATACAATACTAGCTGATCTGCACGGCTTCGCTCGGGTAAAATTTGATATATACACACATAACATGCCTATAATACTTCTGGATAAAATAGCTTTCTATTGGTGAAATATATAATACTAGCTGATGCTCGTGACTTCATCCGCGTGGGATTAGGTTTTCAAAAATCCCTTGAGAACTCTTGATTTTCCGGGATAAAAAGTAGCGTATGTCACTCTCCATGTCTTCATCTATACATACTAGTAGTATATACCCATGCAAAAAATCACGTCAATCCGTTGCACCGTTGCAACGTGATTGAAGGACAAACCAACAAACTAATAAACCAACAAACCAACAAAAACACTTACGCATTTATAATAAGTGTACTGATTAAAATCGGTTCAGCAAAGTTAAAAAGCCACGGACGAAGCTTACAATTAGAACAGAACAGAGAAAACTTAGATTTTATAGATTCCCGATTTTCCCCGAAATTGAAACCTCCTATAAGAAGAGATAAGACCACTGTGCCATGAAGATGGTTGTAGTGTTGTATATTGCAGTAGTATTGTATGTTCGTAGTACAACTATTCATGTTTTAGCGCTACAGTGTGTGGCTTTCAATTAAAATAGATGACCTGCGGTACTCTCACAAAACTAACCACCTTTGTCCATAGCACACTGACAGTAATAGCTTGCAAAATTGAGTTACTAGGTTATTTTTGAGTGGAGACCGCGTTTAAGCAAGCGTAGTGTGGGACGCCCTCCAGCACGATGGACCGACGATATAGAGGCTGGCGGGAAGTGGCTGGATGAGGAAGGCTGAGGACCGGGTGTGGTGGTGCTCTTTAGGGAAGGTCTATGTCTAACAGTGGACGTCCACAGGCTGATGATGATGATGGTGATGATGATGAGGTTATTTTTGTCTCATAACATTAAGTAGGTACGTATTGAAATCAATTTATCTGCTAATATTTATACACTATTGGATGATGCCCGCGACTTTGTCAGCGTGGATTTCGGTTTTTAAAAATCCTGTGGGAACTCTTTGATTTTCCGGGATAAAAGTAGCCTAGTATATCCTTCCCCGGGATGCATGCTATCGCTGTACCAAGTTTCGTCGAAATCGGTTGAACGGATGGGCCGTGGAAGGCTACCAGACAGACAGACAGACACACTTTCGCATTTATAATATTAGTATGGAAGTATGGATATTAGTATGGATTGTGGCCAAAATTCATTAGGTATTGAAAGCCGAACGCTGTATAGCCTGCAACCTGCATTGAAAAGTAAATTCTATGGTAACTAAAGACTAAGTAGGTACATCGGATACTATTCATATCGAATTAGCTTATTCCCGCGACTTCGTCCGCGTGAACTTCACAAATTTCAAACCCTATTTCAGCCCGAATCGTCAAGTAGTTTGAGCTGTGTGTTGATAGATTAGTCAGTTAGTCAGTCAGTTTTCCTTTTACATTTGACTAGCTTATGCTCCCGACTTCACCCGCGTGAACTTGACAAATTTCAAACACCTATTTCACCCCCTTAGGGGTTGAATTTTCAAAAATCCTTTCTTAGCTGAGGCCTACGCCATAATAGCTATCTGCATTCTGCATGCCAAATTTCAGTCCGATCCGTCCAGTAGTTTGAGCTGTGCGTTGATAGGTCAGTCAGTCAGTCAATCCTTTTGTATATTTAGATTATTCGAAGGACGCAGTTCAAAAGCGCTCTCATTCAGTAAAAGGATTCCGACAATACATCAAAATATACAAATTGAATTCATCCCTGTTTTCCTTAATAGGGATATGTTGAGTGCCGAGTCGCAAAACATTTGATTTGGTTTTTCATGTAACTTCGTTTACTTACAATTTTTTTTCCATTAACACACCTAATGAGGCAGAAGGAAACTTTGTTCTTCCTCTCTTTGCTATTCCTCTCAACATTAGAACTATCTCAACATTAGTCTATCGGTTTTACGAACTATATGTATGTGCCCTGCCAAATTCTAGTCAACATTCTCATAATATAATAATATATAAGCATGCAAATGAATAATATTTAATATCTAGTAATGATAATTTTAATAATTTTAATCCTATTCGTTTTGTATCTTTAATATTTACCATTTTATTGTACCTAAAATTGTATTTGCAATACCCTGACAGGGTCTCATGTATTTAGCTTTTAGCTTTAAGCACCCACCATCAATAAATGTAAATGTACATGAAAGCAAATAAATAAATCTGAATCTGAATCTGAATTCCACTTCAGCTTCGCAACCCGTTGAGCTATATGTCGGTTACTCTAGTTCTCCTACGGATCTCCTTAAATTTGATACAAAAACCCAATTACGAGTAACATTAGTTACTTTATCTTTAGATAATACCTTTCGCATCTGTATATACATCACGTATTCTAGGAAATAAATAACTCACTTTGTCCGGATGTTTCTCGGGTCCCATGTGGATATAGAGCCTTTATGGACTTAACCTCGCCAACCTATATTGAAATACCCTTCAGTTCTATGAAACGGTGACACAGCTTCTAACAAAACCGTGTAAATAAATAATCTAGCCGTACAGAAGCAAGCGTTACTTTGCGAAAGACCATGGATATAGTACCCACATAATACAAGGAACCAAAAGTCCATGGTATAAGTAGGTACCTATATAATACAAGGAACCATAAGTCCATGATATACCGAAGTATTTACATAATACAAGGAACCAATAGTTCATGATATAAGTACCTACATAATACAAGGAACCAGAAGTTCATGATATATGTACCTACCTACATAATACAACGAACCAAAAGTTCATGATATATGTATGTAGGTACCTACCTACAGAACACAAGGAACCAAAAGCTTAATTTGCTATAATCCGCTGCAACAAACAAATCTGTATGGTGCAACATGCAGCACAGTTGCGGTGCATACAGCAGCGGTTCTCCCACTACTAAACATGCAGGAAAAGTCAGCCACCAAGCAAGCAATACGCACCACCACCAAGCAACGCGTGTTACGAATCACTCCGCTGATGTATAGTAGGTATATACTTATCTATACATCAAAGATCATCTTAATCAACCCATCGCCGGCTACTACAGTGCCTATATCCACATAACATCACTACCCCTATTAGGTATAAATGCGAAAGTGTGTTTGTTTGTTGGTTTATTGGTTTGTTGGTTTGTCCTTCAATCACGTCGCAACGTAGAAACGGATCGACGTGACTTTTTGAGTTCCCACGGGATTTTTATAATCCTAAATCTCCTAAACTAGTCTCTTCTCAGAAGGGTTTGTCTACCACGCTGGCCAAGTGCGGATTGACCAAATTCCATCAAATCAATTGAACGGATAATTTCATACCTCACAATCATAACATTTAACTAGACCGTGTCCAAAACACGTTTTGATTAAATCACGACTGGAAACGCAAACAAACGAAACAAATTCGTAAAATTAAATTTCGACCTATTTTATTACTAACACGACAGCTCTAATTGATTGACCTAATAACGACTCTCAGTTTTTGCTAAACTTAAAAAAAAATATCAACTCTACCTTTATTTTCAATCCCATTTTGGTGCTTATCTAAATGAACGTAAAGGTTTCACGTTTTGTAGGACTTCTTCTCGTAGAGGATAGATAAATAAATAAATATGAGTTAATCTCAGTCAAATTGGTTCAGTCAGTGTGGTGTGAATGAGTATCAAAGGTCCAAACTTTTACATTTGTATTTGTAGGAAAGACTGTAAGCCTTTATAAGATAATGATGATAATGATTAACGCGGATACGTCAGGACTACAACATATTAGATTAACCGAGCCTACGTGGGCGTACTAACAATATTCTTGCACACTACGAGAGATATCACAGACCACCCTCAACGATACCTACCCTCAATAATAATGAGTCCGGCACCCAGACCAACCAGCTAACCTAGCACACCACAATTAGTTCAATTAACATCAACTACAACAATCACGTTCGTCTAATGCAAATTGGAACGATACAAAAGGACTCACCAGATTTAAACAGCTAGACGACACACACTATACCGTCACTAACACAGAATCACAGCACCTTTCACAACATTCAGACCTTTCAGACCACGTCTTACTACACTGCGAGCCAACGAAGTGAGTCTTGAGTCAGGCTGCTCAAATAAACACACCACGTCATGATTTCTGTAAAAGCGCGCTGGGAAAATACAATGTTGTGTTCTTGCCACTAGGTGGCGCATTTCCGTATTGTTTAATGTGCATTCTATTTATAATTAAAAAATACGACTCTGCCAGCATATTTATAATATTAATAGCTGATGTCCGCGACTTCGTCCGCGTGGAATTAAGTTTTCCAAAATCCCGTGGGAACTCTCGTTTTTTGGGGATAAAAAGTAGCCTATGTCACTCTCCAGGTCTTTATCTATACCCATGCAAAAAATTACGTCAATCCATTGCACCGTTGCGACGTGATTGAAGGACAAACCAAAAACCAACAGACCAACACACAAACCAACAAACAAACACACTTTCGCATTTATAATAAGGGTACTGATAATAAGGGTACTGATAGTAAGATTGTCAAGGTTTATTTACCTATACTATATATAGGTAGATCATAAATTCTAACTTCCAGTCACAAGACGTAGGTAAAGTTTGCTATCTGTTTCAATTTGTCGCTCCTCCAGACGGAGATCCATTACAAGTTTCGCAAGTCTGCTTTCCGTCGCGTCACATCATTTCGTGTTAGTTTATCGTTTACAACGAAAAACATAATAGAATAGAATATCTAAATATATAAAAGGAAAAGGTGACTGACTGACTGACTGACTGACTTACTGACTGACTGACTGATTAACTGATCTATCTACGCACAGCTCAAACTACTGGACGGATGGACCTGAAGTTTGGCATGCAGATAGGTATTACGAAGTAGGCATCCGCTAAGAAAGGATTTTTGATAATTCAACCCCTAAGGGAGTGAAATGGGGGTTTGAAGTTTTTGTAGTCTACGCGGACGAAGTCGCGAGCATAAGCTAGTAAAATATAAATTAATATGAAGAGTAAATTACCTCAGTGTACGTGGCTAATAAAACTAAAAATTAAAAAGAGCAATACTTTATCTAGATTAAAATATAAAATTAACTCTAATGGACTTAACTTCACCAGTTAAAACATAAATTATAATAGCATCATGTTTTAACTTTTCACAGCTCTTGAAATGTTGCCACGTAGGTAGTTATTTTATGGATATATTTTAAAAACACTTTCTTTGCTGTGCATTTTAGCATTTTAAAATCTCTGAAAAATTGGTTTGAATAATGTCACCGGTACATTAGCGAAGTATAAGAGTTCCCAAAGTATTTTGGAAAAATCTAAATCCACGTGGACGAAGTCACGGGCATCATCTAATTTCTTGTAATTAAATCATTTTAATATCTTAATTAGTGGCAAAATCTACATTTACTAGTATTGTAAAATGGTACCTTTTTTTTGTGATTCGTACCCAATAACTAATAAGAGTGCCAAACGACCCTATTACAAAGCCTGCGCTGTCAATACGTCTGTCTGTCAGCGGGCTGTATCTTATGAACAAAAAACATTTACTGATAGGGAGTTTAAATTTTTACAGAGTGTCGCTAAAATAACAAATGAAAAATTAAAAACTACACATTCATGTACGACGGTACAGAACCCTTCGTGTGCAAGTTCAACTCGCACTTGGCCGGTTTTTAAATAAAATATTACTCACTCACTTTGTACTTTATTTTAAAATCACTTTAGCGCGTGTACAATATTAATTATTAAGAAGTTTCTTTTTTCTTCCAAACAAATTAAGAATGTTAGAACATTATTTTTATTTATTTTTATTTTTCATGTACCAAAATTGTAGTTACAAAGTAATAATAAATTAAGTTACATTATATTTACATTACATTAACACTTCGTTCAAAAGTAGTTTTAATTTGGAATTGTCGGGTTGCTTGGAACAAGTAAGTAAAAAAAATATATATATATAATATGCTTGGAAAAAATAAAGACAATCTAAAATGAAAAAATCTGTTCTTAGCTTTACAATTTATTCTAAATGGTTCACGTAAAACCATTTTGTGTTTGCGAAATCACGTAAAGTGTTTTGTAGACAGGCCGTAGAGCCAAAAGAAATGTCTATTTTCGTAGCTTGTGAGTTCGGGCGACAATATTTTTATTGTATGCCTCGTACATTCAAGTTCAAATTACTTGGGCTGATCTCTATATAGATTTCCGAAAAGGTATTCTTTAGAAAACTTTTGGGCTACGCTTAATGATGTTTAATATTAAATACATAGCCCAGCGCTCATTCTGTTGGAATTTATCTGGAATTTATCTGATTATTTATTACGAAGAATGCTTGGTGAATTCCTAAGTATTATGACTCATAAATAATTAATAAATATTATTTAAGTATTTAATGTACTGTCCGGTATGATGCCGCCTAGAAACCGATCAAGGGTATGGGTTTAGACTGCATCATCACTTACCACCAGGTGATATCGCATTCAAGCAATAACTTGTATGGGAATAAAAAATCATCGTAAGTACAGTCTTTGATTTTATGTACTTACATAGTACTACTACCGCGTAAAATACTACTTTGCGAATCCGGTATTTGACAACTAGTCAAATCAGTATCTTTTTATCAAACGCGCGCTTAGTATGCGAGCTTCTATGAAATACTGGCATGTGACGTCGCAATGATTTGACGTGCTTTTTTAGTTTAATCGATAATATGAAATGGATATTCTAAGGACGTGGATTTCACGTATTTTGGAAGACCCTCTATGCGATAATCACTGAGAAATAATTTATTTTTGACATAGGCAACATCCCTATTGTTTGTGTTTCGGATCCAGATTGTGTTCTTAAATCACTGTCCTTGACAGTCTATTATTTGCTAAAGTAATGAGCGAGTAATTACACTTTTACACAATTACTATGCCACTGATGCCACTTCAAAGATCTCGAAATAGACGAAAACTAATAATAAACATTCATACACTATAATCTGGTTAGATGATTTTAATTGATAGTCCTTTCAAAGCATAATGTCGGTATCTTATTCTTTACAATCTCGTTTCGAATATTGAAACCAAGGAAGTGAATTAAGTAGAAAATAATAATTTATTTTCTTTTGTATTAAAAATAAAATATTCTCTGAAATTTTAACATCTTTAAAATTTGCTGAAATTCCTTTTTCCTGTAACATTGGAAATTGACTATTTTTTTCTAAGAAGTTAACGGTATAAAAGAATCGAACAATAAGTACATAAATTATTTATTATTTATAGTTAATTTGGAAATATATTTCATACAAAAAAGAAAGGTTAGGAGTTTGCCGCTTATTAGGTTCTGATTTATGGCATTCGAAATAATATCGTAACTCTGGACGCAATAATTTTATTGATAGTGGAAAGACTACAAGGGACTATAAGGGTTAGAAATTTGTGAATTTTATATCAGACGAAAAATTCTGTAAATTGTATAAATATAACTGGTAACTGGTACCCGCAACTTCGTTCGTGTGGATTCAATTTTTATAAAATTTTGATTTTCCGGGATAGAAAAAGTATCATATTATTTCACTCTCCAAGTTTTTAAGTAGGGCAAAACGCTCTTTTGTGCTTGAAGAACAAACCAACAAACAAACACACTTTCGCATCTCTATATATAAAAATGAATCGCTAAATGTGTTGCTGATCGCAAATCTCGAGAACAGCTGAACCGATTTCGCTAATTCTTTTTTCAGCTAGTTTATAATAAAAATTATAAATAAAACTTCAAGAAATCTAGTTTTAATATAAAAACAACAAGTTATAAGACACGAAGTTCCTCGCGTAGTCTAAAACTAACGGAACATCTTGCGGACAATGTTATGCATTGGATATTATGCAAAAACAGACTGCTACCAACCCTATTTTGTAGCTAGCTGCTAGCACCTACTCTATCATGAACACTCATGTAGCAAATAATGAAGTCACGTAGACTCGTAGAGCCAACGTAGAGTGTTCACACTAAACTGAGAGTGTCGGTTTTATTCTAAACGACGTCGTCAATTTCCTTTTATGGCAATCTCGCTGGACAAGTTACTGCCGGAATTAGGTAGATTGTAATGCAAGTATGATGCATACAAAATTGGTTTTCGCATAATAACTTTAATCGTACACACAAATACAATATAGTAAAGGAGACCGACCATCTCCAATACATCGTTGGGCCCAGAAATTGATGGACCGGTACAAGTTCCAAATAACTGTCATTTGTTAGATAAAAATATCTCTTTTAGACTGCTTGAGATTCAGTTTGAGTGACAACTGTGTAATCACAATATAGTGTGGGCTTAAATCCATGGTTAGGTTATGTTAGATAATGTGTTATTTTAACATCATTTTTGCAATAGTCAATCAAGTAATAAAAATGAGACTAGTGAACTGTTTACGTTGCTTTACTTTAAGTACATAAAATAAATAATCCAACATAAAATAATACCAAATTCTACTGTACACCATCCCACTATACAATTATTAATTATAATTATTTTTTTTGTGATTTGGTTTATAATAAAATAAAGGATTTTTCCAATATTTTTTTTCTATAACAAGACTATGCCCAAGTCTGGGCCCAAAACTGGTAGGTCTCCTTTCAAAATAAAATGTAAAACTTTGAACTCAGGATCTTTAGAGCTTTGACTTGATAGGATCGACGCCTAAACGTACATTACGTGACGTTACGTGAACTCCATGTATTCCGACATTTTATCTTGATAACCTGTTATAAGGGATAGATATAGGTTTTCCATTTACTTTGTTAGGTCGAAGAGGCGTAGGTGGTTTTACTACGCTTTTGTTGCTTTATTTTACGCCTGTGTGACCTTTCGTAAAATAAAAATAAGTAGAAAAGAATAATCCACAAAAAAACAACAGATTCAATAGGATAGATAGATTGATCTAGATTTTAAATATGCCACATTTTGCTACTTTTGGAAGCTCTTTATTTGAAAACTATAAATGCAGTAACTTTAATATTTCAATATTAAATGCTTTTTGGATCTTTTATGACGTTGTCGACTTTCATGTCCATGGACGTCTCCTACTAGAACTATGAAGGAACTATGGGTATAAACTATGGGTAGAATTCACGAACTGGAAAGAAACAAGATGGCTATCTTGTTTCTTTCCAGTTCGTGAATTCAGACCTGTTGCTTGCAAAGTTTCAACTTCGGTACGACAGATAGTTTGAAATGGTATTTACTTACTTAGCACTTAGAAGTTGAACTGAATCTCTTATCGCTTAGTTGATTTCTCTTTGGAAGTAACCGTACCTGATATTAAATTTATATACCTATTACGGTTAGTTCCACAGAGCAAGTTCCGTACGTTAACGAGTTAGTAACGAGAGAGTTCTAAATATTTAATATGAAGTATTACTTACATTCTTGTGCTTGTCTTGGCCTGGGTTTTTCGATTTAATTAGGTAGGTACTAGATGATGCCTGTGACTGCGTCCGCGTGGATTTAGGTTTTTGAAAATCTCATGGAAACTCTTTGATTATCCGGAATAAAAAGTAGTCTATGTCCGTATGGCTCCAGCATAACCAGCATTCCAGCAAACAGACAGACAGACACACTTTCGCATTTGTAACAATATTAGTATGGATTAGTATATACATAGATTGCAGCCATCTCTATCACTTCTTTTCAGATGTCTTTCATGTTTCCATTCAACGTGTAAGTTGATAATGGCGTAAATACAAAAATAGTTCTATAGGTATATAGAAAAGTAGACGCCGATTCATTGGTGTGTATCACAAAATACTTATTGTACTAGGAATTTAAGGGAGAGTTTATTGACCTCAAGGTTGGACACGAAAATGACATTTTATTGAATCGGAATAAGAAGTCCAAGGGATCGAAGATAATAGATACAATTTACAAAATGTTATAGAGTCTAACATTCCAAATCAATAAAGGAACGTAATATATTTTGTTTTTGATAATAATAACATGTACATCATACTATTGAAAGGCGATTTTTTTGTTAACGACTCTTAAGAAAAGTAGAAATAGATTTTTGCAAATATGCTATTTTTGAGATTAACATTCAACTCACTGTCAAATTACTTATTAATATTATACAATTTTGAAGGTTTATTATTAAATTACGAACCCATGGTCTCCACCCCAAAAGGCGCAAATATGAGAATATAGAAAGTAGTTTCATTTTTGTGCCTTTTGGGGTGGAGACCATGGGTTCGTGGGGCGAGGATGCTAGATCCTTTTTTAAGGACCTTTCATCCCGTCTCGCGGAATCCACGGGGGACCGGAGGGCTGGCAGTTACCTCGGTCAGCATATTAGTCTGGCCATTCAACGAGGTAACGCTGCCAGCGTTCTGGGCACCCTGCCTCGTTGCGGTGGTTTAGATGATATTTTCGATTTGTAATTTTTATGTTCTAGAATAAGTTTGGTATTTTTGTTTTTTGTAATTTTGAAGTAATAATTTATTATGATTTTAAATTGGAGACAAAATCAAAGTTCGGAAGTTCCTAAATCGAATTCGCAACTTCGTAGCACCCCTTGAACGTTGTCAGAAAAGTGGTAGATACGATCGTTTCGTTCTCATCTCTTCTTATTTAGGGATAATTTATTGCAGCGCATCTTTTATGATTTCATAATATTATTATCGCCAATAAAACGGTACTTAAAGTTGTAATGGACATGTCCGTGAACTTTATTATTATTACGTGATATATAAAGAATATGGGGCGCCATTCTGCCTGAGAACGTCAAATAAATATTTTATTATAAGGTCCTATTGAAATAGTATTGTTTTAAGGAAAGTTGTGACGAGTTGAATTTAAGTAAGAAGCTGTCGAACAAAACGGTGTAATTAATCTGATCAAAATCTTTTTCTTTAATCCGGATGTTTTTGGTCCACTGAAATAAAACTCATTTACAAGCAAAATGGCCTCAAACTGTGCTAAAATTGAATCCGAACCCTCGCCAGACACTCAACTTTAAAGATGTCTGATTTCCACCATACTATGTGTTTAGCAACGCATGTAGTGATTTCTAATACTAAGTATTCTGAAGAAAATATGAAAAAATTAGACTTTATACTTTGGTGTAAGATTTTTTACACCTTTATTAGGTACCTGTTATCTCTCAAAGCCACCATGATCTAAACAAATATCCAAACAAACGTTCCTCCCAGTGTTCGGGACAATACGCAGAGAAACTTTCAGCTTTCATAAAATAAAGAAGGACTGGCACACGCTGGCTCCTAGGCCATTATAACACAGACATCCGCTAAGAAAGGATTTTTGAAGATTTAACTCCTAATGGGGTAAAATAGGAATTTGAAATTTGTGTAATCCACGCGTATAATATAATATACCCATAAGTCGCGGGCATAAGCTAGTTATAAAATATAAGCAATTTCTGTAGACGCCTCGGGCCTTGCCAACGGAAAATACTTTAACAAAGATTTTAGAAGGGTTTCGTATAAATATTTTAATTACTTTCTAGTTATATTATTAAGAACGACGGACGACGCAGTAATCTTAATAAACGTTTAATTAGTGTTAAAAACAAGAAAAAGCTTTCTCCAAAAATCTTTTGGGTATTGAAATGAAATCTAATTTGAATAAATGGTTACTCAGCTTCCACTGTGACCTAAATTTCAATTTAACTTGATTTTAATAAGTCGAAAGACGCCGAGTCTTTCATTTAATTATAATAGGTATAACTTGCTAAGCAACGTTTCACACACATGAGTCTAATGTTTAAGGTTTTTTTAATAGAATAGTAAATACTAGCTTTTATCCACGGCATCGTCTGCACTACATACTTACCTATTACGTAATTTATAGCCTTGTTACTTTTGGATGAAGCAGCTTTCTAATTGTGAAATAATTATTAAAATCGGTTCAATTGTTTAGATTTTATCGATTTCAAACAAACAAACATATCTTTCCTCTTCTATCTATTTATTGTATCTAGTATAGACTACTAAGGTTCCCCTATAGTCTATCCCCACCACCTAAAGCTTTTATTAAGAGCAATGCGTGTAATGGGTAGAATTTTAATCTAGAATCCTCAACGGATTTCAGCCCTACACATAATCAATAAGGATGTTTATCTTTACTATAATTTACGTTTGAACAATAATAATGTTTATGCAACGTCAACATAGGTTGGTATATTGTTGTTCTATTAATGTTCTCGTCACGTATGCTAATCATTTGTTATTCACGGATAAGGACCACTATTGTCACTATTCTGAAATTCAAATACACTATTCAAACTGTTTGAACTACATCATTATTCTGAATATTCAACAATTGAACTAGGTGAACTGGCAAACATTATTTTTATCCTTCGGTGTCAAGTTATCTTACCTGCCTACTGATTCGCTAACTCAGTGTCTGACACTGAATGATAGCCACCATGTCAAATGAGCTCGGTGGAAATCATTCAGTGTTAGACACTGAGTTAGTGAATCACCCCGTTGTTGATAAGTGATGCTGATGATGCAGTCTAAGATGGGAGTGGGCTAACCTGGAAGTGATTAACGACAGTCTGGTAACTGACCACGGCTAAAACCTTTTCAAACTAAACCTGAGGCAATTCAGAAGTCATAATAAATTAGACTTGACTTAGACGCAGCGTTGGAAGATCCCCCACTAGGTGGACGGACGACATCAGACGAGTCGCAGGGAGCCGCTGGATTCAGGCGGCGCGGCGTGGTGCAAGACCGTGGCGTGTGGAAGTCCCTAGAAGAGACCTATGCCCAGCTGTGGACGTATATCGGTTCATGATGATACTAGAAGCAGTGATAGGCTCGTCGTAAGACGTCGGCCTCTTACTCGAGAGGTCGAGGGTTCAATACCGGTCAAGCACCTCTAACTTTTCGTAGCATTTAAATATAACTTGCTTTACCGGTTAAAGAAAACATTGTGAGAAAACCTGCATGCCTGAGAATTCTCCATAATGTTCTTAAAGGTGTGTGAAATCTGCCAATCTACACTTGACTAGCGTGGTGGATACAGCCAAATCCTTATTATTCTAAGAGTAAGCCTGTGTGCAGTTGTGAGCCGGCAATGGGTTTCATCATGATGAAACCCATTGCCGGCTCACAACATTGATGATCTATTTCGTACCTAGTTATTAATATAATGTCATGAGTGTTTACTTGTAACCCATCCTTCATTTTAGAATATCGTAATATAATTGGCTTATCCTCATTATTTTTAAATCGCAGAGGATAAAAAAGCGCTAAATTTTATATATATTTTTTTGATATGAAAAATCAGACACGCTGATTCATCTAAGTTATTAGAGAGAAAAAGATGTTCTCATAATTCATAATTCTTTCAGATCTTCAATTTTTCATGGTAATAGGTTTACGCAGGCAGCAATGGAATGTCTTTATTAGAAAATATACCTAATACCGGCTTTCTCCTTCTTGCGGAATTCTTTTATTAGAGCATCCTAATCCTAATTCCTAATCCTAATATCCTAATTCCTAATAATATTATAAATGTTAGAGTGTAGACATTTGGATGTTTGGATGTTTATTACTCAATCACGCAAAAACGGCAGAACGGATTTGGATGAAATTTGGAATGGAGATAGATTATACCCTGGATTAACACATAGGCTACTTTTTTTATCCCGGAAAATTAAAGAGTTCCCGCGGGATTTTGAAAAATGTAAATCCACACGGATGAAGTCGCGGGCATCAGCTAGTAGGTTTATAAAATGACTATCTTTTGAATTATTTCCAGGTACCATTTTACATTAAACTGGGCACTATTACGTGGGCAAAGCCAGAGCCTCAATGGCTCAACGGTTTAAGGAGCGGACTGAAATCCGCAATGTCGCCGGTTCAAACCCCACCCGTTGCTATTGTCGTTCCCTACTCCCCAGCACAAGCTTAACGCTTAGTTGGAGGGGAAAGGGGAATATTAGTAATCATGATAAACTTGGATAATTTTGCGACTGTATCGCTACTGAATCGCTGCAAAAAGTCCCTAAAATATTTTTAGCTTGCCAGTTTGGTTTGAAAGCATCAATGGTATTATTCCTTACGTAGGTATCCCGTTCTTGTTGTTGTATGAGTAATAGAACCCTAAAAAGGAAATGCAAAACGCACGAGAGTAGAAGTACAATTTAGACGCGTACGTAACGTAACGTATTTTTACATAATAAAAATATTTGGAAAGCATTAAATCCATACGGCATGACAAGTAACGTAACAATAACAGATCAATAACATCAATAACCGTGATTTATTGTCGTCACACATATCCAATTTAAATGTCAAACGATTGATTTCCGAAAAAAGTAGGTATACCAACTGTTGCCGAAATGCCGACACACATTTTGTTTCAGTTTGATATGTATCGTTAAAATATTTCCTTTATTCATAAAGTTCATGTAGTGGAAAGTGACCCAAATACATGATATAAAATTCGGAATACCATTAGCATTTATAATGCTTAAAATTCCATAATTTTACTAGGGTATTTCATAATTTTATTAAAGTGAATACCTGTCGGTTCCGCATTTTTGATATGTAGGTACTTTAATTACCTATTAAAATTTTACCACCACGATAACGATAACATTCAAAAAGATATCATAATTTTATTTGGTATATCTGTTAGGTACTACCCACCATTAGACAATGAATGAAAAAAGGAATTATACGTATAACTTTATCGATTATATTATCTTATATGTACGTAACAAATATTCCTTAATGCCACCTTATTAAATATCTCGTGTATTACGGCCCGCAATACTTACGCTGAAAAACTTTATTGCCTATATATTATTTGTGTGTCAGCACGATGATAGAACACTCGCAATAACTTTTAACAGCTTAGTTTATGTCGGTGTTTCAGAAAATATATCCATAATATATATAGATACATTTTGTAGAATAAATTTCATGATAATAAAGGAACATTATACATAAATTTTATAAATCTACTCGTACATCCACGCCATAATGTAAAGAACAAGATATTATAATATTATGATGAAATTGTAAGCCTGCTTCCTAAGAAGGTTTATATACGGGTAAAATGATAAAGAATAGTAGATACATATTAGTTAAAATAGCTCTATGGACAAACCGTAAACGCACCATATTTTCGTATATTTGAATAAACATATACCATCAGAATCACCACAATAATTAATAAAAATTGCCCAAACATATTTTCATTGACCAAAAAAAAAATCGACTATGTATATTGTATACCTTAAAACACGAAAAAAGTAGGGACTAATGAATTACCTTAATAAAATTAAACTGCTTATTTTTTAAATCTATATTTTCGATCTATGCTAGGCATAATATTAAGTAAGTACCTAGGGACCTATTTAGGAAACGTACGCATTTTGTGAGTGGAGGAACCACTGCACCGATATGAATTTTTTTTTTCACCATTTGAAAGGATCATACCTAGATAAAAATTCCATTTGGAAGAATAGTAATCCAGATGGACTTAAGTAATATGTTTTTTCAATCAGGGCAAAGTCGAGGCGGGTCGCTACTTGCTAGTGTAGTAAGTATAAATTGAGAACTTCCTGAGATTCAAATCAGTTTAAAAGCAGTTATTTACAACCAAATTACCAGTTCATCAGCGAAGGATTTGTTAACATTTCTGTTTCGTTTCACTTTATAGTCGGGCATCAAAAATCTGCGCTATGCCGCTTCTACGTTAACTTTTAATGACTTTTAGGCAAATTGGCGAAATAGCTCCGTAAATCTTGATGGCACTCTTAATTAACATCCTAATTGTTTGTAAGGCGAAACATTTAAACACTTAAACTTTAATGAACATGTTCGATATAAATTTACATACCGGTTCTAAACGCTAAGATATCTACTAGTTAATTAAAATCTCGATTGAATGTCTTATTTGACTAAAGGTATGATTCCGAACCAGCACTGCTGCGTGCAGCGCGGTTCGGAATTATACCTTAAGTTTCGAATAATGTATTACTGAATTAATTTTATTTAATGAGCCTCACCTAAAATTATAGGTAGATCTTTATTACCTAATCTTAATATTCGCCCAATAAATCTTATTATCAATTTATCATTCATACAAAACATTGGGTAGGTTTTTGTAAAATTAATAAAGATTATTTATTTATCATTATTAATAGTTATTACCTACCTATAAAAAGATTACTGTTTTCTAGAGTCTATGATCGTAAGGAGGCTCTCTAAAATTTATGAGATGTGGAAATGCTACGATCTTAAATCCATACTTTCATACTATCTATACCAACTATTACACTCGACAATCGACATCCATACCGAAAATGAAAGAGTTTCTCCGTAAAATGGAAGATTATTTTTAAATCCACGCGAACGAAACTTCGTTCGCGTACCACGTACGTATAAAGTGATACGGGCATCATCTAGTAGGTTATTAATATAAAAAAGTACAACTATAATAGGAGTAAATAACAATGTGTAATACGAAATTTGCAACTTTACAAGTTTTCCTTCGCAATATTTTTGAAGCCAGCTGAATATTTCGGAGACGCAAAGTGGGCTAAACGGCAATCTGTTATATTAAAATTTATCGCTCTGGCGTCGTAGATTATGGTAAAATGGCCTCGGATATTTGATTCCAACAAGCTCTACAATCACTATTATTTTGTTCGATTACAATAAGGTCACCAATCCCCATCAAATTCAACACGAAATCATCTAGTGACCAGTCCATTGATAAACGTCAGTACCTACCTATTGCTTATTGGTTTGTCCTCCAATCACGCCACGACGGAGTGGATCAACGTGATTATTTACCTGGAGAGTGACTTAAGCTACTTTTTATCCCGGAAAATCAAAGAGTTCCCGAGATATTTTTAAAAACCTTAATCCATGCGGACGAAGTCGCGGCTATCAGCTAATGATAAATATAAGGACCGGGCATATTATGCCGATACTTATTAGCTGTCTGATGTCTTGAATAGTAAATATTCAGAGTGTAACCAGAACGCTGGCAAAAACGAAGACAGGTGAAAGTACTGATGATTACTGATATGGTACCATTAGAAAAACCGCGAAAAAAATATATAAAACAATCCTATATTTTGTAAAAGTTCACGATATACTGCAAATAAAACATCTGACTGACGCTAGAGGTCAACGAACGTTGCGTCAGTAGGTCACTCGGAGTCATTGCCACGTCGTAGGTGGGGCGTTGACCCGAGTTTTGCACGCGTGCACGTTTTGCATTGGGGGGGTTGAAAATTACTAAACTACGAAAACTACAAAATGGGCAAATGGTTATTAGTATTGGATTGTGATTAGGTAGTATAACAAATGGCGCCAAGTTTTTGCTTGCGTTCTGGTTACACTCTGTATAGATAAAGGAAAGTACTAATTGGTATATTATATTCTGTAGTAAACCAACCATTCCAACCAAGTTCCAACCTATTCATTAATTTAACATTATATCAAAGACACCTTGAGGTAATATGATTTATAGTATCAGAGTACTAAAAAGTTTTAATTACTTTTGTTAAAATGTTCAGACGGTTCAATTAATTTCGATTGCAATTTAGAAACACACCTATAGACAGTGCGGTTTAAATTGTAACTATTTAGAGTTTATCGACCCTATCGTGATAAATTAAAATAAAATATATACATTTATAATTTACTATAATAATTCCAAATCTAGTGCAAGATTATGTACTCTTTTTTAATTTACATGGCAGCCATTTTGAAATTTTTATAATTTGTTGATAAATCGACAATAGAAAAACACTGTGAAAATTTCAACTCTATACCTATTACGATTCAAGAGATACAGCCCGTTACACATAGACAGACGGACGGAAGCGAAGGCTTAGGAATAGGAAACCCTAAAAAGAGGGGATGAAATAAATGTCTGACTCATCATGTCTGTCACAGCCGATAAACATTTTGATAATAAATTCGAAGCAACGACATGAGAAAATAGCTTTAAAACTTTTCCTATAACACAAGTTTTAATTATTTTAGTTTTGTATACGAGAATCTCTACTTACAATAAAATTAAGTTAAGCTTCCCTGTACCTATTTAGCTATCAACATCATGATCAACCATCGCCGGCTCACTACAGAGCACGGGTCTCCTCTCGGAGTGAGATGGATTTTGGCCATAATCTACCACGCTGGCAAAGTGCGGATTGGCACACTTCAACACCTTTGAGAACATTATGGAGAACGCTCAGGCATGCAGGTTTCCTCAAGATGGTTTCCTGCACCGTTAAAGCGAGTAATATTTAGTTACTTAAAACACACATAACTCTGAAAAGTTAGGGATGCGTGCCCGGGATCGAACCCCCGACCTCCGATTAGGAGGTGGACTTCCTAACCACTATCACAGTTTTTTTAGTTATGATAATAATACTTAGGTATATTATTATAATAAATTATAGTTGAGATATTTCATAAAAATTTTGGCGACTTGATTTCCCTTCTGCCCGCGACTTCGTCTGCGTGATATAACTATTTACCTATAGCTTATGTAATATAAGATAATGTAGCTATCTACCATTGAAAGAATTTAGTGAATCATGCAGACTATTCGTTCCTGAATTTACATACTACCCGTACCCACTCAGTACATACTAACAACCTCTTTATAATACTTTTAGTACTTATAGAATACTAGCTTATACTCGCGACTTCGTCCGCGTGGACTACATGCATTTCAAACCCCTATTTCACCCCCTTAGGGGTTGAATTTTCAAAAATCCTTTCTTGGCGAATGCCTACGTCGTAATGGCTATCTGCATGCCAAATTTCAGCCCGATCCGTCCAGTAGTTTGAGCTGACTGATAGATCAATCAGTCAGCTGAGTCAGTCAGTCAGTCAGTCACCTTTTCCTTTTATATATTAAGATTATAGATTATCGTAATGGAAGTTGGTACTCTTGAATACAGCTGTGTCATAAAAGAGTCTCCCAACGAATCAATTCCAACATTCTTTTTATGTTAAGCGTTGTTTACTTTGGGACGCATTTTGATGGCCCGAAAGCAATTTCGGATAAGTAGAACCCCGTAGTTACCCGGCTCAAGCGATGTTTAAATGTTTCTGACAATTGATGCTCATGTTATTATTTCCTACCAAGTGCCAAATTAAGATAGTGTTATTAAGATAGTAGCTGATGCCCGCGACTTTGTCCGCGTGGAATTAGGTACTTCAGTACGTAGTATTTAAAGCGATTTAGTTTTTACAAAGTAGTATAGAGTTAGCTTTAGCTGCTTCTAAAAGGGTAATAAAAAGCGTAGGTTTTGTTACAACAATCTAGTACCGGTGGGGCAATAAAGTCTCAGTTTTGTACCATACATTCCTACGTACTAAACGGCTAAACGGCTTAGTACCGTGACCGCGAATAAAAATCTGAATAGGTATAAAATGTTTGTGTCGATAGTACTGTTTTTAGTACCTAACTAAAAATAATATAATGACTAAAAATTAAAAGGCAGGGCATTATGAACCAGTGGTCAATTTAGTGATTCAAAAGTAAAGTAAAAGCTTATTTGAATAGTGAAATAAATGTATTCTCATAAAATAAGCTAGGTTAGTATAGTACGTGACAGGTCGAAATGGCAATCGGTTGCCACGGATTCCTAAAAATGTTCACGCGGGCTAAGCCGCGTGCATCATCTAGATTCTAGATAGTTAGGGACATATGTACCTATGTACTCGTAAACCTTAAGTACTTATATAAACAAAAAGAAAACGCATGTCAACAGTCTAGTTTCAAATAAACTAAAGTTGTGTAGTAAAATAAGTTGAGTAGAAAACCACGCTGGATATACTTATCCAGATTATGTCAAAAGTTGCGCTTGTACCTACGTGTAGGTATGTGGGTTTATGGGTACTTCAAACATATCAAGGACTTCATACACTTAGCCTGAAATAAGGACGGTCGCAAAGAGGAAACGGCCAACTCCAATTTTGGCGAATTGAACTTAAAATTCCTTATTCTACCATAGGATTTTTTGACAAAATAGATTTCCCGATATTTTGTCGGGTAATGGTCCCGACCATTCTTTCTTCACCCGAGAAAATATCGGGAAATCTTTACGCATATTTGGGTTCCGTAGATACCTCAAAATGAAAAAGGAACCCTTATATGATCACTTCGTTGTCTGTACGTCTGTCTGTCTGCTCGTCTGTCTGTCTGTGGTGTCTGTCAAGAAACCTACAGGGTACTTCGCGTTAACCTACAATCATGAAATTTGGCAGGTAAGTAAATCTTATAGCAGACATTAAGGGAAAAATCCGAAAACTATGATTTTGTGGTATAGGTAGGTATATCACAAAAAAAATTAAAATGTGTTCATAAACAAATACTTAGTATTTTCAACTTTCAAAATAAGATTACTATACCAAGTGGGGCATTATATGAAAAAGAACCTGTACATTCTAAAACAGATTTTTATTTATTTTTATGCATAATAGTTTTTGATTTATCGTGCAAAATGTCGTAAAAATACGACCGTGCGTAGTACGGAACCCTCGGTGCGCCAGTCTGAGTCGCACTTGGCCGGTCTTTTTCTTAAGAAAATCTAGTAAGTTACACGAACATTAAGTAGTTCACGGGTTACCCCAAAAGACATTTTATAATTTAACTAGCTGATGCTCGCGACTTCGTCCGCGTGGACTACACAAACTTCAAACCCCTATTTCACCCCCTTAGAGCTTGAATTTCCGAAAATCCTTTCTTATCGGATGTCTACGTCATAATAGCTATCTGCATGCCAAATTTTAGCCCGATCCGGCCAGTACCTAGTTTAAGCTGTGCGTTGATAGATCAGTCAGTCAGTCAGTCAGTCACCTTTTCCTTTTATATATTTAGATATAAATAGTGGGCACGTACCTATCATCATGATCAACCCATCGCCGGCTCACTACACTCAGTAGGTACTACTAAATAATCACATTTTTGTGGTTAGCTGTTTGTTCTTTGTGATCGTCGAGAAGTTAAGTAAGACATGACTCCCTGCTGTGAGATTTGAAGAAACAAAGCAACACGAAGTGCCCGTTGTTCAGGCCCGTATTTAGGGAATGGATTTCCTTTTAATTTAACCTAAGTAAGTAATACCTTTACTTACCTACTGTTAGCATTGTATTTATTTTGCATTGTACCTATAGTCCGCGACAGGTCGAGATGGCAATCAGGTGTGCGGGAGGACGCCCCGCACACCCGCACGTCACCCGGGGGTGTGCGAGGCGTTCAATCCTCGATTGCCATCTCAACCTGTCACGGACTATAGGTAGGCTCTTTCTCAAATGGACGCCCAGACATCAGTACTTCGGACTAGGGCTGGATTATTATGTAATTAACTGTACTAAGAATCCACCAAAACCGCGATAAATAAAATAGAATCTATCAATCTAGTATCCAGCCTACAATAAGAGATAGGTAGATTACATGAGTAGGTACATTACCTATTACCTATGGATGTATAATTACAGTGAATTTCAGCAGCTCTCGATACGTTGCCGTATCCGACCCAATTTGTTTACGATGATTTGTGACGTCACTGAAATTTCAGTCGCGTCATTGGTTGGACGTAGAGATGCCGGAAGTGCCAAAAGTATCGATAATATGAGTTTTCGTCAGAAATCTGGGAATTTCCAAAATCTAATATTTTTAAAAATAATGTAACATTATGACCCAACACTAAAAACGTTGATTAGGTACATCATTATTTTTTAGAAATATTTGTTTCTGAAAACTTCGATCTTTTTTCTCGATTTCTTTAAAAAAAAATATTTTTGCTTTTTAATGGCTTTTTAGTTAAAGAACGGCAGATTTATAGTATTTATCGACACATAACTTTATTAAGTTCGAACAAAAAAAATGTTTCGGTATTAGGATATCGACAAGATTTTCTAAGAGTATTGGTGGTTCTAAAATTCTAGTGTAAAATATCGATATACCTATGTCAAAAACGAAATATCGATAAGTACAATGATATTATAGCAACAAGCCTAGTTGGACATACGATTGAGGGTGAGCGGGGTTTCACCTCACACCTTTATTTCCTTGATGCCGAGCAAGGATACCGCGATACCTATAGGTATAGGTACCTATCTAGATAGCCTGATTGGAATAATCATTAGTAGGTAAGTGCCTACACAATCATTTTTGTAGCATAACCACTCATGTGGCACAACCACGCATAACGCCCTGAAATTGTCATGAGTTTATATGAAGGTACTTAGGTACCTACGTATTCCTACGTTGCAACTGAGATTGAAACAAAAATACTTGATACACAATCATTTTTGTAGCATAAACACGCATAACGTCGAAATTGTCATGAGTTTGTATGTAGGTACTAAGATACCTACGTATTCCTGCGTTGCTACGTTGCTACGTTGCTACGTTACTACGTTGCAACTGAGATATCTACTTGCTTAATTATGATGACAGTACTTAATAATTAATTTTCAACTGAAGCTAAACATAGCATACTTTATTAGTTTAACTGAGACGGCTCTCTTCCCTGGGGCATTGGCTTGTTTACTCGGTAGGTAACCTAGGTATACCTGTATGCGGAAAAATTAAAATATTATGACAATAGGTTGAAAAAGAATATATTATACTAGCTGATGCCCGCGACATCGTCCGCGTGGATTTAGGTTTTTAACAATCCTGTGGGAACTTTTCAATTTTCCGGGATAAAAAGTAGTCTATGTCCTTCCCCGGGATAAAGGCTATCTCTGTACCAAATTTCGTCAAAACCGGTTGAATGGTTGAGCCGTGAAAAGCTAGCAGACAGACAGACAGACACACTTTCACATTTATAATATTAGTATGGATTGTGGAACTTTCTAAACGTAGGTAGGTAGAGTACATAGTACTTAACAGTACTTACCTAAGTTTCAGGGAATAGGTAGGTAGGCACTAGATATTAGGCACTATATTTTTTTTTAAGAATATTAGCCATGTTAAATGACTAATATTCCCCTTTCCTCTTCAACTAAGCGTGAAGCTTGTGCTAGGAGTAGGTACGACAATAGTGCAACGGGCGGAGTTTGAACCGTCGACCTTTCGGTTTTCAGTCCACTCCTTTACCAGTTGAGCTATTGAGGCTTCATTAAAAGTTTATTGAATATCGTCATAACTGTGCCTATCCTATATACAGCAGGTATGTAGCAATATTTCGTTTAAAAGTAGCGATGGAACGTTCTCAATGCTCGGTGTGCTTCTCGCATCCAATCGATGCCACCTTTCAGATATCGTCGCTCCACCTCGTTCGGGGACTTGGATCCTTTGATATATAATACACATAACTTTATATAAAGCCCAATAACTTAAAAGCTTTCGACCCAAATTAAATTATTAACAGTGAAAACTAGTCGTTTCCATTTATAAAGACACTAGCTGAAGCCCGCGACTTCGTTCGCGTGGAATTAGATTTTTTAAAAATCCCGTGAAAACTCTGATTTTCCGGGATAAAAAGTAGCCTATGTCACTCTCCAGATCTTCATCTATACCCATCAAAAAATCACGTCAATCCGTTGCACCGTTGCGACGTGATTGAAGGACAAACCAACACACTTTCGCATTTTTAATAATAATAAGGGTTACTGATGACAGAAAGTAGACACAATTAACCTAAAAAGCTTTGAATACTTGACGCATGTAGGTACATGACATGGTTACAGCACAATAGAAAGGGCAGAAAAAAGTATTTCCAAAGGATTATAGGAAACGTTCTCGCTTTTAACTACTTTCCTATGTATGTCAATGTTTAACTAGAAACAAAAAGTTGCTGAGGAGTGTAACTATTCAGAGCCCGCTACATACAAACGAAGTTTGATTCGCAATCAAGGTCAAAATGTGTACAGGTACACTCTAGAAACTAATTTTCGTGTCTGTGGTTTGTAAGATTTCCTATAAAATATGCTGTTTCAAAGTTACACGGGCTCAAAGATTTACAAACAAATCTTTGATCACGTGTAACGTTGATTGATTGAGATGAAATTAATTTTTGCGGGTTATTAAGATTCAGAAGCCACGTTTTACTAAAACAGAGTCCTCCATTATTGCGACAGTTCGAGATAGCAATCGGGATGGGGACGACCCCCATACCTCCACAACCCTCGCTGTAACCCGCTGTGTGTCGGGTGATGTACGCGTGTGCGGGGCGTCCCGCAGCCTCATACCTCAATTTTGCCACCTCAACCTGTCGCGTACTATAGGTAGGTACCTATCTTTGACTGAAACCACAGAATATAATATAATAATACTATTATACTAACACTAAAACAAACACATCAAAGGCATTCATAATAAATACCATTAAGTTAGGTACAGTTCACCTTTCCCCTACCTTCAAATACTTAACATTAAAACCATATAATTTGGAACATAGGACGCCATTTCCGCTGGCAATTGATTGTTAAAAAGATTTCGGTGACAAAGAATGGTTATTTTTCATTAATGCCCCTCCTGAGTCCTGACCCATAAAAACCGTGACGTGGAGTAGTTCAAAGCTATTAGGGAATGACCTTTATTTACATTGATGATTGAGAGTCTACCCACATAGTAGATAGAGATACTAGTAGGTAGGACATACATTGTTGGCACCGCGCAAAATGCTTTCAAGCTATGAGTAGGCGAAGCGGAATGAAGGGGCGACGAAGCGAGTCTTCTAGCGTAGTCTATTTGAAAAAACTTGATCTTTAGTCACTATCATCATCATCATCATTACCAACACCATTATCATCAACATAATCATCACAATCATGATCATCATGGTCATCTACACTAATATTATAAAGAGGAAAACTTTGTTTGTTTGTTTGTACTGAATAGGCTCAAAAACTACTGGACCGATTTTAAAAATTCTTTCACCATTCGAAAGCTACATTATCCACGAGTAACATAGGCTATATTTTATTTTGGAAAAAAATAGGGTTCCGTAAGGTATTTGGGTTTTTCGGACACAAGGTGTAAAAAATCAACCAAGTTACTTATTTTGCGTACGCTGCCTAAACTATAAAAGATAGAACCATAAAATGTTCTAATTAATTGTAGATCTTATAAATATCTACAAAAAAGTCCGCGACACACTATACCCATCTATGTCGAGTGAGGCACAGCAACCATTTTTTATTTAAAAATCTTGAATTTTTTTTGGACTACATTTAAACGCGTTTATTTTACTCATGCTATTAATCCTTATCAAAATAAATGATTTCATCACTAAGAACAGTTTATGGAGATAATATTTGGTCTTTGAATGATTAAAATTGGACGTTTGGTTTTGAAGTTATGGCGAAATTAAAATATTACGATTTCTGCTGCACGGCCCGTTGTATTATATAAAGAGGTAATAGTTTGTTTGTAGGGGGTAATCTTTAGAACTACTGAACCGATTTTAAAAATTCTTTCACCAGTAGAAAGCTACATTATTCCTGAGTGACATAGGCTATACGGGATCTTTAAAAACCTAAATCTACGCGGGCGAAGCCGCGGGGATCAGCTATATTATATAAATAGGTAATGTCGTTAAGTTTGTTTGTAGGGGGTAATCTTTAGAACTACTGAACCGATTTTAAAAATTCTTTCACCAGTAGAAAGCTACATTATTCCTGAGTGACATACGCTATACGGGATCTTTAAAAACCTAAATCTACGCGGGCGAAGCCGCGGGGATCAGCTAGTGAAAAATAAAATACAGATAAACTGAAAATAGTGATAATAACCATGATGATCATTGTTATGGTGATCATCATCGTAATACTCAATTTAGATGTATTTTAATTTTTTATTTATTCACTGATTAGTTATTTAAGAAGTATTGTTAAATTTTATACATTTCCTAGGAGCATTTTGGAATTGTATAGAGTGCCTAGTAGTAGTATTTACAATGCCTAGGAAGTGTACGAATAATGGGCAATAATAGATTGCATATTTTATATTTTGCCAAAACAAGTCCGGTAGGTATTTCATGGAACGACTAGGTATTTTATAGAATCACTTAATTATATAGAAAATATACATAGTTTAGATCATAGACTTCGAAGTATTTGTAGACATGCTTGAGTGATTGAACCCGTGCCTTCCTTTATTTAGTCCTGAAGTAGCGACATCTGTTGGGGTTTCGTAATAATATTATTACAAAAAAAAAACGTTTGAGAGAACACGAACCCGCACGGGTTCTCCTAAAGTCTCCTTTATCTAGTCCATTTTAGTCCTGAAACAGCGACATCTGCTGTGGTTTCGTTATAATATTATTACAAGCGTTTAAGCTTACGTTCTCTCTTGTAAGAAAATTATTGTTTTTTGTCAACAATAAACCGTTTTACCTCACAGCTACAGCTAGAAGTAACATTATTCATAATAGAGAAATAGTAATCAAACCACAGACATAGTATTGTACCTACCGTTGGTACAATATATTATGTCTGTGAATCAAACTGTTCAGTTATTTTAGTTTAAAGTAATTAGGTGAGTGTCTTGTCTTGCATAGGATACTTTAATGAAACAACAATATTTATTTAGTAATCAACTATTTATATATTTCAATAGTATCTCTTATAATTATAACTAAGTATATCTCTAACGCTCCGCGCTCGCAATATTTGGTTTAAGTCTAGGAGAAGAATCAACAGTTAGTGTCAACTTATAATCATAATCAACATTCAAACAAAGATCTAAATGATTACATTTAATAATTAAAACTAAATGTAAACTTAGAAATATGTTAGCGCGCTTGTCAACTTAATGATTCAAAATACTGATTCATCTCTACTATGGTAATTATAAAAAACTACTCTATTTAGTGGGGAATGTTAACTTTGGTATAAAATATTAATTATAAACAACAAAACATTATCAAACTCAAAGACACTCGAAACGATCCTTACATCAAGCATAAATTAAGAAAAAATACTGATTAATTAGTCTAAGACTGTATTAATGTTTATTTACAATGCCATGAATGTTGGCGGAACTTAGAATTATAACGTTTTTTGAAACAATCCTTTATAAACTTTAAGCTGATGTAGATGGCGTTACTGTCGACAATCATAAAATTTTACCTTTTTTTTGTAATTCGTTTTTAAGTTTTTTTTTTCGCTTTCGATCGGAATACAAGTCGCAATGTAAAATCAAGTTTTTTTCATTATTACTTAATTAAGTATTATAATTGAAAATCATTGCACAGAACTAAATAAAGTAAAGCCACAAAAATATAAAACATCGACTGTGAACTGGTAGCATGTCCTAGCTCAAATTTTTGATTTCACTTTATACTCCGCAGTGTCATAGTTCAACACCGATATCTAGCTTAGAACAAAAATTTGAAAAAGCATTAGTCCGTGACAAGTTGAGATGCAATCGGGGTATGAGGTGGGGGGATGCCCCGCACTCCCGCACCTCACCCGTAGGTACCGGTTTACCGCGGGGGCTGTGTGGGTGTGCGGGGCGTTTGCCACCTAGACTTGTCGCGTACTATAGGTACACTAGCGAGGCTTCACCTGCACTGGCAAGGGTTATACTACCACTATTTAGGGACCTACCTAGCTGAAAGAAAAACTTTTTCTTCATTTTGTAAAGTTGTTGAAATTGAGATAGTACCGGATGCCAGCTCACAGTCGTATATACAAAAAATACATATTATATACCGAGATATAAAATAGAAGTTCTAACATTTATTAGACTCTAAGATATTTTATCATAAGTTTTTTTCTAATGCACCATTTAAGTAATAGGCTTCTAGATAGTAAAGGCTTTCTTTTGTAGGTACCGTTTTTTCTCTAATTTTAGTTATATTCTGAGAAGATACTATACATTTACGCTACATTTTTCTTTGTTTTAACAAATTCGTATCTTATAGAGCTACAGTGACATCAAGTCATAAGAATTTTTCCACATAAACAATTTAAATAACTAAGGAAAGAACATCAAAAAGACAACGACATTGTTTAAAAATTGTTTTTTTTAAATAATACCGCACCTACAACATTATTTTATGCCTGAAAAGGTACTTATTACCTACCTTCAGGTTTTTAATAAAAGGTACATTGAATTTGAGTTTACATTCAAATTTATAAATATATTTTCAACATTTTCAAAGGAAAATATATTATAATTTCCATGAAAAGCTATATACAGGATTCCTTTTTATTCTTTTTATCCATCAAATCTACTTGGTGAAAAAGCAGTTCTACTGAAAACTTGTAAATAATAAAAGTGTTTGAGATAGGTATTTCCATATACCTAATACATATTCCTATATATTCATAATAATATGTAATATAACTAAATAAGTCAGTTAAAATAATAGCAATTTTCTATATTATATCAGTCAACGATTTATGTTTAAACTTTAAATAACTGTTAACTGACTGGGATATAAAAAAAATATGTACTACACGTACGATCTAAATACCATAATATTATGTTTTATGGTAAGCTATTGCAAAATTCGAAAATTATTATTGCACATTTTTTCCAAATTGGCAATATCATAATAATGTAATAATCATTTAATAGGGAAAAGTGCCAATACACATGAAGAAACAAAAAAAACACATATAAATGTCATAAATCTTATTATGTTCTATTGATGAAATACAATGCCGCAATTCTGTTAGGCATATTATTATGAAACTTTAACCCAATAGGACTACAATCAAGCTGTAATTTTTTTCAGAGATCTTTTTAAAGATTATAACAATTTAGCGTCAACTTGCAATCAACACAAAATTTTAAATCATCATTCATCATTCATCTACCATCCGCAAGATGGCGTAACTAAACATCGATCATTTAATCATCTACCACACTAGATGGCATTGCTTGCTTACAAACCACGAATGTATAATAAAGATGGATTGATTGCTCCTAATACCTAATACTTGAAACAAATACCTATTTATCGCCATCCCACTTTAACTGCCGAGCCAGATCGAAAGGTCTCGACAGCGTGGTCCGATCTCTCGCTCTAATTTGGTAGTCGAAGTGGGATAACAATAAGTTACGCCCGTAAAAAATGACTACTAACGCGTCATTTAGCTCTATGGGTCAACTGTCATGTCAAAAGTACGGTTCACCTTTAAAATAAGGACTAAAATCGTACTTTTGATATAAAATTCGACACAAAAAGTTAAAATGTCGCGAAGGAGTCATTTTTTACGCGTTATATCTGCTTCAAGTTGGTATTAGAAGCACTTGATTTATCTATACATGCATGACTTCATTTTATAAACTTAGAACAGCAAACGTAACGCTAAACATTGATAGCACTAACATCTTATTCTAAGACAGAGGTTGTTTCAAAGACGCTAAACATTGATAAGCCCACAAAATGAACCTTAATGCTAATGTCATTCGTGGTGTTTCCTCGACTTTCAAGCGGTTGAGTCGTGTGTGGATGGGTTCGGGATGATGGTGGTGGTTTGTTCGCGATGTCGTCTATCCTTCGACACTGCCGCTAGTTCCGCTTGTAGTGTTATTATTCTCTCTCGTAGGCATTTTATTTCGTTTTGCCAAGTCTGTGAAGAACAAGTAAAATTTTAACTTATATGTTCTGCTGGGATATCCTTGTTTACTAATCAAAGCGGAAAGCAATAACGTTAGATTGTAAGTAGGTATTGGATTTTATAATTGAAGGATTTTAGGATATTATTTTAGATATCAGCGGAAATTTTTTAATCCGGACCTGTAATGCTTCTGCCCTTAATAGTATAAATACTTAAAATATTATCTTTCAACAGGTCTAGTTTATCGTTATTCAAGCGTCTGCCAAAACTGATCAGAGTCACGCGACGTCGCGTGCTGCTTAAAAGAGTTGGCACCCGCTTCAGGTAGCTACATCGACAGTCCTTAATTAATAAACACTTACAATATTCTGTTTCAACAGGTCCAGCTTATCGTTTTTCAAGCGGCACACCTCCTGCCGCAACTGTTCAGCATCACGCGGCGTCGCGTGCTGCTCGCGAGCGTTTGCTCCCGCTTCAGCTGATGACATCGACTCTAGCCCTGTGTCGCTGTCTACGTATACTGCACCTATAAGGAAAAAAGTGTTTTAGTGTCTATTTCAGTTATTGGACGAACATGAACCACTCTAGCACCGAATTCTGACAGCCATCACCTCTGGTCGACTGACACATCGATAACCTGGGAGAGCGAGATAATCCATCCATACTAATATTATAAATGCGAAAGTGTGTCTGTCTGTCTGTCTGCTAGCTTTTCACGGCCCAACCGTTCAGCCGATTTTGATGAAATTTGGTAGAGAGTTAGCTCATATCCCGGGGAGGGGCATAGGCTACTTTTCAACCCAGAAAACCGCTGAGTTCCCAGGGGATTTTTAAAAACCTAAATCCACGCGTACGAAGTCGCGGGCATCAGCTAGTACGTCCGTATAATGAATACAAAATCATGTTAATTTTTCATCATAAGTCCTAATAATCCTTTGAATTTTCTTTCTTTTGACCCTCAAGCCACACTCCTGCTTATTCATTGTATTACACAACATTTATTGTTACAAATTCCATTTTACTGTTTACACTAACATAAGAGTTCAACTATAGTTATAACAAGACTTAAAAGAATTATGCTATAATTTTCATATTACTCTTGGGAGAAAAATACCGCTTGATATTTAGTCCTGTGAATATAGTTAATTTTATGTTATGTGTATAGCAGGCTTTGGCTTATCATTTACTAACTAAAAGGACACATAAAAAGATAATAAAACATAGGAACATAAGTAATAATAACAATTACGTAATATGTGATCAAAAAAATAGTGTTTGTAAATAAAATGAACTAGGAAATTGCGACATGCTAATATATTTGTGCTCCACATAAAGCTTGCCTATTTAGTGTACAAGTATACAGAGACACATAATCTACAGGACTAACCTGTAGCTTTACCACAAGTCAGCCAATCCTTGTCGTCTATTTGAGAAGAAAATTCAATTCAATATCTTGGTTTGTTTATGTAATAAAAGACGACATATCAATTCTAACACACGACATATAAAGAAATGTATGCGTTTAAAATAAAGTCTTCTATGAAATGATAGCACACAATCTACAATATCTTGAGAATCTGCAAATTGCAATAGGTAGGTACTACATAAACGATGTCGCAGTCAAAAATTTTTTGGCTGAAATTTCTTTCTTGACCATAAAAACTGCAAGTTAAAACAAATATTGTTCTACGTTAAAAATTAACAGATTTCAAAGAATCTAGCCCATTTTCAATGTTAGCCTTGAAATTAACCCACTTCTGGATGTAGACTTTTTCTGTTAATAAATAGATCTAGTAAAGCCAAAAACTGTTCACAGAACTTTTGTCGGAATATTTCCTAGGTTAGGTGACTTTTTAAAACTAACTTGAGGCATCTATGGGCAAAATATGCGCTGAGTTTGTTTTCACTTGGTCTCCCAATCACAAAGGCCCGTTAAGGAGCTTCACTTCATAAAACAGTACCATGGTTCACGACTCTTATGAAACTTGTAGCAAAACGTCGAAGCTTCACCTACACTGGCAGGCCTATTATACATAGACCCTTAGAAAGACATTTCGGCTTCGTAGAGCGGTATCTCTGTCACTCATGTGATGTTTTGTCGGTCTAAACGACAGAGACAACGCCATACGAAACCGAGCTCTTTCTAAAGATCGATGTACAATATTTATTGCCGAGTACTGTAGGCGTCTTTGATTTCACGTCACCCCTGGACTAATATTTATTTGACAGATGTCGATTCAGGATCAAACCGAGAGTTTCCTCACTGTAGTTGACTCTGACGGTACTCACCAAGAGGATCGAGATCGACGGAGTTAAGGCTGGAGTCGTCGCTGTGGTCGTGCAGCGGCGGGCGCGGCGGCGCTACACGCGACGTCACGTCAGGACTGGACTCGCCCGAGCCGCCCGCCGACCGCACCGACACGGCGCTCGCCGATGACGACGCGATGGACGATTTGGAACGACCGCTCTGAGAACAAAACTTACAATTTACAGCAAATCGTGAACCTGATGATGATGATGATGATGACGATGACGTTTTATTTACGTGTTTAGTGTTTACCTATAGTTTCCAATGTCATACGAAAAATTCAAGCTGTGCTAACCAGTCTACTACTAACCGTCAGGCTACCATTATCTACGTTTACTTCGGCTTCATCTCTGGTTCTCTCATGATACGGAGTGCAACTGCGGCCATCAGAGACAGATCATTGCGCACATGACTGAGTGCCCTGCGTGCCCGACAAACAGCACGAACGAGGAGCTACACCAGGCTACCGACTGAGCTATTGCGGTTGCGGCTTTTGGGCTGCCCGTATTTGAGGTGACCGTCGACTCGAGAAGATGAAGATCTACGTTTGCAAGCGATATACAATTCGATGATTTGAACACAGTAGGTAGGTATAATATTTCATTCTACTCACATTAGGTGTAGGTGTATCGTGCAGGTTATTAATTTTCTTATTCAGTGCATTGTTCTTATTGCTGTCGCCCGACAGATTTGTGTCTACGCTTGGAGATCTGAAAAAGTGGTAATAATAATTAAATTTCCTTCATTTTTCTTTGAAGATTGTTATTCATGATGGAATAAAGCCAAAGGTACAAACGAGGTGACAAAAATTTCTTTATTATTTTTTTGAACATTTTTTATTGCTAACCACAAATAAAAAAATATAGGTGATCTTATCACTACAGTGATTCTTTTCAGGCAACCCATACTAAGTACCTAGTCCAAAATGTTACCAAAGCAAATCGTATTGAGTTATAAAATTGTGTAAAACAATTTGAAAAGGAATTTGCATGCAAGATTTTTGACCCTCACATTCGTAGTATTAATTACGTAGTGGAAATAAAGGTTAGTTTACTCAGCAAAATTTTAAAATGTGCATCATTTTCTTTATTTTGTCTCTTTTTGCCACAAAATGTATACTAAATGATACTAACCTGACTTTAGGATTAAGGACTTTTCTGACGGTGTCAATAAATCTAGCTCCCGGTCCCTCTTGCTTCGGAGTGCCTTCTGGTTGCGGGGAAACTGCGCCGGGCTCATTCCTCGTCCCCGTACCAAGGAACTCAATTGTCTTCTCCTTTAACTTATCAGCCAATGCTTGAAGCAAGGATGCACGGGTTCTTTGCTCGAGTTCCGCGAACTTGAAGGCTTTGTAGCACGCATTCTCAGCGTTGATGAGCTTGGTAAGGAGGAATTCTTTAAGTTCTCGCCCTTTTCGGAAGATGGGTGGTTGGGGGAGCGTCGGCCCGAAAAATGGTACGTCGTGTCTACCTGTGACGGCCACTTTGTACCTGTAAATGAGAAATATTATCGAGTAAGTATAAAGTTTGATCTATTAATTGAAACATAATATTATCTCTATATATAAAAATGAATCGCTGAATGTGTTGCTGATCGCAAATCTCGAGAACAGCTGAACCGATTTCGCTAACTCTTTACGGGGATAAGTACGGGGATGGTTCTTACGAAGAGAAAAATTAAAAAAAATCCTGAAAAAGAATACTGTAATGAAGACTGTTAGGCGGTACGAAGTTCGCCAGGGCAGCTAGTTTAATATAAAACGGTGATGGTCTACTGGTTAAGACGTCGGACCTCTGACTTTTCGGAGTTATGTGCGTTTTAAACTATTAAATAAAAACATCGTGAGGAAACCTGCACGCTTGAGAGTTTTTTTTAAAGAATATTAGGCATGCTAATTATGACTAATATTCCCCTTTCCCCTCCAACTAAGCGTAAAGCTTGTGCTAGGAGTAGGTACGACAATAGTGCAACGGATGAGGTTTGAACCGCCGACCTTTCGGAATTCAATCCGCTCCTCAACTGTTGAGCTATTGAGACAAAAAAAGTTAGCTAAGTTCTCCATAATCTTCTCAAAAGTGTGTGAAGTCTGCCAATGCGAACATAGCCAAACCCTTTTCATTCTGAGAGGAGACCCGCATCGCAAACGGAAATGCAATTTTTACATAAATAATATTATTATTTTAATAAATAATAACATCTTATATTTATTTATTATAGGCACACGCTTAACCACAATCACTACTGATTGTCTTAAACCTGCATCAATCATTATTACAATCTCAATTGTTCTGATTGGCTGAATTTGTGCGATTCTTGTTGCAACAATGCATTGTGGCCAATAGTGAGCGAGCATTAACCAATCAGAGATGATTGCGATCGTGACATTATAGCTGTCAAACAACCGCGGTAGGGCCACTGTTCTCAGTAGTGAGCTGGCGATGACTAGATCATAGTAAAAGTGAATATAAAACGTAGTTAAATGCCAATTACACCTACTTATCCGTTATTGATTTTTCACAGACGATGTCACGGATAACAGTGGATGTCGTTAAAAAACCTATGAGATTTGAAATTTATATGACGCAAGCCCTTTATAATAGCTTCCGAGGTGCAATGTTAAAGAAAACCAAGAAACCACGTGTTAACTTCTTAAATATCAACTAAGGTCTGTAAAAGCTCGTCGCGTAGCCAGCAATTAAAATCATCAAAGAGCTTAAGCTCGAACAACCTACAATTTTATAGTCGTCATAAAAAAACTCCTTAATTACATAGTCGCCATTCGTTTGCATATAAATTACCGGGTGAATTTCCATTCCGTTTTCCGAGCCATTTTCTCAGCTTCCTCATGCAAATATTGCCTCTTGCGTTGTTCAAAGTTATATAAACTTTATGCTAAACAAGCAACTTGACAACTGTATAATAGTGGAATTAAAAATGAAGAAGTTTTTAAGATGTGAGTTTCACTCGTAACTTTATTGCGAATGGAAAAAGTTTCTCTTTTATATTTCGTTGTTCGAACTTAAGGAAAACGATAAAAATTTAATGGAGCTAAAGCAAATTATTAAAGTTTGCAGGTAGCTTTCGAAAATGTAAAAACATTTAAAACACCGGTCAAGTCCGAGTTGGACTCGCATACGAAGTGTTTTTTTATTCGCATGGCGGGCATTTTGAAATCTTGGTTTTTTATTATTTTTTCTTATAGCTCGCGTCAATAGAAATATGATTCACGAGATACAGCCTACTGACAGATAGACGAACAGCGGAGGCTTAGAAATAGGGTCCCCGTTGGCCGTGGCCAGCCTTCGTGTACGGATTTAAAACATCTTTATTGCTTAATGCTATGACAAAGAATTAAAAATACAGGATATGCTTAAAATTGTAATATAAAAAAGAAATAATTTTGTTATCTGTACCTGGTCTCCCCGTCAGCAGTTTCCACTGGCGTGACCACGATGAACGCGTGTAAGAAGTGTGACGCGATCATGTCTGGCGTGAATGGCGTTGCTTTTTCCTGAAATTAGAATTATTTAACAATAATTATTATAAAAATCTGTGCAACTTTTTACTATCGATAATTTGACCCGTCTTATAGCCGATGAGCAGCCTTAATTCTTGAGTCGAAATTTTGTCCCAAACTTATCGAATTTTTACAGGATTTATGAAAGAATCTCTGTGTATCGCTACGATTTTATGTAGCCTATAATTAGCTCTGGCAAAATCAGTCTGATCTCGCGCTTGTAACGAGGCGCCACGTGGAATATGATCTCACGGTCGTAAAACTGCCTCCGTGAATTTCATTATGCCCTAGTAGTAAAATAACTAGTCGAGACTAAAAAGCTATGTAGACATGTTAGTGTAGTTACCTGAAAAACAATCGCCACGATGTCGTTCCCGACGTGTCGCTTCCGCTGCAGCTGCTGCGCGTCGCCGGCCGTGTGCGGCAGTAGCGGCGCCACGTGGAACATGATCTCACGGTCGTAGAACCGCTCATACACCGCCTCTGTGCCTGTATGCCCGTTCATTATGTCTAAACCACCTCGGTATCCTGGAAATAAGCACAACCACACAAATCAAGTGACGGAAAATTTCATGAAATGACAATAGCCCACTGTGATTAGTAGGTTAATCTTAGGTCTTAATAAACAATAGCAAAACTATATCAGTACCCTTATTATAAATGCGAAAGTGTGTTTGTTTGTTGGTTTGTTGATTTGTTGATTTGTTGGTTTGTTGGTTTCTCCTGCAATCACGTCGCAACGGTGCAACGGATTGACGTGGTTTTTTGCATGGGTATAGATAAAGACCTGGAGAGTGACATAGGCTGCTTTTTATCCCGGAAAATCAAAGAGTTCCCACGGGAATTTTGAAAAACCTAATTCCACGCGGACGAAGTCGCGGGCCTCAGCTAGTTTACTATAACTATAAGTGTTTTGCATCGGTCTTTGGCGTAGCAGCAATATTTTTTCCACCTTCTCGATGTTTTGCTAACACTCCAGCATTTTTCAATTTAAATCCCAATAATTGATTAAAACTAAAGAAGTAAACTTAGGGTTTGTATCTACAGACGGACTGCATTTGGTCTGCAAGTCGACTGTAAAATTGCAGTTGGTATGCAGTTTTATTGTAGTTGACACAACTGCATCGCAACTGCCGACTGACTGCGCTGTGCGCAGTCCGATGTTATCAGTGTGACGCCGCAGTACGGGCATTCAGGGTGAACTGCTTGGCTTGCAGGACAAGTACAGTCCGTCTGTTTAGACACTTAAGGATGTTAGTTAATGTACTTTAAGCAATCTCTTCCAGACACTTTTTATGTATTCGATAAGAAAAGCCATAAATAACCTAGGTAGGTGAAAAAATAAGAAATAGGTTTTACGGTTTCACGTTTACCTTTGTGGTCTCGAAGAATAATCTTCTGCCCAAGTATTTCTAAGAACTCGTTAAATGCGGGCGACGTTTCGTTATTTCCAAACAGCTCTTCCTCGGTCGTCTGACCATACTTCTGGTAGAGAACGCCGAACTTAAACGTGTTCACCAGCACATGCTCGTCGAAGGTGGCGATGAGGGATGATGCGTTGAGACACATTACAGCCATGAAGTTGTCCACATTCACTTGATCGTTCACCATTTTAGCCATTCTTAATGGTGACGGCATTACGCCTGAATCTGTAAAAATTAACACATTGTTACTATTTTCTCAAGGTTAAGTAGGTATACCTACTTAAGGTTTGAGATAACTTCATATTTTTGTGTAGCAAAATCTTTTCTTATGGAACCGTTTTATTTTGTACTAGCTTATGATCGCGATTTCGTCCACGTGGACTACATTTTCAAACCCCTATTTTACCCCCTTAGCGAATGAATTTTCAAAAATCCTTTTTTAGCGGATGTAGATACATCATAATAGTTATCTGCATGCCAAACAGCCCGATCCATCCAGTAGTTTGAGCTGTGCGTTGATAAATCAGTCAGTCAGTCAGTCATTCAGTCAGGCAGTCAGCTTTTCCTTTTATATATTTAGATGTTGTAAACCTAATAAGAGGTATGTGTGGCTTTTAAGATTTCCTCATACAGAACCTCTACCTCCTCGTCGGGTTGTGGCGATGTCGGTTCCTTAAACCGTATACCTACTTCCATTCCCATTCTTTCTTGATCCTACCTCAAGATATTTTTTAGGGTTCCGTACCTTACAAGGAACCCTTATATAGGATCACTTCGTTGTCTGACTGTCTGTCACGTCTGCTAAGACAAAGAGATTTTTTAAAAAATTCAAATACATTTTTATAAAGTATTTTTGAATATTAAAGTGTATCTTATAAATATACAACTGGTTCGTCATTTATCAAGTACCCTGGTTTACTTTACTTACATTAGATTTTAGAAAATGAATAAAAAATAAACTTTAACACTAAGAATATGAAAACATTAAAAAGCATCTCGTATTCTACAATGTCTAGACTCTAGAGAATAGTACAGAAGTAAATGAAACTACTGCATTTATAGTTTTGAAGTTCTCCAGAGATATACCTAATGTGATAATAGAAAAGATCGTAAAATGAAAACAGATCCTTAGTACCTACAGTCTACACCCGTACGGGGTTTATCCATTAACTCACTTTGAAATTGTTATTATCTACATAAATAAGTTTAAATACGAGGGTCATGTCACTTGGGTCAGTCATTACTGGGTATTAAGGCTTAGACAGACACAACTTTTTGTATATTAGGCGTGCTAACCCACTAGGTGGTTCGGCACGTTAGATTCGGTAGTGTATGATGAACAACAAAGCCTCCACACAATAAAGATGGTCTTCTCAATGGAAATGCATAGTCAGGTTCTCAGAAGTCTACCAATCCGCACATGGCCAGCGTGGTAGACTAAGACCAAACCCTTCTCCCCCTGAGAGGTGACCCGTGCTCTGCAGTGAGCCGGCGATGGGTTGATCATGATGACGATGATGACTGTACGATTCGTACGGCAGAAAATATTGTACATCGACCTTTAGAAAGAGTCGGTTTCGTAGAGCGTTGTCTCTGTCGTTGAGACCGACAAAACGTCACATGAGTGGCAGAGATACCGCTCTACGAAGCCGAAATCTCATTCTCGATGTACAATATTTCTTGTCAGTTACTGTAACTAATCGAAAGAGCTAAGATATAGAGCATACTTTGACTTGGCTTACGTAAACTTTCTCTGACATAAACTGGCTCAAGTTTGAGCAAAGTCAAAGTATGCTCTATTAGCTTAGCAGCTTTAGAGTTTAGTGGATTTACTTGGTGTGGGAATAAGTCCATGCATAGTGGTCGTCCGTAGCCTCAGGAGTATCCTGGTGTGGTCCTGGCCGGCCATGTGATCGTTCTTCAGCGACATCACCACTGGGCCCAGGTTCGCGTCGAACCCAACCAGGTTGATGTGTTCCTGAGGACAATATAAATTTTACAGATGAGATGAGATGCCAACACCGACTGAGAAAAGAGCAGATAATCCTCAAACGACTGAACAGATTTTCATCAAGCATAGCTAAGAAGTAGGGATGTTACGGAGAATTTCAAGAAAAAACTTCCGATCGATTTTGCACCTTCGGTTCCGATAAATTTTAATCAAAAAATTATTCAATTTTGTTGAGACAGCAGTGCAAATCAGAGCCGGGTTCAAAAAACATTTTAATTAGGTACTTGTTTCATAAATCGATCCAATATGACGAATAGTTATTCGGCCACGTTCTTCGTCCGTACGGTAATCCCATTAAATTAAAAGTGACACAAGGTCAGAGTACAAAAAGCTATGAAACATAGTGATAGGTGTGTTCTTCGTTTATAATCATAGTCATATTTTACTTGTCAAGAATCAATAGTTCTAGGTACCTAACCTATTCATATTTTCATCAAGAGCCTTGAGTAATTAGATTTTCTAAAACTACGACTGATGTAAAACATCACTGTTTCCAAGGCATAATTTTTATCCATACTTAATTAATATTATAAATGCGAAAGAGTGTCTGTCTGTCTCTCTGTCTGTCTGCTAGCTTTTTACGGCTCAACCCTTCAACCGATTTTGACGAAATTTGTTACAGAAATAGCTTGCATCCCGGGGAAGGACATAGGCTACTTTTTATTTTTAAACCTAAATCCACGCGGACGAAGTTGCGGGGCATCATCTACTTACTTTAAAAATATCTAAAAACCCACCCTGGTAATGAGCCGCCATTTTGTCGTAACTCTTAAGTCCTAGGTGTAAAAAGTTTTGCGTACGATTTTGTCTTCACTTTTTAAAATATAATTGTAGCTTTGCCTATCTGGAGTTTTATAATATCTTTGCTAATAACAAACTTAATTAGGTTCTGGTCATAAAATAATCTTTGAACAATGCAAAATAACACGTATGTTAACATAACAAAACAAAAACATTATTACATTTATCTCGGTACTAATTACTTAGGTATTTACAGTTCCATTCTGAGAATTAATTTGTTTGAAACGTTTCATATTCCTGAAAGGGAAGTCGATATTACGTACAACAGGAAAACGTGGGTTAATAACAAATGAAAAACAAATATTGACCGTCGAAACTATCGCGTAATGACTATCACACCCATTCCTATATCACTTCTATCCATCTAAAATAGGTTTAATTCCTTTGTGGTAGAAATGGTTGTATTTATGGTCCGATAAAAGTTCGCTGCTGGGCATAGATCTCTTATAGGGACTTCCACACACCAAGGTCTTGCGCCGCTTGAATCCAGCAGCTTCCTGCGATTTGTTTCACTTTCATGTCGCCTGTCCACCGATTGGGGGGTCTGCCAACGCTGCGACCTCGGGATCCCAACGTCTATCAGTTTTTCGACTAACATATGCCCATTGCCATTTCAGCTTCGCAACCCGATTGCAAAACAAAAATACAAATAATTAAACAGACAAACTTTGAGTATCAAAGCAGACAAACTATTAAAAAATGCAACAACAAAAACAATAAAATAATAAGCAATAACTTTTCTCTAATAATTATTAGAGAAAAATGTTTGCTTGTAACAATGTCCGTCAGAAAAATGAGTGCATAGGTAGACAGATAAGTATACCTATAAATGGTTAAACCAGTGTAAATAAGGAATGAAAGGTTCCGACAATTTACGTCAAAGTTTTATTTGTATTTTACCGAAGGCGCATAAAGACAAAAATGATAGGAAAATCTCAAGTCACTTGCCATGCCATAAATTGACTACGCAATCGGTGTGAATCAGATACTTTATGCGTCGAGTGATCTCATTCGACCAGTCGTAGATGAAGTTACATAGCTAGAATGACCTAATAAAGATGCGACAATTCATTTAGCAGGTTAATAAATATAGGTTAGAAGTAAAGATCCAGGGCATTATTGCTACTTTCAAATCATTTTCATTTGCTGAAACTGTTATTTTCTTTACAGTGATTTCACGGGCGATTTTCGCACTTATGATCGTTTGCTACATTAATTTTACTAGGATTTAGAGTAATGATCAAGATAGGTACTTACCAATTTCGCGAGGCATTTTTGACGGATTGTGAAAAACCCTATTTAAGATGATGATGAAACCCTATATCTCAAATGATTTTTGGTTCTAAGTGCGAGTTTGTGATTAGGATCATAAAAAAAAATTAAAAAGTTTATTTCTTGCACGATGCTACGGAACCCTTCGTGTGCGAGTCCAACACGCACTTAACCGGTTTTTTTTAAAACTAATAAGTACTAAATCAGCAAGCTAAGTAGAAGATTTAACCGTGTGAAACCTGGGTCATTTGCTATCGTATTAATTCGTGTGACATTCGCCAAAGGCGGACAAGGTTTCTAGTAACACCAATTGTTTCCAACTCTAGGGTGTTGCCGTCTGAAGGTCGGACTGTTAATCCATCCACAGACAATAAAATGTAATTGTTATGGGGCTAGGTGCTAATTAGTTTCATACATTGTTACGTCAGCCTTGCTACGGAAGGTTTTTTATAAAGTCCGAATTAAACCTTTGTAACGACAAGACCATTGTTTCTTTTGATTTCATGATACCTTTATTTGTTTTAGTTATAAAAACTTTATTCTAAGTTTTTTTTTATTCCTAGCGAGTTTAGTCTAGGTAGGTTTATTTTAGTATCAACTATCTAATGCGTCGCGTTCGCCTGTTTGGAAGCGCTAATCATTTGTGAAAATACCAACTAGTCAGACTTTATCCAAATTTTAACCAATGTTTTTAAGGCCACGCATGTCAAACCAGGGCCAAGTCAGTACCTACCTGAATATTATGATTTGTAAGCTTGCTTAGGTAAGTAAATCGTTTATAGTTTAGACGCACAATGGCAAAATTGAAATGGTGGCATTTTGCTATGAAGTATTACTTCAGCAAACAAAAATATTTGTTGACCAAACAATTAGGACCTAAAAACCTCAATAGTATCCAATTAACAAAAGATCACTTACTAAATTGCTTTTACAAACTTGAAAAGTCTTTTCTAAACACTACTAACTAAGACAGTCGTAATCTGTCTGTCTGTATCCGAGTGCAATTCCAACGTATTACCTATACGTGATCGGCTTAATCAATGTGTCACGGACTTAGTTAAATACACTGAACATCCTTATAAAATTCTATGCCAGGAAATCATTAGTGTACTTTGCTTAATTCAACCATAATCAAGTCCGGTGGGCTCGCAGCTTAAACGGTTTTGTCTAAACTTTATCCGGACTCAGCAAATAATAAGTAGAACTATAGGTACCTATATATTGTGGGCTCTTCTCAGACCTGGGCGCGTTTGGAACCCTCGTAGCTTTAGTTTTAAGTTTGCGTAATAATTATCACCACTATAATCTAACACCATAACAGACCATCAATAAGAGTAATTTATTACCTATTTTGAATAAATCATTTGACTTTGACTTATTGTAGTGATCCGCATCTCTTGTCCAATTTAACTACAGCATTTTTTGTCTAAAATTTTTGTTACTACAGTCATATCTCTTTTTTTAATTGAAAAAGATTAAGTAATTATTCATAGCGCAAACTGCATTGTAAAATGTCATTGTAATCGGAAGTGCAACTTCTACTAAATCAACTAGTCTCTAAATCTAAATATGTATATAAAATGGAAAGGTGACTGACTGACTGACTGACTGATTTATCAACGCACAGCTGGAACTACTGGACGGAACGGGCAAATTTTGCATGCAGATAGCTATTATGACGTAGACTTCCGCTAAGAATCTATTTTTGAAAATTAAACCCTTAAGCGGATAAAATAGGGGTTCGAAGTTTGTGTAGTCCACGCGGACGAAGTCGCGGGCATAAGCTAGTAAGATATAATATGTACTATAATAATGTAATACAAAAACATTGAGAGAAACTGAATTGAGAATCTCCTCCTTTTTTGGAAGTAGGTTAAAAATGCGATTTCTTTTCCCAAATCTCTTTGTATTTTTTTCAATTCTCAGCCGTTTTGTGGCTAATTTTTCTCAAGAAAATCATACCAATGAATAGAATTATTTCCGATGGTTGAGCTTCAAAAAATCCGGAACGTTCTATCTACAATGACGTGATCCATCAACGGCCCAAAAAGGAACATTAACCCCTCGTCCCCTCAATTACCGTCTTTAGCTTTCAATTTGCGTCTTTGAGACGAAAAGGGACGAGCGGTGAATTCGGAAAATTCAAAGTGAGATGATATGGAAAGATTCGTGATTTTAACGACATCCTTGAAGGTAATGTCGGTTAGGCTTATTATTGTCTCAAAATAATCTTAAATTATGATATTAGGCTTATAAAAGCTTTAATAGTAAAATCTTTGTGTGCAGAACTCTATAACTACATTATACATACTAACCATACTAATCTTCTCTATATATATATAAAAGGAAAAGGTGACTGACTGACTGACTGACTGAATGACTGACTGACTGACTGACTGACTGATCTATCAACGCACAGCTCAAACTACTGGACGGATCGGGCTGAAATTTGGCATGCAGATAGCTATTATGACGTAGGCATCCGCTAAGAAAGGATTTTTGAAAATTCTACTCCTAAGGGGGTGAAATAGGGTTTTGAAATTTTGTAGTCCACGCGGACGAAGTCGCGAGCATAAGCTAGTACATATTATAAATGAAAAGTATGACTATCTTTTTGTCAGCTTTTCACGACCCATCTGTTTAACCGACGTTTAATTTCAACGACATAAGGCACAGAGATAGCTTGCATCCCGGCGATCAAAGAGATCCTACCGGATTTTTAGAAACCTTAATCCACGCAAACGAAGTCGTGGGCGTCTTCTACTATAAAATGTATTAAAATCTATAAAACAAATCACTGGTGCAGTTATAATAAAAAAATACTACCATTGAGTTTTGTGTAGAACAAAGCTACGTTCAATGAGAAAAGCATTCAATTTTATCGGTAACTATAACAATTCACAGAAGACGAAATGCAATATCATTCTAAAACTTCGATCAAAAAGCTCGTAAAAGAGCCCTAAAAGAACCTTAAACATAATTTCTGCACCTGCTGTTCCCTCACGGTATCTTCTTCAAGGCGCATGACATTTTCATTTGTACCTTCCACAGATTTATTCAATCGAACTGGTGCCAAAGCGGCAATCATTTTTGAGAAGCCATCGTTCGTCTCAAAACGGATTGTTCCCGAAGCAATTTCGCGTTATGAAAAGGCGCATTTGCTTATTGCCCTCACTTTTCTTTTGTCGTTTGCGAGCATCTGTCTTCGTCGCAGATTTAAATGATTTCTCTCACTTCACAAGTTCATGCTGCGTTTGATTTTTCATTTAGATATTGATCTTTTGTATTTTACTAGTGACCCGCCCCGGCTTCACACGGGCCTAAAGGCCACTACTCAACTAGCATAAAGTATGATTAATGAATATTTGAAAAGAGCATCCGCCGAGTTTCTTGCTTGTTCTTGTCGGTAGGAAGAGAATTCCGAAGTCCGAACCAGTGCACAGTGCCCCAAGCAGATTGTCTTGACGATTCAAAAGCACTTTTTAAAGTTTTTTTGAATTAAAAATCTTTCTATTTCCACTTCAACGCCCGCGACTACATCCACTTGGATTTAGATTTTTTACAGATCCTGATCTATAAAAAAGATCTAAAAATTCTTTCTTGGGATTGCTAATAATCCAAAAGCTACCCATGACTGCCAAGTTTCGTTTGAAAAAAACACACTTACACATCACTTACAAATTTCGATCACAGTAAAATGTTTTTCGGACAAAACAAGCAAAAGAGAAATAATAATAAAAAATAAGGTACCTAGATAAAATAGGTTTAGTTTGGTACCGAAATATATAGCTATGATGTTTTTCCATAACTTATTTACCCGTCAATCCTCACCTATCGGCGTTGGCATCGCGGCCGCACCATTCATCTATCCTAACACGATTCTAACCCTTGCGGTCACAACGACCCGTTGATCCTGTTGATCTATACTGACAGGATGACATTTGACAGGTAAACCGTTATGCAACAATATGTTAGCGACTGCCAAACAGCTTTGGGCTTTTGGGTTATCTCTCACTATTTATAACACTTTTTGGAAAAACCGTAAATATATTACCGCGGTTAATGGCCTCATCTGGTGACAGAAGGACTGGCTCATGGCTGCATGGAAATGCAGCCAGTATTCTTGGCACCATTCCGGGCATGATTTGTACAGTAAATAAAGCTGCTTTAAGTTTTAGGGAATGCTGGGCATATCATGTAGCTTTGAATCACAGGTACTTTAATATTCCTATTCAGGTCTAAAAGTAGACCAGGTAAACAAAATGTTATCATGAATCAGAGCCAAGCTAGGTCAGGTAAACTAGTGCTGTCCTTTCCCGTAGAGAACTATTTGAAGGATAGCAATCACTACGAGTGAGTACTTTTAGCCCTGTCCATTTTAGTTTAAGTTATAGATTCGTGTGTACCATATTGAGTGGTTGGCACCATACATAAAAATATACTCCATACTAAACGTTAGAATAGATTTAAGATTTTTAGGGTTCGAAATATATAAAGGTTATTTGTTTTTCTACGGAACTCTAGAAACCATGGCCCTTTAGGTATATTGTTGCCATGTTGTCAACGTGTCTGTGTTAAAATCGTGGTTGAAATATGATACATGATCAAGCAAACAAAAGATTCAGTCGATCATATTACGGACTAAAACCTGACGCACATTGTACTTTTTTTTTAATAAAATTAGCGAGCAAACAAACAGGCGGGTTACCTGATGTTAAGTGATTACCACCGTCCAAACATTTTCAGCACCAGAGGAACCGCCAATGCCTTGACAGCCTTTCAGGAATTTGTTGGTCCGCCCCATAGCCCCATGTACATGTAGTTATAGTCAGGATAAACTAGCTAGACTGTCTTAATTCTGTAGCGTATTGTGCCGCATTGCATCGAAGTATTGTCTGCCTGCATCGTAATCCCTCAATCATAGAGCAAGTTTGGCGAGTGCGTTCTCAAAATATATGCACTATACGACATTTAGACGCCGTTGATCGTCGAGCTAGGAGACTTATAGGCGAAGATTCACCACTTTTGGGGAAGCTTCAGTCTTGATTAACGCCGTAAGGTTGCAAGCCTATTGGTGTTTTACAGGATATATTTCGGAGAGTGTGCTCAGGATGCTCAGTATTTAATGCTTCGATCAAAAGTTCCATATAAAATATTGTTTCCATACTAATTATTGTGCTACTGTCTTGTGTTGTAGACACAAGCATACTTATAAAATATATTGAAATAAATCCAAGTAACTGATATGCATACGGTCGATCAGATTTCTGCATAAAGGTTGGTGCACACGATAGAGCGATCGGGCATTAAGTCTCTTGGCAAGCACTCACTTTGCGTAGTAGTTGACCCCAAAACTACGAACTAACGTCTGCATGATATAAAGACCTGTGTACATCAAGAAATAAAGAAATTATGACGTCATGACGTCCTCTACCAGAGAAAAAAGTGAAAATTTTCAAGATAAGTTCGACTAATGCTTTACCTAATGCTTAAATTATATAAGCTTAGGTTCTCAAAAGATCATTAGAATCACATTTCATACAGTTGGCTAGGTAATTAGCATGATTCACGAGTTCATGACCATAGACATTATAAAAGATACAGTACCTGTCTGAAAATAGTTTGTCATTGTGTTGCAGACGGAAGTAGAATATTGTTTTTATTTTATATCACAACTATGCCCGTGACTTCGGCCGCATGGATATAGTCATTTTATTCTGTGGGAACTATTTCATTCTCCGGGAGAAAAAGTAACCTATGCCGTCTTCAGGACGTAAGGATGCAAGCTTTCTCTGTACAAAAAGTTGCCTATGTTCTTCGCTGGGATACAAGCTATCTCTGTAGCAAATTTCGTTAAAAACGGTTGCACAGATGGACCTTGAAAAGCTGGCAGACAATCAGGCACACTTTCGCATAAGATTAGTATGGATGTTTTAGTATCGACTTGAATAGATAGATACTTTATTATCATCACAAAGCAATTTTTTTAAGAAACTTAACGAAAAGATGCTGCTAGTTTTAGACATGTGATGGTTACTTTATAAGGGGCCTAATTGTATGTTTAGTACAAAGAGCCTACACGCAGTTCCTAATCTGTTCGATCTACATGGTGGTTGGCTCGCCGAGCGTGAAGTAAGACGGTTCCGCGTCGCTGAGCCCAGACTTTTCCCACTGTCGTAGTATCGCTGTTGATTGCCGTAATGAGTAGGTACACCCCTTAATGTACGCCTCGTTGCATCATAATTTTATTTATTGTATATAGTCACTTTAAAAATTATAATATGAACAAGGGCAGCTATTTTTGGCAGAGTTCCTATTGAATGAAAAACTAGCTGACCCATTGGGCTTCTCTCAGATGAAAACTCTGAAAATTCTTCTTTAGTAGAGGTCAGGTAACAGAGAAGACCTATAGGTTTTTCCCATAACCTACACCTATCCATACTTAATATATATGTGTCTGTCTGTCTGCTAGCGTTTCACGGCCCATCCGATTAATTGAATCTGACGAAATTTCATACAGGGATAGCTTGCATCTCGGGGATAGTCATAGGCTACTTTTTGACCCCGTATATTTAAAAGGTCCTACGAGATTTTAAAAACGAAGTCAAGTCGTGGGCATCTGTCTGTCTTTTTTAAGTTCAAACTCTGAACTGATCCTGACTAAAGGCACAGAGACAGCTTTCATCCTGGAACATACATTTTAACGGAATGGCATTCCGATAAAAACGAAAAATCAAAAAGCAAAAACTTACATCCACATGGACGAAGTCGCTGACTACTAGATATAGGATAAAAGTAATTCAACCAAGAAATAAATAAGACAAGATAAAATATAAAAAAACAATAAACTCCAATCTGAACATCACATATCAAACCAGGCCATACCAAAGATACACGAAGAGACTAAAAGAAAAAGCAAGCCGACGCGTGGGTATGGGAAAGTTCACACGTGTCAGAACTATGCCCAGACCTATTCATGTGCTCAGACATAGGGCAAGGGAGATGAGCTATTAGATCAACGGAAATTAACGACTTTGAATTCGAAATGGCTTATGGTACAAGATTTTAGGGAATATTATCATGGGATTAGAAGTAGCATTATTAAAATTATTTACTTTGTGAGCTCTTGATAAAAATTTTGGTCCAAGGCTTCTGCATTCAATACTACTTATCTAGCGCTTTTTAGGATTTTAAAGTTCGCTTGACTTTCTACAATCTATATATATATCCATACTTAATATTATAAATGCGAAAGTGTGTTGTTTGTTGGTTTATTGGTTTGTTGGGATGTCCTTCAATCTCGTCGCAATAGGTAATCTGGGTATAGTAAAAACCTGGTGTGACATAGCCTATACTTTTATCCCTGAAAATCAAAGAGTTTACACGGGATTTTTACATACCTAAATCCACGAGGACGAAATCGCGGGCCACAGCTAGTCAAGCATAAACCTGACTGACTAAACTTGCGTATATTTTATTTTATAACATTTATAATAAGGGTAGTGATTTTCTCGAATATGCATACCTACGATTCTACTAATACGATACGTTAACACGGGACCGAATCCTCAAAGTCCGGTGGAAACGGAAAAGTTAAATTCGGATCGGACCCCCCAAAAACGGTCCTAAATATTGAATTGGGTTAACGACAAAGTTGCTTATCGTGGACCAAAATATAACACTAAGTTATTACGCATGTCTGCTATAAGACCTACCTTCCTGCCAAATTTCATGATTCTAGGTCAACGAGAAGTACCCCGTAGGTTTCTTGACAGACAAACTTACAATTATCAAAGTGATCCTATAAGAGTTCCGTTTTTCCTTTTGAGGTATGGAACCCTAAAAATTAGAGATCGCCATGAAACTTGCAATAAGCTACCCGTGCGAAGCCGGGGCGGGTCGTAGTATTCTATCAAATAAAAATGTTCTGCCGGGATGCCCCACTTGGCAACAAGATGTTCATTGCGCGCCGGTCAGACAGCGCGGCGCGCGGCGCGAAATGTCAAGGCACACTTGCGTAATCATTTTGTTTTCCTTTTGCCAATATTAATGGCCTCTGGGGCATCGATGCGAACTTCTCCCAGACGAGAGGTTCCGGGTTTCGTACCCGATGGGACAAATTTAGATAGCGACATTCTTTTAAATTACACACACATAGGTCTCTTGTTAAATTAAGTCTGCTGTGGGCGGTTCTTTGCACGAGTGTACCAGGCTGTCGGTCAGCAGGCAGAAGTGGCGAATGCTCGTCAGGCATATAACATCTGCCCTCAAAGACGTTGCTTCGTGATAACCACGACGACTCTGCCAAGAGTGCTACGACGAAGGTCTCTTATAGAGACTTCCACACGTCACGAACTTACGCTGCTTGAATCCAGCGGCTCCTTGCGACTCATTTGCTGTCGTCTGTCCATTAAATTGGGGATCTTTCAACGCTGCGCTATCCGGTGCGAGATTGCCATTGCACCTTAGGACTCTAACGTCTATCATTTTTCGAACTAGGTATGTGACCTGCTCATTGCTACTTCTGCTTTTTATAGAATAGGTTTTTTTTAAATTTAGTTTCTAGTAGCTTATGCTCGCCGACTTCGTCCGCGTGGAGGGTTAGAATTTTCAAAAATCCCTTCTTAGCAGATGCCTACATCATAATAGCTATCTGCATGCCAAATTTCAGCCTAATCCGTCCAGTAATTTCAGCTGAGCATTGATAGATCATTGTCAGTCTGTCAGTCCGTCAGTCACCTTTTTCTTTAAAATATTTAGATTGTTTTTTTAGTGAACAATAAAGGACAAGTATATTATTTTCATCAATGAAAACTTTTCGTGTATTTGCTAATGGTCGTGCCAACAAGCCTAGCTAATCCGGTAGTGAACCCTGGATCTTTAAATTGGCAGCAACTAAACACAGCAAGCTGTGATAGCCGAGTGGTTAAGACATTGGGCTCCTATTCAGGGGTACGGGGTTCAATTCCGGGCACGCATGTTTAACTTTTCGAAGTCATGTGCATTTTAAGCAATTAAATATCGCTTGTTTTAACGGTGAAGGAAAACATCGTTCATTCATAATGTTCTCAAAGGTATGAAATTTGCCAATCGGCACTTGGTCAGCGAGGTGGATTATAGTCAAACCCTTTTCATTCTGCGAGGAGACTCGTGGTCAGTATAGTGAGCCGGCGACGGGTTGGTGACAACGATAGTGATGAAACACAAAGAGATCATCGCAAATTCCAAGAGCTGTTGCCTAAAATAGGTTGCGTAGCTATTTTAGGCAACAAACTAAAATATAAACAAATTAAAAACTTTCACATGTAATATTTTTATTTTTATTTCAAAGGTATTTATATTCCGCACCTCGTATTTAATATATTGAAAAGACTGCTGCAGATAACTGGGAAAAGAGGATCGAATTTAAAATTCAATGGAGCAAACTCTTGGACGCTTACTTGGATCGGATTTCCTATTCCTCCGTACTTCATATAGGTTCTTTTGTAGGTAAGAATAGGCGTCTTAGCAGTAGCCGTTCTATTTAACATATTCATTCCGTATAAGTAGTGCAGAGTGGACGAAGCTTGAAGGCAGAAAAAGAGCTACGAGTACTGTGTATTGTGTTACTATTTAATTTATCATCCTATTGTTCCTTTGTCTGTATCAATTGTTGACCTGCATTTTTAACTTTATCTTTTACTGAACTGTACTAAATACTTTTGTACTTAAGGCTTGTTAAGAGGTGATAGCCTACTACCACCTAGTCAGCCAGAAGTTCGGGGGGATCCGGGGTTCCATCTTGTTCATGTATCAAGTTTTCGGAGTTATGTGCGTTTTAAACAATTAAAGTTTAGCTTTAACGGTAAAGGGTAATATCATCAGAAAACCTGCATGCCTGAGAGTTTCTCCATAATATTCTCAAAGGTGTATAAAGTCTAGTGTCTATTACTCTCGTTTTGAAATGACCAATATTATCGCTAGCGAGGAAAACGAAAGCCGAAAGGGTATTCCATATTCTAGCAACAAACTGTGCGTATTAGAAACGAGAAAGCGAGTTCAAGCTGGTACTTGGCTGAGCTATCCAATAAATGCTGAAGCCATCCCATAAAAGCCTAGATACTGTTGACCGAAAAATGTGAGAACGCGAGCTTAAACAGGATAGAAGCTGCTTCATGCCAAATTCTTCGAAAACGGATTAATTAGAGGATCACAAATTATAGAACCCACCTTGCCAAGGAAGAACCGCCTGTAGAACTTGGCGGTGTCATCTGTGTCGATGTTGTGTCTTCGAGACGACTGGCGAGGGGTGGTTGGCTGTGGACGTGATTCACTCTCTTCGTCCACGGAACTGTCCTCCCCTCCTTCAACCCAATAACCACCATTCGGTGGTTGCACTATGGTTGGGGGAGTGCCTGGAACAAACAAATTATTTTGAATGCATTTCTTTAGATAGACTATTACTACTACCAGCGATCTAGTAATATTAGTGACTAGCTGATGCCCGCGACTTCTTACGCATGGATTTAGTTTTTAAAAATCCCGTGGGAACTCTTTGATTTTCCGGGAGTAAGTAAGTAAAGTAAGCCTATGTCATTCTCCAGGTCTTAAACTATACCCATGCAAAAAATCACGTCAACCCGTTGCGCGTTGCTCCGTTGCGACATGATTCAAAGACAAACCAACAAACCAATAAACCAACAAACAAACACACTTTCACATTTATAACAGGGGTAGTGATTGCTTGTGGCTTCGCTCGGTGAAAATATAAATTCACTTTGTTCCCTATTTCGTGACAATTTTAAAAATTCGGCCTTACTTCTTGCCTACACTATAAAAGGGAACCTCTGTCCAAAATTTCAGCTTTCTAGTCAATGACTAAGTATACTTTTGGATTATGATAAGTTAAGCAGTGATAGCCTAGTGGTTAGGACGTCCGCCTTCTAATCGGAAGTCGGGGGTTCGATCCCGGGCACGCACCTCTAACTTTTCGGAATTATATGTGCGTTTTAATTAATTAAATATCACTTGCTTTAACGGTGAAGGAAAACATCGTGAGGAAACCTGCATGCTTGAGAGTTCTCCATGTTCTCAAAGGTGTGTGAAATCTACCAATCCGCACATGGCCAGCGTGGTAGACTATGGCCAAAACCCTTCTCACTCTGAGAGGAGACCCGCGCTCTGTAGTGAGCCGGTGATGGGTTGATCATGATGTTGATGATGAAGTTAAGAGAGCAAAAAATGTTCGTTTGTTTGTACACGAGGTAGTCAACATAAAATATTATTTTCATATGTGCATAGCAACGATCCACAGGCTATGAGCGATCCAATCTATAAAACCGCATCTAATTTCAAGTAAGGCTACATTCTAGTCTAGACCTCCTTTGTTGTTGGAAATATTTTTACAAGGCTTTCAATCCTGCGTCCTGCGGGAATCCATTGTTCGCGATGACTGTGCAAAGCGGTTCGTCAGATGTATGTAAAACTCGAGTTTTATCGTGAGTTTTTAGGATTCTGTACGCAATTGCAAAAGACGCTAACTCTGTGATCAAAATGAAAGCCAAACTCATTTGACATTGGCTGGTTCTACATTGCTGCTTCAGTGAGCGATATAAAATTAATATTTCTTAACAAACGTTTGACTGATCAAAAATAAATGTCAAATGAGTTTCTGCGTTAGCGAATCATACCGCTGGATATTAGGTGTTTTGTTTAGACTTCCACACGTCGCGTCGTTAGTGGTCGTGCGCTGCTTCGATTCAACAGGTCCCTGCGACACTTTTGGTATGGTATGTGCACCTAATAGAGGGTCTGCCAATGCCAAAGCATATTATTACAATTCACGATCACATTAATTCTGCCCCATTATTCATGGATAAGTTGTTCGAAACCAATCCGAAAACTAAGCATTTGAAATTCTAGCAGTTGAAGCCAAGAGAAAAGCTGGTTTTAGTTTAGAAAAATACACACGGAACTTGAACAACGAAAACGGATTTTAATTTGCACTGGATTTTAATATATTGACGCATGGCTTTCATGTTGACCGAAAAATCAACCGACCGAAAGGAAACATACATTAGAGCTTTTAATTTGCAAAGTTGCAAGTTTGAAATATTTACCTACTCTCCAAACAATTCGCCTTCGTCAATTGAAAATGTTAGGTAGAGCATAGGTAATACTATGTAAACTACAAGGTACATACGTAAACTATGACATGATTAGTGCCCATTTCTATATTCGATCTATCTGTCTAATAATGTAATCTGTCTAATAAGTACTAATAAGTAAACCAAGTATTTCGTTGGTCTAGTGGTTAGCATGTTCATCTGCGGATAATGAGGTTCTGGGTTCAATTCCCCGTTTGGGCCAAAAAAAAAATATTAGTACCCATAGATTAGTTATTGGTCTCGCTACGCTTGAGTTAGTAGTTAGTACCTACCTTAACAATGTTGTTATAAATTTGTCAAATACTGTATGGCATTTTTTGAAAAAATATATCAAAGTTGCTAAGACTCATCAGTTGATTACAGATAGATTGAATATAGGATCGGGCTGATAAACAAAATAAATAAAAGCAAACGCAAAATTATGTAGGTGATATTAAACGGCACAAATAAAGCACTCACGACCCAACTCAGACCTCACGATCCCTCCCACATAAATAACACAGGGTATAAATGTTGCCTATTACCGGAACAGGGGTAAAAATATTAACCAGAATATTTTTATTAGGTAGAAATTAAGTGTTTCCAATCGTGATAAAAATGCTATTACTTTTCAAAATAAATGCTTTTGAAAATTTTTAGGTTCAGTAATTCATGAATTGTTCGTTCTGGAATTTATATCAGCTCCGGTACACATTGCCCATGCGTGGTAAATGTGTACTAGGCAATGCATTCGGCAAGCTCAAGTTCTACTAGCAAATCAGGCCCTGATTCTTAAATGTTTGTATGAAAACTCACAAACAGTATCCACGGTCGAGCGTAGTGGGCTAATGTGTACCTACAAGGCTCTTTAGATATCTACTTGATGGACCAAAATTTTAAATAACCTAATCGTATACACAACTTTGACTTTTTTAGTCAGTTCTTTGTACTGAATCTATCGCCTGGAAAGTAAGTTCTAAGAAAATAATTTTTTTTTACGTTCACTACTTTGTGCATAGCACAGCAACGATAACATTTCCTTTTAGAGAAGTGTGACAAACATTCCTTATTAAGATTTGCTTTCAAAAACAAGCAGAGATTTCCCAAGATATCTCTAGTCTGTACCACCTAATTTAATTAAGGCTTTAATCAACTAACTAGCAGTGGAGCGGACATTTCTGTTTGCGCTTTGCTTGATTAACAATCATTCCTTCGTGTCTCAGTAAACAGAGTTCTCTTCCATGGTTCTGTCATAATTTTTCTTACATTTGTAATAAAATCTTTTCTGTTTCTCATAAGTTTACTGTTATTCTAATATTGAAGATATTATAACTAATTGTTTTTTTTTTTTAATTAAACTAGGTATATGTTTTTAATCAAACTTGATTCATAAAGACATAGGTACGATTCGATTTTGGCTTTGAATTTACTTTAAAATGTAGGTATCCACCAACTTTAATTCGGTTGGGCAGCGTTCAGGAAGCTTCGAGATGGCGACCTCGCACCGGAAGACGCAGCGTTGGAAGACCCCCCGCTAGGTGGACGGACGACATCAGACGAGTCGCAGGGAGCCGCTGGATGCAGGCGGCGCAAGACCGTGGCGTGTGGAAGTCCCTACAAGAGACCTGTGTCCAGCAGTGGACGTCTATTGGTTGATGATGATGATGATGATGATGATGATGACATGTAGGTAAATGTAAGCGGCTTTCTACATGTAGTAGTTAACGAAAGTGATTTTGTACAATGGCTGTTTAAAAGATGTAGCGAAAGATTTATTCTTTAATCTTTATTTGAATGAAAGAGTTAAAAGTAAAAGTGACAGTCCATTACTGACCAACATAAATGGACTATGCGACTGCCCAAAAAAAGAAGTGTAGGTAATGTCTTCAGGGTCCATGTACCTATGAAAGTTTATGTAAGTTTGTGAGTTTCTTTATATTACTTCTAAATACCTGAAAAGGTTTGGATGTAAGAGGGAGGTATCGTTAGAATCGTTAGGCTATATTTTTTTTGAAAAAATTCAACAGGGCAGAGCGGTCGTGTTTTATAAAATTTTATAATTATGATAAACTTGATTTAATCCATACTAATATTATAAGTGCGAAAGTGTGTCTGTTTGTCTGTCTGCTAGCCTTTCACGGCCCATCCGTTCAACCTATTTTGACGAAATTTGGTACAGAGATAGCTCTATCTATCTCTGTGCCAAATTTCTGGGAATGATATAGGCTATTTTTTATCCCGGAAAAACGAAGAGTTCATACGGGATTTTGGAAAACGCTGGCGAAGTCGCGGGGCATCATCTAGTTATGAATATGGATCAGTGCCGCCTATTGGACGTGGGCGGATTTCAAAAAAGAGAATATAATTTCAGTCCTTTATCCTTTATTTATTGTTTGGTTATAGGCAAGATAAAAATAAACTACTGATTTATTAAATTAGTATTCGATCATATTCTAAGATACCTAGGTAGTTGTACGTGATTCGTTGAGCTAATTAAGCTTGGAAAAACCTCTTAATTGAACAGGTTAAGAGATGTACGACCTCTGTTCATTCAACCAATTATTTACTAGAAAAACCAAACATTGAGCATTTTGGATTAAAATCGTTTTTTTTTTTAGGTATTTGCACGCTGCGTCTCTTTACAAAGCACTGACGCCCGCAGGCCAAAAAAATTAAAAAAAAATTCAGGCATTGTCCAACAAATAACAGACAACGTAAAGATTTAAAACTAAAAGTTTTAGCTCAGAGCAACAGCAATTCACAAATTTTTTTTTTCACTGTAAAGAGATCCTCGCAGTTGTTTCGCAACTTTACAAAATGGACTAAGAGCCCGTGAGGGCATGATGATCCAAACTTTGAAGTTAACAAACAGATAACAGGTAACAAAACCACGATGATCCAAACTTCACAGTCACTGATCGTTCCTCTCTCTGTTAGGGACAATGCGCAGAGAAACTGTCAGCTTTTATAAAATAACAAGGTCTGACCCTCAAGAGCTCTATCTCTAAAAGTATACTATAAATAAATTATACTGTAGGTCTAGTATCTCTTCAGGATAACAATAGTAAAATATTACTCCCTCTCGTTCCCATAAAAATAATATTATTCTGGAATTGTGATACTTGACCTTTCAACAATTGCAGTCGTGCGTTAGTTTTAGGTATTTTATTGCGAGGTAGATCACGAACTGGTTTTATCAAATTTTATACATCTCAAATACCATTATGATTTCGTGCCTTGAGTTTAACGACTTTTTTTGAGCTAAAAATTAACTTGGGCTATTGCAACAAACGTTTCGAAACAAAGAAGGTAGGTAACTTAATTGCATTAGTACCGAATTGTGATGGATGAACGGACATGACGAAACTACAAGAGGATCCTGTTTTGGAGCATGTTCTATATCCTATACCAATATGGAAAGAAAAAAATCCTTTTATTCTAGACATTATCACTCAGGTTCTACGTGGTGATATGAAAAAGCTGTTTGGGGGATTAAACAAAAAGGGTTGTTGCATGTTGCAACTTTAGATTGAGCTATGCTGGTATTGTTATCACTGTAGGTATTACTTACCTAAGTGAAGTCTACCAATCCGCACATGGCCGGCGTGGTAGACTATGACCAAAACCCTTCTCACTATGAGAGGGACCCCCGTGCTCTGTTGGCGACGGATTGATCATGATGATGATGATGATGATGATGATGATGATGATGATGATGATGATGATGATGATGATTCCGATACAAGTCAGCCCTTGACTGCAATCCCACCTAGTGGTAAGTGATGAATGATGATGCAGTCTAAGATGGAAGCGGACTAACCTGGAAGGAGTATGTGAGTAAGTCAACCTTACCTTTTTTTTCGTTTGGGGAGGGGGAGAATCCTCATGGATTCCACTGGCATGCCTGACTCCATTGGGGTGCTGTCCAACGGCCTACGGACTAAAAGCCTCCTCCCCTCCTTCGCTCTATCTTTCAGGTAAAACCTTTGCATTGCATCTGAAACCTACCTGGCCTAGCCAAAGTTTCCTCCAGCAACAGCCGACTGGCCTGGCAAGCGGCAGCATTTCTGCGCTGAGCGGCCACCGCACCAGGTGAGGGTGGTGGTCCATGCGGCTCGGGGACTCTGGGGCCCTCCGCGTACGACTGCCTTCCTCCCGTGGACGCAGCTCCTACTGACACAGGCCGACGGTTTTCGGGTCGGGACACCTGCAAAGAATAAAAGATACTGTGATATGTAGAAGGAATATAGGAGTGTTCCGTAACATATTCTTTGTAATACGGTAGTTGACAACTAGTCAAATCAGTGACTTTTAATCAAACGTCAAAACGCGCGCTTGGTATGCGAAATTCTATGAAATACTGGAATGTGACGTCACATCATAATGATTTTTAGTTTATCGATAATTTGAAATTCGCCCACACTGGGTTAGCGCGGGAGCTGTGTGTGTGTGCGGGGCGTTCCCTCCCCGATTGCCATTTCAACCTGTCGCGTACTATATCTCACACGTCAGTCGAGGTGGCAGCAAGTTCTCCAAATATAATATTTAAGACAGCGTTCACTACTACAGCGCCAGGTAGCTTATCTGTGGATGTGCACCAGATCTTTTAAAATTGGTCATGTGCGAGTCGGACTCGCACACGAAGGGTTCCATACCATCATACAAGAAATAACACTTTTTTAGGGGAACGTATCCGAATGGCAAGAAACGGAATCCTTATACATTCGTCATGTCTGTCTGTATGTCACCCCCCCCCCCCTGTAACTTTTAAAATAACAGAATGATAAAACTAAAATATATATATATATAGTTTTTATCGTGCAAAATGTCGATAAAATACGATTGTACAACGGAACCCTCAGTGCGCGAGTCTGATTCGCACTTGGCCGCTTTTTAAATTTCTATGATAGCCATTTTGATTTTTTTATTATTTGTTGTTATAGCGGAAATAAGTAGGCTGACTAATCTTTTCACCACGATGCGATTAGCCACCTTTTAAGACCGAGCTATCCGAGCGCAGTTGCGACTATTTTGGGCTGCCCGTGTTTGAGGTGACCGTCGACTCGAGAAGAAGAAGAAGAAGCGGAAATAAAACACATTCTGTGAAAATGTCAACTCTCTACCTGTTACGACGGCTTCGGGTACGGATCCCTACAAATGTAAATCTTGTACGGTTGGCGACGCAAGTAAGCGTGAAATTCGTGGTTCGTTGACCCACTGCCGTGGGATCCTATTATTGTGGTAACAACAGTATCACTGCGCGCAAACTACTTCTTTGGTACATAGGTATAGTACACGACAAGTCGAGATGGCAGTCGGGGAGGTAATATCCCGCACACCTGTACAACCCCAGCGCTTACCCGGTACGGGCAAGCGCGGCTGACGTGCGGGTGTTCGGGGCTTCCCCACGCCTCATAACCCGATTGCCATCTCAATCTGTCGTGGCCTATACCAATTTGAGGACGTGATGTGATTGTTCAGTTCACACCGTGGTTCCGCCACAAAAGGAGGCCACGAAATTGAATTTGGTACAAGCTTGGCTGAATTTGTGAGAGATTTCGAAACTTTTGTCGGTTGAGTAGTTTGGAGAACAGTTAGTTGATGCGAACTGCTCTTTATGGTCTAAAACTATTGTTAATGAATAACCACCCTTTGCCCACGGCCTTGTCCGTTTGGGATATATACAGGATGTAACCAGAACGCTAGGAAAAACGAGGACCGGTGGTAGTACTGATGATTACTGATATAAATACTAAAATAAAAATAAAATATCTTATGTTTTGTTAAAGTTCACGATATATTGCAAATAAAACATCTGATTGACGCTAGAGGTCAACGAACGTTGCATTAGTAGGCCACTCTGAGTCAATGCCGCGTCGTAGGTGGGGCATTGACCGCAGTTTTGCACGCTATACATTGCGGGTTTGAAACTAAAACTACAAAATGAGGCAAATGGTTATTGATATTGGATTGTGTTTAGATAGTATAACAATAACGCTAAGTTTTTGCTAGCGTTCTGGTTACACTCCGTATAAATCCCACTTTATTATATACTTTAAAAAAATACGTAGTTATTTCCTTAGGATTGTACTATGTTTCCGAAATGAAACTATCTTTATGCCCAAAGTCAATACCGCGGAAAGGTTATAGTAGAAGAAGATATTATAGCATTAGATGAATGTCAACTATTGGGTTGCTTATCATTCTCCCCTGTGTTGGGGAAAATACGCAAAAAAACGTTCAGCTTTTACAAAATAGCGATGGTGTGACACGCGCTGGTTCTTAGTCCTTGTTGTGACTTTTAGTAGGTACATGAATAATGCTGGATAACTACAGCATTGACACATAAGCTTATTAGTTATTATTGATAGACAAGTCCACTTTAACTATGAAATTATACATTTAACCAATCCTTAAATAATTGTAATAAATCTTACGAAAACGACAAATTTTCGACATCATTTAGTATCAAGTATAGATAATCGTAAATTTTCAAGGAACGCGCTTAATTTATAGAAAACGTTGGTTATTTTTAACCGCAAAAGTTAAAACTTCCGTGCATCAAAGCGCCTGGCGGTCTTAATATGAAATTATATTGCTCGACCACGAGCTTGTGTACCATTTCGAGTTTAACGACAATCATTGGGCAAGACATTACTTTTAACTTTCTATTCAGTCATGGGTATAAAAGTAGGTATATAATAAGTATACCTATAGTATGCGACAGGTTGAGATGGCAATCAGGGTGTGAGGCGGGTGGCGGCGCACCGGGTTAGCGCGAGAGCTGTGCGTGTGTGCGTGACGTTTCCACCCCGATTGCCATCTTTTGTTAACCTACACACTTGTGCATATCTCCTTCTCCGTTGAGATTAGCTGTCGTAGCCGAAACAAAAACAATATTGCTGATGATAATCATCATGAGATCTGCTGCTCCATGGTCTAACTCAATGGTGACGTAAGATTAATCTGATCAAAGTGAAAATGCTCGACATTTTCCACGCAACTAGTTTCGCGTTGCCGTCAACACTCGCACTAATGCTTTCGTCGGCTTCCAATATAAAACTTTTGATGGTGTTTATAGTTCATAGATTTATGATTGCGTTTCCGTATTGATTCGCATTGAAGAATGTTATTTTATCGATTAAAAAAGCTTTTGAAAAGCAAGAAAGTCGGTGAAATATTTTGAAAAGTTTTTCTTAGATAGAACCAATATGAATAGCGGAAGTGCTAACGGAATAGCCAATGCCAATGATGCTTGAAGACTCGTAAGGAATTCAATGGCTTTTTTTAACTTACCTAGTGTAGTGTTTTAATTCGCCAGACAAAATGGTATCTTCATTAGTAAGTCCACTCTTCTGAGTTTCTGTATGGAATGGAAAGTTGTTGTACAAGTTGACGACACAAAATTAATTTCGCGGACAGAATAATTAAGTTTTGAATGTAATAGTACATACAGAGTATAGACCCTTGAGTATAGTAGGATGACGAAAGCAAAGGACCGATGTGTTTAGTGGGTCGCTCTTAAAAAGGCCTATGTCCTCTATCTAGCAGTGTACGCATTCAGTCTAATGGATAGACTGCTACAGGATAGGATAGAAAGGATACTAGGCCAAAGATGACCATTGACCAATTGTAAATACTGTTATATTATTATAACAGTATTAATTAATTAGATTAATCAGCTAATTGACTAAGCACCCGCTTTTGTAACATTGTCTGGATATGGTATCAAATATCTGTCAATGTAAGGTTTCATATTCTGTAGGTAGATATGTACATTGTACGTATGTATATGGTTTATAGTGCTGTAAACTACTAATATCCATTACATAATATTATTATGTTATTTGTCATACTCAATACCTCCTTAGTACTTTTGAAAAATGCTTTAGATATATTTTAGAACTTTCACATGACTCCTACCAGTGATTTAAAAAAATAGCGACCAAATTAACATGCGGGTCAACTGATGTTAAGTGATTACCGCCGGCCCATGAACATTTGCAGCACCAGAGGAACCACCAATGCGTTACCGGCCTTTCAGGGATTTATGAGAAATATGAGCAATAAGTGAGGATAGCATTTTTTTGTAATTAGATCTATGTATACCTATAGAACTACGCGAAATTCTTTTATATATCTTATGTATTTTTCAACTCTGTGAAACTTTATTACCCTTAAAAATATTTTCCAAAAATAATATGGAAAGCCTTATCCATTGTTAGGCATCACGTGAAACAACCCTGATGTAAAAAGCAAACAGATTAATCCCTTTCCCCCAATTTAAGGGCGTAAGTATAATTAATGACGGCAATACCGACAAAACGACACGTCTTGCAGTCTCATTAAAAGTTAGGATTTTTTAGATCAACCCCTAACCACTACAGTTTCGAGAATTCGATTAATGATACACGCTTCATCTCCACGCTGCATTTATGTAAAGAAAGAAAGAAAACTAGTTTATTCATCTTGTGCCTAAAGTACACACAAACTTAAAATTAATGGTTAGTAGGTAGTAGTTAATAATAAAAAAATACTAGTAGGTATATACGTTTATGTATATCTAGGTTGTTTTTAATATTTTAGATTAATTTCCAAACATGTAATGCAAAAAACTAACCATAAAACTATTTTTGTCGTCACAAATTTACTTTACTCCATACTAATATTTATATGAATGCGAAAGTGAATTTGTCTGTCTGTCGGCTAGATTTTCACGGGTTTTGATATCTGGTAGTGGTAGGTACCTACAGAAATAGCTTGCATCTCGTGGACGAAGGTTATCTTTTTTTTTAATTTACAGACTACCGCTTGGCTGCAATCAGACCTGGTGGCAAGTGATGATGCAGCCTAAGATGAAGCCTAAAAGATGCCTATTCACTCTTGACTTGAAGATACCTATATTGTCTTTTACCAGACAAAGAGTTCCCATGAGCTCACACATTTTGGCGTAAGCTACTAAATAAGTGTGCACAGTGTAAAGTAAATTTTAACTACTCCGAATCAAACACTGTGGTAATCGAATCATGTACTTACTCTATTCTAAAGTTAAGGCAGTTCAAAACTAAATTACCTTGCATCAAGTGCATTGTACATGAATTTAACATCTTTAATCAAAACTTTGGTTTCCGAATTCAGTGCTTTTGAATATAAAGTGAATTTTAATTGTGAACAATGGCATGTATTATGAATTACATTTTTAAGGAAACTTTGTAGTGTCGAAGGACTATGAATAACCCTTACTAAGTTTCATGGGTACCAAACTGACGTCATGGCTTCTACTTAAAAAGTTTTATAACTTATAAAACGTACCTGTGACGTCATCCGCATGGATTTAGAATTTAGATCTTTGAAAATCCTGTGGGAACTATTTGATTTGACCCCAAGATGCTATCTATCTCAGTATAAAATTTTGCCAATACAGGGCTTAAGTTCTGAAACGGTAACAAACAGCCAGACAAACAGAGCTACTTTTGTCTTAATAATATTAGGGCAAAAGTACATACATAGTTTATACAGGCTACTTACACAAATGTACTATTATACAGTATTTTAGCTTAAATGACAACTGCAACTGAAGGCTAAAACCGCACCCGTTTTGAAATTACAGTGTTGAAGTGAATATTATTTTAATAACAGCTATTTGTAAGTGAATAGCTCACTTTTATTTTTAATCTATACTATATGTATATAAAAGGAAAAGTGACTGACTGACTGACTGATCTATCAACGCACAGCTTAAACTACTAGACGGATCGGGTTGTTTGGCATCCTAAGAAAGGATTTTTGAAAATTCAACCCCTAAGGGGGTGAAATAGGGGTTTGAAATTTATGTATATAGTTAACGCGGACAAAGTCCCGAGCATAAGCTTTAATAATTAATAATAATTAATAATAATTATTATTAATTTTTAGAAAATATTATTAATATTAATGTATCCGTACTCGTAAAACTGTATTTTTTACTAATTGAATTGAAGTGAAAACTTCTTTAGGTGCGTTGGCCGATTTTGCATTGAGTAAAATCTTCAAGGTCGCGTCACCGACAACCTGATGAAACCAGTAAGGTTGCAAATTCAAATCCAACTTCATTGGAGTATTATTGTATAACTGGATCCCCTCCTAAAAGTAGGTTCGATGCTTATTTGAAGGGGTGTAATATTCCATTTTTTTCGAACTTTTCACATACCAAATATTCCCGGTTTCAATAATTCAAAATCAAACAAAAATTATGAATGTTAAAAGCACTCTATATTCGCAGTTTTCCTGTAAAGTTGAACAAAATATTTCAAAAATCTGGCACTAAACAGGAAAGCGTTGAGGAAGGAAGGCACGACGACCAGCGACCGATTGGTTTGTGATAGAAAGTAAATTGCGCCGACTGGCCGAACGGTAGTTAAAGCGGTTTCAGATTAGCATTTTTTGTGCGTATTTGTATGCGTGGTGTACCATGATCATCGTCAACCCATCGCTGGGTCATTACTGAGCACGGGTCTCCTCTCAGAATGAAAAGCATTTGGCCATAGTCCACGCTAGCAAAGTGCACATTGGCAGACTTCAGACACCTTTGAAAACATTATGGAGAAATCTCAGGTATGGTATGCAGGTTTTAGGCAGGGGAAACCTGATATTTTTTGCTTATAAGTTATAGCTTATAACACACATAAGAGATCGCTAGGTCACGATAAGGCCGCCAAGTTGTACCTGCCTATATTTTTGTTTTGCTTTGTATGTGTTTTTCTGTACATTTTGTAGTGTGCAATAAAAGTTTCATTCATACAATAACATCGTAAAACTAGAAGTGCCTGCCCGGGATCGAATCTCTGATCCTTCGAATAGGAAACCGACATCTTTCACGCGCGTATACGCGCATCTCGTACGGGTGTAGACGGGGTTATAACCTATTTGCGCGAGCCGTTTCTTCATCGGAATTCATATTGCTGAGTACTGACTGATCCGCTGGTTTGAGTGAACACGCCGGAATGGGCGCGTCTACGTTATACGCGCGTATGATTATTATTGAAGCGTGAAACCTAAAACGTGAGCGTAAAACGCGCAGAAAAAACGCAAGTCTGTAACCCCTTTTACCTACCAATTTATACAGACCTACCTACACGATGCATTGCCGGAAACGATTGCCGTCGCAGAAAGGAAAACGTAACACCCACTGGTAATATGACAAAAATGTTCCGTTTGTTAAGTTGGGATAGGTACCTAAAAAGCATGCATTTTAGGTACTTATGATGATTTGTTGCAAAAGCTTGCATGATTTTTGACTATTCATGCCGGCTTCATAGTAGATAGAGCAAGCTCTTGTGTCAGTTCTATCCGGTGCATTACAAGTTACAGCCCGCCGACAGTCAGACCGAACGGACGGACGGACGAACAGCGGAGGCTTAGTAGTAACGTCCCGTTGACATCCTTCGGATACGGAACAATAAAAGTACCTAACATAAAATATGTACCCAGTTACGAATCATATTATATCATCACAATTCAATTTTCCGCGAAACGAGTACTTCATTAAATACGAAATGCTATTAATAATGTGCCTGGCCGCCTCGAAGTGGGGCGGCTCATATTTTCTCATCTCTATACTCTACTGAACAGGATATGTGCCTCTATTGTTTCGCTTCAGATGTAACGATGCTATTCACGTCCCAGATCAAGGTACGACGAATACCTATGCTGGGTGCCTATGGGCTTATACCACTGAGTAAGGATAGCAGGTTTATATACGTCTGTACTATCGCCTGAGTGTATTTGAAGCTTATATTTAAGCTTATATTATTTGAAGCTATAATAACTCAATCATAAAATAGCAAAAATCTGAAGACCACAAATATAACGCTTCGCGCTTATTGGAAAAAGAGAAAATTGTGCATCTATATAAACAATATAGTTTACTCTCATTATATTCATTTTCCATAAAAAGCATGACGTCATTATTTCTTTAAAAAGTAGTAGACGCGAAGATCTAAATATAATATCATAAGCATAAAACTTAGTTGTGGAAAGTGTGAATAATTTTATTCTAAAGCTCTAGAGAAAACGAGAACTCATTGACATAATAATTTCAGAGAGGGAAGTCCTTCGAGAAGTTAACATTAAAAACCCGAGAGAGAAAAGAGAACTCTCCGTAAGGCGCCGTAATTGCGTTTATCGGAGCGGTAAATGAGCGTTGCAAACGCCAAGGCACACTGGTGACCACAAAATTCAGAAAAAATCTAGAAGTGTTAATTTTTTTTTTAAGACTGAAGAGTATAATCGGCCACTTTGCTAGCGTTTGTGGACTATGCGCCTTTGATTCGGTGGAAGTCCAAGTCCTGAAGTGCTTGTACAAAAACGCCATGTCATTCCGTATACAGGACCAAACTACGAGGCCAATCCGATTGCAGCTGGAAGTGCAACAGGGAGCCGTATGTATAGCAGGGGCGAACCGGGCCAGAGGGAAAACCCAGCAGCCAAAAGTCCCCGTATCGGGCAGTAGTGGGATAGCGGCCGGGAGTGAGTGCTCAGTGTTTTTAATAGATTCACCTTGCTCTTCTACTAAGTCATTTATAAGTATAGTACGCGACAGATCGAGATGGCAATCGGGATGGGGACGCCCAGCACATCCCGCACAGCCCCCGCGCTAACCCGGTGAGGGAAAGTGCGGGTGACGTGCGGGTGTGTGGGGCGTCCCCCCGCCTCATACCCCGATTGACATCTCGACCTGTCGTAATAGGTATGCAAATCTTAAACTAATCTTAACACCAACATAAGTGTAGAACAATATTTCAATTTGTATCATAAACAAAACACCATCATTGTTCTGAGAGTAGATGTAATTACACGATACATAGGAAATTAGCTATTGTTTTCGTCACTGTTTCGAGTGAAATAATATGGTTTAGTCTGTTAAGCGTTGCCAGCTATTAGGTACTGACTCCACCTCCCTCAGTTTATAACCTTTTTTCGTACACAGATGTCAGTCGCGTACATCGGCTTGCGCGTATGTACCTACTATTCGTAATGTTAAAAATTAAAATTCATACATTTATACGCGCGACCGACATACGCACTGGAATCAGTAAAGGAGGAATTCTGGCAAAGTGCATAATTTATTCAAATAAACTTTTACAAGTACTTTCGAATAGTCGGATGCATCTACCACTGGTTCGGAATGCCTTAATCACTAAGCTAACTTAAGCGGAAACTATGTAAAAAGTTAGTATCGTATTAGGTTGAGTTCTTATACGAGTGACTGACTGTAGGTAAACTATACATACCTCTGGTGATACCAGGTTTATGATTTGCTATTTACAAAAATTCAATTCAAAAAATTGTCTGCTTGGTTAAAATATTCAAATCAAATGACTCAGACCTGCACTTCTCAGACTATAATTATTGTTTTTACACTAACAGATGGATGACGCAATTATCCTCAAAGTTCATTGGTCTAATTGAGTAGCTTCTCGCACGATCTCGATGACTTATTAGTGCTATATGAATAAAGATTCACCTTTGTGACCGATATGTGATGTGCCACTACTGCCACCAGTGACCTTGTTGTGTTCGGCTTTATTAAAATTAATGAGAGATATCAAGTATTCGTAACGAGTTTCCATCTGACAATTATATTACGGAATCATTAAAACACACGTCGCGTAATGAACCACTCCCAGAAACGGCAACGCCAAGTGAATCTGGCATTATTCAGAGAATTCATAAATGTGAACGGGAGTATTTCCCACAAAGCGGCTGCAGAGCGCTAGGATCGCGTCATTGTGTTGTCACAAAAACGCACCAATGCTAATTTTCCATGCACTCGCTCTTGAATACCATTATGAGGATACGAGTATGAATATTGGGCTCGTGGGACTGCCAAATAAGACTCATTATCATCATTATCAACCCAAGTAGTAGTTTCTCCAAGCATAACTCTCTCCATCGCCCGCTGAGTGACTCTGAGCTTTCTTAGAAGGCCTATTAGTTAGCGAACATATCTCGGATCCATATCAAGTATCCCCACAGTCAAGATAAATAAGACTACGTATGGAACACATAAAGAACAAACAAAAAAGCACTTTATAATAAGTATTGCAGACACACCAGGCAAGCATTTTCCGAACTCCTTTTAAACAAAGCATTCTCACAATTAGTTTAAATTTAAAGAAGAAAATCGGAGCTAAAAAAGATACGAGAAACACAATAGTTAGATGTTAGCCAACTTTAAAGTTTTAAACCGAATAGCTTCGAAATCGTAATTGTGGAGTCGGATTTCGTAAACTACGTCGGGGAATTAGTTGTCTGTTCAGTATCGAGAGTTGTGAATTAGAGCGCTCGAGAGAAAACCAACTTGGAATAATAGGTCTGCACTTTGCGCAGTCAGCTTTATGTGAAAAACGTTAGAATGGTTAGAAGCTGGCGCATTAGCGGGAATAATATAGTCGAGATTCTGATATTTCCCATGTGGCTACTGAAAACATGTAGACTCTACATCTGTGATAACCAAGTAGATAAAACAAATAACACGCTCAAGGTTTCAACAAGTTGAGAAGGGAAATGATGTGTATAAATATATCCATAGTAATATAAAATGCGAAAGTGAGTATGTCTGTTACCTTTTCACGACCTTTCCGCTAAACTGATTGTGACGAAATTTGGTACAGAAATAGCATGGATCCCGGAGATCGAGATAGGCTACGTTTTATCTCGGAAAATCAAGGAGTTTCCACGAGATTTTAAAAAATCCAGCGGAGGCAGTTACGAGCACTATCTAATTAACAAATCAAGCCATATTGAAGGAAACAAGTATTATTAACAGCTCAAAAGACATGATGACTACTAAAAGACCGTCCGCTGCGCCAGATCCTTCTTTCCACGCACGTGCAAACTGTGGAACCAACTCTCATCGGCGGTGTTCCCACTAGATTATAACATGGGGTTATTCAAGGGGCGGACCAACAAATTCCTAAAAGGCCGGCAACGCATCGGCAGCTCCTCTGGTGCTGCAAATGTTTATGGGCGGCGGTAATCACTTAACATCAGGTGACCCGCCTGCTCGTTTGCTCGCTATATCTATTTTTAAAAAAAAAGACAATGTTTGAATAAGTACTAGAATGAATTGAATACGAAAATTACGTTCTCATATTACTGAAAATAACACAAAACCACAGCTCAAAAATTTTATGACGTAGTGACTTTTACTTGTGCAGAAGATTTACAGATTAAAGAAAGTGACAAGACACGCATGATATAAATAAGGCTCAAGTGCCCACTTTACACATAATATGAATTATAAACCAGAAAGTGTACACAAGAGACAAGACGACATAGTAAGTGTCAATATTTGGATTCTCGAATTAATTAAAAATGAAATTCCGCTCTCATATTATTACTGAAAATAACAGAAAACCACTGCTCAAGAATTTTACTTATGACGTTGCAACTTTTACTTGTGCAAAATATTTATTTACAGTTTAAAGAAAGTGACAAGGCAAACGCATGATACTAGCTAATGAGATTCAAGTGCCCACTTTACTCATATGCGACCAGAAAGTGTACACAAAAGAGCAAACCATATCAGGTTTACGACAGACACAGTTACACGACACACATTGTTGGCCAAAAAAGATAAGGTCTATTGTGTACAAACGACGAATGTTGAGGAATTTTTCCCATTTTGGTCGCCCTCGCATTTCGGCTGTGAATTACACCTGCAGACATAAACTTGAAAGTCAAACAAGTTTGACGATGACTCACTTGAAATTAATGTTCATACTCTTGAAAAAATGCAAGGTCACGAGCGTGATGATGATCTTAAACCGCGAAATACCGCAATCGGTTGTAAAATTAACATTATGTCAAGGAATCTTTGAAGACCAATAAGTGAACAAACTTATTCAAATGTTATTACTTATTGTATTAAGGTCAATTTTCATCATTACATCATGATCAACCTATCGCTGGCCCACTACTGAGCATGATTACACACACTGAGACACCTAAACACGATTTTAATACGGTATTTGACAACTAGTCAAATCAGTAACTTTTTAACAAACGTATGCGAGATTCTATGAAATACCGGTGTGCGTCACAATCATTTGACGTGTTTTTTTTTAGTTTAATCGATAATTTAAAATGGTTATTACACTTAAAACCAACAAAGGACTTGGATTTTACGTATTTTGGAAGACCCTCTATTTAATAATCACTGAGAAATAATTAATTGTTGATGTAGTCAAATACCCAATTATCTACATGTTATAATTATTGGTCTCGCTCGAGCGACACAACTGTCGAAATTGAATTGAATGTCATAAAGTTCGCGGTCAGCACCAAATAAACGGTTCGCTTCGGGGGAAAACTACAATCAATCTACTGTAAAAACCGATTCCAATCCGTCTGTTTCTGGGTTGTCAATACTTACTAAAAATAAATAAAAATTTCAAAAATTCTTTTGCCGTGAGAATGCTACAATATCCCTGAATAACATAGGCTATATTTACCCAAATTTTTTTAAAATAAATGTTCACCCGTGCCGGGACGAACCGCTATGCTAGTACAAGATATATAACACACTCAATGAAAATTTCTATTGTCTACCTCTTACGGTTCATGAGATACAGTCCGCGGACAGACAGACGGACGGACAGCGGAGGCTTAATAATAGGGTCCTGTTGCACCCTTGGGTACGGAACCCTAACAAAAAAGTCAGTAACCGGAACATGGCACGCGTGAGAAAAAGCTTGCCTTGTCTCGGTGCGCGGTGCTATCGAGAAAATTGCATATTCTTTCATCTAAGTTTATGCAAATTTCAATGTGGGGAAAAGACTCCCATCATTTTCATACTCAACTATGCATATCGTTAAAACGAGAATATGTAACTGTATGGAAATAACATAATTCATTTATGGTTCATCATCATCATGATCAACCCATCGCCGGCTCTGTAGTGAGTATAACACTTATGGATAGGTACACGCTTGACCACAATTACATCTGATGGGAAGTGACGATGTGATATCCACCCGTGATTATAATTGGTAGAAAATACTAATCACGGAAGAGTATTCCAAACCCTAGCCATTTTAATTTTAATTTATTGACGTGCGTAAGTTTTCATTTCCATGCACCAAATATTCAGTATGCCTCACTTATCGAGTGTTATATTTTTGTTCCGTTAGCCGTGGAGTCTTAGTGCAAAAAAAAATTACGAGACATTTCACCGCGATTAATAGCCTCATCTGGTGACAGAAGGGCTGGCTCATTTTTTGCGCAACGGGTCAGCCTGGCTATCCAACGCCGGAAATGCAGCCAGTATTCTTGGCACCATTCCACGTGGGCATGATTTGTATAGTAATTAGATAAGGCTAGCTTAAGGTTTTATTGTAATGTTTTCTATTCAAATATTCAGGCCAATTCCAATTATAAGTTAAATAGCCTTCTAGGACGAAATGCACTATAAACCACTACGAAACAACTTCAAAACAAACAATATCCGAACATATTACAGCTGTGCATTCAATAACATCTTCGTTACCATGCACAAAATATTTGCTCACACGACTTCGAGCTTTACCGCTATTTGCATAACAACTAATTTGGCTCACAGCTCGCGTCTGCATTGCTTCAGGCATGGAGCGAAGGCGTATTGCGGGCCATGTAGGTCGCTGGATTGAATTTTAGTCTTCGATTGACAATGGATTCAATCAACCGCGCAGTTCATTATACGAGCGGCTTTATTAGTTTGATCTAGTGAAGTTGCGAAATATGCTACGATTCGAACGCAGATAATACTGATTACTTGCAGTATGAATTTTAAAATCCACTCGCTCGATTGGAATCATGTACCTACTCGATGTACTCGATGTTGATCCAGATTACTTTACAGTATGAATGTTAACATTATATTGGCACCGATTCCGTTGTCTTTCTCTTAACTAAATTTAAAGTATCTGCATCCTTTTCTTTTTAACAATGCTAAAAAGGGACAGAACATGAACTTTACATTTAAAGACTCTAAATTTTAGTGCACGCTACAAATTTAAACAGTAGGCTCGCGACTGTGCGCTAAAATCACGGGTTTTACCATCTAAAATTAAATTTAAAACTTAAAATCAAAAAAGCTTAAAATCATAAATTTAAAACTGTCAAACTGCGTCTGTCCTTTTCATATTACATTAGTAAGCAGAGGATGCGAATACTCTAAAATTTGGTTGATCTCAGAATCAGTACAATTCTCTCACTCGTTTTGAAGTTTCAGTACTTAAACTTATACTTGATTTTTAGGGTTCCGTACCTCAAAAGAAAAAAAGGAACTTTCTAGGATCTACTTCTAGGATCACTTTGTTGTCTGTTTGTCTGTCTGTGCGACGTGTCTGTCAAAAAACCTATACTTCCTCCTACTTTCATATGATACCCCACTTGGTGTACACAGTAATGTTACTTTGAAAATTGAGATTACTAATATTTGTTCAAGGACACATTTTTTTTTTCTGTGATGTTATCACAAATTCACGGTTTTCGGATTTATTACCTAACTAGTGCAAGGCCTACCTACCTACCAAATTTCATGATTCTAGGTCAACGGGAAGTACCCTACAGGTTTTCTTGACAGACACGACGGACAGACGGGACAGATGGACAGACAGACAACAGAGTGATCCTATAAGGGTTTCTTTTTCCTTTTGAGATACGGAACCCTAAAAAAATCTACTGAAAGCAGGACTGAAAGAATTTATTTTACAAACAACAAACGACATTTTCAACGAGTTTTCAAAGTAAAACCACTGGCGTTTGTTTTCAAAGCTTACACTACATGTGACAGGGACCCCTCTTAAAGTATATTGGTGCCCCTTGAAAGGTGAATTTGCCGTAAGCTACTGTACGATATTGACAAGTTCAAACATCCAAGGCTGCTTTTCCTTTACATTTCCTGTCAATACAATAGGAAAAGGCCTTACTGTGACTACAAACTGAATTGAAGATATCAACATTACTGATCGGAAAATATCATCCTGAGCTTCTGTGGTGTGCGCTACGTAACTGCCAGGGCGGGTCGCTAGTTTAATCCATACTTAGTATGTATTATAAATGCGAAAGTGTGTTTGTTTGTCTGTCTGCTGCACGGCTCACCCGTTTTACCAATTTTGACAATCAAAGAGTTCCACCATTTTAAAAGACCTAACACCACCCGGAAGAAGTCGCGAACATCATCTAGATACTATTTGATATAGAGATACGCTACTTTTTATTCCCGAAAATTAAAGAGTTTCTACGAGATTTTCAAAAAACGTAAATCTACGTCGACGAAGTCACGGGCATAACTTAATCTTAAATCATCATCATCATGATCAACCCATCCCGGCACACTAACGACCACGAGTCTCCTCTCAGATTGAGAAGGGTTTAGGCCATAGTCTGCTACGCTGGTCCAGTGCAGATTAGCAGACTTTTACACATTTGAAAACATTAGAGAAAATTCTCAGACATACAGGTTTCCTCACGATATTTTCCTTCACCGTGAAAGCAAGTGATATTTAATTATCTAAAACGCACATAGCTCCGAAAAGTTAGAGATGCGTACCCGGGATCGGATCTCCGACCTCCCGAATAGGAGGCGGACGTCTTAACCACTAGGCTATCACTTCTTGGTAATAAATATGTAGTAGTTATCTTAAACAGCCTGTTACAAATAGAGTATGTAACAAAAGGCGTGCTACCAATATTAATCCGTCCATAAAACGTAGAGTAATAAAAAGTATAATCAAGCTGTCTATCGTGATGTTTGGGCGGGCGCGGGCGTCGCGCTAGGCGGGCGGTCGACGACCCCGCTAATAATTTCCGTTCACCTGCCAACCAGTCGCTAGGCCAGACTTTAGACTTTATGAAACGCTGTATAAACTGAGTCAGTGTATTTTTGAGCCTATTTTCATTTTCATTTTCATTTATTCAATCATTTGCAATGTATATAATAATGTACCCACCTAGATTTTAGACGACCTCCCTGGCGCAGTGGTGAGCGCTGTGGTCTTATCAGTGGGAGGTCCCAGGTACGATTCCCGGCAGAGGAAATTTGGAATTTTAAATATAAATCCTAAATTTCCTCTAATCTGGTCTGATGGGAGGCTTCGGCCGTGGCTAGCTAAATTTTCAAATTAACAGATAGATATACTTTCGTATTTAGAATATTAGTATGAATATTATATAGTACGCGACAGGTTGAGATAGCAATCGGGGTGGGAACGCCCCCGCACACCCGTACAGCCCCCACGCTAACCCGGTGCGGGATAGCGCGGGTGACGTGCGGGTGTGCGGGGTGTCCCTCTGCGTCATACCCCGATTGCTATCTCGACCTGTCGCGTACTATACTTACACGATACGAGTTACTGACACCTTAGAAGCATCACCAGAGTGACGTGAATACGTTTACAGTAGAGCATAAATTGAGCTCGAGCACCAACTACACTGAGCCTGACTCAGGCACTCAGGCTACCACATACTCGAGCCAACGTACTAATTGACGATATCGAATTCTCCAAGTTTCAAGCTCGAGAGAACTTAGGCTTTCAAATTCCAATTTTAAACTAGAAATACGATAGGCTAGGAAGTTTTATAATAATATTATACGCTCGACGAGTTATGGGTACTTATTACTTAGTTGCAAGTTCGCTAAAGACGTTATACACTCAATATTATGTTGTCAGAAGTTTGATAATGTGATAAAGACTGACAGGTTTCCGTTATGTTGACAGAAGTTTGATAATGTGATAAAGACTGACAGGTTTCCGTAAAATACCCTACTTATATACCTATCTACATAGTAACGTAGCTAAGGTGAAGAAAACAATGTAACGATGCATGAAATATTGTTTGTTGCAAATCAGTACTTTCAGTCTGTAATTTTTGATACTTTCTTAGTTAGAAATAAATAATCAGCTGTAACCTACCTATTAAATTCAAATATTAGTTTGACTCTGCAGCCTGCACTCTAATCAAATATATAATTACATATTACGTAGGCAGGATAATAAAATTATTACAATTCTTATAATGTGATATTAAAAATACAAAAACAAACCTCTAAAAGAGATTTATGTATAACTAGCTTATGCCCGCGACTTCGTCCGCGTGGGCTACACAAATTTCAAACCCCTAAACCCCCTTAGGAGTTGAATTTTCAAAAATCCTTTCTTAGCGGATGCCTACGTCATAATAGCTATCTGCATGCCAAATTTCAGCCCGATCCGTCCAGTAGTTTGAGCTGTGCGTTGATAGATCAGTCAGTCAGTCAGTCATTCACTCAGTCAGTCAGTCACCTTTTCCTTTTATATATATAGATTACGTAATATCAGTTGTTTTGTCATGCATACTTAATTGTGGGAATATATTTTTTGTTGTACTTATACTGTAGAGCGTTCAACCTCCATGTCCCGACGACGTAACTAGTCATTAATTGAAAACCTGAAGCTGTAATTAGGTATAATGGGTATCTACTATCTCAGAAATAGCAGGTGGTTCAGTACAATTTAAATAAGACCCACCCAGACCCATTTGTTGATTAAAACCTAAAATGTTAAGAGAAATATACCTAGCGCGCTCCCCAGCGCTCCCCATACACATAGTTTGATCCTCATATAATATTTAAAATATGAAACCAATAAACTTTAATAAAATATTGTAGATACGTTCTAGATCACTTCTACAACTGTGGTTTGTCAGATTTCCATAAATATGTGTAGTTTCAAAGTTACACTGCAGACGAAGTAGGTAGACGGGTAGACTGCGGCACACGCGGCGGTAATCGCCACGTGGTTTACCGCGAGCATCGCTAGATATCAAACAAAACACATGTAAATATATGTTTCTACATGAACGCTCTCCTATAATATTCGCAATTAGCATACATTTGATTTTACTGCGTGACGTTACGTTAGAATAGAAGCGCCGCACAACGCCCCGCGTTTCCCTAGAGCTGGCGAACACCACGGTAAATTTCCGTACGGTTTTTCTCGGAAAATCTATGAACTATAGAACTACATACATAGAAGCGCGCGCACTGCGGAATTAATTCCGCACCGGATTTTACTCGATTTTAATTCAAATTTACGGATTTTAAAACGCACCGCCCCGCCTTAAAAAGCCCTTATACATTTAGTAAAAATGTAGGCAAGTCGAGAAGGTGGAAAAATAGGAAGATTGAAACAATAGGGACCTTTATACCCGTCTTAAAAGAAATACTAAAAAGGTCACTAACGTCACGGCTCAGCACTGGAGTACTCGCCCTTTTGTGCAAAGGTAATTTTTGGAAGCTTAGGTGCTGAGTGCCGCTCGCTGTCTTACGTTTAATTGCTGAACATTACACCACTGTTATAAGTGGCATGGCCTAGTAAATCTTGAGAGAACCTGAGGAAAAGGTCGTAGATGTACTTTTTAACTTTACTGTCTTTGTCATATCTTGGTTTTTGAGGGGAAGTGTATTTGCGAAATCTAACAGAATTTTTCATCTCACAAAATCGCAAATTTAAAGTGTGTTAAAACACTTATTAAGTCGAGGCTATTACAATAATTAATGAATTCTTGAATTGTATCACAAAGCTGTGTGGAAGCAACCGGCTGAACTTTCAGTTCTCCACAAGATGGTTTAATGAATGGTTACATTTACAGATAAGGGAAGTACATTAATAATATTGTAACTTTTTATGATTTGAAAAGAGCAACTGTTGAGTTATTGCTGGCTCTTCTCAGTAGAATCTGCTTTCCGAAGCGGTGATAGAGTCACAGACATAGCATAAGAGACTTCAGTCGTCTAGTCTAGGCGTACTACATGAAATAAATTCATTTTGACTTTAATTTTGAATTCAATTGATGATTAATTATGAATAGGACACACCAAACTATTGAAACTATTTGTGGTGACATGGTGTTTTTTTCTTTCTTAAAACTATACATAGTACGTTAACGTGTAATAAAATAGCTAGGCGGAAATAAGGAGCTTCTTCTGTCTTGAATTACGGAACAGAAAATAATGAGGTATTGTTGGAATCTGTAGAGTAATAATAAGAAAAGTTGAAACTTTTGTACACATTTGTACTTGAAAACACAATTTCTTTTCAAAACGTCCCTACAGCATTCGTTTAATAGAAAACCCTGTTAGATTTGTTATGAGATCCCAGATTATATCCCGCGTAAATAACTGCATTGTGCAATGAATACTTTAAAGTATTGAGAGCCAAGATAATATTCTGGCATGAATGCACCCAAGTTTGTGGCTTTCAAATGAAAAATTCAGAGCTGGTTTTGAATGAGCGGTTACGGAGAAAGGGAGGAAAAAAATTGTTCGCCACGCCGACAAAACAGCGGCGGTTACGTTGCCAAACAAGAAACGCCTTTTCATAAAGCGGCTGCATTTTCCTAAAGTTTATTACTTATTCGGTTTATATTTTCAACGACGCGGACGTAAGCGGCGTATGTGTCTAGTTTTGTTTGTACTGTAAATGAAAAACTTCATTTGCCAATTTTTGTATGAGAATATTTAGACTATTTTTTTGAAGTGATAACTTCTTAAGGCGTGTTGTCCAGGAGTAAAAATTTTCAAAATCGCGTCAGCGACATGTTAATGTTACGTAATAGTACTCAAAGTCCCGATAGATGTAGGTAAAAACTGAACTAATATTATGAAATTTTTATTTTAGATACTAAAATTATTTTAAAATCCATAAAAACACACTGTTATTTCATAGTTTTAAGTTCTCACTTCTGTCACAGAGATATCGTACTACATCTGCAGACAGAAAAAAAATTTAAGACTACTAAGACTACTTTGGTGGTTCGAATACCTACGATTCGCGTAACAAAGATGTAAGTTGTAACATGCTTACTTGGAAGAGGTTATATAAAACGGCTTTAGGAAGCATCGTAGCGTAACTTCAACACCTGGTGATAGTACCTACCTAGCATTCGGAAGTAGGTATGTAGTTTTAAGTGGATCGGATAAGAAATGAGAAGGCAAATCGCTTCGTACGTATCCGTGGAATTTTGACTACATAGGTACGGGTGTAGAAGGGAGGAGTCCGAATTCTGTCTTACCGATATATTATTATTCTCCAAAAATACCTGTAACAAACAATATTAAACATTAAAAAAATGAAACCATCAACCACTAAGAAACAATTACGCATATCATATCCGTAAAACATTGAGTTTAAACAGTGCGTTCAAAAAATCTAACATGTTATGTTATATAACACAGTTTTATACAATGCTTTATAGTTGAAAACATATTTTAGTTGTGTGGGCACATGTTTAACATAACAGTATGGTTAACTCTGTTGTACACAATCTCTTAACTAAACCAAATTGAAAGGTCTAGATCTAGTGCTATCGGAGGGAGCATTATGAAAGATATTACTCATAGTTTTAGATTATAGATATACATATATTTAAGATATACATTTAGTTTAGTTCAGAGATTGGGTACTACAGAATTAACCACAATGTGATGCAATGTGGACGTGGTATGCAACAAAAGTTTTTATAAAAGGTTACAATATAATCTCGATGTACCGTATATTTTTATTGCTTATTTCCTTGACGGTCTGAGCGCTGTCTATCCGGATTATTCTCAGAATACCTACATTATGAGACGACAAAAGCATTATACAAAGGATAGCTTTAAACAGCGTTGTCTTTACGACGTGGCTGCCGTTAAGTCAACTAAGCCTGCTGAAATGCAGGAATTAGCATTAAGCCCTGACAAAGACTACCTATATAATATACCTATGTCTATAAATCATCTTATTACGTTGAACATTATGTTCTCATAAATAAAACTAAAATATACTAAAGTCTATGAGTAGGTAGATTTAAAAAGTATATTAAACACTAGCTGCCCCGGCGAACTTCGTACTGTCGATTTTTTTTTCAGGATTTTTTTTTTTAATTTTTTTCTCCGTAAGAACCATCGTCGTACTTCAAGGAATATTATGAAAATTAGCGAAATCGGTTCAGCTGTTCTTGAGATTTGCGATCAGCAACACATTCAGCGATTCATTTTTATATTATATATTAAACATTTATATTATATTATATATTGAACAACATTACATTCTCTAAACTAAAATGATACGTCTAAATCTATTGTTATCCTTTTCATAATGTTGCTTGCGGAAAAGGATAGCACTAGATTTAGACCTGTTAATTTAATATAGTTCAGAGATTGTGTAAAAGAGAATCGGCCCCAATGTTTATTTATATATTCACTTCTGACTTCTTAGCTATACTAGATTTCTTCAATACTGGGTTACATTTTCATTTTCACGAGGGAGGTTTAAAAATACAAATATACCATGTATATAGGTAATACATATTCACGTATTTTCTCTCTTTGCATCATATTATTTCTCATTGCTGAAAGTAGTGATTCCTATCAATTAAGTAGTTAACCCTTTCCATTAATAATTACACTGAAATTCACATTTTAGTCTAGGCACAGAATTGGTAAGCTCACTCGCGTTGAGCCGGGGCCAGTAACTACAAAGTATTTTATAAAAAATATCTAGTACGTACTAGACCTACTAGATATTTTAACCGACTTCAAAAAAAGGAGGAGGTTCTCAATTCGTCGGAATCTTTTTTTTTTTTTTACAGATACTTTGTAGTTTGCAATAATTGGCAGTCTTCAAAGCAAACATTTGGTAGACGAACCAAAAAGCAAAGACGATAGTCTTATCACGGAAATAGATATTTTTATTTCAGTTCTTTATGAAAGCAAAATTTATGCGCAGACATGAATAAATCGAAGATATAGAAGGTGCAAGGGAGCTTTTTCTTGAGATATATCGGTAACATAAAATATCGCAAAAGAGAAATGTATAGTAGCTCACGAAGAAAAAATATAGAGCGCTATATGTATGATAATTTTAGGACCAAATCAGCGATATACCCTATAAGCTATAAACTATGATATTCAAATGACAATATATATATATTGGGTTATTTGATATGTTTGGAACTCAAATAACTAAATAGGTACCTACTCGTAAATCTTTCGGAAATTAAGCGCATTTTATCTGTATTTTTAATAATGGGCCATTTTATTGTTAACTTTTTCTCACGATTTCAACCAAGCTAATATTATGCGATTTGATAAGCTTGATAAATATCATTTAGTTCTAATTACGTTTTTTTACACATTACATTGATTGCAGACAGTTCTAAGTAATGAGATACAGCAAATCAATATTTTACTATCGGCTATCACACCGTCACTATTTGAAGTGTGATATAGGACACAATTCTAGTTATAGTCCGCGACAGGTCGAGGTGGCAATCGGGGTATGAGGCAGGGAGACGCCCAGCACAACCGCACGACACTCGCGCTCGCCCGCACCGGGTTAGCGCGGGGGCTGTGCGGGGCGTTCCTTCCCCGATTGCCATCTTGACCTGTCGCGTACTATAGGTACTATACTAAGTTCTATGATGTTGTAATTTTTTTTAAATAATATTCTTACATAAATAGTCCACAGCGTTACAGAACAGGCAAACAAATGGCAAAACAGGCAGGCAAACAGATGGGCCGTGAAAAGCTAGCAGACAGACAGACACACTTTCGCATTTGTAATACTATAAGGTACTATGTACCTATGAAAGTATGGATATGGATTAGATATTAATATGGGTATTCGTTTTTTATTATTATTGAAAATATTACACTAAAACATAAAGCAGGCTATCTTATTACTATACAAATCATGCCCGCGTGGAATGGTGCCAAGAATACTGGCTGCATTTCCGCGCTGGACAGCCAGGCTATTATTTTAAGAAACATCGATTTTCGAAGCTTCCCAAGTTTATTTAGTCAGTCTTGAAGATAAAATGGCAATGCGATAAAATCGATAATTACCTTGGGGTGAACCCAAGCAATCAGAGGGTAATCGGTGGGATAAGAATAGGTTCACAAATTGTAGAAATAGCATCTACGGGACCTCGCGCACTTCAAGTCTTGTAACGCATTAGATACGCATGGATCTTAGACATGGCCGCAGCATCCCGGTGAAACTGGCTGGTCATTGCAGCCAAGTGCGCGATGCGTACCTCATCATCATCAACAACCTATAGACGTCCACTTCTGGGCGTATGTCTCTTGTAGGGACTTCCACACGCTACAGTCTTGCGCCGCCGCCTGAATCTAGCGGCTCCCTGCGACTCGCCTGATGTTGTCCGTCCACTTAGTGAGCGCTTTCGAGTCGACATTCCAGCACCTTGGGACCCCAACGTCTATCGGTTTTTCGAACTATGTGCCCTGCCTGCTGTCACTTCAGCCAGCCGCTGAGCTAGTCAGGTACTCTGGTTCTCTTACAGATCTCCTCATTTCTGATTTGATCACGTAGAGTAACACAAGCATAAACTCTCTCCATCACTCTCTGAATGACTGAGCTTTCTTAAGAAGCCCATAGTTAGCGACCATGTCTCAGATCCATGCGTACCGCAGCGGCCATGGTCGTGGCCGTGTAGTGCGCGAGGTCCCTACGGGTTGAACGAATGTAAGAAAAGTAGACTTCCCCAAACGTTCTAATCTTGATTTCCGATTTTCCGGCTGCCTTAATTTGGGGTATGTTTTTCTAATTAGCTTACTAACACACCAAATAATTTATGCGCATATTATGTCGTAACAGCATTATTACACTAATGCAGATTGTACGATGTAAAAGTAAGACGGGGGATACGAATCGCTTCCTGTCGTATATTAGATTACAATTATTCAGGAAAAATCTGTAAGGAGCTCCGAGCTTTGTAGGTATCTATGCCTAATTTTGTATCAGAAACACATTTTGTATCACTATATTAAATTTTTAGCAATACTTTGTACTTTTATTTACTCCTTATTAGCAGTTATCAACTCCCGCATAATACATATTATACATTATACATTACAGAGTCTTCATAAATTGTACATGTCAAATAGGGTAAAAGTTATCTAATAATTTTGATGGAAAACAATTTAAAAAATCTGTTATAAATAATTTTACAAGGTCTTAAAATAGGTTCGTCAAGGTCGTAAAAAGGTTTTCGTTTCATTTTTCTAAATGATTCGTTTTACTTCATGCTTGAACATTCATTTAAGCGTAGGACATATTCAAATCAAACTCACATTCAATTTTTCTGATGAAGTTTAGAAACTCCGGATTTGAAATGCATCAAAACCCAACTCCGGAGTTGAAAATAGTCTGATTTTCAAACCCTAGTGCGAGTCCGATTCGCACTTGACCGGTTTTTTCATTTTTTACTCAATTTAATGAGGTGCTTAAATGAAGCAGACACGCACTACCAATAAATGATAAATTAAAAGAAAGTAAAGTTGCGTAGTAGGTAGGTACTTAGTCACTAGGTAACGAAAGTGGCAACAATAGGTACCCACCTCAGATTATGACGACAGACGAGTGTCATATAGTGACTTTATTTGCAGACAGAATGGCATCAACACCTTCTTAGTACGGAATACAGTCCACGCAAAACTAGCGCTTATGTCTTAAACATTAAGAGCGATTAACAGACCATGTTGATCGGTCTACCAGGAAGTATGCATCACTATGTAGTGTCGCTTGTAAACAATTCTTGTCACGCTGCGATATGAAGTGACGCTAGCGCAGCGCCAAATCGGTCACGCTATTCGAAGAGCATAAACAAATTTATACATCCTACCTACTAGTAACAATTTCATTAATTTTCAATATTTATAGCGAAGTTTACATATTGCTTTTTCGAGATATAGAGTCCGCTAGATTTGTATTTAGTTCGTACCCAATTCGAGTTATAGAGTTACTTGTACTTCAACGGAAGGGAAAAACTAACTAAGCGAGGATTTCAAGTTAACAGGGTTCAAGTTAAAGAGGTTCCATTGTATAATTCCGGCTAAACGATGCGCAGAACCATAGCCTTCTATTGCTTATAGGAGGCTGTGGCAGAACCCAAATTTCAGGTATCAGAGGGGAGGGGCAGGGGGTAACTCCCGCACGAGCGCTTACAATGCGCACGTTCAAACTTCAAACTCGCTTATTCTCGGTCGGCCAGCCGGTTGAACTCGTCGTGTAATTCAGCGCGGTTTTAAAGATTGTCGATTACTGTTATATTTTGCTTGTTTATGTTTATACACATTGCCAGTTATTACCTACTTAATTGATCGGCGAGCAGGCAACATCATGCCTACCAAACGAAAGTTGACATCTTTAACTCTGCGAGAAAAAGTGGAAGTTATCAACGCAGTGAAAAGTGGTGACATGAAGAGAACAGACGTGGCAGCCCAATTTGGAATACCACAAAGCACTCTATCAACAATAAATATCAACAATAAATAGAAGAATGAAGCCGAAATATTGTTAAGATGTTCATCAAGTAGCAATTTATCTAGCAAAAGACAACGACAGGCCGAGTTTCCTGATATAGAAAAAGAGTTGGTAGAATGGTTTAAGCAGTGTCATGACGAAAACATAAGAAGAGTAAGTGGATCTATAATACGCGAAAAGGCCGAAGAGATCTCAAAATCACTGGGACATAGTTCCTTTCGAGCCAGCCAGTTGGTTGGCAAAATTTAAGAAGCGTCACGAATTGATGTTTAAAAATGTTTGCGGCGAAAGTGCAACCGTTAAGACTGATGACGACTTATATCAGGAATGGAAGATTGAATTGCAGGGTTTATTAGAGGATTATCAACCGAAAGACGTATTTAGTGCTGACGAGACTGGCCTTTTTTTCAAGTGTCTACCTGACCAAACGCTTAACCTAAAACACGAAAAATGTCAAGGACGAAACCGCAGTGGAGAGCGATTAACTATAATGTTAGCAACGAATATGGAAGGCACCGAAAAACTTAAGCCATTGGTTATTGGCAAGGCTAAAAAACCTGCTTGTAAATCTCTTCCGCTCGACTACCAAACTAATGAGAAAGCGTGGATGACGGCCGAGATATTTGAAAAGTGGCTCATTAAAATTGATAATAATTTTATTAAAGACGAGCGGAAAATTCTACTCTACATTGACAACTGCACAGTACACAATGTGATTCCGCCATTAAGAGCAGTGACAGTTAAATTTTTGCCACTCATCACAACATTTAAACTACAGCCTTTAGACCAAGGAATAATAAAGAATTTTAAAACGTTGTACAGAAAGAAAGTTATTAGAAAAGTTGTAACTGACATGGAACAACAGACTACTTCACCTATAAACGTATTGCATGCAATTAGAATGATAGATAAGGCTTGGAGAAATGTATCGGAAACTATAATATCAAACAGTTTTAAAAGTTGTGGATTCTTGATGCCACAAGAAGAAGCCATGAAAGAAGAATTTGACCTAGACATTATCTTCGTAGACGGTGTGAATGAATTTCAGAATATGGATGTCCAATTTGAAGATTATGTGACATGTGATGATGGATTAGCTACTACTGAAACATTGACAGATAATGATATAGTTGATGAAACTATAGAGAGTGATGCTGAAGATGAAGATCCAGCAGATTGTGGACCATCAATATCGAATAAGCAGGCCACAGCAGCTTTGAACACACAACGAACTTACGTTGAAAGATGTAGTGATATCGAGGACCATGTGTTTGAATCATTGTTTGACCTTGAAAAACTGATTGATAAACAATTTTCTAAAACTTTTATTCAAAAGAAAATATGTAATAGTTTATTTCTTAATTCATGTACAATGTACATAGTCATGCAGTTTTACTTTACAATTTTTTCAGTAAATACCTACTATAAATAAGAGCTTTTTTCACACTAGACTAGATGATGCCCGCGACTTCGTCCGCCTGGATTTAGGTTTTTTTGAAATCCTGTGGGAACTGTTTGATTTTCCGGGGTAAAAAGACTTAAGTTGCTCAGACTTAAGTTTCAGTTCAAGCGAAACAGATGTATGCCAGCAATATAACACTGTGTCATTTTAGTCTGGGCAAAGTCAAAATGCGCTCTATAGATCTCTTACTAAATCCATACCTACATTGTAGGTGAAGTAGGAACGAACATGACGAATCGAAGAAAACGTTGGGTCAATCTGAGATTATACCCAACTCTACTCAGCTGTGAAACGGAAAAACAAAAATCTCAACCCTTTTTCTTATTTCCTAGTAATTTTTGTCCGGACGTTTCTTTACAGTGGTTGTATTTCGAAATGACGACATGGCGCGCGTCGGCCTGGCGAGAAATGAAATGGAATTTTTCCCATTTTCGCAAAATAGTGCACCTGGCGAGCGAAACACGGGACTGGTTGTAGGTGTTAAATTTATAATAAGCCGATTCAGATTCGACAGATCGTTTTTAATAATAATATAATATGTATGATTCGCATTTCCCGTTCGACTGAGTAAGCAAACAAAGGTGCCTATCATTAGATGTTATAAACAAGTCGCAATTTAAAAAAAACGGTCAAGCGCGATTTGGATTCAGGCACGAATGGTTCCGTACCATCGTACAACAAATTATACGAATAAGTTTCTTATAATAAGTTTTCGAATTTTCCTTTCACTTGTGCATCCTGCGTTTCATGACTGTCGGTCAACGGGAAGAACTCTATAGGTTTTGATTCCCTTGATGGGTCTTGACAGACACGACAGTCAGACACATACGGAACCCTAACAATTAAAAAACACTACTGCTCTGTCAAAAACCGAACTAATAGTCACTTTTTGCTTTACCTTCTTAAAATCTAAACTCTTAATTGTAGCATAGGACTTACTCGGTAATCTAACAGTAGGTCTTTAGTCTACATACCTAATCCTAGATAACAAAGTTTCGCGCTTTAGTTGGTGGGGAAGAAAAATATTAATCATGCTTAAAACTTAAAAACAAGCTCTTCTTTTAAATGAAAAAGCTTTCTCCACATTTTAAACAGCGAAGAAATATGATACAGTGCTAAAAGTCCACCACGTACAAAATGTTGGTAGGTATACATCTTCATTTACGTGAAGTACTAATACTAAATTAAAGTGTTTTCTCGTGATTTAGAAATTATTGTATTGATTTATACATGAGTACACACATACATACTTATTATAAATGCAATAATAAATACTTATTATAAGGGAGTTTTTCTGTGTGTGCCTGCCTAACCTTTTCGCGACTCAACTACTGACAGAACTGGTATTAAAATTTAGCACAGCATCAGCGGCAACAAATTTAGATTGCTTGCATCCTGGAAACGGATCAGGAATACTTACTAAGCCGGTGATACACATGCTTGTTACTCGCACAAAAGCATGCCAGTTTCAAGCAAAAACGAGCTACTCGCATGTGTATCGAGATTCTGCCAGTAGCTCACGTGCCATTACAAGGCATACCAGAAAATCGCAAGGCGTTTGATTTTTAGGGTTCCGTACCTCAAAAGGAAAAACGGAACCCTTATAGGTATATCACTTTGTTGTCTGTCTGTCTGTCTGTGAAACTCTGAGTGTCATAGGCTATATTTTATTTTCAAAAAAAAATAGAGAAAGAAAATTGTAATAAGCTACGCGTGCGAAGCCGGGGCGGGTCGCTAGTTAAAGTTATTATATATAGCCACTCTAGAATCTAGAATTCCCTCTCTGGCGCCGCGCCGCAGTGGTAATGAATGCACTCGTATATTTCATGCAATGTACATAATATTTCTTTAGGTCACTCGAAAACGGGTACGAGTGGTTTTCCAAATGCTAAAATTTACCTTCCGTGAAATATTATGAAACCGGTTGAATTTTACAGGCGAAAATAGAAAGATATTCAAATTTAAATCTGCGAACCTACCAAATACTTTTTCTAAGTTTTGGGTTACTGAATTTGATTTGAATAAGATTTAGGTACAAACCGTCTGAGCTATCACCACGTGCAAGCCCCAGACGGTCAATAACCAATGATACTAATCCGGATTTCAGATATAGATTATCTAAACTAATATTTAAACTAACACGCCTAAATCTAGTTATATTCCTTTCACAATGTCAAGACGGAAAAAGACACCGAAACTTTTAGACCTGTCAATTTCCAACGAGTCCAAATTTGGTGAGTCTAGGTTTCTTTTGGCTGAATTCCTGTTTCCCGTCACTGCCTTCTCGCTCCATCATCAGACCCCGGTCACTATCTCGTCTTCTTCTTCCTGATCTTTTCCCACGCTACATGGGGTCGGCAAAACATGTCTTCTTCCACTTACTTCTGTCATCCGTCAACACACTATTCACCTCTTTTAAAAACATATAATACTTACACTCTTTCAAGCAAAAAAAACTACCTACTCCAAATACTCTAAGTGCAATCACGAACGCAATCCTGCCTAATAATACTTCACGTTCCCTTTCGTAGCTACGTTTTATTGCTCGTTCCTTTTAAGTTATAGCGTAATTACTAATTTAATGTTGGTCTTCTATAACCTATCTACGTTACTGAGTTAAACTACTTATTTAGGAACGAAAACTGTGCAATAGCCCATTTTGTTTTTGTTGACGATGACAGTTTAATCATAATCGTAACGTAAAAATCGCCTGTCATGCAATTGAACCTTAGTTTTAACTATTTAGTTTAACTACGTCTAGAAGAACTACGTCTGTGCCTCTAGATGAATATTATTATTTATTACTAGTTTATTCCCTCGACTTCGTCTTCGTGGACTACACAAATTTCGAACCCTTAGGGATTGAATTTTTAAAAATCCTTTTTTAGCGGATGTCTACGTCATAATAGCTATCTGCAGGCCAAATTTCAGCCCAATCCATCCAGTAGTTTGATCTGTGCGTTGATAAATCAGTCAGCCACCTGTGTTACCATAATCGTGACGTAAATATAGCCTGTCATGTAACTGAACCTTAGTTTAAACTATTTAGTTTGAACTACGTCTGTGCCTCTATATAACAGAACGTAGGTATACCGTATAAGTAAATGTAATTTTTTACATGTGACCTAACGTTTCCGCTCGCTTGATGCGCGCTCGAGCCTTTCGCTGAAAATGAAATGCAACCTGCGGATTAAAAGAATTCCACGCGTGTTTCTGTAATGAAAATATTTGTGGTTCACTGAAAAAGCAAATGTGTTCCGAGATTGCTTGTTTTTGGCGTACCTACCTACTACCTGTAGTACGTGACCGGTCGAGATGAAAATCGGGATGGGGATAGCGCGGGTGCGGGTGTGCGGGGTGTCCCCCTGCCTCATACCCTGATTGCCATCTCGACCTGTCGCGTAAATACTCATCTCAAAAAAAAAATTAAATTAATGAATAGATATACTTTATTGTACACCTGTGACAAATATTTTCACTGTAATATACTGACTATTTAATTAACTTTAAATGATACTATGTACTAGTGTACGAGAACTGTAGTAGCCGACATAGCTCAACGGGTTGCGTAGCTGAAGTGGCAATGGGCAGGGCACATAGTTCGGAAAGCCGATAGACGTTGGGGTCTCTAAGTGCTGGAATGGCGACCTCGCACCGGACGGCGCAGCGTTGGAAGTCTCCGCACTAGGTGGACGGACGACATCAGACGGGTCACAGGGAGCCGCTAGATGCAGGCGGCGCAAGACCGTGTGTGGAAGTCCCTACAAGAGTTCTATGTCCAGCAGTGGACGACGGTTGATGATGATGATGATGATGAAATAATATTACTAGGCCTTGCTTAATGAGGTTTATAAAAGATTTAGGGTTTAAGATGCTGTAAACTTTACAATTCACAAGATCTTTCTCTAAATTCTTCCCTAGTGGGACTGGGGACATCACATAGACGAAACTGCAATCTCGATGTAGTTTTGGGCTAGAGGTTGATGAATGAATAAGGACATGCCTCTACCTTCATAGCGACAACTGCAATGTAATCAAAATGTAATAGCGTGTTCAGTAGAGTGAAATATTTTTAATGTTTAATATAGGGCAGGACTCTTACATTTTTTTCAAGTTCTCGTTAGCCGAGTTTGTTCACAAACGCTAACAATCTGCAAAAGTGGATACGAACGTTTGAGCGCCCGCATGTATGTACTCGTAGTTTTGATCGTAATGCTGGCGAAACAAACATTTTCAGTATTAAGTCTGAAACACTCAAAGCGCGACAACAACTGCATGCCACATACACGAAGCCCGACAAACCGTAACGCCTGATGCTTTCGGCTCAATCACGAGTTTCTTAGTTTAAACGCCGCCGCCCTTTTGCCTAACGCGGCTAGAAGAATAATACAAGATACAAAGAATTGAATGCAAGCGAAGACATCCTGCCTGTCGATGTCGTAGCGATCCGCAGTGTCATGTGCTCCCCTTTAAAGGCTAAACGTCCACCTGAGGCGTGTGGAAACGTGTTGATTGGTATGACAAACAATTCGATTCATACATATCTATAGATTCAGTGCACTGCGGTGCGTCAATGATCGACGACAGTAAACATTATAGGTGGCGAATTATTGTAATTCGATTCGCTCTCGCTCGGCGAGACTAGTGGACGCCAGCCTAGGAGACTCTGCTCTTGTGATTTACTGCTGGCACTGTTCACTTTGACGCGGACGTCCTGCTATGTTGTTGTTGTCAAGCACCGCTACCGATACGTGTTTTGTTTGACCAGAACTTTAAAGTGATAAAACAAACATTTTCACTATTACACAGGCACACATAACCATACGTTATGCCAAATCATTATTTAATCGTTGAAGTTTAGCAGCAAGACGGTATTTTCAGAGTACTCAGCCGTTTAATAGCTACACACAACAATATTGTTTTACGCCTCTATTACGGAGTACTGAACGTACATTAGAGCTTCATTGTAAAGTTCCATTAAACGGTTATTGTACCCTTTTAACAAATACCTATTTGCAATGATTGCTGTTGAGGTCGTTAACTTCAGGTACGTTAGTACTATTATATATTCTGTGCTTCAGGTATAATATTACATTGATGACTAGTTGAATCTCCTCGGCTTCCTACAGATAAGCTTAACTATTCCGTACATTTAATAATATGAATGTTTTAGATAAAGATTTACATACGTGTGAACGCAATGTTTAAATCGATGGTGAAAAATGAATTAATATCAATTGTAATAATATGAAGTTTAGAAGTAATAAGGGAAGTACACAAATTAACGTGGAAATAAAATTTTAAGTACATCAGATACAGAGAGATACTTAGAGGACAAAAGAAGAGAATGACATGTCTATAAGTGAAATACAAAAACAAATGAAGCAAGCAAAATGAAACACGAGTGAAATGTAAAACATAAATTATGTTTTTCAATGCAAAGTATTTTTCGGCGAACAAGATTTATCCCACATAATTAGGTAGGTATATTTGACATTTTCTACATGCTTAGAACGAAATAATTCTTGGATTTTTGTTATCTTCTAAATCTTGGTAAGTACCAACTTATTTAAAGGAACATGACCAATTAGCATAGAGTCACGTACAATACTAACTATGGGAAAATTTACGTACCCTACCCGTTTTTTTCTCAATTCTTGGTACAAATTTTTCGAGTAATATAACTTAGAGATTACTATCATTAACGGTAAATATGCACTTATAATTAACAATTATATTACAACAACCCGAAATAACGCTCGTTTAAGGCCATTATACAATGAACTGTTGAATAAAATTACTGTTTACTTATACTTTTAATTACAAGAAACAAAGAAAGTGGGCGTTTTAGCAATGTTTCATGCAGAATCTAGTTTTATCATGTAACTACATGATATAACTACAAAAAGCTGCATACTTCTAATTTAGTATTTTGTTAGGTACAGACTATAGACCTACGATCTGCGGAGTGCGGGTGTTTTACATACAGTACCTAAGTGAAACCATTTAATAAGTTTTCGCCTCACTGCCTGCTGTCAAAATAACATCCTGTATAATAGTATAAATATTGATCAAAATCTGCTTCTTCTGAACCCCAAAATTAGCAGCGCGAAGAGACATGGACGCGATGAATTAGATAAGTTTTCAGTTAGTCCCGGAAAAAATTGTGGAAAAATCGGAACGAGGTATTTGCCCAGTCATGGGACAGGACGGACTAACAAAGATTAGGTAAGATACAGTCCAGCCCAATGTGTAGGTATATACCTATTCTTTTTGAAACAGAATCTTTAATCTTGAAACTACTGAACGGATTATATTCAAGTTTCCCCAATAGATAGAATGTCTCAGAAAGAATCTAAATATATATAAGGAAAAGGTGACTGACTGACTGACTGACTGACTGATTGACTGATCTATCAACGCATAGCTTAAACTACTGGACGGATCGGGCTGAAATTTGGCATGCAGATAGGTATTATGACGTAGGCATCCGCTAAGAAAGGATTTTTGAAAATTCAACCCCTAAGGGGGTGAAATGGGGGTTCGAAATTTATGTAGTCCACGCGGAAGAAGTCGCGAGCATAAGCTAGTAATACATAAGACTAAGCATCTCTTACTTTTCGGACTTAATTATGTGCGTTTTATTAAATTAAATATAACGGTGAAGGAATACATCGTGAAGAAACCTACATGCCTGAAATCTCCGTAATGTTCTCAAAGGTGTATGAAGTCTGCCAATCCGCACTTAGCGTGGTGGACAATGTTTAAACCTTTCTCATTCTGAGAGGAAACCCGTGTTTAGTAGTGGGCCGTCGATGGGTTTGATGAAGATGATGATGACATAAGGCCACCCGTGCAAAACCGAGGCATCCCAACTAGTTTAGGTATGAGAAAGAAATTTCATTTAAGCTCAATCCCAACTACCCATTTATCTCACTCCTTCTAATTTAGCTTGTAGAGTGTTAAGTTTAATTGCTCACTGAACACAAAACAAATGAGTTAACACAATATGTTAGAATTTCAAAATGTCTAACTATTTCTTAACTCCAATATAACTTGGGATGGTAACAGGAGTACAATCTAAATTCTGTGCGAGACGCGTGGGTTGAACCTTCGACGCGCCCTGACAAGGACTAGTACCTATATATCCCTACTATAGATATAGATACGTATCTAAGTTAGAATTAGAAAACAGATACATATATTATACCTAATCTAGTGTTAGACGGATAAAAACTAGGTGATTGTATTATCTGTGGCGTGCTCTGCGGAGTAGCAAATATATGGGAAACGTCACTCTAAAATGGCGCGTAAAAAAGAGTAGTTTGGTCTTGTGCTGATATAACTAAGAATTACTATGTGAACAGTGAATAAAAGCCTTCTAAAGTATATCAAAGTGGTTTTCATTCTAATACTAGATAACGCGTATCCGTCCCGTCGTGACCACGACTCATGCAACTGAGTCGAAATATCGAAAAATTAAGATCATCAATTTAATCGGGATATGTACCAGTTATCTACATTATGATAGATCAAAAAGTGTTTATGCTTTAGGTTTTTTCTTCGAGTTGTTTTTTTTTAATAAATAATAATTTAAGTAAAATAGAAAAATTATAAATATTATTTAAAATATTATTTTCTTATTTTCTATAAATAAGATCGTAATTAGAATCCATACTAATATTATAAATGCCAAAGATAGACAGACAACGAAGCGATCCTACGAGGGTTCCTTTTTTCCTCTGGCGATACGGAACCCTAAAAAGCTACTAACTATACAAATATGATCACATTACAGTACGCACTGGTATGTCAATAGAACATTCCAATTCAGTATCTGTATCTGTAACAGATACATCCGAATCAATCTCATTGCGAAACGTTATTGCATATGCATGAAACGCTTGATCGATGGTAGATCGTGTGACATGTTGAGAGACACCACTGACCTCCACTAATACAAGTAGGAACGCTGGAACTGCGTTTGCCGACCTGTTTTTAAAGCAACTTGATTTTGTCACTTTGGCGCTGATAGCAGCAGTGAAGTGCCATGTGGGCATGCTTACTCGGAATAGTGGACACGAAGGTCATTTGACACAAAGTGTCAATTTTAATTCCCGGTACGCTTGGTGCGGTGCTTGGAGTCGGTAAAAAATAAACTATTTTGTATGGCACACCTCTTCTAACGTACTTATGTCAATATCAGTGATAGACACAATTTTTCGAATATTTTGTAGATCCTTTGATAAGGTAAGGTCTCTACTTCTCTAGGAAAATAAGAGAGTTCCCACGGGATTTTTAAAAACTAAAACATGCTGACGAAGTCGCGAGCATCATCTAATAATTATTTCATTACACTAAAATATAACTAGGCATGTTGGGAGAAATTTTGGCATAGGAATTTTAAGCAAGTATGTGCACTCTAGACAGACTAGATGGTCACTCTAACCACTCTACCTTATTCGAATGAGAGAAGAGAAAGTGGCGAGTCAAAATATCTCAAAAAGACTACTACACGACATGCATTTACTCTTAATAAATGCATTGAAAGAACATCAATTTGAAACGCTTTAACAATCGGTATACCTAATTACTTAAAAATAATAAATTATTAAAAAATACCTTAGCTGTGGTAGCCTAGTGGTTGGGACGTCCGCCTTCCAATCGGAGGTCGGAGGGTTCGATCCCGGGCACGCACCTCTAACTTTTCGGAGTTATGTGAGTTTTTAAGTAATTAAAATACCACTTCCTTTATCGGTGAAGGAAAACATCGTGAGGAAACCTGCATGCCTGAGAGTTCTCCATAATTCTCAAAGGTGTGAAGTCTGCCAATCCGCATTTGCCCAGCGTGGTAGACTATGGCCAAAACCCTTCTCACTCTGAGAGGAGACCTTGTGCTCTGTAGTGAGCCGGTGATGGGTTGATCATGATGATGATACCTAATTATGTTTTGGAAAACGAAATTGTTAAATTATATTTATGAATCCACACTTTCTTAAAACTCTAAATGATGTAGTAACGTCGTGTCATTTAAGATGATCAAGATCAGTTCTTGCATAATGCATAACAATAGGTAAGTACAGTACAGATGCATTCGAAAGTTTCTTTTTATGGAAGGAAAGTAGATTTCTCTACATGATGTTACTTCGGGTAGCGTTCTGTAAAAAGCGACTTTTACTCGATCCAACAAAGGCTGGATTCATGATCTTAGCCAATGATTAATGTAGAGCTTTCACTTTGTATTTTAAAGTTAATCTCATTAAAATATGTATCACTAAAGTTAAAAGTGTAGCACCAGTAAGAACTCTTTGTCAAATTTCCATTCACAAATCAAATACATATATTTATTTTTATTACTTACAAACCAAATATATTTAAAATTATCTGCAATACTTACTTATATTTTTTACTCGAATAACCAAAAAAGCAATGCATGTTGTCGGGGTTCATGACGTATGTATGTAAGTTTCTTTATTCACACCATAACTTCTAAATGCCTACTATAATCTAATTATAATGCCTGAAAAGATTTGGGTGTAATTGGCGTATTGTAAGAATTCATCATCCCGAGTGATACTGGCTATTTTTTTTAAAAAAGCTTTAAAGACACCATATTATTATTTTTTTAACTAATACAATATGGCGGCTGTATACCTTTTTCAAATGGAGTTTTTTTTAGGTTTTAGTTCATTTTTTGGCAGAGTTGTTCGTGTTTTTTAATTTTTTAACTATGACTTGTAGTTGTCTACCTACCTAACCTCTGCCATCCCTAACTGTACAACAATAGGATATTATTTAAGCTAATAATTATTAAACACTAATTTTTTTATATCTTGCTTATTTTAAAAACCGAAAAGAAAGAAAATTCTTGTGTTTACGTAAACGGAATCGAAAAGAGAACAAACTTATTTGTTCAAAACGATTTCCGCGCTGAAGAAATCTGGAATGCATGTCGTATTTTCGGAAAGTGCATCCAAAAGGGATCGATCGACGACCAAACTATAAATAAAACCATGTAGTTCGAGTCGTGACCCACTTGGTAAACTACCAGGATTCTATCGAGGAAACCCGAAAGTTTCGACTACTGCTAAAAGTGTCTACGAAACTGCTTTTATACGAGTACAAGTTGGGAAAGAGTTTTAACCGACGCAACGACGGGCAAAGGCAATTTAATAAAACACATGTGAGTATAGTTCACGTTATAATAGTGCCGAAACTAACTAACCTTTTCAGAGCTGAATGCATTATTTTAAATATTTTATCGAGATATATGAAATAAAAGTTCTGAATCACTGAAGTTTTGCACAGAGGTTCCCTTTATAATATAGACAAGTAATATGGACGGCCGCTAGTTGAGAAAATATTTGTCATGCATCTGTTCGGCTTGTTTTGTAATCATCATCATCATATGTTTCAATACCGGGCAAAAAATATTGTACATCAACCTTTAGAAAGAGATAGCGGTTTCGTATAGGCTTTGTTGAGACCGACAAAACGTCACATAGCTATGACTGCTATAAGTGACAGACCAACGCTCTATAAAGCCGAAATCTCATTCTAAAGGTCGATGTACAATGTTTCTTGCTACTGTAATATCTATAGCTATCTCGATACTATTTCATATACAAATTTATAAAAGAACAAGTTTAAAAAGTGGAAGCTTGTGTAGACCTACTTGATGAAACCTTCACAAAACAAAATTTTTCATAGAGTTTAATTATTCGTATAATACAGTTCGTATAGAGAAAGTTTGTCTTTATCGGGCACTATATTTTACAAAGAAAACCCAAAACTTATTTCAAACTATCGTTACCCTGATTGACCCAATTCTGATGAACAAACACCATATGTGCCTAATCTCCGTTGCCCAACAGGAAAACATGGTAAACTCGCTCGAAAAACAACCAAGTCCTGATTATCTATTAATGTCATCGATTTATGGCGCATAGTGTAACACAGTTTAATGGACTAATGAACCATAAAATAAAAATAAGGAAACATTAAAATTATTAATGGACCGTATCTTATTTTAGATCACAGCTAATATTTTTGGCAGTTTATTGGATTAACATTATTAAGTTTAAACCATAAAAAATATACAGAGGAATTCGCTTTTACGGCGGTTAGGCACTCATCAAACCGAGTCCGTGAAAATACGTTCCGAAGTTATCATAGAACTATTTGTATGGTAGATTATGATATATGACGTAGATAATTTTTGTATCCGTATTTTCACGGATTTGGATCGGGTGAGTGCGTGATCGCTTTTAGGGCTAATAATTATATTTAGTCAGGTATTTAAAGTATGCAACAAGCACACCTGTCACTATGTGTGTGCACATAATGCCACCAATAGAAGTCGCTGGAGGGAGATCGCACGAGCAGCAGTGAAGAATTCATAGCCACGACCACTCTGTCAAGAGTGAACGATTGAGAAGAGAGATTTAAAGTATAAAAAGTCAAACCGCACTTGGTCAGCGTGTTTAACTTGGTTGGTATTAATTCATTCTGAGAGGACACTCGTTCTCCGTAGTGGATTTACTATGGCTTTAGATGATGATCATGATGAATAAAAAACTATATTTAAATTTTAATATTTTCATTTCTGAACTTAACTAGATAGCAAACTATCTTTGCTAGCACATAGACATTCATTTTCAATAACTAAGTAGTGTCTACAACTAAGTAACTTACATTAATATTCATCTTTATTAAATAAAACTACATATTGCTGATTTTTCTGTCACTACCAAAAGAAAAATATAGTTCTTATTTTTAACCCTCAATTGCTCGGTCGTTTTTCTTAGCCTCAATAGCTCAACCGGTATAGGAGTGGACTGAAAACCAAAAGGTCGACTGTTCATATTGTCGTACCTACTCCTAGCACAAGCCTGACGCTTAATTGGAGAGGAAAGGGGATTATTAGTCATTTAATATGGCTAAAATTCTTTATAAAAATAAAAAAAACTTGCGATTTAAATATTAACCAATTCATTACTCGGTGATATTTGCTTTGTAGGTAAGCATAATATCTACCTATTGTTTTAGTAGGTACTGCCGGCGTTAATCGTAAATACGGGTTCAAATCGGACGTTGAAATCCAAGGCGTTGGATTTTAGCAATTGAGTAATGTGTACATACAGTTGTGAAGGTTAAACCACACGGTTACAGTTGAGCTAACATTCTGAACGTTTGCCATGATTGTTTTGTAATCGATGATATTGCTATTTCATTCGTAGACTATCTTATAATGGACTAGCTGAACCACCCCGAATTGGAATTTAGTATCCATACTAATAATCCATACTAGTAATCCATACTAATATTGTAAATGCAAAAGTGTGTCTGTCTGTCCATCTGCTAGCTTTTCACGGCCCATCCTTTTAACCGATTTTGACGAAATTTGGTGCATCTCGGGGAAGGGGGGACCTTTTTATTCCGTAAAATCGAAGTATTCCCACGGGAATTTTAAAAATCGAAACTCACCATCAGTATTCACATAAAATGAGAACCAAAGTACGTTTGTATGGAAAACATGATTTAAAACTCTGCCAAACCTTTAAGTTTACTTATACGTTTACGTTATCAGATGTAAATCCGGCCAAGGATATTTGACTTTATCATTAGGTACAGCGGAAAGATTGTCAGCGTACTGGCAATTGCTCAATTGCTCAAAGCACTGGCAAATTAGCGTAATACTAAATCACTCGTGGCTCCACATTTGTCCCAATATATCATGAGGCTAATACGCCTAACTACTGCCCCGCAAGCTGTAAATACAGAAATAAATTCGGACACAGATTTACTAAGCAAATTACGACGGAACTGTTTGTTCAATCAGCGCATTAAAATAAGCTTTTATGTGTAACGAAAGGTTTTCAAACCCTGCAATAAATTTCTAATTCATTTATAGCCCATAAATGAATGGAATAAAAATTAGTAATGTACTATTCCAAAATTAAATTCTCGTAAGGTATTTATTCATCGTAATAACTTCATGGCAAGAGTGAATAGCCATCTTCAGAATCATGGTGAAAAAATCTCTATATTTTGTGTTGATTTCATCACAATGATATGATGTCCAATAAGTAATTAAAAATAACAGAACTGTACACGACTGTTTAACAGAAGTTAATCACTAAAACTGTATCATCATTGAGCCTATTTGCACCAAAACCACACCAAAGCTAAAACAACTGTGTGTTTCCATCGTAATTCAATCCAAGTTATGATTACAGGGTCTTGCAAACATTCTCTTTTACGATTACAACTGACTTTTACTGAGCCGAAATACTTCCATATCCGTATAACATTGAATTCCTTCTCATTTAATTGGATTGGATTGGATAATGCTTATTCCATTATCAAATCCAATCAATCAGCCTGTACGCGTCCACTGTTGGACAAGGGCCTCTTCAAGAGCGCGCCACCAAACACGGTACTCCGTCTTCCTCATCCACCCGTTCCTCGCCACCTTCTTCAGGTCATCAGTCCAGCGGGCTGTTATAGGTCTCCACTCCAGAACACGTCTGCCACATCGGCCGTCACGTCGGTCGGTCCATTGCCACTTCAGCTTGCTAACCCTTTGAGCTATGTTGGTCGCTTTTATTTTCAGCGAATATCCTCGTTGCGGATTTCATTATCCCTGAGAGTGAAACCAACTTAAAATTTAAGTAATTAGATTTTAAGTAATTAAATATCACTTGCTTTAACGGTGAAGGAAAACATCGTGAGCAAACCTGCATGCCTGAGAGTTCTCCATAATGTTCTCAAAGGTGTGTAAAGTCTACCAATCCGCACATGGCCAGCGTGGTAGACTATGGCCAAAACCCTGTGTGAGGAGACCCGTCCTCTGTAATGAGCTGGCGATGGGTTGATCACGATGATGATGAGTGATACCAAACATAGCTCGCTCAATCGCGCTGAGCGACTATTCCAGTATATCACGATGATATTATGCTCAACATGGCCACAACAGGCGTCTAAATATAAATTCAAACACAAATCGGAGAGCGAGATTCACGTAATACATTTCAATGCAACTGTTTGTTTATACGCGAGGCATAAAATCTATTACTTCAGATAAAACCCGATGTCTGAACTTTTGAAATAAAACCGATTTATTGTAACGCAAATGGTAGTTTTATTTAGATTGATACAAATCCGGCAACACTACAGGGAACTGTGGAAATATTCAAGATCAAACGTTAAAAAACCAAGGTTTGAATTGACGCTGTTCCTGGGAAAATTCAAATACATACCAACATTTGTTATTTACATGTTGATGGAAATATTAAATGAATGCCATTGGTTTACAGTGAATACTGACCTTCAATACTGGAAGAAGCAACTGATTAATTTCTTCAGCAAATACGAAAAATTAATTTCTTACCTATGCCACACAAGAGTAGAAATATAATATGTATACTTACCTACTAACAACTTTACTTTGACAAAAAAATATATGGAAAATTTAAACAACAAAATCAAATCAACTTTAGTTTTTCTTTCGGAAAATTAACAGTAAATGGGGCCGATTTTATCATAACAGTAATGAATTTTAGGGTGCAATACAGCAAGGGTTATCAACCCTGCTTATACTTCTCTCTACTTGCAACACTTCTGATTTATTCATACGGCAAGTATATTACGTCCGCGTCGTCGCGATTATGAATTCACGTTTCTGTATTTTGTTACTGAAATTAGAACTTTATTATAAGGTATTAAGAAACTTATTTCGGTTATGAACTGTTTTGGCATTGATGCAAAAAGATATGCGTGAGTCAGCGGCTAGGTAGACCGTTGTACGAATTCATTACTGTCCCAGGTTTAGATGCTTTGACTTGACAAAGTTTTGTTTTAAGCTTTTTATTGACGTCATGTAATGTGAGGTAACAACCCTTTTCTTTCATTCATTCATTCATTTGAACTTTTGGAAGCCACCTTCATTGTCTCTCTTTTTGAACGTATACTGGCACAGAATACAAATAGTACTTACCTACCTTTCTAGACAAAGTCTTCGTCGTCTCTTCAACCGAAGGACTTCCACTGTTGGACATAGGTCTCTTTACCGGGACGATATAGAATGGAAATGCACTTACCTGTAACTTGGTCCATGTGGATATAGGTTTTTAAAAATCCCGCGGGAACTCTGATTTCTGATTTCTGGCTTTTGTGTTTATTCAGGGTATAAATAATCTCTATTCCTGAATCAATTCTGTCGTTCTGGCGTAAAGGAGTAACAAACGTACATACATCCAAACTTTTACATTTATACATAATTATTAGGATTAGGAAAGCTATATTAAGGCTGTAATGTGAAAAATATGATTTTATTTTGTAAAAACTTAATTTGAACATAGTAGGTACCTACATTAAGGTCAGGAAGGAAATGAGATCCAAAATTGTATTTCACTTAGCTTAATATAAAGCTAGTAAAATCCCACATAAATAATGGTATACTTAGTGATAGAGCGTATTAAAAATAGACTCTATTGAGAGTGAATAGAGTTCGAAATGCTATGAATGATGACTTAGGAATCCTAAACCGCAAATTATAGTGTCGAGAACTGCCCCCCAATTGTGTAAGAATAACCATTTCATGGCTATCGCAATCGTCAAGAAATTCTGCCTTTTGATTGGTTGATTCGCTGTTTACATTTTTTCACAGCCAATCAAAGGGCCGAATTCTTGACGATTGCGATAGCCATGAAATGGTTATTCTTACACAATTGGGGGGCTGGACAGACAACTTCAAACAAAAGGAGACACCGGTGAGTCATTCCATAATTTATTATGTTTACATTTACCTTAAAATTTACATTTTGTAATTTCCTATATAGGTATCATATTTGGACATATAGTTTGGAGGCCCATGCTCACGACTGAGCACGGGCCTCCAAACCATGTTCGCATTATTGCCTTTCTAATAAAACCGTTTTGAGGTACATCGGTTGGATGGTTTGAAAGTCTAAAACGGACATAGGTACAATCATTTTTTGTGTTTTATATTTTCATCATCATCATCATGATCAACCCGTAGCCGGCTAACTACAGAGCACGGGTCTCCTCTCAGAACGAGAAGAGTTTGGCCATATTCTACCACTCAGGTCAAATGCTGATTGGCAGACTTCACACACCTTTGAGAACACTATGGAAAACTCTCAGGCATGCAGGTTTCCTTTGCTGCAAAAAAATAATTAATAGAAAACTAAATACTGATAGATTTTCATTTCAAATACCAGATACATTGTGTTAGTTACCGCCGTACTCAGAGTCGCATAATCGTTACTTAAGTTTAGTTAAAACGAGACAGATTTATGTGAGAGATAATTATAGCTCTGTCTCGTTTTAACTAAACTAAAGTAACGATTAAGCGACTGTGAGTACGGCAGTTAGTATAATAAGTACTGTTCCGAACATTAATAGTAATAACAACACAGCACATTTAGCGTCAGTGCACTGATTTGGAGTTACAGCTCTGTTTAGTTCATTGACACTAATAGAGCGATTCGCTAATATAGTCCAAGAGCTCGTAGCCATAGTGTTACTTACTGTTAAATGTGACCGGAATCAAAACATTTATGTTTGTTAAAAATTCTGTAATAATGCGTAAAAAGTAGTGAGTAATTTTTTTTTTAAATTCAATATAACAGCTGTATGGCGCCATTTTCAAATGAGAAAAAATTTGTAAATTTTTTGGTAGGGCGGTACCTAGTGTTTTTTAATTTTTGTAATTACGACTTGTTACAACAAAGTTTACCTTCCAGAACTCTCTCACTACCATCATTCAAATGGAAAAGAAAATCGTATGGAAGTAGTAAAAACGTTTTTAGTGACTGACTTGTTAGTAAGTGCTCTGATTGGCACATTGACTGAATGAACGGTCCGATTCTCATAATGAATAGTTTTTAGGGTTCCGTACCTCAAAAGGAAAAACGGAACCCTTATAGGATCACTTTGTTGTCTGTCTGTCTGTCTGTCAAGAAACCTACAGGGTACTTCCCGTTGACCTAGAATCATGAAATTTGGCAGGTAGGTAGATCTTATAGCTGACATTTGGGGAAAAATCTGAAAACCGCGAATTTAGGGTTAGATCACACAAAAAAAATGAAATTGTGGTCATGAACTAATAATTAGTATTTTCAACTTTCGAAGTGAGTGACTATACCAAGTGGGGTATCATATGAAAGGTCCTCACCTGTACATTCTAAATCAGATTTTTATTTATTTTTATGCATCATAGTTTTTGAATTATCGTGCAAAATGTCGAAAAAATACGACTGTAGTACGGAACCCTCATTGCGCGAGCCTGACTCGCACTGGGCCGGTTTTTTGATGTGTATTCATCTAATGAATGCTCAATGATTTATGAATAGTAATTAACTTAGCAGAAACATTGAAACGTTCTAGACTCTAGTGTTCCATTAACAAAGGATTTTTTTGCCGATTCGTATCTCTGCCAATTAATGTTAACAACCATTAGCTATAAGCATTATACATAAGAGGCAGGAGATGTATATTTAACTAAATGATTTAGAAACTTGACTGTAGAGTGTCGTCACGTGTGCGTATTGCGTTTTGTCTGCTTGCTTAGACAACGTAGTCGTTATAAGTTATTAGTTACTATCGGAAAAATTCATTTTTATTAAAATAGGTACCTAAGTATATTAGAGATTTTAGCAACTAGGTACTAAAGAAAATAATTACATTCCCCGATTTCCATCTTACTTTCACACCTTTAACAGGATAGGTACATATTATATCAAAATAAAGTATACTGATAATTAATCGTATCAAAAATCTCATACATTGAATGAATTTGACGCGATTATTAATTGGCGATGATACCTACTACATTTCACAACGATTGTAATATAATTAATGTTTTTAAAACATCATGCAACGAAAAACATTAATTATTACAATTACAAGGCAATAATGATTGTAAAGCAAACATTTATAAATATAAGCAGTTCAATATAAGCAATCTGGATGAAATTCAATTGTAAGGTTATAAATTATACTTCTTATTTTACAAAAAAATTAATAAACAAACGCCTTAGGTATTAATTTTACAAAAAAAAAGTCAAAATTTATATTGGTTTTTAGGGCAATATTTTATGGAAAACTGACCAAATACTACACACACACTAGTCACACAATTCAAGTTAATATTCCTTATTACTATTAGGTCACTTTCTCGTGCATCTAAAATATATTTTATAATAAAACTTCAAAATATATATATCAGCTTAAGAATAACTTGCGGTGGCATAGAATAGAAATTCTTTTCAGACGAATAATTCTTGCAGCTTATGCCAAATCACATGTAAAGTAACACTGTCACACAAGTCTGGGCACATTCAGCTACTTATCGAGGAAATAAATGCAGTTTACATAACGTCTAGACGTAACTACGAGTAAATTCGAAGTTAGAGAAATTCTATTTTCTCTAAAAATGCACTTTTCAATTCAAAAAGAAATATCGGTCTTTGTTGCCGTTTCTTGATAAACTTTAACACGCATTTTTGTTTTTGTTATTTTTCCCGACTTTATAGTCAAAAAACAATACAGCTGTGTAATTATTGTTTTGTTATTTTTATATTTGCAAGTATGCACGCTTATTCAAATTGAATTATTTCAGAAAGTAGGTATCTTATATTTACGGCAGCAGCGCTCTTTCATTGACAGATTATTTTCCTCTACCTCTACTGATTTAAAAAAAAAGTATATATAAAGAAAAGCTGACTGACTGACTGATCTATCAACGCACAGCTCCAACTACTGGAAGGGTCGGGCTGAAATTTGGTAGCAGACAGCTATTATGACGTAAATATCCGCTAATAAAGGATTTTTGAAAATTCAATCCCTGGGGTGAAACAGGGGTGTGAAATTTGTGTAGTCCACGCGGACAAAGTCGTGAGAATAAGCTCATACTTAAAGGCTTAACAATATAACTTAAAGCTAGCCTTATCTAATTACTTTACTCTACTAGTAAGATACTAGTAAAAAAAATGCATCAAACGATATCTCAACTCTCACAAGTGCAATACACGATAAGTACGATTTCTATAGAGTAAAGACTGATGTGACCATTCTTGGAGCATTTTCTCACATAAATCGGCCTACAATAAGTTCAAGAAATCTTATATCGTAATTACAGGGCACGCTATGGGAATCATTCAACGGTTGTATATAATTAGAAGAGAAATCTTTATGCATGTTGAATGAACATCATTTCAATATTAATATGTTTAAAAATCTGAAAACCGTGAATTTAGGGTTAGATCACACAAAAAAAATTAAATTGTGGTCATGAACTAATAACTAGTATTTTCAACTTTCGAAGTGAGTGACTATATCAAGTGGTAGGTAGTAGTAGTAGTAGGTAGTGGTAGGTATCATATGAAAGGTCTGATCACCTGTACATTCTAAAACAGATTTTTATTTATTATTATGCATCATAGTTTTTGAGTTATCGTGCAAAATGTCGAAAAAATACGACTGTAGTACGGAACCCTCATTGCGCGAGCCTGACTCGCACTTGGCCGGTTTTTATAATATGCCGTCAGTCCATCGCGCTGGAGAGCGCCCCACGCTACGCTTCCTAATACCTACGCGGTTTGCAATAATAATTTATTTACGTATAATTTGAATAACAGTAAATTCTACCTAAAATAATTTCAAATTGTACCAACAGTTTAATGAATATACAAATATGAATATCATTTTCCTGTAACATTTAACAACGAAAAGATGGAAACACCTACCTAATTATAGAATTGCGGTTACCATAAATTATTTGTTATTATCATTACGGCATGTACACTACCTACCTACCTATATTTTAATTAGCACAATTATTTATATATTTAACTTCTTTGTTTATTTGTTGTTGTTTAGCTTGACTTTCGGATCTTTGTTTGACAAAATAATAACATAACGCTAACTTTTCGGAGTTACGTGCGTTTGAAGCAATTAAATATCACTTGCTATAACGGCGAAGGAAAACATCGTGAGGAAACCTGCGTGCCTGAGAGTTCACCACATTGTTCTCAAAGTGTGTGAATGCATAAGGCATAGATTTTCAATTATTCATTCAGGTTAGTGCTATGACAGGATTCTACAATATTATTTAGTCAGAAAGCCAGATTTAAGTTCGATATAAGGCACATTACTATTCACTACTAATGTGATAAATGCAAAAGTTTATTTGTGTGTTGGTTTTCAATCACGTCTCAACGGAGCAATAGATCCACGTGTTTATTTGCATGGATATGGTTAGACTTATCACTGCTGTAAGAGGAAGCTAGGCTAGGAAGGGAGGCTGCTTTCATCCCGAGAAATCAGAGTGCCCACGTGATTTTTAAAACCTTAGCTACACGTGGACAAAATGGGGGGCATGATCTAATTTTGCTGTCACAAATCAACTGGCAATTAAATATTTAAATAATATTTAAATATTTTTTGCAAGAGCATGATAGACGAGTAAGATCTCTCTCATATGATCATATGTTTCCAAACCTTTGTTCCGTGTGTAGCTCTAACGCACATTTTGATCTATTGTTGCTTGCAAATGGCATGACAGCTGTTTTCGACACCTGCCAGTCAGCCAACTGTCGTCATGACGACGAGCGAGCAAACAATACAGTGTGCGTGCTCCATGCGTGCTTCCTAAAATTATTATTTTCACCCAGTGTTTTCACCTTAAAAGTTCCAGAGGCAGACTAATGATGATGACATAATGTGGCTAATTCCATTGTGCACAATCTCTAAACTAAACTACAATGACACGTCTAAATCTATTGCTTTCCCTTTCATAAAGTTGTTTGCGGAAAAGGATAGCAATACATTTAGACTTGTTAATTTAGTTTATTTAGAGATTATATGTACAAGAGAATCGCCCCCATTGTCTGAAGTGACAGGTCTAAAATATTCTACCCCTTTGACAGTAACACTAGACTTAGACTTGTCAATTTAGTTTAGAGATTGTAACCATATTACCCTAATATTGATAAATTTAAAGCATCATAATATTACGCTGTTAAGGTATCCTAGCGTTATATGTATAAATCTAGGTATACGCATTCAACATTGGTATGGACTTAATAGTGTTTTATAAGGTAGGTATCAAGTTTGTGACACTGCTAGACCGTCTAGACATACAGCTACCATAGCTGTGTCTAGACAAAAATACGAAAATCTCGTAAACAAAACTTTTAAAAATTCGATTAAATCGATATTTGAAAATTTGAACGAAACTTTTAAGCTGTTATGTAGTAAAGTATCTATATATATAAAAGGAAAAGGTGACTGACTGACTGACTGAATGACTGACTGACTGACTGACTGACTGACTGACTGATCTATCAACGCACAGCTCAAACTACTGGACGGATCGGGCTGAAATTTGGCATGCAGATAGCTATTATGACGTAGGCATCCGCTAAGAAAGGATTTTTGAAAATTCAACTCCTAAGGGGGTGAAATAGGGTTTTGAAATTTTGTAGTCCACGCGGACGAAGTCGCGAGCATAAGCTAGTCTTCCTATAATATCTTCAGTTATTTACGGGAAGTCAAGTCAAGTCAAAAAATCCTACTGCATGATGTCATTGTATACTAAAATATGTAGTATTGTAAGTAGAGATGGACTATTTCACAGATGCCATGTGAAAAATCACGTGAAAAGCTTTTTTATAGGTAACACTAGCCTTAAAATGCCTGTAAAAGCAAAATCTTCCAAAGTTTGAAAATTATTACATTTAGTACCGCTTTATTGTTCAAACTTTTTTAATTTTTTTTATTCAGATACAAGTTAGCCCTTGACTGCAATCATACCTGGTGGTAAGTGATGATGCAGTCTGAATTTCGCGCGTGCACGGTCATCGACCTAAGCTAAGACGATAAAGAACGCGCAAGCATATTGCTGCGTGTTTAGAAAGGGAAAAACAATCGTTTGCAACGTTTCATAAAGGCAAATTTTTGCCTTTGTGAAAATTTATTTTCCGTGACGCTATTGCCCTATATGACGCTATATCAGCGCTATTGACCTCGAACATAATAATTCCTAGTTAAAATAATGTAGCAGATGATTGTAAGTGCAAAAATTAATAAATCAGTTTTGGTGAAAAATTGCTTATGAAATCACTGTGAAAAAAAAAATCATACCAGCAACTCGAAATGATTTAAAAGTAGCAATAATGCCCATCTCTGATCGTTAGCGATATTCATAAGCACATAGCTCGCAGTGGATTAGATACGAAACCTCACTAAACAGCGACAAGGTCGGGCCTTGTAACACATCCGAACCTGAATTTCTTCTTCAACTTGTAATACAGGTTTTCATAAATGGTGAGTTTCGGTAACACGAGGAATCAAAGTGTAGACAAACGTGTTTTTACTTTAAACATGACTATTAAGTATTAACATATTATGTACGACTATTAAGTATGTATGTAAAAGAGTTGTTATCAAAAAAGTCTCGACTGCTCTTCACTCCATTGATAAGCATCGGACCTTAGACGGAATAGTAGGTATTCAAGTCATGTTTCTTAGCTTAGGAGTGTTTAAAATGTATTTAGGTGGCGATAAGCAGCGCGGAACAGAAACTGGTTCTTCGCAGGAGTGACTATATCCGGTGCTTAAGGATGCCACATGTTAATTTTCCTATTTTCTTTTGTTCTAGTTTTCTTGGAATGCATATTACTATGTAAATTTATTACACACTCGGTTCTATTTAATCTGTGCATACAAATAGTGTTTATTAACCTTAAGGCCCGATATCGACCAAAGCGGAGCGGAGGGGAGATGTGTTTATCAGACACCAAATATTAACTTAACTTATGAGTAAGTGCATAAAATGGATTCATCGAAGTTATAAGATCATATTTTTAACGACAGTATTTTTCTGTATTTTTATATTCAATTTTAAAATATAAAATACTGCATTATCAGTTAATTTATATATTTACAAAAGAAAAATCCGACTGACTGACATTTCAATATACAGCTCAGACCGGTCGTTATGTTGGGTTTACAACTTGAGATTTTGCATGTGGGTTCACTCCTATAACATAAACCCCCACTAAGAAGGAAGGAAGAAAGAAATTCAAACGAATCTCAATGTTGTAAAAAGCCTAAATCACAAGCATAAGCATTCTGGGTGCAATTAAAGATAGGATAGGCTGCCCAATAACTGGGCACTGGGTGGCTGTGGTCACCGGGCGCCTAGAGCTGCCACGGTAGGCCATTTTATGTAATCATTAAGCACTAACATTACTAACATAACTATAAGGAAATATTGCTATTAACACACTAACTCTAGTAAATATATAGTTGTAAATTTAAATTTAAATATGGACTAAGACTGGTCTGAAATAAATGATTATTTATTTATTTATTTATTTATTAGCTAGCTTCTGATAAAATGTAATGAGACAGCCCTACAGGCTACACGCGTACTGATAGTAACGTGATGCCAAACATTTGTGCACGCCATGTGACAAGAACGCCCGCGAAAATTTTACTATGCAGCGTTTATACAGCAAAAACAGCCCATTATAGTAGGCTGGCCATCTTTATTACAATAAAGTGGACAGGCTCCAATATTTTACAGAGGTATGCACAGTTTGTATCCCGAAATAACCCCGTAATTTGCCAAAAAAGCTCACAAAAAATGTGGACTATACGAAGGACACGAACAATGTTGTTGCTGCCAACAATTCTATTTGTAATATATTGACGCATAACAAAATTATGAAATAAACAGTCTCAGAATACAAAGGTAGCATATTTTATTATTATGTGAGCTCATTTCCTGGGGATATTTACCCTATAAAATTTAGTAAAACAACTAATAATCTCCTGCTCAATGAACTTTGAAGACAGACTCAAACTTCGATGACAGCAAGATGAAGATACAAGCTGCGAATGCCGGTTTTGCAAGTCAAAGATACCGAATTCAATTCCAGGTTGATACTCTTATCTGAGACGAAGAATGGAGAAATTATTATCACTCAAAAGTCGCCGACTTGCTGATTGACTCGGTTAAATGTTTCCTAATCAGCACAATGATGAAAGCTATTAAATACAGGTCAGTTAAATCATTGTCATACTTATCTATTATTCAAGCTTGTAATGGTATTAGAATATCTTTATCTACATGTATATAAATTGCATACTATCATCACCTACCTCAATGAAAAGTGTTAGTGACGTAACCAGTAGTAACAGTTCATTCGCTTTCCCTGACAATTTACCTATACTACTTCTTCAAGTCCTTGCCGTCATATTTGTCAATGATGAACACTTTTGCATTCATAATAATGAACTGATTTAAGTGGGATATATAAATCAAATAAATAACAGAAGACGTTGATATCATAATATAATAATTTATGTTCTCCAAATCATTGCCACCGCGTGGTATTGACCTTAAACATCGGACATGCGATATTATTCATACATAATATTCTGAAACACGGAGTGCTTTTATAGCGAAAATCGGTTTGCAATCAGCCATTGATAAGATTGGCTGGGATTCAAGGCCATCAGAACATCAGTTTGTTCAAGGCAAATATTTACAATTTATATCGACCACTTCATGAGCACCGGGACATGGAACGTACCGGTTTTGTAAAATCTGGACCAGACTAACGTGGACTGCGAATTGATTTCAACCAGTACATAATTTTTTAAAGTTTATAACAACTTTTGCAAAAGTGAAGTTCTTTGATCTCAACTGATCGAAATAAAGATCAAGATACTTAGTGCTAGTGCAAATATGGTATGTAATAAATGAGATGGTATTTTTAATTGTTAGTGCAGATTAGTGAGTAGGGTTTGTGTTTGACTGCAATTACTCCAAACTATAGGTGATGATCCAGCCTAAGATGGAGCGTGCCTGCCTACAAAATTCTCTAAAACTAAAAACTGAATAAGTGTGAAAAACCATAAAAAATTGAAGCTTACCTACTTTTTATACAATAACTAGCTTATGCTCGCGACTTCGTCCACGTGGACTACACAAATTTCAAACCCCTATTTCACCCCCTTAGGGGGTTGAATTTTCCAAAATCCTTTCTTAGCGGACGCCTACGTCATAATAGCTATCTGCATGCCAAATTTCAGCCCGATCCGTCCAGTAGTTTGAGCTGTGCGTTGATAGATCAGTCAGTCAGTCAGTCAGTCACCTTTTCTTTTATATATTTAGATTAAGATTATTAATATACAATAAATTTATAAAATTATTTAGTACCTATTTATATTGTAATTATTCTAATTTTTCAAAAATTAAAATAATTTACACCTAATAATTTAATGGTGGATATATTTTATCGTTCAAAAATAATTAGTTACATTACCGAGTCATTCGGTGAATCCTTTTTCAGCGGAGAGCCACTCGGCGTACTAGAGTTACGACGTTTCTGCATAATCTCTATGACCAAGGCGTTGAACGAGCCCCTCCTCCGTGATTGCAACATAGTTAATGAATACAATAATCACTTGGTATAATTCATACAAGAAACGAACTTTTTGAGTCACTATTAAATTTAATTTAAACCACTAACGCGCATTTTATTAAAAAACATAACCGGTCTGTTATTCGCAATTGTTGAAAATAATGCGTCCGACCAATCGGAATTGACAGAGGAAAATGGTTCATGAAAACTGGCAACGCTGTACCTACTGAAGTGCTGATATCATTGGCACCAGGAAAACGTGATAAGAAGGTACCTACTCGCAATTAATATGTTGAAGGTGCAGGCATATAGGTTAACTGCGGTTTTCGCAGACAAATCCAATTTATAATGGGAAGTCAAGTCAACACTCCTTATTAAAGATTCATAAATTCAGTAAGTAGATATTATATTATGTACTTAAAAATGTAAAATAATAATTATTTATTTCTTTACATTAATAGTTTAACTTACTAGGTATAATTATACATCTTTTTTCAATCCTAAGGCACCGCCGCCGGGCGGTTAATTTAGAAGAACTATTTTAAAATCAGTCCAATTCTTAACGAGGTTGACGCCTAAATCCAAGCATTCGAATATTTTCATCTCAACATTCTGCAGATTAAACGCCAATAGAGATAGACATATCATTCTGTAACCTTTGCTGACATAGGCTAGGTACAGAATGATATCATGTCTATTGGCCATTTTTTATCAAGGAGCCAGTAAAAATAAGACTGTAACCTACGCAATATCTATTTTATTATACTGTTTTGATAAAAAATATAATAATATACATATGGTTAACCAACTTGTTTTATATAAAAGCTAAATAATTACCTATACCTAGCTAGATTACGAAATTACGCAAGATAATACAAATAAGATTGCATTTCGAGGATATTTTGCAAATGATACTATTGTGTACCTACTATGCGTTACAATAAAAAATTGTTTTTTGAACGCAATAATTCATATATCGAAATAACTACAGTAAAAAAATTAAATTAAATTAACTACAGTAATAAGAAAATTAAATTAAATGAATAAACATAAAAATATACCTGTACCTATAGTGTATAATAATTATTAAGCTTGCATAAGGCTTGCTGTTAAAACATCCGGTTACGATATAATATTGTCTGCAAAATTATCCCTAATCAGCAAGTTCGTTTACTAATGTTTTTCTATAGCTAGATGATGCTATTGATTGTGTCAGATTACACCAGAATGCGTGAAATATAATAGTAACACTGATTGTAATAATTAAAATACGTATTATTAACATATTATGTAAATGTTGTATAGAAGCAGGCGTTACTTTGCGGAAGTCCATGATATGCAATGAACCAAAAACTTAATTTGCTGTAATTCGCTGAATCAGGTCGAATCTGTATGATGCAACATGCAGCATGCGAAATGCACCGCCCGCCCTCCCATTGCTAACCATGCAGGAAAAGCAGCAACTCGGCAAGCAATACGCACCACCACCACGCAGCACCACACCAATCCCAAAACACACTCGACGCACGTTTCGCCCCGACACCGGAGCATCCTCAGGAGATGTAGACCTTACAATGCACAATTGCAAAGTGTTTTAATTGCAAGCAGTTTTTGCAATTGTGCATTGTAAGTGGGGGTCTTCCAACGCTGCGTCTTCCGGTGCGAGGTCGCTATTCCAGCACCTTGAGACCCCAACGTCTATCGGTTTTACGAACTATGTGCCCTGCCCATTGCCACTTCAGCTTCAGGAAGGCATACAATAATAAATTATTACTATTCAAACGCTGTTTGTTCTATCCAAGATTTCATTTCACTATAAAACGGAAACATACCTACTCAAAACGACTTGGTGAAAAGTCTTTTTGAGTATGTTTCCGTTTTAAAGCATTTTAAAATGTTAGATTTTAATACTTTATTCGTAAAATGTGGAGAGCAAAATCTTTGTACAACAATGAACAAAGCTTTACCTACCGGACGAAGCGTAATATTTTAGGATAAACAAAAACTGAGATTATTTTCCTTTAGGTCAAAGGACTATTAATGAAAATCCTGACCTCTAGTTTCATCTGTAAACAAAAGATTAATATTTTATATTGCTGAGACTAAACAAAGCCCTGTTACCTACCCTTTATAAAACTATGAGCTAATTTAAATTAAAAAGAGAGCTTTACAATTAAATTCCAGGTTAACTTTATGCAGTCTTATTAAATAATTGCTTTATTCCTATAAAGCATTTATATTTTACTAGATGATGCCCGCGACGTAGTTTTCTTGGATTTAGTATTTTTTTTTGAAGTCCCGTGGGAACTCTGATTTTCCGGGATAAAAGTAGCGTATGTCCGTCCCCGGGATGTAAGCTAAGTCTGTACTAAATTTCATTAAACTCGGTTAAACTGTTGGTGCGTGAAAAGCTAGCAGACAGACAGACATGATCATCTTACAAATCCAATAACTGACAATCAAAAAGTGTACAATTATTGTAACTACTTTGAATAAATGATTTGATTTTGACTTTGAGAAAATTTAATTTACAAAGCAAGCCTACATTTTCATTTGATAAATATTTCGTTCTGCTCTCATAACATAATCCCAGTAAAGTAGATTTTATTATAGCTATAAGTAAAACGTGGTCTTAGCTTGGAACCGTAAATCTGATGCCATTAGAGATGATAGCACTCATTGCGTAGGGCTCCGAGCTTACCTTCGCCTTCGTCTCTCGTAAGAAACACGGGGTGTTATTATATGTAATTTCTTTGCTTCAACATGTAGATGTAGTGTAAGGTAAACAGTAAAACCATTGGCTTGTTCTTGTAGGTTACAGTTGTAAGTTACATCGATGAAAAGGTATTTCAGCTTTCGGTTAAAAATAAAAGAGTACGTATTTCACGATTTTTGGAAATTCTACTACCAAGGGGGTTAAACAGGGGATTAAAGTTTGTATGAAAGTCTGACATTTTTCAAGTAATTTACATGAAAATTATTATTTGGGTTTTCGGTAATAATAGAAGAAATATGTATTTCAGGATTTTTGGAAATTCAACCCCCACCTCAATTTTCAAAATTGCACCCGAGCGAAGCCGGGGCGGGTCAGCTAGTTAACCCATATTATGACTGCGAAAGTGTGTTTTTGTGTGAAACTGCAGGCAAGGGCTAACTTGTATGTGAATAAATTTTAAAAAATGTCGCGGGCAAAGCTAGTTGGGTGTAAAGTAAAATCCCACACCGATTTCTCTGCACTGTGGCAAAGGCAATACGCTCTCTAATACTACACCTCACCTCACGCAGAGTAAAAACGTTTTTGCTTCACATTAGACATTTCCATTACACTGAGAAAAATTATTTTACCACCACGAAAGTAGCAGAACCCATATAAGTTACTCATATATCAAAGAGCGGCTATAAGTTATGTATATCAAATGGATGAAGTCGCGGGAAAAAGCTAATAAGAGGGTAAAGAAAATTCATCCACTACCGATTTATCTGCACTGTGTGTTGTGTGTGCGCTCTCTAATACTAACCTCACCTTTACATTAGACATTTCCATTACACTGAGAAAAATTTCAGCACTAGAGTAGCAGAACCCATATACGTTTACCCGTATATCAAAGAGTTATACCTTTAACTAGGCATAGTATTTAGCTTTGTAATTTCTATACATGCACGGTTTAGCCGCTATATTTTTATTAACGAAGTGCTAGGGATCTTCAAATGGATTTTAAAAAAATCGTATAAAGTATTACGAACTTCTTATGACTGAAATGTAAATTTTACAGCATAAAACAGCCTTTTCTCGCAACTTCGTCCGAGTTTTGACCTAGGTTAGGTGAGATTAGTTGTCTTCCCGGTCACAATTATTCGTTTTTAGGAAGGTCTACGTTATATAAATAACTTATATACAAGTAGGTATCTATCCTTTTCAGGAGGGAGCATTATGAAAAGGATAGCAATAAATTTAGACCTATCATTTGAATTACGTTTAGAGATTGTGTATTGCAGAATTAGCCATAGTTTCTACTTTAATATATACCTAAGTAGGTACATAATATTTAGTCACGCAGTTTATTACTACATATACATACATACATAATAATTGATACCTATATATATTACACTGGCGACCCGCCCTGGCTTCGCACGGGTATCTGATAAGTTTTGCAGGGATCTCTTTTGAAAATAAGATATAGCCTATCTCACTCAGAAGTAATGTAGCTTTCTACTGGTCAAAGAATTTTCAAAATCGGTTCAGTAGTTCCAGAGATTACTTCCTACAAACAAACTTACAAACTTTACCTCTTTATAATATTAGTATAGATTTGATTCCCCTAACGAACTAATAAAATACGGGTTTTCACCCTAACTTACCCTTGAAACCTTATAAAAATGTCATGTTTACAACAACAGAGAAAAGGTCCCTGCGAAAAAAATATTGCCCGAGGTGAAGCGAACCGCAACTCCCATAGGTATTGTGAACTTCAGGGCGTGACTCATCCAATTAGGCGTTCAGTGACATACTCAATATAGTCCAAGAGACAGCTGTAAAATCGCAGCCTAAAATAAACTCGCTATTTGTGACAGCAAGAGTTTCTATGTGGTTCTAACTTAGTAATTAAGACTTCGACGTATATTTTTATTTCGGCTGATGTCAAAATGACGTCACTTCGATGTTAACGAGATATGATTCCAACGCAATAGCAATTTGCGGGACTTATAAGCCTATACATAAGTAAAATTATTTCCAATTATCATTCCTAAAATTAAACCTTATAATTTTTTTTTATTCAGATACAAGTTAGCCCTTGAATGCAATATCACCTGATGGTAAGTGATGATGCAGTCTAAGATGATAGCGGGCTAACCTGGAAGGGGTATGGCAGTTTTTATTAAACCCTACACGGCATCGTACCGGAACGCTAAATCGCTTGGCGGCACGGCTTTGCCAGTAGGGTGGTAACTAGCCACGGCCGAAGCCTCCCACCTCAAGCCTCAATTTAATGAATACCTACTTAAATTTTTCGAAAAAAATATTTTTAATAAGTATACCGACACTAGCTTATGCTCACGACTTCGTCCGCGTGGACTACACCAATTTCAACCCCCTATTTCACCCCCTTAGAAGTTGAATTTTCAAAAATCCTTTCTAAGCCTACGTCATAATAGCTATCTTGATGCCAAATTTCAGCCCGATCCGTCCAATAGTTTGAGCTGTGCGTTGATAGATCAGTCAGTCAGTCAGTCAGTCAGTCACCTTTTCGTTTTATATATTTAGATTTTGAAAGAAATTTTACGGTCGGATCTTAAACTAATATTACCGCAGTAAACTCAAGTATTACCTACCACGTGGATAGTGGATACTTAGGTGTACTTTGAACTTTCTTGCATTATATTTAGCATCTAACTATGATAAGCCAATTTGAAATAATAAAATATAGCTGTTAATAAATTAATACACACTTTTAAAACTTTCTATTCCATTAACACTTTACTGTTGTTACATTAACACGTAACTGTTATAAGTATTATTTATTCACTATCTGATGCCCGCGACTTCGTCTGCGTGGAATTAGGTTTTTTAAAAATCACGTGGGAACTCTTTTATTTTCCGGGACAAAAAGTAGCCTATGTCACTCTGCAGGTATTTATCTATACCCATGCAAAAAACCACGTCAATCCGTTGCACCGTTGCGACGTGATTGAAGGACAAACCAACAAACCAATAAACCAACAAACAAACACACTTTCGCATTTATAATAGGGGCACTGATTTGTTACTTATGTACCTACCCGTAATTTTTTTGTACTCTGTAGCTATTATATGTATGTATAGCTTATCTATCATCAAAACCGACACAATTTCATTCTAATCCCTCCTCGTTACAAGAATCTAAATATATAAAAGGAAAAGGTGACTGACTGACTGACTGACTGACTGACTGATCTATCAACGCACAGCTCAAACTACTGGACGGATCGGGCTGAAATTTGGCATGCAGATAGCTATTACGATGTAGGCATCCGCTAAGAAAGGATTTTTGAAAATTCAACCCCTAAGGAGGTGAAATAAGGGTTTGAAATTTGTGTAGTCCACGCGGACGAAGTCGCGAGCTTAAGCTAGTTTAAAATAAAATATGATATTTAAAAAAATACATTAAGTTCTATACTTTTTTTAGAGAAAAATCTTACATGAGTTTTTTCTTGATGTCTCTAGAGTATAGACATACAGATTGTTGATATAATATATCTAGTAAAATATGTAGTAGGAAGTGTCAGAGATAACATTTTGATAATGCATTTATTGTATTGGCGCCATGTTCCACGTCAAAGGCCTTTATCTCTGAAATTATTTTCGTCCGAAGAAAGGTGAATGCCACGCCGAGCTTATCAATTTGAGCATAAATCAATTTATTTTAAACGAACAGACACTTATTGCATTTTTAAATTGGATTCTATCACTGATCGAAAATGTATAATGCAATCATCATGATCAACCCATCACTACAGAGCTCAGGTCTCAGAGAGAGAAGGGTTTGGCCAAAGTCTACCACGCTGGCCATGTGCGGATTGGTAGACTTCATACACCTTTGAGAACATTAAGGAGAACTCTCAGGTATGCAGGTTTCCTCACGATCCTGCGATAGGCGGACGTCCTAACCACTGCACAGCTCAACCATTCGTTTATTATTTCATGAGATTTTCTATGTACCTATATATTTCTTGTTACTGGCGATAATTTACATAATTATTATTTAATTGTAATATTATATTGTAATAATAATAATCGAAAAGGTTAGATACCTATCTACGAGTAGTTTGAACTATAGATACTAACATTCAAACTAGATAATTTGCCTCATGTTTTTATCTAAGTAGATTGTAGGCACATACAAGTACATACCTATATGATACCATAATAATATATGAAAGAAGGAATATGAAATGTAGGTGCGCATAATACAAAGTTGACCTCCACTTAGAAAGGATTTTAAAAACTCAATGCTATCTTTAACAACTCTAAGCAAATCCACGTGGAAAAAGCAGTGGAAAAAACCAGTCTCAATCATTTCTGACTGGTAGAAAAACTTGAAAATAAATTATTGTTCGTCAGCTCTTAGTCTAATACCATTCGTATATTTTTGTTTTGTAATGAAATCTAAAAATGCATAAAAAAGAATGGGAGAGCTATTATTCAAAACTAAGTTAGTATGGTAAGTGACAATGATTTCCTGAAAAAACCCGCCGTGAATCCCGCATCGCGCATTGTTTATATATCCACATTCTCGTAAATATTAATGAGTTTCTCGCCTTCCCTAACCATATCTCTGGAGACGTTACCAAGATTTATATCGGGTCCAAATCTAAGCGAAAAAACTGCATGCCACAGCCTATTTTCCTTACACGTTTGCTGACAAGGGTCGCTGGTGTTATGCAAAGAGTTATATTCTTGTTATGCTTGACTATGTCCCGTATAAACATGCGCTTCATACATAATTTTAATTAAGCTAAACATAAAAATATAATGTGGTAAAATAGAAATCTTTGGGCGTTTGTGCACTCATCCGTATTCGGTTCGTATCCGTGATTCTTCGAAGTTGCCGTCATACAAATACGTACATTCGATTCGTATTTTTGACGGATCCGTGAAATCACGGATGAGTGCACAAATGCCCTTTGGCTGTAAAATATAGCAACATTATAGAAATATTCATATATTTTATTTAAATAGTTGGATTTTGAAAACTAAATAAGAGAGCAAAAACCGAGATCGTTGCAGCCAAAGGACAAATCTCTGGCTACCATCAAACTCCCAAGGGTAGTGTCCATGTAATTGGCTACCTAGGTACCGTTTGACTGAGCGATCTGATTCCAATAAAAAAAGAATATTGAAATTGAAGTTGGACGGAGTACCTATCTCTCCCTTCTTGGTTTATTTAGTACAAAAAGTCCATTCTGCACTAAATTAATATATTATTTGTAAAACCTAAGAATTATTGAAATAAATACTGTCCTGCTGAAAATATAATATCGTCGCTATCATCATGACAGTTTTGTATGTTGTATGAAAAATTAGGTGAAGTGACTAGTTACGAGAAAATATCAATGGTATGTCGTAAAAAATTATAAGTCTCCAGCAGTCTAAAAACGATTTGGGCAACAACGCTTTGCTACGTCTTTCTTTGATATTTTTTTTTAAATTTCACAACAGTGTAACTATGTAAACCCAAAATGTATGATTTTATGTTATCAAGCTAAAAATTTAATCGGCTAAAAGCCGCACGAATATCGTGGCCAATACACAGATAATTGCGCCATAACGTCTATTAGACAATGTTTTCACACCTAGTATTACGAGATCGGGGCTCGGGCGTGAATCATGAAACCGCAAGAGAGATATCTACATTTACAAAGTTCACAAAGTTTAGCTATGTACACCAAAAAAATATGGATTAAAGTGATAAAGTTAAAAATTCAATCGGGTAAAAGCCGCACGAATATCGTGGCCAATACACAGATAATTGCGCCATAACGTTTATTAGACAATGTTTTCACACCTAGTATTACGAGATCGGGGCTCGGGCGTGAATCATGAAACTGCAAGAGAGATATCTACATTTTCAAAGTTCACAAAGTTTAGCTATGTACCTACACCAAAAAATATGGATTAAAGTGATAAAGTTAAAAATTCAATCGGGTAAAAGCCGCACGAATATCGTGGCCAATACACAGATAATTGCGCCATAACGTTTATTAGACAATGTTTTCACACCTAGTATTACGAAATTGCGGCACGGGCGTGAATCATGAAACACGGTTGAGTTTTTTGTGGAAAACTGACGTGATTGTTCAACATTCGATCGAAGGTGTTATTCGACAACTTATTTGTACATTTGGCAAGGGTTTAACTGTTGACTGATAAATTTGGCAATTTTGATAATGACGGAATTCCTGTGCATACAGCCAGGTTGTAGCTGCTGCTTATCATAATAATCATCAACCCATTATCGGGAACGGGTCTCCTCTCCGAATGAGACGGGTTTAGACCACAGTCTACCACGCTGGCTAAGTGCGGATTGGTAGACCACCCTTTGACAACATTATGGAGAACTCAGGCATAAAGGTCCTCTCACGATGTTTTCCTTCACCGTTAAAGCAAGTGATGTTTAATTACATACTTACGTAAGCCACCATAACTCCGAGAAGAGCAGCGTGTCAGGGATTGAACCCCCGACCTTCCGAGTAGCAGGCGGAAGTCTTTACCACTAGACTATCACAGCAACATTCGATATGGAGGTGTTATTGGACGACTTATTTGTTGCTTTGAAAAGGTAAGGTATAAATTCGATAATGACGGAATCCCTTATTATGCATATAGCAAGAATGTAAGGAAATGTTCATACTGAATCTGAAATTCGAATTCATTTAAGATGTGTGTTTTCTTTAAAGTTTGTGCTAAGAGTAGGTACGACAATAATATTTCTACGGGTCTTGCGGGTTGTAACTAGTAATGTGATCACCGTTAATTCTGATCTGAAGCAAACTAAGACATAAACGTACAATCGTGCGAAGATGACGTAACAGCACGACCTTCACCCGAGCGCATGACGGAAATAATTGCTTGACTAAACTTTTTTATAAGAAATTGCCGTAACTAACTATTTAAACATAGCATCGAAGTTACACGAGAATAATTAATTATGAAGAATTGATAATGATAGTGACAAAAACCGGTCAAGAGCGAGTCGGACTCGCACAGGAAAGGTTCCGTACCATCGTACAAGAAACAACAGTTATTCATATTTTTACATTTTCATGGCAGCCAATTTGAATTTTATTATTTGTTGCTAATAAATATAGCGGCAATAGAAATATATATTCTGTAAAAATTTCAACTCTCTACCTATTACGGTTTACGAGATACAGCTGACAGACAGACGGACGGACGGAAGGACAGCGCAGGCTTAGTTATAGAGTATCGTTGGCACCCTTGGGATACGGAACCCTAAAAATGCGAATTCTTAGCAGCCAACAAAAAACTCCGTAACAAGTTGTGTCTACAATACAAAATGTAACTTATTAAATAGAAACTTACATAACTTATATAATCTGCGTCGAATATAATAATGGACTCACCTGAAACAAAAACAATATTATTAGAACTTTTAAATATTATTAATTTTATTACATAACAGAAAACTTGTTCATGAATTGAATGTAAATTCTGTGTGCTCGTTGGTGAAAAACCACATATACTTATATATATTACTAGCGACCCGTCTTTGCACGGGTAGCTTGTTACAATTTTCGAAGGGATCTCTAATTTTTTGACAATATTTTTTTTTAATAAAAAATATTGTATCGTAAAGTACTGACAACAAATACTTTACTATTACATTACAATCTAGCGTATGAGAGGGGCTAATAAGTAATATTATATTAACCTAAACTTATAGCTACCTATATATATAAACTTATATATAAAATAGGTATAGCATAATATGTTACTCAGAAATAATGTAGCTTGTACTAGTGACAGAATTTTCAAAATCAGTTCAATATTTCCACTGACAAAAAAACACAAAGTTTTCCTCTTTATAATATTAGTGTCGATACAGTTTTCAAGTTTCAACCCTACAAATTAGAGCTTAGAGAGGATGTGTATGAAACCCGCCAATAAGATTCCTTTATTTTCATTGCATAACTCATAGAACCTTTTCGATTAGGGCTAAATATAAACATAAACTAAGCCATGAAAATAAGCCAATAAACAAACACACTTGCTTATTTAAATAATAATGTAGTCATATTTTTCTGTGATTTAAAGTCAAAATAGCCTAACATATTTTGTCATATCGTCGATTCAGGATCAAACCGAGAATTCCCTCACTCTAGTTCACTCTGGTACGGGAGATTAACTACTAAAGAGTTTATAGAGAACATACATTCCTAGTTAAAATCTTAACTTTGAAGTAGGTAGGTACTAACAATATTTCAATGGGTTCCCATCATAAATAAACTAAACACTCACACAAGCACCATAATCTCACGGAGGCCTAATTTCAACACGCCGTAAACTTAACATAAATAATATGGGACAAAATTGCGAAACCGGAACGCTACATGCACATGTTACGTGTTTTGATAGATGCATTTGTTTAGATAAAATGCATGGAAACTTGCATGCTAGGGGCAGGGTGTGGGAAATTTCTTAAAAGAAGTTACTGGAAAGAAAAAAGATAGTGAATGGGTAAGCCACCAAACATTCTTATTACTAACGGCGATTACGCACTCATCCGACCCGAGTCCGTGAAAATACGTTCCGTTTCCTGTTTGTTTTGTATGGTAGCTTACGACAAATGACGTAGATATTTTTTTATATCCGTATTTTCACGGATTCGGATCGGATGAGTGCGTGATCGCCTATGGAAAAACAGTTTTTTTTAGATTTTTCAAATTGATTAACAATTTAGAATGTCAGTCTAGAAGTTATTACACATCCCAAAATCGCCCATTGCACCTAAAGTAGTTTTCAGTTCAAAGAGGAAAGAAAATATCCATTTTTTCCATCAAGTATTTCGTACGCGTCACACGCCTCTTTTTTATTAACATTAGCTGACTAAGCAACTACAAAAATATACTTACTGTAAGTGTACTTCTAGGGTTGAGAATACAAGATGGTTTGTATTCTCAAACCTTGAAGTACAGAATTGGTAGTAAAGCAGTCTTTTCGAAGTGATCTGCAGTGTGATTCTCTAAGGTAAAATAATATTTACATCGGTCGCACATCGGATGTTTCCTTAGATGTAGCACATTTGTTATTCTATTAATCGCGTTCGACTCACCTTTGCGACACTAGCGCTTCACTAGCGAGTGTGATCGATGTAGGAAACGGGTTTTTGACATTTATGTATGGATTTTGCTATTCTAATTGCTCGCCTTCGACTACATCGTACGCCCTCGCCTTCGATTCTATGTGTCAAACGGAAAAGCGTCTCCGGTGTAGCTTTTCTCTACGATGCACCATCGATGCACGAGTTAAATTTCGTTGTAAACATAGAAAAACTTTAAAAGAAAGGTGAAAATGTGAGTTTTATTTTGTTATTTTCTATAGTAAGTATAATTAAATGATAAAAAAATATCTGAGTTAACTATTTATCGTTTTTCACTTCAGATGGCTGCTCGCTTAGCTCAAGTACATTTTTCTTATTAGAAGAAGCTAAACAAGAGGAATACTAAATAAAAAGGCGTGCAAAAGTTTGTCAAATACGTGGTCTTCGTCTGCTCTCGACAGACGCATTATGTAAGAATATTTAGTATCACGGAGGAACTTGTGGCAATGTTAGAAAGGGATTTGCTCCCCTACATCAAGAGCTAGTCGTGCAGTGGTGTATGTATTATTTGGAGTTTAGAACGAAGATTTAGATGCCTTCTAGTTCATAGCGATTATGACCCAGGGATGGTGGCCAGAAGATTCATTATATTTAGCATGTTGCATGCACGTTTTACACAACATACTACAACACTACCGGCGTTGTCATTTCCAAATGACATAATCCGAGAAGAACATAGGATAATGAGCATGCTGCAAAGGAATCCTCGTCAAAGCAGAGCAGAGGGCTTAGAAGAAGGACAAAGGTGCCGAGAACTCCTTGCTAATCGCTCGTGGCGTGCAAGACAGATGCAATAATAAATAAAAGAGTAGATTTAGATAATTCTCAATTTCAAAGCCTTTATTTATTCCTTATCTTAATCTTAACTATTTACATATATTTTAATGTTATATACATTTTATATCTTATACCGTGTGTGTGTTAGTGTTTTTCAATAGTTAATTATAATATATTTTATTCTCATTTCTCGTTCATTTGTTTTTAATATTTGTGTGGAAAAGATAATAAAAGTGCAATATAACTTAGTTTACATTTTTTTTACCATAGAAAAACAGACGGGGTTTGTTATAGACTTTTGGTAGAAATAATTCCCACAGGATTTAAAAGCTTCTCAACTGCTAGAGGCTCAGGAATTTTAGTGTCTTCCACTGCTTGAGAAGAATTCATGATCATCGTGATCAACCCATAGCCGGCTCACTGCAGAGCACGGGTCTCCTCTAAGAGTGATAAGGGTTTTGGCTATAATCTACCACGCTGGCTATGTGCAAATTGGTAGACTCGCACACCTTTGAGAATATTATGGAGAACTCTCAGGCATGCAGGTTTCCTCACGATCTTCTTCTTCACCGTTAAAGCAAGTGATATTGGATAAAAAGCACAAAACTCCGAAAAGTTAGAAGTGCGTGCCCGGGATGGAATCCCCGACCTTCGATTAGAAGGCGGACATCCTAACCACACGTCTATCACAGCTCACGAGAATTAGTTAAATATAATCTCCCTGATAAAAAGCTGTGATAGCCTAGTGGTTAGGACGTCCACCTTCTAATCGGAGGTCGGGGGTTCGATTCCGGGCACGCACCTCTAACTTTTCGGAGTTATGTGCTTTTTAAGTAATAAAATATTACTTGCTTTAACGGTGAAGGAAAACATCGTGATGAAACCTGCATGCCTGAGAGTTCCCCATAATGTTGTCAAAGGTGTGTGAAGTGTACCAATCCGCACATGGTCAGCGTGGTAGACTATGGCCAAAACCCTTCTCACTCTGAGAGGAGACCCGTACGTACTCTGTGGTGAGCCGGCGATGGGTTGATAATGATGATGATGATGATGAATCTCCCTTGTGAGTTCTTCGCCTGCAACAGCCACAGTTGAGATATTATGAAAGAGTTGAAATAATTAACTAGTCAAAAAATATCCGTAGGTATATTTTATACTAGCTTATGCTTGCGACTTCGGCCGCGTGGACTACACAAATTTCAAACCAATATTTCACCCCCTTAGGGGTTGAGTTTTCAAAAATCCGTTCTTAGTGGATGTCTACGTCATAATAGCTATCTGCATGCCAAATTTCAGGCCGATCCGTTCAGTAGTTTGAGCTGTGCTTTGATAGATCAGTCAGTTACCTTTTTCTTTTATACATAGGTATAAAAGCTAGACTAGCTGATGCCCGCGACTTCGTCCGCGTGGATTTACGTTTTTCAGAATCCCACGGGAACTCTTTGATTTTCCGGGATAAAAAGAGCCTATGTCACTCTCCAAGTCTTTATCTATACCCATGCAAAAAATCACGTCAATCCGTTGCACCGTTGCGACGTGATTGAAGGACAAACCAACAAACTAACAAACCAACAAACAAACACACTTTCGCATTTATATAATGGTACGGATATAATATATAATAATATTATACACACCGCAGGCCCGAAATAACTCTCCAAGTGTGGTAAACTTTTATCATTTATATATCATTCTGAAATAAGAAAAAAAATAGTACTTTATATTATTATTTTAAATAATTTTCCATATTAATTACGTACCTATACTAGCGATACCTAATACCTACTTAAACTTTAAATGCGAAAGTGAGTCTATCTGTCTGCTAGCTTTTCACGATCCAAAAATTAAACCAATTTCGATGAAATTTGGTGTAGAATTAGCTTACATCCCAAGGACGGACATAAGCTAGATACTTTTTATCCCAGAAAATCAAAGAGTTCCCACAGGATTCTTAAAGGGCCATCTATTTAACCCATTTATGCATTTATTTGTAATTTGGTACAGAGGTAGCTTGCATCCCGGAAATTGACATAGACAACTTCTTATCTCAGAAAAGCAGAGTTCCAACAGGATTTAAATATTAATTTATAGAGATAACATAGATAACAGACAATTCAAAATCTTCCTATCCTGTTGCAAAACTTTCTCCACCCATAAGAGAAACAATTATTAGATATTTGCTCAAGGTTATTTAGATCTGCTAGTGCTATATTTTCATCCATACCACTGCCTGTTCTTTCTTCTAGCAATAACCATGCTACTGCATTTTCTCTTTGCATCATCTTTTTTATCTTTCCAGTACTGTATTGTATGACAACATTTAACACTAGGTAGATACTAACATTTATACTCTGCTTAGAAAGTAGATTGTGTCTTTGAAAATAATATTTACATACCTTTTGCTATTGTTGCCAAGTTTTGATGCAGCCATTTGTATTCATCCAATATTGTCCAACTTCTTGGTGATGCTTGGTGACTACGGTCTCTAGCAAGGGCAGTGCGAGCGTGCCCAGTTGCTAACCATGGTTTTTACTCCATAAATTTGAACAATTTTTCAAGTTGAGCAGTGGATGGGGCAATATTGCGAGGCACTGAAATTTATAATTAAATCGTTGGTCAGCACCGAAAGAACAGTTTGATAGGCAGTCTGACACAAGTTTAAAACCACTGATATCGGAGTAAATTAAGTTTAATTGAATACTCACTTGTATTTTAAAACAAAACACGATAAAACGACGTACAAAGACGAAGTTCACGCACTATTTGTTGAGTTGTTGTGACGACCTATGAAGTCACCATGGCAGTAAAGGAATTATAAGTGCTCCACTAACCACTTGATTTATTACGTGCAGTTTGTTTTAAGACTAGAGTTTTTTGTCGAGTAATCGTTTTTCAAGGGTGTAGGTGATCATTAATTTACCAATACCATTTTTAATTTTGTGCTGACTGACATCTTGCACGGCGGGAAGCAACTTTTTTTTTAATGATGCAAAACAAAGGCAAAGGTCTCCTGCCTATGTCCAAGATTTTTTTAAATAATGATAATTTCTCATAGTATTTTGCATTTATTGCTTTAACTTTGTATAAAAATAGCAAAGGTAATCATAAATGAATTTTAAACCCACTATAAATGCCATATTTCGTAATCGTAACTTTTTATCGGTATGAAAATAAAAATAGGATGACATCACTGGCTCATCCGAGATAACATCGTAGAGCCCGTCTCAACCATAAGATCGCCGACGAGCTTAAAGCCACTACAGAATCACAAATTTACAACCATTGCTGGCCTGGTCGATCTGTACGATGTTACCTCGCAGACCGCATCGATGTTGGCAACGTTGAACCGTTCTTTAGAGAATCACATAGCTGTATATATGGTAAATCCAGGTCTTTGCCGGAAAAGTCATATAGGTAGGTAACTGATAACTAGCTGCGTTCGAAGTCTACCACCAAGAATTTAGAAAATCTAGCAATCCAAAGGGCAAGACGGAAAGGTGCATTTTTGTATGACGAAATTAATGATTATACTAACCTACTCATTAAAATCGAGCTTTTGGAAGAGCCTGAATTATAGACTTATAGATCTATGAGTGTAAAAGGTCGTATTGATAAGTTTAAGTAGGTATAGTCCGTACAAAAAAGTTGGCACACGCCATTTTAACTTTGTGTCAAATGTCATGTCAAAAGTACGGTTCACCTTTAAAATAAGGGCTAATATCGTACTTTTGACATGACATTTGACACATAAAGTTAAAATGGCGCGTGAGAGCACAGTTTTTACGCATTATACATAATATTGTGGACAAAATCGTCGGCATCACATAGTATGGTATGTAAACAAAAACAGCACTCTCACGCTATTTACAAGCAAGATTAACGTCAGAATTATTTAATGAGTTTTGCTTTGCATGACTAAGATGGGAGAAACCGAGAAAAAGCCATTAGATTTCACATTGGAAAGCGTTTCTGTAAGCTACAATGATTACAGTAAAAACATTAGTGAATTATTGTTTACGGTTCGCCATAGTTTTACAACAGCAATACTGGGAAAAAGTTTCCATGCAGTGAACTGTTACAGGGTTAGAGCTACATGTATCAGTACCCTTATTATAAATGCGAAAGTGTGTTTGTTTGTTGGTTTGTCCGTCTATTACGTCGCGACCGCGGTGCAACGGATTGACGTGATTTTTTGCATGGGTATAGATAAAGACTGGAGAGTGATATAGGCTACTGGCTACTATTTATCCCGAAAATCAAAGAGTTCCCACAGAATTTTAAAAACCTAATTCCACGCGGACGAAGTCGCGGGCGTCAACTAGTAATGAAAATGACGAGTGAGTTCTTATTTTGCACTGACTATACTATAGGCCGTCCTCCTAGTGGGGGGGTCTTTTAACGCTGCGCCTTCTGGTCTGAGATCGCCATTCCAGCACCTTGGGACCCCAACGTCTATCTGGACGGACGGCATCAGAGGAGTCGCAGGGAGCCGCTGGACTCAAGCGGCGCAAGACCGTGGCGTGTGGAAGTCCCTATAAGAGACCTATGTCCAGCTGTGGACGTCTGGTATTTGGTACTTAATTATTATATTAACAGTACATACATGTAACATTGTTTTAAACCATTAGGTATAAATGAAGCTAATTGGTAAGCGATAAAGTTAACTGCCACTCTTGCGTAACTCACTAACGAGATTTTACGTAATGGAACATTATCGTGTATAGAAAAACAGTTTTATGAACGAAAAAACGATTCGAATTGCCTATTCATTAATAAACATTTTGGTATATTTGTTACTAATTGGCTGCCAGTTTCTGTAAAATCAAGTTACTTATGCCTAAAACCTTAACGACCTGTGACAAGCTGAGGATTGCACTTTTCATACGTACCTATACAATACAAACATACCCAATTATTCAAACCTATACCCTTCAATACAGACAGACACAGACCACGAAGTGATCCTATAAGGGTTCCTTTTCCTTTTGTGGTACAGAACCCTAAAAAAGGTTATTTTGTGGTCACACGATACTGCAAGTTCAAAGCCAGCAGCGACGTTTGGTTTCAGTTTGGTTTGGTTTGGTGACCACACGTGGCTATGGCGAGGAGCCCGTTGCCCCATGCCTCAGCGTGTTCACGTCAAATGACGTCACTGTCAAATGTCAATTGTAGATGTGTGGCCAAATGTCAATCGTATGTAAATCATAATAATATGTAGGTATGTGTGAATTTTTACGTATAACTCATGCGCATGTCTATGAATTGTACGCAGCCGCCTGCGCCAGTGATTTCAAGATGAACAAGCACTTAGGTGCTCAGAAAAACCTTGAAGTACCAACCAATCGTATAGTCCGCGATAGGTTCAGAATTCAGATGTCAATCGTGGTATGAGACGGGAGACGCCCCGCACACTCGCACGTCACCCGCGCTCACCCGCACCGCTTAGCGTAGGGGATGTGTGGGGCGTTCCCTCCCCGATTGCCATTTCAACCTGTCGCGTACTATACATAGCAAAGCAATGAATGAATGAATGAATGAAGCTTTACCAACTTTATAGCCTCAATAAATATCAAAGTATTTCATACACAAAGAGTCCAATGAATTAATACTAAAGCCTGCTTCAGTTAAGTAATCCACGACCATTTACCGATTCCGAAATTTTGGGCGAAACGAAACGATCGAAATGTCTAAACTTGTAATACCCTTGAACACTGTGATAAGCACAAAGGGCCCTAAGTCCTTTTGCTTTGTTTAAAGTTAAACTTTGAATGTACTGTTCGGAACGGTACAAACTTCTGGTCATTAATTTCGAATTTAGGGAAGGCAGAAGAAATCTCTTTACTTGAATCGCTTAGAAGTTATCTACTTCTTTTAAAAGTTTATAGGTACTTTCGAATTTTTATAGGCTACATTTCTTCCAAAATTTTATATACTTACCTATTACAATAATTTAACATGATATTAAACTCCTTGGTTCTAAAAATTAAGAACCGTGAAGCATGAACGTGAATAATGGGGAGTGATGTTTTTATATCTCCAGAGCCTGCTCCAGTGTCGAGTTAAACATGCGTAAAGTGTGTTTTTTATAAAGTAATTTTTTAAAGGGTCCGTGGGGTGTTTCATTGTGGTGCAGGTGGTGCAATTTGCTTGCTTTGTTGCTGCATGTTTAGTAGCGGAACAGTGCGTGCCGTGTGTTGTACGAAACAGATATTTTATGTAGTTTATAAGATTATAGCATTTACAGCAAATGCCTGCTTCTACTCAACACAATATTATAGCTTGATTTGAGTTCTATCTCCTGTAGGTACTTACTACCTAACGTTCAACTGTAAAATTACTGAAAATTATAAAGTAAATTTAAGTGTATTCTGTGATTTCATTAAAAAAAATTAAGCTTCTTTGTTAATTACTAATTAACATATTCCGTAACCCCACCGTTTATTTTTTAAACCAAGTAATAGGTAGAGAAACTCGTGAGCAAACACTAACTATAAATGAAATGAGATAAATAATAAAAATATCCTGAATAACTTATTTCATTCAAACACATCAGGCCGTGATGCCTGAATAGTTTATATTTCAACTAGCTTATGCTCGCGACTTCGTCCGCGTGGACTACAAAATTTCAAAACCCTATTTCACCCCCTTAGGAGTTGAATTTTCAAAAATCCTTTCTTAGCGGATGCCTACGTCATAATAGCTATCTGCATGCCAAATTTCAGCCCGATCCGTCCAGTAGTTTGAGCTGTGCGTTGATAGATCAGTCAGTCAGTCAGTCAGTCAGTCATTCAGTCAGTCAGTCAGTCAGTCACCTTTTCCTTTAAAGAGCCTAAGATTAAAAAGCCTGAATAGTTAATGTTCATAAAAAGCACACGTGGTGAATCAATTCAAAAGTCCAGTTACCTACTCAGTACTGATATTTGTTATGACGTGTTTACACTTGCACAATGTGAGCTGCTATGCTAGGCTAACAATGAATAGTTACTTTCTTCGTCAACTCGCATGTCAGTAGCTCGACACATCTTGACCGACACTTTTATTATAGACGACTGAGCTAAGCTGTCTTGACATAGCCGAGCTCTATCTGAGCAAGCAATTAAATTCGAATTATATAGAGGAGATAAGTTATTTTAAATACATATCAAAAATTTTGGACAGGCAGAAACACTAAAAATTATAAATGGTTTTTGGGAGTTTCAAATTAATTGTAGTAAGTATCCAAAATTAAAATTTCATCATTTGTAAATTAAAACCATGAACGTTAGAGTTTAGTTCTACATCTGTCGACGATTTTGAATTTTTTACTCATACCCAAAATCGCTCAACGTGCCTAAAAAGTTTTCACTTCAAAAAGCTTTACTTGCAAGCCAACTCGCACGCTAGCTCGGCCTGTGTAACCGAACCATTACTGCCAGTCCTATTTATCCAGTACAAATTCTCGCTTGTACCCATTCTTGCATTATACACGGAGAATCGTGACGATGCATGGCAGTGTTTGTTTCGTAGGATTGGTTACGGACATCTTCGCCATTATGTAGTTCGTGGGCTAAATGTGTGTATGGATTACGGAATCAGGGTCAGAGGATGTTGTTTACGGAAAATCGGTAATGTTCTACTTAAGTTGAGGCTGTTATTTTTAGGGTTCCGTACCTCAAAAGGAAAAACGGAACACTAGGATCGCTTTGTTGTCTGTCTGTCTGTCTGTCTGTCAAGAAACAGGGTATAGGGTACTTCCCGTTGACCTAGAATCATGAAATTTGGCAGGTAAGTAGCACACGTAAGGGCAAAAATTCTAAAACCGTGAATTTGTGGTTGAATCACAAAAAAAATGTGTTCATGAATAAAAATATAAAATATAAAAATAAATAATTAGTATTTGCAACTTTTAAAGTAAGCTAGATATATACCTACCAAGTGGCGTATCATAATATGAACCTGTACATTCTAAAACAGATTTTTATTTAATTTTATGCATTATAGTTTATGATTTATCGTGCGAAATGACGAAAAATACGACTGTAGCACAGAACCCTCGATCGAGTCTGACTCGTACTTGGCAGGTTTTTTACTGATAAAACAATTAGCAATGCAAGAAGTATAGCCTGTTTACGTTCTTATTATGTACCTGTAGTCCTATAATTACTTATAAAATAATTTCATAACTAGGAAATCTTGAACTTGACTTTTTATCTAAATTATTGTACCTACCGTTTAGATAAAAGTCAAGTGTAAGTGTGGATAACTGAATATGAAACAAAAACTTTTTTTTAAATTTTATGTGCCACATTGAACGATAAATAAAATAGTTTAACAAGATGATGCTCACGATTTCATCCACGTGGATTTAGGTTTTTGTATATTCCGTGGAAAGTCTGATTTCTACTATACCTACCCATGCAAACAATCACGTCTATCCGTTGCGACGTGATTGAAGGACAAACCAACAATCAAACAAACTTTCGCATTTATACTAATATGGGCTCAGTGAAACCTAGTAAAAATACACGATAGGTAACACAACTCATAATAGGTACTTATTAATAACTTTCCTTACAAAATACATGTAATACTTGGTATATACCAAGATATTGGCAAGAGTTGGCATGACTAGCGTATTACAGTCTACAACTGTAACAAATGCGAATAGAAATACGATTATGAAATATTCATTGCGTGTCGTAAGAAACAATAATCTACTAGTTTTACCCGCGATTTAATCTACGTTGAATTAGCTTCAATAGTCTGCACCCACACCTCATATCAACAACTAAAATTGCACTTCATATTTGGAAAAATCCTGTAAAACGCGATAATCCAATTATTTTTTATTTGCTCAGTAACCATTGACCTGAAATCTATGATTTTCTCTACGAGTTTTCTTTACGAGTTTCCAAGGTTGACCCTGGGGGGTAAGATACTCGGAAAAAAATCACATGGCAGATATAAAGAAGCTTACCTGGTTAATGGCAAAAGATTGAAAGGTTTTCCAGTTCCACGTGGTTATTGACCACTTAAAAGACAATGGTAGGTACTCGATGATGATATTGACGTACGAAGTTCAATAGTTTTGAAGAGTTAAGACGTAGATACTATAACATTATGGTTCTTTTCGAAAATGCATGTCTATGCTATAGTTGCTACGGTACTCACCATTAGGTTACAACTAAAAAGAAACGTGGTATTAAGTAGATAGCTATGATGTCAGTTTTTGCAACAAAAAATTTAGTCTTGAGGATAAAACTTAGGTACTATGTGAAAGGCGTCAGTCACGGTCATTAAATACAAAAAATAGCTGCATCCACAAAAAGTAAAGTTAGGTAAACTTGTGTAAATATACAGAACTACGGGAAAAACGCTTTAGAAAAGAAGGGCAGCCGTCTATAATAAGGCAGATATGGAAACTAACCGCCTCGTTTGAGATGCATCCAGGTCATGACACTTTACGCCAGACCACGGTACGGGTTCAAATTTAAACCTCGTCTCTTAAACGGTCTCATACATTCAAAGGTCTGAAATAGAATCCGAGCTTTTCAAGATCGTATCTCATTTACAAAACAAAAGATCTTGGACACATTTTGAGATCTCTAACTTGAAAGGGGTCGCTGTATTTTATAAATAACGCTAAGTGCTAAGCTCATTTGAATTGAATTTGCTTGTAATTTTATGGGACGTGATCGAAACCCCGATCTCCGATTAGGAGACGGACATCCTAACCACTAGGCTATCAGAGCTTTTTTTAATTTATATGCACTAGCTGATGCCCGCGACTTCGTACGCGTGGATTTAGGTTTTCAAAAATTCCATGGGAACTCTTTGATTTTCTGGGATAAAAAGTAGCCTATGTCACTCTCCAGGTCTCTGAGTATACTCATGCAAAAACCACGTATATCCGTTGCTCCGTTGCGACGTGATTGAAGGACAAACCAACAAACAAACACACTTTCGCATTTATAATAAGGGTTGTACATGATTTAAAAATGAACAAATCTTTGTATATAATAACACTGAGCTTGACTCAGGAAGGCATAATAATAAGTAAAATAGTAAAGTAAATTGAACTTAAAAAAAAAACAACGGCTGAGTTTCTTGGTGGTTGGTTCTTCTCGGTAGTGCGGGTATTCCGGATGGTAAGTAGATTCTCCAGATGATTCAAAAGCACTTGTAAAAGTTTCTTTGAATAAAAAATCTAAGAAAGGAAAGGTTTATTAAGTGAACACCTAGACAATTATATTCAACGGATATTTCGGAAAGTGACAACCCTAAGCATGATTCCTGCCAACCCAGCGACCCCCAGAATCTATTCGCATGATACACGCAGACCTCAAAGACCATAAACCATAAACGGTGTCATCAGTAGACAATTCATCACGCGCTGTCAATGTTATCGTGTAGTTTTTATCCCATTAGCGCCAGTGCGTTAACCTTTTTGCGTTTCTCCGAGCTACACGCTTACATTATCTATTTAAAAGTAAAGAGTGGAATAAATCATTCCTTTTATATGAAAGTATGGAAAAAATAAATCAATTCGTTATATAACATTGCTTAAGTGCTTAATGCTTTGCTGAAACATAAAAAACAAGGCGATATTTTAGTTTGAGTAGAAACTTTTAAAAAACGATTAATATGAAAGCAGAGCGTAACTCAAAATTTTACTAAGGACCTTCTGATGATCAGCACTAGAAGATTAAACATTAAATAAAACATGTAAAATTTTTAAACTGTTTAAAAGTAGGACCTATTTACTTACAGAGTGAAATACATATATATCATTCATTATAAATGAAAAAATTGTGGAAATATATTTTTATGAAAGCAGAGCATATTAAAAGATTTAGCAAAAAAAAATTATAAAAGTGAAATTTTGAAAGTGAAGTGCCTAATGGTCGTAAGTTATGGCTCACCTGAAAGAAATATAATAAATAATATTACTTACTTACGGCTACACTAAAATGTTAGTAATAGTTAACTTTGTGCAGTTTCAGAAAAGTTACTTATACAGATATCATCATTACCATTCCAGATTTGAACGAGACTGAGGATTTGCTCCATTTCTACAGGGAGGTCAATGATAAAAATACTTCCTTATGTAAACCTTGCCTACAAGTTACGAGGCAGGCCGTCACCGCAAAGATAAACTTTATACAGCAATAACAGTAGCAGCTTATTATTTAACTAGGGCAGTCGATACGAGTCTATTACATCGTTGAACAAAAATAAATTGAGGAGCCGACGGACGTAACAGTGTTATTACGCTTCTAATCAAAATACTTATTTTTTTATATATTTTTTGTTTTAATACAGACGCTTTTAGATCCAATGCATACAATTAATATAAACTCATGTACAAGCAAAACGGCCTAAGACTGTATTAAAAGTAAGTAGAAAGTTCACGATATCGATCACTGAATCCAAATCTGAACTAATTTCGAAGCACAATGGCTTAAAGTCCAACGCTCGTGATTTTGATCAAAAAAACGGTATAAATACAATAAAGTTTCAACCGTTTTCATTCTGTTTTTTTTGATCCTCGTCTAAAATTGAATTCCTCGCAATTACACCGCATTCTTAAATTTTTAACGTGAATTAAATTAAGTAAATTAAGAAGTTTCTGCATTCCATCTTCATGCGATCGCATGAAGTAGGAATGAAGGAATTTCGCGTAATCGTAGGCCAATGTATTTAGAGCCTCAATAGCTCAACCGGTGTAGGAGTGGACTGAAAACCGAAAGGTCGACGGTTCAAACCCCGCCCGTTGCACTATTGTCGTACCTACTCCTAGCACAAGCTTGACGCGTAATTGGAGAGGAAAGGGGAGTATTAGTAATTTAACATGGCTAATATTCTTTAAAAAAAAAAAAACAATTTTGTATCTTTTAGTTTTACAAATTACTTAACTTATTTTATGATGGACAATTTAATTATTTAAAATAAAATCTAGTTTACTATCTTATACAATCATATAATTGTATACAATCATGTTGAATGCACCCAAGTCATAAAATGGATGGAGGCCATTATGTGATTTATGGAAGGGGTTACCTACGACACTCAGCAAATAGTGTTAGATTAGATACCTACGATGTAGAAAAAGAGTGGTTATGAGTTATGACCTTGCGTGATAGTGAAACCTGGATACAAGTACCTCCCTAACTATCTAAAAAAGTAGGTTACTCGATACGTGCGGAGCCGCAAGTAGACGCGTGTAGATAAACATAGTTGTATGTGCCAAGTCTACACGTAAACTGCAATCTGCTACATAATATAAACAAAACAGGAGATTGCCAGCGTCCCATATATTAGTGTCACGCATAAAATAGTCCCAACACCGCTTTTCTGGGGTAATATCTAACCTAGTTTAGTACACGTAAACTATAAGTTATTTTTGATTGTACTAAGTAAACATTACAGTCGTGATAGCCTAGTGGTTACGACGTCCGCCTCCTATTTAGGAGGTCAGGGGGTTCGATCCCGAGCACGCACCTCTAACTTTTCGGATTCATGTGCGTTTTAAGAAATTAAATATCATTCGCTTTAACGGTGAAGGAAAACATCGTGAAGAAACTGCATGCATGAGAGTTCTCCATAATGTCATCAAAGGTATGTGAAGTCTTCCAATCCGCACTTGGCCAGCATGGTGGAATATGGCCAAGACCCTTCTCAATCTGAGAGGAGACCCGTGCTCTGTAGTGAGCCCGCGGCGATGGGTTGATCATATCGATGATGATAGCGTTTTTATTGAACTTGAGTACCGAGTACTTGAGAGTGAGAGAGGTGGTTAAAACATTGCATCTTTGGTATTCCTCCCGCCTTATACGACGATTGCCATCTCAACCTGTCGCGGACTATAGTATATCATCACTACCCCTATTATAAATGCGAAAGTATGTTTGTTTGTTGGTTTGTCCTTCAATCACGTCGCAACGGAGCAATGGATCGACGGGATTTGTTGCAGAGGTATAGTCAAATACCAGGAAAGTGGCATAGTCTACTTTTTATCCCGGAAAATTAAAGAGTACCCACGGGATTTTCAAAATCAGCTAGTATGATTGTAAAAGTGTAAAAACTTAACCAAAATGAGGTGTTATTCAAACTTTTTCTAAAAGGACAATAAATTTTACGATAATGCACAAAGTCAGTGACCCGCTTGATAGGCAAGAACAAGTGCCGTAAAATACTAAACTTGTCAGCGTGCCAACTCGGCTAGCAGACGTTGGTAAGTGGTAAAGAGCAAGAATGTCCCTTCGAAACCGCACTTAGTTGTGACAGTAATAACAACACCACTGTGGACTTGAAAGTTAAGTTAACGAGGTGCTTGGTTTTAGTATTTTATGTGTATCCTTAAATGCACATACCAATTGAGAGACGGCGCAGTCATCATCATCATCGCCGGCTCACTGCAGACCACGGGTCTCCTATCAGAGTGAGAACGGTTTTGGCCATAGTCCACCACGCTGGTCAAGTGCGGATTGGCAGGCTTCACATACCTTTCCTTCACCTTTACGGTGAAGGAAAACGTGAAAGAAAACCAAGTGATATTTCATTACTTAAAACGCACATAACTCCGCAATGATAGAGGTGCGTGCCCAGGATCGAACCAATGACGTTCTAACCACTAGCTAGGCTATCACAGACGGCGAAGTGCAAGTCTAAAAATCGGTTAAGTGTGAGTCGGACACGCACACGAAGGGTTCCGTACTATGTAGGTACCTACATAGTTTTAATTTGAAAGAAAGCCATTTTGAAGTGCACCATCTTGGTTTTTCATTACTTGTTGTAATGGCGGCAATCTGTGAAAATTTCAAGCCTCTACCTACGGTTCATGCGATACAGTCCGCTGACGGACAGACCAACGAACAGACCTACGGACAACAGAGGCTTAGTAGGCGGTCTCGTTGGCATCCTTCGGCTACGGAACTCTAAAAAATGTTATTGGGAAAATCTATAAACTATAATCTCAAAATGATGTCCAAATGCCTAAAAGATTTCATTCGAGATAAAGTTTCCACCAAATTAACAAAAAGGACGATAAACGACAGTTATTTCCAATAGAAAACGTGATCGGCATTGCCTCAGCGCTCCACTTGACAGGCAAGAACAAATGCCGTACAATACTTGACACCGTGCCAAGTCTCACAATAAAATGGCTCGGAAACGGACTATTAAAATTGCATGTTGCTGTAAATCTTGCTGACAGCTATATAAGTAAAATAGAGTACCGTACCTCAAAAGGTAAATAGTCTCAAAAGGTCTGTCAAAAAACCTATAGGGTACTTCCCGTTGACCTAGAATCATGAAAGTTGGCAGATAGGTCTTAAAGCACATGAGAGGGGAAAAATCCGAAAATCCGAATTAACACCGAGTGGGGTTTGATACCCCACTCGGTGTATTGGCTTTACTTGTGTATTCTAACACAGATTTTTATTCATAATAGTTTTTGATTTATCGTGCAATGTCGAAAAATACGACTGTAGTACGGAACCCTCGGTGCGCGAGTCTGACTCGCACTTGGCCGGTTTTTTATTGAAAGCTAGAGTAACAAGTAAATTTGGCAATTTGGTGGCTAAAACATTGCATCTTTGGTATTGCTAGAAAACAAGCCCGTTTATACACGTCTTTAAAAGTCAACGAAACTGAAATGCAAGTGGCAAGACTACCTTCTTGACCGCGTTCATAACAATGATGGAGACAACATTATGGACTTGCAAGTTAAGATTGTGGTTATTTAGTTTTATGTCGACTATTTATAGAGGATCGATGAAAACTCAACTAATTGAAGTGAAGTAAATAATAAGTTGATATACTTAACAAAAGGCATGTTAGTTAAATTAGAACATCCTACCCTAGAATAGTTGAAACTGTCTAAAGAAAATCGTTCAGGAATATCACCAAGCAATAACAACCTTGCAGTTCAAAAATAAAGCTTTTAAAATGAAATAACTAAGTTGATAGAGCTTAAAATAAAAATTCATAAGTATCACACTCACCCAATAATAGAATACCTATTCGTAAAATGAAATGGCCTTCTCTAAATTCTTGCAAGAGAGCAGAAATCTAAATTGAATTAAGAACTTGACTGCAATGCGATTACCTCAGACAAACGAGCGTAATTTATTCTTCTATATTAATGCCTCAATTCTTGATAGCGAGCGCAAAGATAGGGCTAAGCCCTTTAGTTAAATTAAATCACGGAGTATAAATTTGTGTCAAAAAACCTATAGGGTACTTCCCGTTGACCTAGAATCATGAAAGTTGGCAGATAGGTCTTAAAGCACATGAGAGGGGAAAAATCCGAAAATCCGAATTAACACCGAGTGGGGTTTGATACCCCACTCGGTGTATTGGCTTTACTTGTGTATTCTAACACAGATTTTTATTCATAATAGTTTTTGATTTATCGTGCAATGTCGAAAAATACGACTGTAGTACGGAACCCTCGGTGCGCGAGTCTGACTCGCACTTGGCCGGTTTTTTATTGAAAGCTAGAGTAACAAGTAAATTTGGCAATTTGGTGGCTAAAACATTGCATCTTTGGTATTGCTAGAAAACAAGCCCGTTTATACACGTCTTTAAAAGTCAACGAAACTGAAATGCAAGTGGCAAGACTACCTTCTTGACCGCGTTCATAACAATGATGGAGACAACATTATGGACTTGCAAGTTAAGATTGTGGTTATTTAGTTTTATGTCGACTATTTATAGAGGATCGATGAAAACTCAACTAATTGAAGTGAAGTAAATAATAAGTTGATATACTTAACAAAAGGCATGTTAGTTAAATTAGAACATCCTACCCTAGAATAGTTGAAACTGTCTAAAGAAAATCGTTCAGGAATATCACCAAGCAATAACAACCTTGCAGTTCAAAAATAAAGCTTTTAAAATGAAATAACTAAGTTGATAGAGCTTAAAATAAAAATTCATAAGTATCACACTCACCCAATAATAGAATACCTATTCGTAAAATGAAATGGCCTTCTCTAAATTCTTGCAAGAGAGCAGAAATCTAAATTGAATTAAGAACTTGACTGCAATGCGATTACCTCAGACAAACGAGCGTAATTTATTCTTCTATATTAATGCCTCAATTCTTGATAGCGAGCGCAAAGATAGGGCTAAGCCCTTTAGTTAAATTAAATCACGGAGTATAAATTTGTGAACAATAAGAATACATTTAAGCGCCGTCTGAATCCGCAATTCAATTTTTGTTTTATCTTCATTAAAAGAAATAAAGAGTAAAGGCCGTTCCTAAAGAAAGACAGTTCTAAGCCCTTTAAATTGAATTGCTGTACAAATTGTTGCTCAATAAAAACATACTTAAGAACTTAAATACTTAAGAACTGTCTGAGCTTGGCAATTCAAAGTTTTATTTTGATTAGAAAAAGTAATAAAACCTTATAGTGAGTAGACCTTAAAACTATAACCTTACAAAATCTTAGTGAATCTAAACATGTATTGCACATAAATGTTGGGTAGAATACTTAATTATCACTCAATCACGTTTTGGTAAAAAGCTCACATCATGATTCATGTAGTTACTGCTAACTGAATCCATAAGATTCAAAAAGAAATATGAAATCACGAGAACAAAATTGAAGACGAAAACAGATTATTTATTACGATAGATTGATTTATTATTAAATTTGATTGAATGATTAAATTGCCTATTTCGAAACATAGATCACCCGAGAAAATGGTTGGTGTCATCAAGAAAATAATAATATTTACAGTGCTCGGATAAATATACTCATGTTTAAGTCATACGAAATCCCGACTTATGTTAATACAATTTTATCCCAAACGTGTCGCCTTAGTTCCATCAAAATATATTATGGACTCAAGGGCTGACAATTTAAAAAATACGGCATTGTCCCAAGAAATATAAAAGAAGTATACCTACACATATTTACCTCAATTTTTTTTTCTTTTATTCATTATAGGCGCACGCTTGACCTGATGGGAAATGATGATGTGGCCTAAGATGGGACGCATTTACCTAGAAGGTGCCTTTCTTAACAATGTAGTGATATTATTATTCTGTAGTAATATTTAGCTGATTGATACTTAATCTATATATATGAAAGGAAAAGGTGACTTACTGACTGACTGACTGACTGACTGATCTATCAACGCACAGCTCAAACTACTGGACGGATCGGGCTGGAATTTGGCATGCAGATAGCTATTACGACGTAGGCATCCGCTAAGAAAGGATTTTTGAAAATTCATTCCCTAAAGGGGTGAAATATGGGTTTGAAATTTATGTAGTCCACGCGGACGAAGTCGCGAGCATAAGCTAGTATTAATTACTAGCTGATCCCCGCGGCTTCGCCCGCGTGGATTCAGGTTTTTAAAGATCCCGTATAGCCTATGTCACTCAGGAATAATGTAGCTTTCTACTGGTGAAAGAATTTTTAAAATCGGTTCAGTAGTTCCAAAGATTACCCCCTACAAACAAACTTAACGACATTACTTCTTTATAATATAATAGTATAGATAGATTATTACCAATCACAAAGGTAGGTAGTACTGAAATGGACAATCGGAACGGTTATTTTACATATATTACAATGTACATGTTTACTTACGTATAAAATAAATAACCCAATGTAACCTAAATGTTTTTAATTTGTTATAATTCCTTACGGTAGGTAAATAAGTAGATTTTTAATTTGTATAAAAATATAATTAATAATAGCCAAAAGGCTATTATTAATTATATTTTTATACAAATTCTTGTCAGTCTCATTTTACTATTATTTTGCTGTGTAGGTACATACACACAAAATACTGCTACACAGCAAAATAATAGTAAAATGAGACTGACAAGAGACACTTCACAATCTCAAGCTTCAACGGTTTCATTCAGCAAGGCGACTTTTATTAGGAATTTTCTTGCAATCCAACAAAAACAAGTTGTCACAAGTGCTCGTAAAAAAAAAACTTAAAACCAAATCCTAATTAAAAGAGTAATTTTATTATAAGAGTAAAAAAGTGGCAGCATTCACGCAAAGTTGCATTAATTAGAGAATTTTCGCATGGCAACCCTGTAGTGAAAACGTGGAGAGTAATTGGAGTGAGAAATATCCGACGATACGACGACTGCTCGACACGATTTTTGTTATGACCTCTTTTATTAGCGTGTTTGCTTTGCAAATACTAGGTATGTATTAACCATAAACTAGTAACGTTCGTTTGCGTGTAACACTCGGGGATAATGTAACTACATATTTATTAGGAAAGAACTTTCAGGACCAGCCCCCCCGATTGTGTAAGAAAAAAGTATTCATTGATATCGTAATCGTCAAAAAATTCTGCACTCTGATTGGTTGATTCGCTGTTTACATTTTTTCACAGCCAATCAAAGGGCACAATTTTTTAACTACGATAACGATGAATACGTTTTTCTTACACAATTGGGGGACAGACCAGTAGTTCCAGAGCATCGAGAATACAACCTCAAGAGTATGCATGTATACAAGGTTTTGCATGAAAACAAAATCGTAAAATGTTGGCTGAGGACAGGGGAGAATGCTTTGTTGTCATTGGTGGGCTCAAAAGTCTCGTAATCAAGACAGTGTGCGGAATGAGGGTACCGAACGGGCGTGGGCCGACTTTTATGCTAAGCAACTGCCTAAGCTTGGCGATCGGGGGTGTCCGGCTATCAGGCATCTATTAGAAGACCTACATCTAAACTTACAAGCTTCACATCTTTATTACTTAATATCACTGACTTTATTAAATACAGATGTTTACTTATTCGGTTAAGTATTACTTAGTACATTTTAAGTTTTTAATTTTCATAATCATAGTTGGTAGGAACTTACTTATGAAGTAAGGTGTTTTCAATACAAATGAGAAACCATGTTTTTGTTTCACCGATCATAGATAGTTTCGGAAATTGAGATTTTTTTGACCGACCTGAATTCTTTGCCCTCGAGTTCGAAGATATAAAAACAATAAACAAGCAATAAATTCGATTTGATAAATCCCAGGCAAGTGGCAAGTTGTAACCTACAACGGTTCGAGGCCGTAATTTTTCATTAGGCAACGTCTCGGCCGTGAAAGGAAACGATGCACCTGCGCGCTACGTGAATGTGAAGTAGATGTATTGCAATAACATACTAAAGGATTCTTGCGATTTATTCATATTTTACATTTAGGTACTTACTTTTGCAGCAAATATAATGAGCACGTTTATTCTATTACAAGAATAAAAAAATCTTATCTAAGGCTGAGATCTATGTTTGTCAAAGTCAAAAGTTCCAAGAAACTTGGCTGTAATTTTTAATTTGTGATTGTGAAAGAAAAATACCGTTCTAAAAGGATTTTGCATGATTTTTTGTTTGCAAATATAATTTAGAATAGATGGATAAGTTTCACTTATTTAGTTAATCTCACCGATTTATTTACTTAAACAAATAATTGTATAGATTTTTAATGTTAAAGTAACAGGTAAGACCTTAGCTATTATTAGCCATTGAGCCAGTAGGCTGATAATTTAATTGCAAAAGTTCAAATTGGACGAACCAAAATCTTTCTGATATTTTGCCAAATGCCAAATTTTTTCACGATCCTCACGGTTCTGACGTGGATCGGATAGGTATCTTCTTACACTTTTCTTTAGAGAAACGTGCACGGCATCTATAGTACGCGACAGGTCGAGATGGCAATCGGGGTATGAGGCAAGGAGACGCCCCGCACACGCACACGTCACCCGAGCTCCCCCGCACCGGGTTAGCGCGGGGGATGTGCGGGTGTGCGGGGTGCTCCCTCCCCGATTGCCATTTCAACCTGTCGCGTACTATACCTAAAATAAAATCCTTGACACAGACTCACGTTACGAAAAGTGGGTTCACAAAGAACCGACGAGATAAAACGAAAACGACATCGAAACCGCAATGTGACGTCACTTGTCTAAAGGCTTGGCCATACACAACGCGCGATGAACATAAGCTCTTTATGTTAAGATTAATAAAATTGTAATACAAGGAACCAGGAACCATTGTATGGAACGGCAATTCTGGACAAAAAGCGTGTTTTATGTGTCAAAATTAATAGATATGACACTGGTCATCAAGTTGTAAGCAAAAACGAGTTCATATTGATCAACACATCGCCAGCTCACTACAGAGCACGAGTCTTCTCTCAGAATGACTAGGGGATTTGGCCATAGTCTACAATGCTGGTGAAGTGCGGCTTGCCAATCCAAAAACGAGTTGCAGTCCCCAAATTTATTGGTTAGAATGATTAAAATGATAATCTATGTAATTAGAAGGTGTAACAGGTGTGAAAGAAAAATTTTATATAAAACCCGGCATATTGCACGCGACGGAGACGAAGCGCAGCGTACTTTCAGCAACACATTGCTGACGTTGCGTTTTATCCGTTTAAGACTGTAAGGCATAATTTGCGTAAACGAGGGATCTTACATGTACTACGGAGCATGAACGCCTTGAGTTCCTTTTACTATACATACCTATTTGATATTAGGTACAACTTATATAAGCCGCGTCGCATGTCTCCCTCGCGCCGCGCTGTGTGTGTTTAATGCCGATAAGTAACTAGGTAGCCAAGAGAACAGACTTGGAAAACCGGACTTGGATGAAACACAAAATTTTCTCTATTAGTCATGATGTTTACTTACGCAATATAGACTTTACAGATAGAGACTGTTTGTGATTCACAGACAAATTGGTAGACTACATAATATAGGTTTATCTATAAATTAATGATAGAATAGCTCTGAGAAAATGAGTATGAAGTAAGTAAGTAGGTATACCTATGTAAAGAATTTATCATTTCCGCTTATGGATATAATTTTTAGTGTACAAACTGAAACACGGTTAGGTGTTGAAGTCGGTAATAATTTTTTTGTTAAAAAATATGTATTTTTGTAAATAAATATTATATTTTAATACATGGCCACTAAAAAATATTTCTCAATTTTTAGTGGCCATGTATTAAAATATGCTATGCCTGGTTAAACATCTACTGTTTACTAAGCTATTACATTGACCGCGAGCAATTAACTCTTACCATTTGAGGAGTTCCATTATCTATTTTCGAAGATGTTCATCAGATCTTCATCAAATTATAAGAATTAGGTAGGTATAATAAGAAAATATTCTTGAGAATCCTGTAACATCCTGTGACATACCTACATAATATTTTAATGCTGTACTTGTAAACAAGAATTTTTAAAGAAAAAGTCATAGTTACCTCTTTCTGTTCAGTAGGAGTACTGCTCCTAACTCCTGTCAAATCCTTCCACCTGAGAACACCCATGACGGCGTGTCGTACCCACGACCCTCGCCTCCCGGTCCTCCCGTTGGACAGTTCATCCACCACACCACACAAAACAGAGTTCACCACCAAGCCCCGCCCACCGGCATCCTTCTCACTTTTAAGAGCCACTTCGTTCACTGGAAAAGACCTCCTCTCCCTCATAAAGCCCAAAAAATCCATACGCGAAACTTTCAGCGCTTCCCAGATCGCATCCTCACACACGCACCATTAATCACCATCAAATCCGATCCGACTTCAAAGACTTCTTTAATAAATCTCGCGGTATATTTATTTTTATTATCGGCTTTCACGGTTTCGCTCGTTCCCATAAGCGTCCGGACAACTTTTTCAATTATCCACGCGGCTCAAGAAAACTCCGAAAAAATGCGTCCCAAATAACTTTGTCCACAGTTCGTAAACACTGAGTATGAAACTTTCTCTTTGAGACCGGCGTTATCGTTGGATGTGGGTTAAATTTCTTTCTTTATTTGCCAAAAAAATATTGTCAGCACTCGTTTATTACAATGCACGATACAGTCCACACATATTAATCCGCACAAAGTATCACAAGTCATTCATAATTTAACCAAAACAATCGAATTGCTAATCGACCACGAGATTCCGGAACTCTCGAAAACACGACTGAAGTGGAAGTGCGAGCAACAATCGCACCGCTAAGTAACGTCTATCCAGCTTTGCGCTAGGAAACCGAATGGCGCGTGCCACCAGCCAGCCACATGCTTGCGCCTTGCACCGTCACCGGTTAACTAAAGACGTTCTTTCTCTTTCTTTAATATGCATTTTCTGTATGTTAGATAAGGATAAACATCGCAGTCAACTTTCAGATACAGGCCACGAAGAGAAGACAGGTGAATGTAGCATGCAAAATCAGAAACAAAACAAAAAGGTCCAGATCACTTCAGTTTCTTCAGGGGCACTAAAATTACATTGAGTGACTCAAAGTTTTTCAGTCTTGCTTACATAATATTGCAACCAAAAATGCACCACTTATCTCTACTTTCTGTGTTGACATTATTTTACACCATCGAAAACTTTCAAAAAACAGAAGCAGCAATACTTAGGTACTTAGAACTATTAGTTTAAAAATATGTGGTAGCAGAAGTTCAATTGAAAAATCGCAAACCATACAATTATTTTGATTTGAGTGTCTGCTATGATTTGTTTACATTTATGGCAATTTCTAAAATATCTCAACATCCATTAGCTAAGTACCGTTTATTGTATGCTTTGAGATACCGCTACATAAATTTGTTACATGGCAAGTGCAACTTCTAATAGGTCATTACTCATAACATTCTAATATTGGTGGACCTACCTATAGGAATAGCACAAACAAAATCTAGCGTTTCAATAATACTAATGCAGTTCTATTCAGTTCGTGCAAAACTGTCCCAATGGCAATAAGACTTCCAATAAAGGAAGGCATCAGGCATGTGTATATTATGTGGGAGTGGTGCGCGTGGGAACATCCGGCATGCATGGCCGACACCCCATGGGGAGCAATCGGAACAAAGATTCAACAGGTGCCATTGCAGCTGCTTCCGAAGCCAAAAATGACTTGGGAAATCTTAGAAACCGTCCGGATTATAGCCAAAGGAGGTTGTGGTTAGTGTCAATTTACCGGATATAACCTGTGCCTCTGTGGTATAATTTTAAGGAACTGAATAAGGATACTAATATTATAGTCCATACCATTCTTCTACAACAAAAAAATCTCTACATCCTCAGTTTGCAGTGTGGGACAGCTGGATGTTTTACGTTCCCTTATATCTAAATTGGTTTCCCACATTTCAGTCGTCGTCAAGTCGAACAGAAAGATTGTCTTTTAAGGAGTTTTTTTGGTAATCACAAAAAAGCTTCAGTAAAAAATTTTCATAGAGTCATTTTATTCCTAGAATCCTGCCTAAAACAGTTGGTAGAGATCTCTAACTTTCTATTCATTTTGATTGCTTATTGTCAATATTATATCCCGTAGTTCCTACTGATGATCCAAAAATAACTTGATAATTATCACATAAATAAGATATTTTCTGTCGATGATAAAAATCAATTTCAAGTGTGCGTTACTTTACTCTAAAGCCAGAAGATTAAATTGCAAAAAGCTACACGTGCCGTTATTTCGAACTGCGATTCAAAAAAATATTTGCTATAAACATAGGGTGACGCAAAGTGTGCATTATCCCATACAAACAGTTTCAAATTACAGTGCCACAACACTTACATAAATTTTTGTTGAATTCGTAAAAAAAGATAGCCAAAATCTATGTGGGGAGTAGCAGGAAGAATTTGTAAAGGTACGTTATTTGGAGTTAGTACAAAACTACAAAAAATAACAAACTTTCAAATAAAACAAATTAAAATTAATAAAATAATCGAGACAAAACAAACACGCCTTTACGTTCCAGTTGTGTAAAAAGTAAACAAACATTAGGTAGATAATGGTCATGTCATTATGACAGGAGCATCGCATAGGAATACACCGACAGGAGATAGTCATTAGAGAATAAATCACCCTAAATCACCAGTGTCCCTACCGCGGTTGTTTGACAGCTATAATGTCCCGATCGCAATCATCTCTGATTGGTTAATGCTCGCTCACTATTGGCCACAATGCATTGTTGCAACAAGAATCGCACAAATTCAGCCAATCAGAACAATTAAAATTGTAATCATGATTGACGCAGGTTTTAGACAATCGCCCAGCTGAAGAATTATCAGTCGCGCGATTGCGGTACAGTGTCAGCTACAATGTCACGATCGCAATCACCACTCCTCGCTCACTATTGGCTACAATGCATTGTTTGCACCGAGAATCGCACAAATTCAGCCAATCACAACAATTGCGACTGTAATAATAATGCTTTTTTACATAGAGATAGCGAGCAAACGAGCAGGCGGGTCACCTGATGTTAAGTGATTACCGCCGCCCAAGAACATTTGCAGCACCAGAGAAACTGCGGATGCGATGATTGATGCAGGTTTTACGAAATCCCCTACAGGTCTACTTCTACATTTTATGAAAATAAAGATTCGTATAATATTGCGTCTGGATAGGGTACATACTAATAAATTTAATTATCAAATGATGAACAGCTGATTTACAGTTACTTCTCTAAAATAATTAAAAAAAACACTCACATTATCAAATACCCGATAGTCCGAGTGGAGCACGCGGCGCTTGCCGCGAATGAGAGATGACAAACTAACGTTTTAAAGTTGCAAAAATCGATACAGTACACCAAAATGTTACAGGTCATCTCCAGCTTTAGAATATTACTCATCATAGGTACCTATTACCTAATCTAAAACCTAAAAATCCGAGCATGTCTTAATGACAAACATAGCGGTCTTGTAACTTTCATATATTATGGTAAAGAAAAAAGTGACAAAATGATTTGAAACGGTGGGTAGGTACATACCTCCATATCAACAACTTAACGTTTCTTTATACTATAAATGATGGTAAATGCTAAAGCCACGCAGAGAAAATTTTCGCTTTCTAGAAACGTAGCATGACGCCAACGTGCATTCTGTGTTAATAAACGCCACCAGCAGTTTAACTAATATCTATTATCTACTACTATATACACACGAGTATAAAAATATAATTATTTGTTAATAAACGCCACCAGTAGTTTAACTAATTCTATTATCTACTACTATATACACACGAGTATAAAAAATAAGTACCTATTAGTTTTATAAATGACTAACTAAATAATATTTTTCAAGTTTACTGGCGTTGTTAAGAATATACAATTAGGTGACTCGATTTGTGCAAGTGTTACGTTGGTACCTTTAGATGAAATTAAATCGAATTTACATTTATAAGGATAAATACTGTCCTTTTTAAATATCTTTTCATTTGTAAGAGTAATATTATAATGAGGGTAAATGTAAGGTTAGGATGTAGGGGAGAATACGATTCTGAAAATACTTTCACTAATAGATAGCTACATTATCTGTTAAAGTTATTCTGTGATGCAGATTGCAGACAAAGTCGCAAGAAAATCTAGTTGCATATACTTTAGTTTTTAAGTGTTAGGTTATCTTTACTTTATGCCTATAGTTGTCTATCATTATTCTCCCCACGCGTATTGTGTCTCTTTTATTTTTTGGATTATCCTAATTAATAGGTATTAGCATTGCTTATTTTTAGCTTGCATAACACACATGCCTATTTGTCATACCCTTGTTAGAAATAGTACTTAACTTACCGAGCAGTCGTGCTAAAACAAAGTTCATTAGTGTTAACATTAACATTACACGGCATACCGACCGGCCTCAAAAGGTAAAGGGTTTAGGCAGCCTTGTATGTCTCCTAGGCTATCAACCGCCAAATGATTGAAACTTGAAATATTTTCATACCTTGTTTTTCGACGCTGATAGCATAATAATGTGACAATATTTACCATAGCCATAATAGTCATGCTAAACAAGTTAATTAGCTCCTACAGCGACCTAAAAGGCATTGAGTTCAATCATAGTTCAAACAAACCAGAAGAAGCAAAGCTCATAATAAGATTAAGGCGCCATAAAACCCCCCACGTAATGATAACAAAGACGTAAGCTTTTAGCGAGCTTTATATTCGGATAATATTATCTATGTATTAGAACAATTTTTACCATATTAAATATAGATATATGTATATATGGTAAACCTTATTTGTATGACCTCGAACAGAATAACAGAATTACGTGTTGTATATATTCCTCCTTTTCCGTGGCCTTTTCGTTGGCATGTCATATGTTTAAGATGTTATTTCTGTAAATGCTTACTAATAAAAATATTATATTATATATGGTACATTATATTAGATAATTATATTATATTATATGATATTATATTATATTATATTATATTATATTATATTATATTATATTATTATATTGATATTATATTATATTATTATTATATTAGATTATATTATATTATATTATATTATATTCTATTCTATTCTATTCTATACGATACCAGGTCCCACCAGCCCCATTCACCTAATCACGTCCGCTTATTGTGCTCTTGTTCATCAAAATTTAAGGACGTTTTAAAGGACATCACTACCTCTACATATGGCATATCTCTGCCAAAAGGTTAGATCGTGAAGTAGGCAGCCTAGTGTTGCTCAACTAGTCACTCGGTACCTAACTACCTAGGCTATCGACCGCCAAATGAGTCGCGAGTTGCATAACCAATGAACCGCTTACGTAACCTCCTCCCTAGGGATTACACATGTAAATTTTAACCGACTTAGACCGACGAAGACTTCAATAAGAAAAGAAAATTAGATCCCAAACAAAAAAAAATACATTCCTACAAAACACCTATGTTCATCAGTGGATGTGCATCGGTTGATAATGATAATGATGTCTATGGTATAATGTCAGTGCATTAATGGCTTTTTGGACGAGATCACCATAAACGATTAAAGAAAAATCAAAATGTTAATGCACACACATTGCAAAAAAATATTCTTAAGTAAAATGAAAAAAACTCAATGAAATCAGTATCTTATTAGAAAGCCCTTGTCATACCAACATACAACAGTTTATGGTTGGAGTTCAATGCTATAATAAAATAACTCGTTCTTATCTTAACATGCAATCTCTTTTAAAAATTGCGAATACTTCAGTTAAAGCTACGTGGTTTCACGTTCTTCAATTATGTAAGACTAGAGATTGTGACAAAACTCAAATCATTAGACCAAGTATTAAATGTATACTTCTAGCTTATCCCTGAAATATCCTAGAAAACCTTTAAATTCTTCTTTATCTTTTCCTCGACGCTCAACAGTTTTGGGTGCTAACTCGCCAATCCCTAGAATAAGTCAACTTTATAATAAGCTCAATTGCTAGACATACACGCGGACTCACTGGTTAAATTCCGGAATTCAGTTCATATGGCAATAGTAAATTACCATAGTAATTTACGTGATGCCATGTGAACCTTACCTACATTTATTTATTAGTTTTAGTGTTTTATTAATTTATATTATTTATATAATTATTATTTTTTAATTAAGTAACTTTTTAGTAGTAAAATTACCTGACACATTCGCATGCGGTGATTACTTTTAATTAGCTCGTCATATTATCTTAGATCTTTGTATGGTTAAATTTGTATTAGATGTATATGATTAGCTGTGGTGATCCTAATAAATGAAAAAAATCCTCTGCGACTTTGTCCGCGTGGACTACACAATTTCGAACCCCTATTTTATCCCTTTAGGAGCTGAATTTTTCAAAAATCCTTTCTTAGCGGATGTCTACGTCCTAATAGCTATCTGCAGCCACATTTCAGCCCAATCCGTCCAGTACTTTGGGCTGTGCGTTGATAGATCTGTCAGTCATTCACTCTTCCTTTTTATATATTTAGACAAGGTAGCCCTTGACATTCTCTCAGCTTACCTAGTGGTAAGTGATGATAGCAGATAAGATGCAAGGGGCAGTTTCATTAAACCCATATCCCTGTTATTTACGCTAATCATTTGGCGGCACTGTTTGCCCGTAGAGTGGAAACTATCTACAGGCCGAAGTATTATAGAAGTCCCGCAATTGCTATTGCGCTGGAACCATCTCTCATTACCATGGAAATAACGTCATTTTGGACGTCATTTGACGTATATCCAGTGCTGACGTCGCTAAATGGCGGCCACACTCATTAGCAATTTGCGGACTTATACGCCAGACCAGACCAGAGACAATTAGTTCACAAATTATAAATTCACAAGTTGCCCCTGCCGGAATCAACCCGGCAGCTCCACTTGTAGATCACAGAGCTCACACAGCACCAGGGAGCTCTTGATGACCTACATAGTGAAAAATATTTTTGAAGAGAGTTATAACTCCTCTTTCATTACAATCAGTGCAGTTTACACTGGGGAATAGGCATGACGGCAGAAAAACTCATCACACTAAAAGGGTTTTTATTTCAGATATACATTAAAATAGGAAGTTAAAGCACGTAACGACGTACCAACAAGACAGTTGCTCAATTTGTAAACTCAAAAGTCTACGGTAATTAATTAAAGCCAGTTTGAGCGCGTAGTAGAGTAGTAGTAGTAGAAAGAAAAACGTTGGGAAAACGTGTTTTGAGATCTCTAGCACTCTAGTTATACAATTTTAATACAGATATAATTTTAAATACATTTCAAAAAATTTCGGATATTATGATGATTATTTAGGAATTTCCTTGAAGTGGTAGGAAAAAACACTATCATTAAAAATTATAAATAGTTAAGTTTAACTTTAATAGTCACACTCAAGTTTCAGACTTATAAATATCGAGCTGGATGTCAGCCATCCAACCTACAGCCTGCAAAAACTACGGTTTCCGATCTAAGTCTGATTGGAATTGACATTCCTGTCTGAAGAAGCTAATACAATAAACAAGTTTATACAATACCGCAGTTTTAATGTGCTTGCAAACGGCTCTATTTGGTATATTTCCAATTTTCCAAAGAAAACTGGTTCATGCGCATATTTAACGATTTAACTCATTTGACCAGAGGCAGTGGCGGTTGCCAAAATATTGGGGTGAGCGCTAACATTATATCTTTAACTTAGCTCGTGCGAAGTATAATAAAAACTGGACGTGTGTAACTATAAAGATCATCCTTAAAAAATCCGAAAGTGGTTACCACTAGGTGTAGAAAAGTTATGCTTAAAGTTTCTCTACAGTCTACATGAGCATATCAGAAATGTCCTCATTTCGATTCGTAGGAAAACCAGAGTATTCCGACATATCAAATTTAATCATTAGACATATCAATATAAAAGCATTTGGGTTGCAAAGCTGAACTGGCAATAGGCAGTGTGCCTTGCAGGCTAGTTCGAAGATATACGTTGGGGTCCCTAGATACTGGAATACCAGCTCACACCGGAAAGCGCAGTGTTGGAAGATGGACCTAAGACGACATTAAACGAGTCGCAAGGATTGAGACGGCCCAAAACCGTATCAAATAGGTACAAAATAATTTTCAGAATCGGTTCATTAGCTCCGCAGATTTTCCCCTACATACAAATTAACACATTTTACCTCCTCAAAAAATACTTATACAGATTATTTAAAGTAGATGATGCCTGCGACTTCATCCGCGTGGATTTAGGTTTTTTAAAAAATCCCGTGGGAACATTTTGATTTTCCAGGATAAGAAGTAGCCTATGATCTTCCCCGGGATGCAAGCTATCGCTGTACTAAATTTCGTCAAAATCGGTTGAACGTATGGGCCGTGAAAGGCTATCAGACAGACAGAAAGACAGACAGACGGACGGACCGACAGACACACATTCGCATTTATAATATTAGTCTGGAAGTATGGATATGGAGTTTACGCAACGTCGTGAGCTTAGGCTAGTTTTGCTTTATGTTGAGTGGTCTTTGCCAAAATATTCAGTCTATTGGATATGTAAGTCCGGAGAATCCGCAATGAAATCGTTTGTAGACTTGTAGTATCTCAATGCAGTGTTTTGGTCACTGCCAAGGCAAGATTTCTTTATTGACTTATTTTACTTATCGCTTTTGAAATAGATCCAAAAACCCTTTATTTGGCCGAATATTTTATATAGCTAGTAGGTATACCTACTTTATAATAAAAACTAGCTTATGCTCGCGACTTCCTCCGCGTGGACTACACAAATTTCAAACCCCTATTTTACCCCCTAAGGGGTGCAGTTTTTAAAAATCTTCATAATAGCTATCTGCATGCCAATTTCAACCCGACCCGTCCAGTAGTTTGAGCTGTGCGTTTTTTTTTTAAGAATATTAGCCGTGTTAAATGACTAATATTCCCTTTCCTCTCCAACTAAGCGTCAGGCTTGTGCTAGGAGTTGGCACGACAATAGTGCAACAGGCGGGGCTTGAACCGTCGACCTTTCGGTTTTCAGTCCACTCCTTTACCGGTTGAGCTATTGAGGCGATAGATCAGTCAGTCAGTCATTCAGCCTTTTCTATATATTTATTATGCAAAGGTGCTACTTCCCACTTTATATGAATCACAAAACGATCTGGTTCTGGCTTATTGTAAACCACAGTTGGCAAGTTATTCAGCAACGTGCTTAAAATCATAATCGCCTTCAATATTCACGACAGTTGCTATTTCGAGTTGTCTTTAAGAATGAAACTAATTTATTACACGACCCAAAAGAGCGTAATATTTTCAGGATTCATGCCAGCGAGTTTCTTTATTCCACGATAACTTCTATACAGCTTAACAGATTCGGATGTATGGGTTATGGTTAAAATATGATATTATAAATTAGGCTATAAATTTTTTGATAAAAATTTAAGGTGGCAGAGCAGACCTTTTTTATAATTATTATCACTTTACAATCGGTTTTGTTTACTTCCCAAGCCACTGTCCATAAAGAACAATTACTGTCATCACTTATTGAGACTGTGTTTCGCAATTAAACCTGGCACACTATTAATCTCACAGTAGATACCTGATTTATTCACCAGATTGTGTGTATTGTAACCAAGCCTATGTATGTGAAGGTCAATCGATAGCCACAACTGACGGCCTGCTGACTCATATTATACTACTGTGACAATAGGTCAAAAGCGAAATGTCTGTCTGTCTGTACTTATACAGGGTGTTAGGCTATTGCCAATGATTTAGTAGGTAAATCATTCATACAAGTCATATAAAAAAATCATTGAATGCAGTTTTTTTAATCGATGATCGACGTCAAGGATCTGATTATAGTGAATTAGCCTACATTACAAGTTGTAAATAGTAAAACCACGTAAATAAAGTCAATTTTATCCCCGTCGGTATCTGGATGGGTGACCAAAGTATGAATTTGGCTTTTATCTGTCTTTCCGTGCCGAACCCGAAGGCTTTTTAGAATGGCGACGCTGAGAGTTGGAGGATCATTTCCTAAATAATGTTCTGAAGTATCTCAGCGAGAACTATTACAAAGAATCACAAAATAACATAACAAAAGTGTATATTATCTGTGTAATATAATTACAGCATTGCAGTAAAAGAGACAGTGGTAACAATTCTGCTATTAGTAGGTAGGTACACTATGATTTAGCTAAATGTAATTAACGTGCCTAAAAACCAAGGTCTTATACCTACAGCACAAAACATTGTGCTGAGAACGCAATTTTAAGCAAAAAAATGGGCAAAAGTAAATTGGTAAGACTGAAAAAAATCGAATAGTTTTTTGTAAAACGTTGTGAAAATTTTGTTCCTAAAAATTTGTGTGCCTAGGTACATTACCTACACCAAGAGTTGATGACAGTGGTCCAATCAGGGAGATTCATAGGGGGCTCTCTTGTGACTTGATGTTACTATAGTCCACGACAGGTCGACATAGCAATCGGGGTATGAGGCGGGGGGACGCCCCGCACACCCGCACGTCACCTGCGCTCGCCCGCACTGAGTTAGTGCGAGGGCTGTGCGGGCGTGCGGGGCGACCCCTCCCCGATTTCTATGTCAACCTGTCGCGTACTATCGTAACATAAAGTCACAAGTGAGCCCCCTATGAATACAAAGATAACAACAATAAGATAATAATAAAGACAAAACAACTTCCTTCATGAAGTAATAAAGGTAGATAATAATATATACCTTTCCTTCTTCTTGCATTACCGTAAAATGTTGGGTATCGGTATAATAATATTATATCTATGTATAAAGATAGCGATAAACGGAGTAAAAACAAATTAAAACTATTTTGAGGAACTTTGCATGCTCTAGTACTGTAACAATTCTCAGGGTTCCTAAACCTATTATACAAAAAATACTAATATTACTTACCGGGTACAGCCGTGTACTTCATAATTATGGTCGGAATATAAAACTCTATTCATAAAGTAGTAATCGTAAGTAAGTAAAATACTCAAACTGAAATCATCTATTCAGACTGGGTATTATTGTAATACACTTGCTGAATTTGCAATACAATGATCTAGGTGATAAACTTAAAACTAAAGCTACAAGGGTTCCAAACGCGCCCAGGTCTGAGAAGAGCCGACAATAAAATGAAAAACTCACTTGATACAAATTCACGCTGCAGAAACACCGAAACACGTCCATAAGATGCATGACATACGCTCAAACCATAAAATAAACACAAAAGAAAATCATCATAGTACCGTACCAGACGATGACTTTATATAGCTAGAATCTGCTATCTATAGGAACCAAGAAAAGGACACATAATAGACAAAACACACCACATAACAATCAACAAGTTTGTAACCTCACAATGTATATTTAACTAGATGATGCCCGCGACTTCACTGCATTGTAATTCATACTTGCATTCTTATAATATTAGTATGCAAGTGAGTATGGATTACCAGGATTACCATTTGTTTACCAAGAGACGATGAGATTTGAGAGTTAATCCGTTTTTTCCGACAAATTACGAAAGATTACTATTATTATCTCTAAAAAAACACAAATTAAATACATTCACAAACTAGACCTTCCAGCACGTCAACATTAAGGCTTCTAGGCCACCGGAAGTTTTACTACTTATATGAGAAAAAAGTTCCCATTACGGACTTAATTGATTTTATGGCATTTATTTCAAATTAATCATGTTAAATATTTGTTACGTTCCGGTGCAAACCACAAAAGTAAATTAAGAAATGATCTTTCTTCAATGGTCACAAATTGGGAGGTAACGGTACAACTGTTAACAGTATTACTATTTAGCGATTTGATCAATTGAGATTTTTGCGCTCCTGTTAATATCTAGGTAAGCTATTACCGTTAGTTTACTTGTTTCATTAACAGATTTTGCGATTGACTGCTATCTTTCTTGATGGTAAAACATGATAATACGCGACAGGTCGAGATGGCAAACCTGTGCGGGTGAGCGCGGCGCGGGTGTGCGGGGCATTCCCCGCCTCATACCGCGATTGCCATCTGGACCTAGGTAGGTACTATATATTGTAACGATGAAATGGGTTCTTGAACTACAAACTCTCGACACCGAATTAAACCAGTGGGTTCAACAATGAAAAGACAAGCAGAGCGGTTGCCTTGACTGTGAATCTTAGTATGAAACATCGCGTGTCGGCATTTCACATTTGTGTTAGTTTTTCCACTTTTTACGACTGCTGCCGGTTTGAGACACGTTACGCTACATATATAGACCTGCGACCACTAATACACAGGTACCTAACACCAGTTTTTGAAAAAAAAAGTTGTCCAAAAAGTCTAAGTACTTCGTTGGCACCTTGTCGCCAACGATAAGTACGTTTTAATAGGTCCTAAAATTGGCAACAATTGGCTGCACTGCTGAGTCTAATTTGTTTTTTAAACTCAACCGTAAACATGAACGTTTTAGTTGCTTATAGTTTTTCGATTCAAAATATTTCGAACGGAAGCTTGCATTAACTGAACCCCTTTTGTTCTTCTATTTCGAAGAAATCCTGGTCAAAAATGATTCAATAATAACAAAATGGTAGCACTTGTTGACGGGTTTATTAGAATTAGGGAGAAATAGACACCGGAGTGCGTCAGATAACTAGCTTTGATCTTTTATGTTATGTTATTCATATTTTATTTTATACTCGAGATTAAATAATGCGTTGTCTACCTCACAAGACTTTAGGTACATCAGCTAAACACCGCGCGTCGGTCCCTCAAAAGTCGGCTAAAATTGAACTGAATTATGTTTTACTTATGTTTGTTTATGATTTATACCTGTATGTATGTTTTTAACGCAGCTAAAACCGCCCCTCAAAATCTTATTAAGTATGGTAGGTAGTAGGTACCTACTTAAGTAAGTATACCAATTGCAACATGAGCTTTCAAAGGTAGTCCAAATTGACATTGTGACCATCGATGTACGTATGCTATGGCGTCGTATTGTAGATATATTGTATATTGTCAATAACAGGATTAATTTGATGATTTTTATTTGCCGATATTTCTACTTTTAACTCAAGCAAGAGTCGAAATATCGGCAAATAAAAATCATCACATTAATCATGGTATGTACCGATTATTTACAATATAAGTCACGAAATAAGCTTAGAGGCTTTGAATTTATCACTATGTCGCAATTGTTATTTATAATTAAGAATTATTTACTAACTAATTTAATTATGTAACCTGACTAATTACCTAGGTAGTTCAGTATTAAGGATAAACAATACCTACCACTCATTGTTTTCCTCTATAGATATTAACGTCTGTAAAAAAGCCCACTCGGCGGCGCCAGTGCCCGGAATTCAACAAACAATTATTCTGATAAATCATAAATACATACACTTGTCATATTGCGCTTCCAGAATAATAAAAACCCCTACCTACCTACTTTATTCTACCACCTACTACTTTGCACTGGTTTTATTACACGTCTTTACACTGGATTTATTACATATTACTTTGTGTAATTCTACATAGCAGTGCATAATATAGGTACCTACTTATTCAGCAATGCCTAAGTTTGTTGTGGACTTCTCAGACCAGGGCGCCCTAGTAGCTTTAGTTTTAAAACTAGTAGGGTGCGTGGGTGCGCGGACCACTGAAGTGGTCCGCGAGCATGCAGCGTTAGTTTTTCAAAATGTGGACTTTATTTGCCATACATTTTCTATGGAAAATAAATTCCGCCATCTTGATTTTTTTTTCTATTCGTCGAGTAGACCTTCGGATCTTGATCATCTTTTGCGAAGAAACTACTCTTCCATCTTTTATACTCTCCGAGATAGACACCGACGAAGTTTGTATGGCGGCCATCTTTTTTTCGCCACTTTGAATTTTTTTTCAGCTCATTGGCAATTGGATGACGTTTCGAATGACATTTGCTCAAGCACCCCCCACCTATCTTCAATACCTTAAGCGTGCTCTTCACTTGTCTCCGAAATCCTCAATCATCAGCTCTCTCCTTACTTTTGTTCCGAATGAATTGAATGAAATGAATTTTTGTCTTCTATACGAATATATCAGTAAAAAAAAATTTTTTAATACAAAAATGTTCAGGAGAGGTGATCAATGAGTGAGTCAGTCAGTCAATCAGTGAATCAGCACGAACAGCTATAGGTATATATATTAATAATCTGACAATTTCAACAATTGACACATGTCACATGTACAAAAATGTACAATGGTGGTAACTACCCAATTTGAACAAAAGGCTTTGACAATTTTGATATAGGTATTTTCAGAAATAGGCATTTAGCTAAAAAGTCTAATACTCTTACTCGTAGGCTTCTTGAAAGCGTATCTAATATCTATGTAGAGGCAACAAAGCAGCGTATCGGTCAAGAAAAGGCAAATAACTTATTATAAGCCCAACAGGTAAAAGTTCTCCAGGGCGTGACGCACATGACAAGATAATTTCGACATGCTCCGCTTGCCACCCCACGGCTGGTTCCCATCTTTATACTTACCATTTCCGACTATTATTTAAGTACTGAGGAACCAACGAATAATAGAAGGTGCCTACTGTCTGTTGAACTCTAACGGTCATTGCACAGCAGCGGAAAATTCATTGACCGATGATTGTTCGCTTTTCAATAACGTTGTATTGTAGGTAGGTAGGTACTTTGTTCAATAGGTGGGTGCCCTTCAAACCTCCGTGGTTTACTTATTCAGTGGCAACTGGTGAGGGTGAAAACGTGGCGCGCGTGGACGCAGTCTCATCCATATACCTACCTAGTACCTACTACCTATTAATTATTGTGACGTGTACCTAGTATAGGGTTGCCAGGTCGCCAAATCTAATAGCCGGACAGACCAGAAAGTTTGGCCGGACATTTGGGTAGAAAGGCCGGACACCCTACATTATTGAGGTGTCTTAGTATTAATAGGTACGACAAACAAATTGTATGTAAAATCAAGCTTTTTTATTATTGTCATACCTAAATCTTGTTGTCAGGCGGCACTGCCGCCTACGGGAGTGACCGACAGTCGACTTGCCTGCGCTCGGCCACGCTCGTTTGCGAAATGTAAAAAGCCTAACAAAAGCCGGACAAGCCGGACACCGTTTATTTTGGCCGGACACGCAATCAAAAAGCCTACCCATGTCCGGCTTTATCCGGATGCCTGGCAACCCTAACCTAGTAGGTAGGTAAGTTTAATAGTTTTACAGTAGTAGTAGTAAAAAAAAAGTAGTAATGACCATTGTAAAACCAAAAACTTACCACGTTGGTAATTTGTCTACTTGTAAACTTCGTACCATTAGGTACCAAATTGACACGACTAAAGAAAACTAGGAGTGCACTAACTAAAATATCTTGGTGTCCGAGCCACGTCCTAGCCATGCCAAAGCAGTAAATAAGTAAATTAGGTATACTAGGACCACCTAGGTCCTAGCACCTAATACCTAGACAGCTGCAGTAACTGCGTACGTGCAAGTAGGTAGGTAGGTAGATACCTAGCTAAAGTTACAAGTTTAAAAAAAAGTCTAATATTATAGTACACACAATATTTTAAATAGGACCTAGTTAGTTAGATCCTAGACAGATATGAGATAGGAAATATCTGCCTATTTCCTTTGTTAGGTAAATAGGCGAACAAAACTTTATGAATCTCTAAAGGCTAGTTAACATTACTATTATTTTAATGAAATCTACTCCTCATTCATTAAAAAAATATTCTTGAGAAAAATACACTTAAACTCTACTCCTGATTCATAAAAAAATTATCTTATCTTACCTGAGAAAAATACGGGGGGCAATACTGCCCTCTGATCGTCAAGCCTGGAACATTGCACTCGTTCAAGGAGCTCGAACAATTCGTGCTGAGCTCGAGCGCTACCTGTCGTCGTGGAGCTGCTCCATGGCGCCGCAACGTGCTGCCGCCTGTGGACAAAAACGGAACTACGTGAACATTGCTGTCGTAGTTTTCCATACTCTCGGTAGATGGCGGTAAAAGTAGGTTTAAATGCGACACGTACGTTACTGTCGCAGTTTATGTTAATGCCGCTAGATGGTGCTAGTAGTAATTGTTTCACATAAATTCTTCTAAGCTCAGCATTCATTGCATAATAATATTATGATTACCTACCTATTGTAAGTTTGATAGTACCGACCTACTATGTTAGAAATCTTCCCGTAAAGTTCCAACAATATATTCTGTACAACGCGAGTTTTATTCTTGATACCTAGTAAGAGAAAAATCTATAGAGTATAATATAGTCCGCGACAGGTCGAGATGGCAATCGGAGTAAGAGGCGGAGGGACGCCCCGCACACCCGCACGTAACCGCCCTCACCCGCACCGAGTTAGCTCGGGGCCTGTGCGAGAGGGCGGGGTGCTCCCTCCCCGATTGCTCTCTTTACCTGCTATAGATTCGCGTCGTGGACGCCCTCGCATCGGATCCCGCGTTCATCATGCGCAGGTGTGGCCGTAGCTTTATACTCTGATTCAATATTGAATAATGCCTAATTATTTATCGCCATTTGCTAGCACGAGACCAATATTCAAATTCACAATTTTGAAAAGAGTTCTGTATTATAAATGATGACAGCGGGACATAACTTTTAAAAACCGGTATTTGTTTGTATAAATATTGAAAAAAATGGCGCGATAATAACACCCTCTGCAGGTTGTCCACAGTGAATGTCAGAACTTTGTTGGCAATATTGTTTTATAAAACCTAGCTTTACAAAATATACTCGCTTACGGTCGGCGCAGACCTAGCGATCCGATTCGACATTCCCATTCGATCCGACATTCGCTTTCTTGAATAATTTTCTTACAGATAAATGAGATAATCATCATCATCAACAACCCATCGCCGCCGGCTCACTACTAGACACGGGTCTCCTCTCAGAATGAGAAGGATTTGGCCATAGTCCACGCTGGCCAAGTGCGTGGCAGACGTGGATTGATTGGCAGACTTCACACACTTTTAAGAACATTATGGAACTTCATCAAACATCGTATAACAAATTATTATTAATCTACTCGTATGAAAGATATAATTCCGTGCGTGATTGGTATTTGGTAAGCGTTCGTAGGAGATCACGCAAACTCTCTACAAGTAAATGACTGGGTGAGGAGAGTCACTGCGGGGGTTTTAGGTTTTATGTAATCCGACTTCTCGAAAAGAAATTCCAGTATCTTCAGGGTTTGAATGAAAGAATTCCCAAGGGATTAAAAAAATCCGAAACTTACACGGACGAAGTGACAGGCCTCATATCTACTCGTATTACTACGTCATAATAATTAATTTACCGAAATAAATTATTATGGCGTAGACGTAAAAAATTGCATATTCAGGGACCTGGGAAGCGCAAAAATGGAATCTCGCATCCCTGGAAAAATTGACCCTATTGCCGCCTATTGCCGCCGCCTCTGGATGTACTCTGCGATATTCACGCATCAAGCACAGTTTGTCGTCCGGTCTGCGCTGACCCTAATAATAAGTACCCATAATGGCCCAAGTCTGTGATTTATCGAGGCAATTAACTGACCATTCATGATCCCCTTTGCTTTGGATGACCTAAAATGGTTTTCCAAATTAAATTCGTCTCCCCTTGAACGCTGAATAAGTTGCTAGAACCGGTTGTGGAGCAACTCAATCAAGGATATGTTTGTTTTTCGGCTGAGCCTAATTTCCGTGGCGCAGAGGGACGTGCATTGTTGAAATTGTCGTGTAGGCATGTAATTGCAAGGCAGATGTTTCGTTTATACGAACATGATTGTTTTTTTTAAATTATGACATGTTTGTATATTTTGTTTTATAGAGTAAGGTATTTTTATGTAAAACAAGTAACTACCTAAGTAAGTAAGTAATACAATAAAGAATCTTCGTAGTAGGTAGGATTCTATCCCGAATCCACCCAATCGAACACGCGCCTGACATAACCAGCTGCAAAGCAGTCCATGCGCTACGGCTGCGAGCTGGATTCAGTGTCTCCCTCCCCCCCCCCCTTCGTATCCCTTCGAATGGTGTAATGCCTGTGACCATTGGGGTTCATTAACCTGGAGACTTGGAGACCACCGTTCTACTGTTGCTGCGTCATTCATCAAATTCTTGAAAACCCGGCGAGGCGCGACGCATTGGTGGTTTCTCTGGCATTGCAAATGTTCATGGGCGGCGGTGAACTGCCAGCTCGTTTGCTCACTGAATCTAGAATCTGTAGGAAACGAGTTTGATCAAATCCGAAAGATGGTTTAGGGGTTCTAAGGATCGCTGCCTACTTATCCCGTTGAAAAGCACAGGGAGACTATATTCTGACCATTAGGAAAGCATTTAACAGTTTCTGAAGAAATTTGGAAAGTAGGTACCTACGGAGTTAGCTTACATCTCGGGGACGGACATAGACTACTTTTTGTCCCGGAAAATCAAAGAGTTCCAACGGGATTTTAAAAACCTAAACCCACGCAGCGTAGTCGCGGGCATCATCTAGTAGGTATCTTGGTAATAATCTTGACAATGAATAGGACTAGCTCTACACAAAACTGTCAATGATAAAACAAAATTAAATTAATTAAAATAACCGTTGCTAGCAAAAAAACGTAAAAGCCTATTTTGATGGTTGATTTACATTAATTAAGGCAAGGACATTCTAATAAAGCTGATCGCTTTAGCGTTTTGATATGATTATATTTTTTGGAACTGTCACCTGCCCAATCGTTTTCTATTAACGGTCATTTTAAACTATGTTTTGATCTTATCTATTTAATAAAGCTTCAAATTAAAACTTGAGTTATTACGCTACTTAAATAAACGCTACCCTTTAATCTTTTAGCTAATAAATGGGTAGGTAAATTATATACTTAATAAGGAGCGAAAATTAGGTAAGAATACGGATGAAAATGGATTGATTGATCTTTGATTAGATAATATAGTAAAATTGGATTTCTGTCGCTTGGTATATTTTAATACTATACTATATTTATATTTTTGAACTCAGTATTTCTTCCTCTTTCATTTGACACCTCACTCGAAATAATATCAAAAAAATAGAATAGCGGGTAACAGGTATAATTGTAATCTAAAAAGGGCATTCGCTAAGCAAACAAACCAAAATTTACAAACTCCAAATCACCGCGTTTAAGTTCGAAAATCATATTAAATTCATTATAAAAGGTGATCTCAAGCCTCAAAGGAATTCTAAAACTAAAGGAAGAATTTCCATTCCTGTTCTAACTTTTCCAATTAGCGGGTTTGTTATCCTTTACAATCAACAAACGAAGTTGACAAACCTTTGCTCTTTGGAACAATATTCAACTAGTATGCGGGTGTTTGAAAATAGGATCTTTAAAAGCGGGTAATTAAATAAGCGAAGGAGAGAAAAAAGCGGATAGCGGTAGCCTTGCTATTCGGTTATTCGGTGGTCCGGGCTTGATCCGGGACACGGAGAACTTTCAAAAGTGAAACCGCCGAGTTTCTTGCTAGTTCTTCTCGGTATGAAAATCATTCCGAACCAATGCATGGTAGATCCATTTGACAATTTAAAAGTAGGTACTTGTAAAAATTTATCTGAATGAAAATATTTCTATTGTTTTATTCAAAAGTAGTATATTAGATGTAAGTAATCTAATAGTAGATGCATTTGACTATTTAAAAGTAGGTATACTAGTAAAAAATTTAATAAAAAATATTTCTATTGTTCAATTTAAAAGCCTCAATAGCTCAACCGGTAGAGGAGTGGACTGAAAACCGAAAGGTCGACGGTTCAAACCCCGCCCGTTGAACTATTGTCGTACCTAATCCTAGCACAAGCCTGACGCTTAGTTGGAGAGGAAAGGGGAATATTAGTGATTCAACATGGCTAATATTCTTTAAAAAAAAAATAAGTTGACATTTGCAACCCGACGATGTTCATGATGCTTAAAAACTGTTCAGTGTTTCTGCGCTATAAAACAACAATCCTTAAAAATCTAAAACACTCCTTCGAAGCTGAAACACTTTATTCCATGATGCATTATTCATATTAAACCCTAGTTCCCACTTGTCGTTTATCGGGCCCGGATCTAAAGCGGATGGTCCAGCGGCAGAACATTTTATGTGAAGCTATTCACACTTGTCGGAAACCTTTATTCATATTAATATCCCGTTCCCACTTGCCGTTTGACGGGCCCGGATTTAAAGCGGATGTTCCTGTGGCAGATCATTTTATATGAAGCTATTCACACTTGTCGGAAACCTATTTTGTGTCAAAATGTACTGCCACTGGAACATCAATCGACAAATGACAAGTGGGAACGGGGGTAAATGTAATGTCAATCACCGCCTACATCTAAACTCCAAATCACAGAAATCTAAATAATGGTCCAAATACGAGTAGCTGACTAGTAGTCAAGCGTATTGACGTTAGCCGCCCACATTCCTAAATTTAATTGGACAATAAACCTAAGCAGGTAGTAGCAGTGGCGTGCACAGTGTTTGAAGCCAGGGTAGGCATTACTTAGGTAGGAACCTGTTTACTGGCAGGTCATAATGAAAAATATGCATTGAGCTATTACAACTGGGGTAAGCAGTGCACTTATGCCTCTATGACCTGCACGCCACTGGGTAGTAGGTATCTATCATAAAATGTAACCCATAAAATATTTTTTGCGGATAATGTTGAATGAAAAAGGTATGATTAGGTTGAGGGCCAAGGCATGATAGGTAGGTAACTATAATTCAATATTATGGCCTGCGCAGACGAGGGAATATTGTCCGCGGAGGACAAAAATGGGGCTAGAAATGTATCGCATAATGCACATCATCATCATCATGATCATCATGATTAACCCATTGCCGGCTCACTACAAAGCACGGGTCTCCTCTCAAAAGGCCATAGTCTACCACGCAGGCCAAATGCAGATTGGCAGACTTCACACACCTTTGGGAAAATTATAGAGAACTCTCAGGCAAGCAGGTTTCCTCACAATGTTTTCTTTCACCGACAAAGCAAGTGATATTTAACTACATAAAACGCACATAATTACGAAAAGTTAGAGATGCGTGCCCGGGATCAAACCCCCGACCTCCGATTAGGAGGCGGACGACCTAACCACTAGACTATCACAGCTTTTTACGCATTTAACGCACACCATGGACTAATAGGACGGGGCAAAACACCGTACAAAAAGATGAAGTACTTTTCCCCTCCCCGGAGAATAATCCCTCGTCTGCGCAGGCCCTTAGTCCATAAATGACTAGCCTAGTGTTGAACCCTGGACTTAACTAAACTAGAATATGTCATCATCATCATCAACCGATAGACGTCCACTGCTGGACATAGGTCTCTTGTATAGGGACTTCCACACGCCACGGTCTTGCGCCGCCTAAATCCAGCGTCTCCCTGCGACTCGTCTCATGTCGTCCGTCCACCTAGTGGGGGATCCTCCAACACTGCGTCTTCCGGTGCGAGGTCGCCATTCTAGCACCTGGGGACTCCAACGTCTATCGGTTGTACGAACTGTGTGCCCTGCCCATTGCCACTTCAGCTTCGCAACCCGTTGAGCTATGTCGGTTACTCTAGTTCTCCTACGGATCTCCTCATTTCTGATTTGATCACATAGAGAAACTAGAATATGTTTTACAATCTAAATAAACCGCAAAAACTTCTGAAGAAAGTTCTATATAACCGTCATGTGGTACGCATATGCTTTTATAACTTTCTGATATCATAAACAATTTGCTTTATATTATTGCTATAATAGGGCTGTTTATTTTCTTTTCTACGAGCCGTGGGAAGTATAAACAATGTAAAAACAAATGGCAATACAACAACGCACAACAATGCAAGCTTAGAATAAGGACACACGATGCGTTTCGGTGCGCTGCGGCGCCGCATCACTGTGGATATAGTATTGTGTGTATAGTATTGGATGCTACATGGGCACTGCGTTGCCGCTTCGGCAGAAAGTATGGCGTTGCATCACACCACCCTTTCCCGCCTTGTCTCTATGGTTCCAACTTCTAAGTCCATTTCGCGTGCGCTGCGGCGCCGCACGACGTCGTAACGCATCGTACGGCAATTTCTACGTAGGATGATGCAACGGCACCGCTCAGGCGCCGCACCGCCAACGCAACGTATCGTGTGGCTTCATCATCAGTACCATTATTATTAATGTGAAAGTGTGTTTGTTCCTAAATAGTTTTAAATACGTATCAAAAATTGCGAACCGGCAGGAATCGAACCCGCGTCTACTGGGATCGCGCCCGGCGACGCTCTGACCACTAAGCTACAGCTACAGCTAATTGTGTTTTGTTGGTTTGTCCTTCAATCACGTCGCAACGGTGCAACAGATTGACGTGTTTTTTGCATTATAGATAAAGGAGAGTGACATAGGCTACTTTTTATCTCGGAAAATCAAAGAGTTCCCACGAGATATTTAAAAACCTAATTCCACGTGGACGAATTCACGGGCATCAGCTAGTCCTAATCCAATAAAATCCTTATGTACAATTTATTATAAATTGGACATAAGGATTTTATTAATAAGATTTTTTAGTCCTAGGAGGCCACTTAACTGAGATTTTGATATCATGGCAATCATTCATTACCCATATTATAAATGCAAAAGTATGTTTGTTTTGTTGGTTTGTCCTTTATTCAGCTGCAACGGAGCAACAACGGATCGACGTCATTTTTTGCATAAATTCCTCAAAGATAGGTATATTTTTTATCGCAGATAATCAAAAAATTCCTAACGGATTTTTAAAAAACTAAATCCACGCCCGCGCCGATGAAGTCGTGGTTAGTCAGTATGCAATTAACAATTAACTAGCAGTAATAATCATCATCATCATCATCATCTCACTACTGAGCACCGGTCTCTTCTCAGAATGGGGTTTGGCATAGACCTCCCGAAAAGAAATAGGAATAGTCCTCCCAACCCTAACTTATCATCGCTCTATCCGTTAAATAATACTCTGTGGCTAATTCCGTTGTACACAAACTCTAAACTAAAATGACACGTCTAAATCTATTGCTATCCCTATCATAGTGATGCTTGCGGAAAAGGATAGCACTGGATTCCGTTAATTCAGTTTAGAGAATGTGTACAAGAGAATCGGCCTCGACATTCTACTAGTATAATGTTATATATTCTGTGACTCTACTCCCAAGGGCAGTTATCCAGTGCGATCCAGTTGCAGGATCGATATCAGTCACACTTCCACAGGCACGGTTGACATTTGACACCACCTTCATTTGTTATAGAGGGAATCGCTTCGTTATCATATTGCATAAGGATTAAAGACGTACCTAATATTTAAGTCATTTAAGCCTATCATCATGATGAATCAATCACCGGCTCACTCATAAGTACAAATTCCTCACAGTATGGGAAAAGTTTGACCATAGTCCGCCACGCGCTGGCCAGGTAGGCCATGTATTGGCAGACTTCACATAATTTTAAGAACATTACGGTGAACTCTCAGACATGCAGGCTTCCTCACGATGGATGTTTCCTTCACTACATCCATACTTCCATACTATATATACTAATTTGCGAAAGTGTGTCTGTCTGTCTGCTAGCCTTTCACGGCCTATCCGTTTAACTGATTTTGAAGAAATTTGGTACAGAGATAGCTTGCATCCCGGGGAAGGACATATTATGCTACTTTTTGTTCCGAAAAATCAAAGAGCTCCCACGGGATTTTAAAAAACTAAATAAACGTGGACGAAGTCGCGCAGCATCTAGTACACAATAAACCATCTTGAATTCCATGTTTATATAGCTACCAGTCAGTCAGTCAGTCACCTTTGGTTACAACTTTGCTTTGCGAAGAACTTTTTTTATTTTTCGTTACATAACCTCATCTCGATATAAGGTCAAGTATAATAAAACAAGTATCTACTTATCTGCGTACCCTCCAGTTCATAATAATCATGCTTTTCTCGATAAGCACATCTGTTATCGGAGTCCGCAAGGTCCGCTATAAAAATATTCTTTATGAGAGTTCATGTCGTTATCACGCAAAAATGTACAGAATTCAGTTCTTCGTTTTTATTTTACTGGTATTTTTACTGTGCGTTTTGATTGAACAATAAAGGCTTTCTTTCAAAGTAATACTAAAATTTTACGTAGCCATGAACTTTAGATCTGCAAGGGCTGAAACAAACAGTACACGACGGCAACGCGATTCAAAGAAATCTGCATGACATTACGTCATACTCAAAACACATGTATGAGTGTACTATGTGAAATTCAATACTTAATCAGCCCGCGTTAATGAGGTAGAAGGGCTCTACGTGTTTCACAGTTTGAATATCTATACACTTCCCTGTGTTGGGTATTCACAACATCAGCCTACTGATTCGCTAACTCAGTGTGTAACACTGAATGATAGTCACCAGGCTCATATTTTGATGTTTACTTTTAATCCATTGAAGGTTTTCTACGAAAAATTATTTTATAGTCACTCAATGCAGCAGCAATTAGAACCATCCAATGTCAAATGAGTACGGTGCGGTGGCGCTATCATTCAGTGTTAGACAACGAGTTAGCGAATTTTTATACAAACGTAGTTTGGTTAAATACGTAATTCAATTGAATTTTGTAAACACGTTCAAGAAATAAATATCTGTTCCGTTTAGCCGTCATACAATTCAATTATATTGTTTGGCCATCATTGACGGCGACGTGTTCCGTAGCGCGTTGTGTGTGTTTGAGGCTTTAGATTCTGTAGGAATACTTATTTGCTAAAGTTAATGTCCAAAATTTTATGATGCCTGGTTACAAATGTTGCCTTAAAACGATATTTTATTGCTATCTGACTGAGAAACTTTGTCCAAAAGAATTTATTTTGAACTCTATCGGTTGATTGAAATTTCGAAAAAGGTAATAATTGCTGAGTTTCTTGCCAGCTCTTCTCAGGAGAACATTCTTTTCAAAACGGTGGTAGGGTCTAGACATAATATTACAAAAGTGGCACAAGTTGTCCTAAATGATGTATTTCATTTTATTAGGTTTGGGGACTTGGATTTATATAGGTACTGCGGTTCAAAATCAATCAACCAATTTTGATCGAAAGTCAATTTTATCGTCAAACACAAATGGACTGTTGGGTTTTACGTGATGCCACGTTAAATAAATAGACAATTTTGACATCAACATGTAATGGTAATTTTAAAAACTTTGCGGCGTAAACCATGTTGAAAGTAGATGACAACAACACTTGATATCACAAAAGCCTTTTTGAAAAATGTCTGGGAACGCGTGAATCACAACAAAGCATCGCTTCCTGGGCCTGGCGTGCATCCCTAAGCGGATGGGCTACGGACAGGGCAGATAAACCTTTGGCACGCATTCAAAAACAATGTTGAGTGAAAATAATTCAACTTAAATGTTCAAAACATTCCAGCAGCTTCAAGCGTTGCTTTACTTTAAACGAAAGACGAATTTTTTTACGCATTTATGATTAGGTACCTTTTGTTTTGTTTTCTAAACGAAAATCTTACACAATATTCTAATATTTTAGTATATTATGTGGACTTTAGTTAGCAAACGAAGAGATACTTAGTGGACAGGCCATGCTTATCATAAGAGTTATGGCCGTTAGAGCCGCCAGTTCTAGAGTGGAGACTGCGTAAAATGAGGCAGCAAGATGTCCGACGATATAAAGAGGCACCGCTAACCGACGATATTATGCTAATAGCATATTATGTGAACTTTATTTAGCAAGTTGAAGAGACAGCGGTTAGGCCATGCTAATCATAGGCCATATATATGTGGCACTCTTCAGCAACATGTCTGACGATATAAAGAGGGTGGCGTAAAGTGGCTGGTTGAGAACAGTGTCGAATGTGGGTGTGGTGCTCTTTTGAAAAACTCTATTTTCAGTAGTACACGCATCGGGATAACCTTAATAAACGCAGAAGAAATCGCGGGAAAGAGCTAGTACATTTGTAAGTAAAAATGCCATATTTCACTTAGATGAAGGATAGGTATGAGTACTGAAGTAAAAAAGTAAGAATATAATTCTAAGGAGACTAAAAATCCTTTTAACACGTGCTACCTTAAAAGGTTTACCAGGCCTGGAATAGGAAAATTTTAGGGGAGCAGTCAGATAGCATTCCATACGTTACAGGTGTGTATACTCGTATATGCAAAACGGAAATTTTATTTCATGTGGTTGCTCGCGGACGCATCTTTTCCATTAAAATTTATGATACAACCCTATACCACGTTACTGGAGATATTAGGGTATTTGGAGATTCTAAAAAGATGAACTGAAATAGCTGGTAGGTAAAGATATTAAAAATATGATAGTTAAAAAAAAAAAAAATGTTTTTTTTTTATTGGTTCTGTTGGTGGTTCAATAAAAAACCGCTTCATTTTTGCGTCCTATTCTTTACCTACACTCTGAATCAAAATGCTTTATGTATTGTAATGGTACAATACAGTTGATTTGATTTTGCAGCTTTATTATGGACATTTCATTGTTTATTAGTATTTAAACTCAAGTCTATAAATCGAAGATTCCTTTTATAAATGATCACCATAAGATAGACCGCGTTTCGCTTAAGATGAAGATAGGAGGATGTATGTGATTCAGATCTATTTAATAATCTTGGGTATTGTTTTTTAGTTCTTTTACGTCTTCATGATACAAGAATGTATCGATAGAACCAGTTTCTACGTAATGGTCGCTTATATCATCGAAGGGCCGCAGCCGGATGGTCTTACTCCAGCTGAGCGGTCTTGTAAACCACTGTTTATTGGTACATTACTCATTTATATTGCCTGCTTTGCTACACTGGGCTTCTGTTCTGCCATGTTGCAGCCTACAAATCAATTAGATACAGTCTTAAGTACACAGTAAAGGCTAAAGTTTAATACGGGGTTGGCGAACTTAATAAAATCATTCATTTTATTTGCTACTACGACTTCGTCCGTGTGGACTACACAAATTTCGAACCCCTATTTTACACCCTTAGGGATATATGTACCGGAACTCAGAATAAATACCTGTAGAAGTAGCCCTATTGTGACTCTTACTGTTAGATCCACTCTTCCAAATTAAGTTATTTAAATATACTTACCTTTAAAAAAGTCCTCGCTGACTGACTTATCATCGCCCAGCCCTAAGCTTGATTGGCCCTAAAAAGCTGGCAAGGAGTTTCCCTTAATAATGCAGAAAAGGAGACCAAAATTTTCAAACATGTGAACAAAGCTGCATAGTTAATGAATAGCTGCGTTTTCTAACAAAAATTCCACTCCAAAGCAGATAATTTATTAAAAATTATTAAGATACTTAGTGAGTTTAATAAAATTTTATATAATTTTAATCCATCTAAGCATTCATCTAAATATATAAAAGGGAAAGGTGACTGACTGACTGACTGACTGATCTATCAACGCACAGCTCAAACTACTGGACGGATCGGGCTGAAGTTTGGCATGCAGATAGCTATTATGCCGTAGGCATCCGCTAAGAAAGGATTTTTGAAAATTCAAGTCGCGAGCATAAGCTAGTAATTTAATAATTTCGGCAACAACTCGGATGTAGAATCTTTGGCGTCGAAGACACCAAAGAACTGTCCTACAGCTATTTCATGTTATTGAAGAGAAATATTTATTCAAATGAGGCACTAAAATCGGAAAGCAATGCAGACACAGATAAGTATAGCCATTAGTTATAATAACAGTAAAGGCCCTGTCCCAGCATCCAGGATCGCATCAAACCTGCGAGGCGGAAATAAATTTATTAGCGGGGAACATTTCGTGACCAGCGCAGTACATAAGTCACCTTAGAAGTATGAATGTCACGATGTTTAGTGTAAGGAGATTGCATTTAAAATACACGAACTGGAACTGGGCTATACATGAGAATATGTCTCGAAAATTCATGTTACAGCCAGAGAGTCAAAAATCACCTTTAATCGATTCAAATAAGAATGTCTAAAGAAAGCTGCATGTTGTCCGTTTTAATATTGAAATAAACCGGCCAAGTGCGAGTCAGGCTCGCGCAATGAGGGTTTCGTGCAACAGTCGTATTTTTTCGACATTTTGCAGGATAATTCAAATGATGTAACCACAAATTGTCAGCCATAAGATCTACCTACCTGCCAAACTTCATGATTCTAGGTCAACGGGAAGGACAGACGGACAACAAAGTGATCCTATAAGGGTTCCGTTTTTTCTTTTGAGGTACAGAACCCTAAAAATATTTAAAGTGATTATTCCATTACATTTGTACTAAAACTTTTTCTGCTCTACATTACATAGGTAGGTGCTTATGTAATGTAGAGCAGAAAAAGTATTAGTAAGTTTAGGCATCCAAAATAGTATATAATAGTTTTAATCTGTTGACTAAGTTCGATGTAAGAATCACTAATTAGGATAAACGATTTGTACATCTTCTAAAAGATGATTAAAATTATCTTTAGATTCAGTGAAACCACTTAGATTAGAGATTATCGATAAAAGTTTGGAGACAAAATTGAATAGATCTTCCATGCGTTGATACCGTGTAATTTGATTAAAGGTATAATCATGTAAACTGTAGGCAAATTATATTATAATCATAAATAATGACAGCCCATCGCAGGTGCTTTCAACCGTTGTGGTGGTATTTTGTACACGAGCCAGAGGCTACTTGCAAATTAGTGGTTTTTAATATTGTTAAGGCTTAGTCTACATTTGCGATTCAAAAGTGATCATAGTGGACATTGTTTTGGCTTATTAAGGCAACCCCATTTGCTTAGAATCCCTAAAACTACGGGCAACCCACTACGTGTTATAATTTTGGGATTATATAAAAACTAGTTAACCCCACGACTTCATCCACGTTAAAAATCTAGTGGGAATTCTTTGATTTTCAGAGATAAAAAGTAACCCATGTCACTCTCCAGGTCTTTAACTATACCCATATAAAAACACGTCGATCCGTTGCGACGTGATTGAAGGATAAACCAATAAACTAACAAACCAAACAAATACACAGGTAGTGATACTGACCTTTGTTTTTTCTTCTTCTTCTTCTCAATCGTTCACTCTTGACAGAGTGGTCGTGGCTATGAATTCTTCACTGCTGCTCGTGCGATCTTTGATTTTAGGACTGTTTATTTTATTTTATGTTGGACGAAAGGGTTGCAGGTAACTGAGCTAGTGGTTCAGTAATTGGACGATATAGGTATGATCACGAGAAATTTTTCAGACAGATGTATCTAAATTCTAATAGTTATCAATTTTTAATTTCTAAAAAATCAATCAGTACCCTTATTATAAATGCGAAAGTGTGTTTGTTTGTTGGTTTATTGGTTTGTTGGTTTGTTGGTGTGTCCTTCAATGACGTCGCAACGGTGCAACGGATTGACGTGATTTTTTTGCATGGGTGGGTGTAGATAAAGACCTGGAGAGTGACATAGGCTACTTTTTATCCCGGAAAATCAAAGAGTTCCCACGGGATATTTAAAAACCTAATTCCACGCGAACGAAGTCACGGGCATCAGCTAGTATGAAAATATTAAATGGAGCATTTTTTCGTAAGTCATAATAATATGTTTAGAAGAGACGATGTATTACACTTCACACTATTATCGGTGCTATTATAGTAACAATGGGTTAATATCATGGATGTATTTATTAAGTAGCTCTAGCTCGGGTGTGGGTGCAGCTTTATAATTGTAGGTGTAAAATAGCCTACATTACTGAGCACGCTCGTTATAATTATGTAAATACTGTTGAAAAAAAGTTATATTATAAGGGGTTTGAAACGTGATACGGCTCTGTTTTGAATTATAATCATGAAGTGAAATTATTTGTTAAAAATTAAAATACTCGCACGTTCGCAGATTAGGGTTAATTTAGGGTTAATAAATTACACTCCTAATTACCTACCTATTTATTAATAGAACTGAGTATTAATATGTTTTATTTTACATTTCATAGAACATAATTAGGCGAATATAATTTTTTCAATGTATGTTATTTATGACTTTTTGATATATTTTTTCGTAGATTTTTCTTACAATCGTGTCCCGGTATATTATTTCCGTTACATGACGAGGTATTTTGTATATTATTTATTTATCTTGTTTACATTTGTGAAACAATGCTACCACATAAATTTCCTCATTTAGGTCATAGATTTCTACGAATTCTATCTAATATTCTACAACAACAATAGCTTTATAATTTCATTGTTTTTAAGGAAGGAAAAAGGACTGCTTTGTATGTCTGGCCTTGTCTTATTATACTGTATGAATCATGTCCGCGTGGAAATTGGAATGGTGACAAGAATACTGGCTGCATTTTCACGCTAAACAGACCGGCTAATCCTCTGCGTAAAATATGATCCAGCCCTTCTGTCACCAGAAGGGGCAATGAACCGCGGTGAAATGCCTCGTATTTTTTTTTTGTTAAGACTCCATGGCCCTAGGGTCTCCATGGTAAACGGAACAATAATAATTATTTAATTAATATCACCACATCCATGGAAATCTGGTATCTGGAGAATCTGGTATTTTAATATTTGGCAGCACGCAATGGGACGGGCCTTCCCATATTTCTGCCCAGATCTAGAAACACGTAGGTACATATTAACTACCATACTGCAAAACTACTCAAAAGATAGTTAATAAAAGTTATTACCTACTTCAGTACTAGCTACAAACATATTTGTGGAATGTGCTAACCTTAACTGTATACTAAGTAGACTCTATGGGTATTATTAAAGCTTGGGTCAGATAAAACGCGCGATGGCAATGTGTCTAAGGCGATCCCAAAGCGGCTGCAAGGAACTGTGTGAAGGCATGCACCACTGCAGATTGAGCGAACGTAGTAGCAGCTCTGCTTCCAACGCAGTCACACTATTCAGTACATAATATGACGTATGACTTAGTCCCTTATACAAATCCGTACTACAAATCGTACACGACATTGAAATGTACAATATACCTACAAGTACGCTGGAAAAGGTGTGTCATAAAAAGTAACAGTTATTTTTTGTGCTGTGTGTACCGGGAATTAAAATTGAAACTTTGTGTCAAATGGTCTTCAGTGGCCCTACCGCGGTTGTTTGACAGCTACAATGTCACGATCGCAATCATCTCTGATTGGTTAATGCTCGCTCACTATTGGCCACAATGCATTGTTGCAACAAGAATCGCACAAATTCAGCCAATCAGCAGGGCGATTGTCTAAAACCTGCATCAATCATTATTACAATCTCAATTGTTCTGATTGGCTGAATTTGTGCGATTCTTGTTGCAACAATGCATTGTGGCCAATAGTGAGCGAGCATTAACCAATCAGAGATGATTGCGATCGTGACATTGTAGCTGTCAAACAACCGCGGTAGAGCCACTGAACAATTGAGATTGTAATAATGATTGATGCAGGTTTTAGACAATCGCCCTACAGGTTGACACTGTGTTGATAGATGTCTCATTACAAGTATTTAGTTCCGAGTACGCCCAAATGACGCTCACTGCTGTTATCAGCACCAAATTGGCGAAAATCAAATTCAAAACAGGGTGGCAATTGCAAATCTAGCGTACTTGTCTTTGTAAAGTTCAGCAGTACACGCATTCAACATGATGTTTTGACATGCAGTATGAGATGGGGAATTTACATCTCTAAGATATAAAATCTTACACTTAGCCTACAGACTTCACGCGTTATAGCGTCTCGCTTTGCGTATTTCCAGGCCTTTAACCGGGAAGAGAAAATCACAGAAGCTTTAGAAAATTATGCTTTTACCTATAATCACCAGCAGCTACTATCATTTACTAATGGGCAAAATGATTACTACAAGAGACCAACTAATGGCACCACTAGCCCTACAGCGTTTTCCTCTTAACTAACGTAATTTACTTCACCTAAAGATATGTATCATCGTCGAAGTACGTTGTACGAGTACCTACTAGATATACCTATAGTACGCGACAGGTCAAGATGGCAATCGGGGAGGGAACGCCCCGCACACCCGCACAGCCTCCACGCTAGTCGCTAACCCTGTGCGGACGAGCGCAGGCGTAGAGCGTTGTTTCTGTCACTCATACCTATATGAAGTTTTGTCAGTCTCAACGACAGGTACAGCGCTCTACAAATCTGCTACCTCCTTCTAAAGGTCGATGTACATTACTTTAAACCGCGTACTGTACAATGTCACGGTCGCAATCACCTCTAATTGGTTGACGCTCGCTCACTATTGGTTACAATGCATTGCTGCAATAAGAATACCTTAAATTCTGCCAATCACAACAATTGCAATTGTAAAAAAAATGATTGATGTAGGTTTTCGGAATCGACCTCCAATTCTAAACGTTCTTAATTGGTCGCACAGGTTTGGATGATACTTTAAATGATTATTTGGGCAACTAGATTCAGTTTGACTGATTTTTACTTATCCCTATCGGTAGTCAAGAACGACTTCCGACCGGTCCGCTAAATCGCTTGGCAGTGGCTTCGGTGGTGACCAGCATTCTGATTCGCTAACTCAGTGTTCAACGATGAATGATAGCCATCGAGCTCATTTGATATTTGTTGGTTCTACATTGCTGCTTCACTAAATGCTATGAAAATGATTTTTTGTGAGTTCCCTTCAATGGATTAAAAATAAATATGTAACAAATAAGTTCGATGGCTATCATTCATCGTTGAACACAGAGTAACCGAATCACCCCGCAGGCCTGAGAAAATACCTATCGGAATTTTTTATAGGCTAAATTCTAATCGAAATCCCTCGTTATCTCTTTTTCGTTCTTGCTTTTGTGTTCAACAATGTAGCTTTACAAGCTTCACTATTTATTGTTATAAGAACTCTAATAAAACCGTATTAAACTCCTATGATGCGAAAAATGTCTAACGTCTTGAGAAATGGTACAGTTGGCAACGAGAAGAAGGTATGCGAAAATTAACAGAGGTAAGTATTAAAAGCGGCGATAAAACGTCGGCCTTCCAGTCCAGGGAGTCCGGGGTCCAAACCGTGTCACGCACTTCTATTTTTTTGGAATTATTTGTGCGTTTTTAGAAATTAATAAACCACTTGGTTTAACGGTGAAAGGAAACATCGTGAGAGAAACTGCATGCTTGAGAGTTTTCCATAATCCGCACTTGGCCAGAGAGGTAGCCAAACCCTTCTTATTCTGAGAGAAGACCCGTGTTCAGTAGTGAGCCGGCGATGGGATGCTTATGGTGATGTATTATTGCACCGGCGTTACACCGGTATAATCGGTGTTATTGTATTTTTCTCCTTTACAACAATTAACTTTTCTTTTAATACAATAACACCGAAGGTCACTGCATTTGTCTCACGGCTGCGCCACATAGTTAGGATGATAATATTACATAGAGAAGTTCAACGAAGCAATCTAGATAAAACAATCTGTGCGGTAAATGCAGGACAAAAAAGCGACCCGAACTGGCCCACTTAGTTAAGGTCTTATGTTGAAGGGTTGACCATCCTAAACCACGAGATCAAAGTCGTCAGACTACTGTATCTGTCTTTATACTGTGGCTGCGCTTTCGATACAGATTGCCCGTTCATCTATCATGATTAAAGATCTCGCTAGTAACGGGAGCTGGGTAACTTGTACAACAAAAGTCGTTACCCACTGCAATTTTACAAAATCCTTCACAATATAGGTTCCTAAGAATCTTAACAACTTAGCTGGTACGGGCGAAGTTGTGATTGATTGTGGCTAATATATTTTGCAGCTACACTGCACTGAGGAGTAAAAGTCTAGTGGTTAAGACGTCGGCCTCTTAGTCGAGGGGTCGAACCTTTCTTTTCAGAGTTATGTGTATTTTAAGCAATTAAAAAAGCACTTGCCTTAACGGTGAAAGAAAACATCGCGAGGAAACCTGCATGCCGGAGAGTTTTCCATAATGTTCTCAGAGGTGTGCGAGGTCTGCCAATCCACACTTGGCCAGCGTGGCCAAAGCCTTCTCATTATAAGACGAGACTTGTGCTCCAGTATCAGTAGTAAGCCGTCGATAGGTTGTTGATAATCATGATCTTGTTATGCAAGTAACAGATCTAAGGAACAATAAGCAAAAAGAAATAGAAATGAATTAGTTGGTAGTTGATGAACCGGGATCTATACTTAATGAGTTTGAAGAAAATGTAGTCAAAGTGCAAGAACTAGTTTCTAAGTACTATACCTACTTAATCAATCAGCTCGTGTGCGTTAGTTTATAAACCATGGTACTTACCTACTTATGAAATAGTTAACAACTAAAAAAGCTAAATCAACAGACTAAAAAAATTCACTAAAGAATGTTCGACGAGTTCTTATGAAAAAATGCCGATACCGCTATTAAATATCAACTGGCAAAGAAGTCCGAAAGCTTCTTGGAACTAGCAATAAAAGTTCCTTTGCAGCCGTGTAGATTCATAAAAATTCTAGACTAAAATAATACTAGAAAACCAACACCATAGAAAGCATGTATTATGAAGATTAAAATAATGAAAGCAAAATTCTGTACATACATTAATTTCTTCATATATCTTCGTCTTGCAGTGAGGAGTGTATACGATTCCTTTTGCCCGCCCGTGGGCATATATTTCATTTTCACAATTTTCGACTTCATTCGGTGAGCGGCTGAGCTCAAAAGTTTGCAGAAAATAACAATCCGTTGAACCTATGGCACTGTCTTGCTTTTAGTTTTCCCTTCGCTAAATTCTCCCAATTTCGCAGCACTCCTATAATGAAGAGAAAGAAGATTGAAGGCTTATTTACAGGAGGCACCAAGCTACTAGAGGCGCTAACAAGCAACTACTTGAACGGTACAACCACTAGAGTATAACGAAGTCAGTGGGAACACAAATTAGTCACTACAATGTACCTTATTATTAACAATGGAAGGAGGAAAAACTAACTAATTGGTGCACATGCGTAATACAAATTAATGCAAAACAAAATAGAATAGATTATATTGAAGACGAATAAATTAAACTTATTATTATAAATTAAGATCGTTTTATTTGATTCCTGAAGCATAAAGAGTTTAAAAGACGCAAGAGTGAGTACAGCCGGTATCATCTACATAATGGAAATCACTCACGATAGTTTGAGCGCTAAAATAAGTTTAAAGTTGGGATACAAAAAGTTGTAAAATAATGATAGAGTCTAATGGTCCACAATATGTATATCGGCAAGTCTTCGATGAAGAGATACAATGTTAAATAACTCGGTTATTATAATAATTACTTTACATTACAAAGCATTATTTGCGGTCACGCAGTGTACAGTATCTATAACGGTATCTAAAGTTCTAAATTGTAAAGATCTGATACAATTTTGATTGCGCATCTTAGATAGACTTGTGAATGGATTCGCTATTACCAACCATATCAGCACTGGAAACTTGAGTATATTATCAGAACGCATATCTGGCGTGGAATGTTAATGGCATTGAAAATATTTGATTAATATTGTGGAAACTATATCTAACCGTTACTAAATAATTAATAAAGACTATTGAAAATTTTCAATAGTACACAATGTTTTCCCAAAAAATAAAAACTGTGTAAAAGGAATGATATAGGGAAATAGGGAATACAAAGTCGATCGCAAAATCGGTACTAAACAACAAAGAAAGGCGAACGGTTTTTCAACACTTTTTTATAGTTTTGCGAAAGTTGAGATTTTGTACTTCCACGTCGATGATTCTCTTTAATTCCTCTTACTCAAACGAAGTTTAAAATTAACCTCTGTTGCTACGTTTTCCTTTAAAATTCTTAAGAAAAGTTCAAACAAAGCTAACTTATTTATGTTCAAAGATAATGTTATTAAATTAGAAATATTGATGGTTTTAGCAAAGCGTAGTTTTTAGGTCCCATTCCAAAGTCTTAACAAAAGAACCTAAGTGCAACTAAGTCCTGATGTCGGTATAGTCGTCCGTCACAGCTAAAGTTATTTCAGTAACTAAATGCTATCGACTCATGTTTCTTTCTTGCTATGGAACTCTCGGTGGGCGAGTATGATTCGCACTTGGCCGGTTTTTGTTAATTCAAGCTCGTAAATTATTTCGCGGCAAAAAAAAAGATTCTGGCTCGTTACCTTGGAATGAGAAGAAATACCTCCCACACGTTTATCTAATCAATATACCTAGTAAATAACAAAATGATAAATAAATGCAGATCGAATTTGATATCGGCAGGCCGATTGCCGTAAACTGACATGTGACATCGCAATAGAAATATCCTTAAGAACCGTGATCGTTACAGTTGATAAATTTGCTATCGCGGACGACTAATGCACTATATCGCATTTGGTCATTATCGACATTTTGATGACGTATTGGTAGCACGGACCTATTTATAACCCGACTAAATCGAATATCTATGGTAATCACATGGTAATCTAGCAATTTACATGGACATAACAGTCTCCTAAATTTGGCTACGTTACTTATTACAAATAAGTAGTTAGTCTGTGGTACCTAACTATTTAGAACCCCAGACCACAGAGTACAATTTTTTGTTGTTTTTCCTTAGTTTACCCGTTTGTTTTTTGATTAATTCTGCAACTTTGCTTGCTCCTCGGACTCCGGAGACTTAGTTTTTCTCACTGAACTTATACGCAAATGCCTGGGCACTGATTTGCCTAAGTATTGGGACCCTTATTGACGGACTGTGGCTGCTTCGAGAAGTTGTTGTGTGACGAGGTGTGGTAGAAGTTAGACATCGTAAGTTAACAAACGTTATCATTCAATACAAGTAAAGGCTCTCATGCGGGTTTCCTCACGACCTTCCTTTTCCTTCACAGCTAAGCAAGTGATATTTAGTTGTTACAATTGTATTAAACTCCGAAAAGTTAGAGGAGTTTTAACAGCGTTTCATAAAGTACCTATTGTACAAATTGAGTCCATTGCTACTGGTGGTTATGACTTCATAGTAAGTACCTCCACACTACAAGTGCTTTCTCGAGTATGTTTCCTTATGTATCTAGAGCTGCCTAAAACGTTGCTCTTCATATGAAAGTTTGGATGTTTCTTACTCCTTCGTACCACAAATATTTAAAGAAACAATTTGGATTAGCTAAATTAGTAACAAAGATACCATATACACTGATTCTAAAGTCTTCGCAGACAGCGTCATACCTAAACAGAAGCTGGTAGTGCCTAGTGGTATAGATTAAGCAACACAGTCAGTGGTCACTTACTTAGTTATCATAATTTTTTTTCAGGCAAAGGTGATACAGTGCTGCATTCATTTCTTCATCCTGACAAAGATATGGATTGGGATATGTTGTGAACTCGAGCTCTTGGACCCCGTGCAGAGACAAATAAAATAATGAACGGTGCCAGATTAGATTTATAAGAAGCAGATGGTGATATAATTAAAATGTCAAAATCTAATCTACTTTAATAAAAGAAAACATAAAAAATCATCAAACTGTTGTTTTATTTGCCTAAATAATTTAAATTCCAAAGTAATTTCCAAAGCTAAATCAATTAAATCAGAAAATGATTTGACTTTTGGACATTACTTTGGGGAATAATTTTAGAAGTCCCCCGAAGAGCCTAGTGGTTAGGATGTCCACCTCTGAATAATTGAAGGTTGGGGGTTCAATTCTAGGTACTCATCTCTAAGAGTTACGTGCGTTTTAAACAATTAATTATACTTAACTTGATTTAGCGGTGAAGGAAACATCATGAGGAAATCTGCATGCCTGAGAGTTCTCCATATTGTTCTCAAAGGAGTCAAAGGTATACTATTATATGTTCAGCCTGTCGCTGGCTCACTATAGAGTACGGTTCTCTTGAGTGTGAGAAGAGTTTTGGCCATAGTCTACCATGCTGGCCAAATGCGGATTGGTAGACTTCACACACCTTTGATAACATTTTGGAGAACTCTCAGGCGCATGCCTTAGGTTTCCACACGATGTTTTCCATCACCGTTAAAGCAATGATATTTAATTATTTACTTAAAATGCACATAACTGTTCTCCAAGAAGTTATAGGTGCGTGTAAAAAGTACTCTGTGATTCTCATTTCTCAGTGTTAGTATACCTCTATATTTAATGTACTCTGTGCATCAAACCTACTAATGAAAGAGTCATCACATATTCTTTTAAAAGTACTTATGAGACTTATATTAATCTAAAAATGCTTTTATACTATTATACTAGCTTCTAAAATTAATAATTGATTTCTTATCTAGCAGAAGAATTACTATAGCCTTTTTTAATCCCTTTCATAACTTTATTTTAATTAATATGAGTAGTAAAACGATTTGCGGATAGCTTATGTCACTCATAAAAACACCTCTCGAGTTGTTTCAATGAAAACCTCATTTGACGTAAGATTTGTCGAGGTTCTTATATGACATCAAACTTCAAAACGCGTCCGCAATAGCATTTTTCATACAATAAATTTTATCGATAGTGTAAATGAACTGTCAAAACATTTTTTTGTCCACATCTATCCTTTGTGGACTGTCTCACCGAACCGTGATAGGAAAACCATATTTTGACATTGATGCTGTCATTAAATGATAGATGCAGTCGATTCGCAATCGGCCTGCCGACCGACGATCTTTGACATAGATGTATCAAAGTTTATCGTTTTAAAAGAAATACGAATATCAAGAATGAGGGCAGAATTTTAACAAACTCAGATTTGGAATTCAAAATGAGGTATCCTATAGAAATATCTTGCTCATCGATGTCTGTAGCATAACATGATTTTTTAATCACTATGTGACTATGTCAGATCCATAATAACCTAATTAAATTTCTCGCTATCTTAACTTATTACATAATATTCTTACGTTTCTATTATCCTTAAAATAAATTCAAAAAGGGTACAGAGGAAAAAGGCACCGCGAGGACGCTTTGGAAAATACACACATCTGATAAATTTAGACAAAACCGGATCACCATTGCGGCTCGCATTTCTTCACTCCGCACACAAAAATAGGTCCACCTAAATTAAGTATAACTTACCAATTTAAAAAAAAACGGAGATTTGCTAAAGTTAATATGTAGTTATAGTCAAAGTCACCGGCCGGTATATGCTTTCACAAGTTTTGTTGAGAAAAAAACTGGCAGTTTAAAAAATAGTGTTGGTATTTGCTCTATTAAAATTTGGATCGGAATCCTGATTAATCTAAATATATAAAAGGAAAAGGTGACTGACTGACTGACTGACTGACTGAATGACTGACTGACTGACTGACTGATCTATCAACGCACAGCTTAAACTGCTGGACGGATCGGGCTGAAATTTGGCATGCAGATAGCTATTATGACGTAGGCATCCGCTAAGAAAGGATTTTTGAAAATTCAATCCCTAAGGGGGTGAAATAGGGGTTTGAAATTTGTGTAGTCCACGCGGACGAAGTCGCGAGCATAAGCTAGTGTTATAATAAAATACACACCCACTATCGTATGATTTTTCAAATTATTAACTTTTTATAAAGCAAGCTTGAGATTCTGAAGCACGGTTATCGTTAAACGAGTTTTTGTCGATGTAAATTCATTTGAAGTAGCCCCAATAATGATTTAATCTTTGAACACGTCCCAAGATTGATAAATTGATACGAAGCACAATACAATATCATTTGTAACAATATTGTGAGCGCTACTATAAACGTTTTTAAAATTAATGATGATTTGTATTTTGCTTTATCCTCTATTGTAAGCTTCTATTTGTTGTCTTCAGTAATTTGTTAGACTATTTTGTTACACTAATGCAAATATCAGTTCTAAAATTCTAAATTAATGGACACCCACGATTCAGCAAAATTCTAAACCGAATGCCTTTGTCATAGCTACAACTAAAGCTTTTCAATTTTAATAAATGTTGTCCTAAGATTTGATAAAAAAATTATGTCGAAAGTTAGCTTGTTTGTTGTTGTTTTGATAAAATAAACAACTTAGGTGAGCATTCAAAAATACGATTGCTTGTTAATTCAAGTTCCAAGTAAACAAGTAACAAAGGACTGGAAACAATTGCTGCGTAGGAAGACCATTTCGCAATATAACAGTGATATATCAATTTGTCTGCACAAACTAAAGAGCAAAAACTACCACGATTACGTAACCATAATCGCTCTTTATAATGCCAAGTGCCAAACCAATTCAAATAAATGGCACTTTAGTAATTGCCTGATTGACGGCTAGTAGAAGTACTTGTTATGTGCAGACCATGTTTGTTTTAGCAGTTTTTGCTACAGGTTTTTTAATATTCAAGCGATTAAAAGGGCAATTTAAAGATTTGATTTTAAGTGGTCAATTTGCCTAAAGGCCAATTATTTTGGCTGCCTTTAAGCAGTTGAAGATTTTTATAACAAAATATCATATCTATATATCATATCATATCTCTATATGACTTTGCTACTTGACACTAATGGATTTAAATTATCATTAAAACTTTCAAGCTATTTTGAACCGTTAATGGTCTATGCTTTGGCAATTATACTACATATCACCAGTTTGCAATGTGTCTCACTCTTAGCAATAATCTACTAAATTATCTAATTAATGTAGGTATACTTTAGCATGTCAGTTGAAGTGCTCTAATATTCGATTTGTTAGTTTAGAAATTGCTAATTTATAGACCCGAAATGTCATTGATTTTAACTTAGTAGACAGCTTCCAGAACTGTTAACATACTAAAATTCCTGTAGTTGATAAATATTACAACATTAGTCATATCATAAATGGGTCAACAATCATGCGTCCTATTTAATATTAGTAAGTAAATACACGATAATGATAATGTACCGAAATCTCTGAACAGACGAATTGTTTTGTTAGTTGAGAGGTCAACGTTGCGGCTATCAATCATGGCAACTAGAAAACTAATGTACCTACCAACACCGGCGGCTATAAAATTGATAGGCAAGAAACAAAAATGTTTTGTAATCGTTAGAAAGCTTCAGTGAAAATAATGATACTCTTTTGTTTTATTACTGCTACATACATATTAAATTATAATATGTATGTAGCAGTAATAAAATCAAAGAGTATCATTATTACATACACACATATCTACTTAAAGCTTTTTTGTTTAAGTTTACAGCATTATTAGTTTAATTGCTAACTTATTTCACTATGGATGCATGCAGTCTGATTTGAAACCCGAAATAATCTATTGGGGGTGCTATGTCAAGAAATCTTCAATAACAGTACCGAAGTGGGTAATTGTTGAATGTTGGTGAAATACACTCGTGTCTCGAAAAGCATGTAAATCTTGCGTCTGATCTCTCTCCGTATTTCAGTGTCATCGGAATATGAGAGTGCAGGGAATAGAGAGTGTACCTGTGTTTGCACACACACTTTTGCATTTGATGTCCTCCTGCAACGATTGACTGCCGTGGTCGAAATTCTGTAAGTCGTGGTAGAAGTTTATAAGCTGTATTTTTGCAAACTAAACTTTCGCATACATTAGGTCCTCCAAATTGGAGCAGAGATCATGTTCTACCTGCGCCGTTTCGCAAATTTTTCCGTTTCTTTCAACCCAAATGAGACTTGATTCTTTTTTAGCAGCTTTACTTTGCCTCAAGTCGAGGCTTCTCGGCTTGAGGCTACTCTGAAAATAATAGGGATAGCTGCAAGCAGTATTATTCATTAATTTCCTTTAGTTCCCCAAACACTGTTCATGTTGCATAAATGATGTTTACATATTAATCTCGTCCGACAACTCAATGTGCTCTCGGAGGTACGAAACGGGAATACGTGCACATTACTCTTGTCAGTGTCGGACATAGATCCAACTCCAGTAACAGATTCAGGTCAACACGAATGAAATAATAGTAACAACGAGCAGGCTCTGAATACGAAAATTGTACATAATATAAGCGGAGTACTTTCATTTGTGGGTCAATTTGTCTTTTGTTATGCTTAAGTATGGTTCAAGAGCGGAATTAATGAGAAATGCCACTTTTGTGAATCCATACCCATTCTAATATTATAAATACGATAGTGTGTCTGTGTGTCTGCTAGCCATTCACGGCCTATCCGTTCAACTGATTTTGATCGAATTTGATAAAGAGATAGCTTAGTTAGGAAAGGCATTCCGAACCAGTGGTAAATGAAATATCTAACGATTCAAAAGCACTTGTAAAAGTTTACTTGAATAAAAATACTTATATTCTATTCTATTCTTATCCCGGAAAATCAAAGAGATCCCACGGGATTTTTAAAAATCTAAATCCACGCGGACGAAGTCGCGGGCATCATCTAGCTCTATATAAAAAAGGCAACCTTATTTACAGTGGAGGCACCCGCGCTTGCCTACACCGGGTTAGCGCGGGGGCTGTGCGGGTGTGCGGGGCGTTCCCTCACCGATTGCCATTTCAATCCGCCGCGTACTATAGTTTCATTCGCATTTGAATATTAAGCAACTAATGCCAATGTTTGGTTGCCAGCGGGGCGATTGTCTAAAACCTGCATCAATCATTATTACAATCTCAATTGTTCTGATTGGCTGAATTTGTGCGATTCTTGTTGCAACAATGCATTGTGGCTAATAGTGAGCGAGCATTAACCAATCAGAGATGATTGCGATCGTGACATTGTAGCTGTCAAACAACCGCGGTAGGGCCATTGATTTCCGTAAAGTTACACGAGTTTAAAGTTTTGTATGTAAATCTTTGAGCCCGAACTTCAAAACAAAATATTTTAACGGGAATCTAGAAAACGTCAGACAGAGATCTTAGAACGTAGCTATCTACAAAATTTCATTGTGTTTGCTTGGTTAACATTCAAATGAGAGCGAAAGTAAGTACGTTTCGAGCGCACTACGATAAACCCCTCATTAATGTCCATAAATACATAAAATACATTAATTAATTAGAGAGTTTTGATTTATATTCGCTTTCAAGTCTAAAGTTAACCAAAATGTTTAAATACCTACATGAACAAAATAAAGTATGGTTCTCGAGAACTAGGAGATTGCCTGAATGAAATCACGATAAAAGAGAAGTTTAATGTACACTTTGCGAATGCATTATGTAAAATGAACGCTACACAAACGCAATTACGCCATAAATTTTAAGAGACACAGAATAGCGCATAATATTCCGTATGCTACCAAGGCCCGTGTGTACTGAGAATTTAATGCATGACAAACACTTGATGCAAATTTTTCAAAAACATTCACAAAGAACCGACTTGTGACTAAAGTCTGGTACGAAGAGGATTTTAATTTGAGTATATGTTAAGTGTACTGAATGCAACTTCGCATGTAAGCGACTAGATAATCTACCTGATGATACTAACATAGTAAATTTTAGATATCCATCTCTAAACACTCTTTCTTTAAACATTTATGGAAATACTTGATGATGCCCGCGACTACGTCCGCGTGGATTTAGGTTTTTAAAAATCCCGTGGGAACTCTTTGATTTTCCGGGATAAAAAGTATTAAGCCTATGTCACTCTCCAGGTTTTTATCTATACCTATGCAAAAAATCACGTCAATCCGTTGCACCGTTGCGAAGTGATTGAAGGACAAACCAACAAACCAATAAACCAACAAACAAACACACTTTCGCATTTATTATAAGGGTATCTAGTATCTACTCATTATAATAAGGGTACCGATTAGAAGTAAAAACTGCGTGAGATTACCTAATTAGCGTTCAAATCAGTATCAAACAAAGGTTAAAATAAAAACGTATTAAAAAGGCAACTAGCCAAAGTTAAAGGGAAAAGTTTATCAGTTGAAGACTGGGATCATACGAAAGTCATAACTGGATTGACTGACTGACTGACATATCAATGGACAGCTAAATTCGCTGTGTTTAGAAACTCGAGATATTGCATGATGGTTTTCTGTACAACGTAGGTAGACCTCACTCAAACCTCGGTTATGCATTCTCAAAAATTACACCCGAGCAAAACCGGGGCAGCTCCGCTAGTTAATAATAGTATTATGTAATAATAATACTACTATGTACCTATACGTCTATCATAGACAGAGCCGAAGTTTATATTTCGGGATATAAATATTTTGGAATTAAATATAATTAACATTGCGTCAGTGTTAGGTAACTGAGCAATACCTAGAAATTTAAACTCCAAAAGATTAGTGAAAGAGTATTCTCGCAAGAAATACTCGTGAGAATAAGAAATTGAACGAAACTGGACTTACATCTCCGAGTATAAAATATCTGTATTATCTAATTTATCTAAATAGCACTATTATACGGTATGTAAATGCAATATTATTATCAAGATAGCTTTTATTTAGCAAAACTTTTAAAATTCAAATCATAGACCAGTTTTTTAGGGTTTCGTACTTTAAAATTAAAAAGGAACCCTCATAGGATCACTTCTGTCTGTCCGTCGGTCGTATCTGTCTAGAAAACCTATAGGGTACTTCCCCTTTACGTACAATCATGAAATTTGGCAGTCTTTGGCACAAGTAAAGGAATAAATCCGAAATCCGTGAATTTGTGGTCACTTACATTACAAAAAGTATTAAAATATGTACATGAACAAATAATTTGTCTTTTCAATTTTCACAGTAAGATAACTAGGTATACCAACTGGGATATCATATAGGAATTTACTGTACATTCAAAAACAGATTTTTATTTATTTTAATACATGTAGTTTTTGATTTAACATGCAAAATGTCGAAAAAAATACTCGAGTACGGAACCCTCGGTGCGCGAGCCTGAGTCGCAATTGCCCGGTTTTTATATATGTATTCGTACCTACTTATTTCAAAGAGCATTCTTACACAACTCGTTATAATTTGCGAATCATTTTAAACACTGACGCCTGCGCAGGTTTATTGACGTATTTATTGATATGACTGGTTCTCCTTAATCGGGCGTTATATGGTTTCTACGCCTGTACTACAAATGCCTACGCTGATCTGCCCTTACTTTTATCTGGTACCTATCTACCTACTATTTGCGATGATTAGATTCAAAAGTTTGAACTCTATTATGTTGTGGGCTCTATCACCATCGTGATCACCGTCATTTATATGAATAACTTCCACTTCCTATGAATAACGGAGTCTATTAATATTCTCATTGTACTTTTGGGACGCAAGGTATTGTTTAAAACTCTAACTAAGAGTTTAAAATGGAATAAACATGAGTTTCGTTTCTATATTCTTTGTTAGTTTCTTTGCTTATAAAGGGTTTTTCAATAGGGACCCTCAAACTTTGACAGCGTATAGCTCTTATAGCAGCCATCTTGGTTAAGCAATAGCTGTCAAATTTGACAAGTATGTTTATTTAGTCTTGACATTTTACCAAGGAACCCTACACGCTTCGACAACGCAATGAAATCGTTATAGTAGCAAATTCAGAACTCTGTTCCCCAAACGTTCCGTGCGTTGCAGGCATTCGACATGGCCACTCTGCGGAGTCCACTGTTGGTCCACCACTCCGGACGAAAAATCAATGCAAAAAGCCTGCGTCCTTTCCCGGGGTGCAAGCTACCTCTGTACCTAATTTCGTCAAAATCGGTTAAACGGATGGGCTGTATAAAACTAGCAGACAGACAGACTTTCGCATTTATACATTAGTATGGAATATGGATTAGTATTTACTATTTTTCCTGTTCCCTTTTAAATGTATGCTCAGTAAAGGGCTAATGGTAATGACCTTTACCAATGGGTACGTAATTTCTTTTCGAGCGTATTTTCTTTGTGTCCAAGCCATCATTGCGGTGGTCTACGAGCACTTTTGCTTTAAGTAACATAAGCTGGCACAATATGGTGGAATTTTAATGCGAGACGTCTAACTTTTATGTTTTTTACTGCGTGCGTATGCGCATAGTGTTCCAGACATTACATTATAGTGGCAGAAAGTTACGACTTTGACCGCTTACCCGAAGGTAAGCTACTTTATACCTTTGATTTTAATAAGCGGCGACCCTCTTATGTTACCAATAGCAGTTTTTTCGTAAGTTTATTGCCTACTAGTTAAATCGCCCCGGCTTCGTACAGGGGACCTAAATATTCCCATAGACAAATATGAATGTGTCAGCAATACCCATATTATAAATGCGACAGTGTCTTTGTTTATTGGTTTGTCCTTCAATCGCAACGCAACGGAGCAACAGATCGACGAGATTTTTTGCATAGGTATAGTTAAAGACCTGGAGAGTGACATAGGCTACTTGCCGCTTTTTTATGCCGAAAAACAGAGCTTCCACGGGAATTTTAAAAACCTAAATCCACGCGAACCAAGTCGCGGCCATCAGCTATAGTCTTAGTGGTGAAATGTTGAAAAAGAAGAGATTGAAGTCAAGCACGACTGTAATCAATAAAAACCGGCCAAGTGCGAATCGCGTACTGAGGGTTCCGTCATATTTTATCCACATTTTGCACGACAAATCAAAAACTAATTACTAGATCTCGTTCAAACCAATTTTCTTTAAATTAAATTAAAAAATAAAATTACTTTTTAGTTTTATCATTCTCTTATTTTAGAAGTTACAGGGGGGGGGGGGGGGGGGAATACACATTTTACCACTTTGGAAGTGTCTCTCGCGCAAACTATTCAGTTTAGAAAAAAAATGATGTTAGAAACCTCAATATCATTTTTGAAGACCTATCCATAGATAAAGCCACACGTATTGGTTTGATGAAAAAAAATTTTTTGAGCTCCAAAATTTATTGTTTTTTTTTTTCTATTTTTGTGTGAACTTACCAAGTTTCAGCAGTACTATAGCTCTTATAGTTTTGAAAAAAAGTGGCTGTGACATACGGTCGGACAGACAGACAGACATGACGAATCTATAAGGGTTCCGTTTTTGCCATTTGGCTACGGAATCCTAATAAACTGGATCCACAGTTCAGATGACTACTAAACAAAGTTACAAACAATGTACTATGCTAGTTAGATTTATCAAGGAGAGTTTGTCTGTCCGAGGCCAACGGCTCCTACGCGGAGTAGGCATCGTAAATCTAGAACTTGTCTAGACTTAGCTGCTGCCAGCTAAACTGAAACTAAGTGCCAAATTCGTGGGTGCAACAACCGATAGTGGTTATGAATTTTGATTGCAAATAATAATTTACCGTAATACATTTGTATATTATCATAATTAAGTGGTCCAAATTTAAAAAAAACCGGTCAAGTGCAAGTCGGACTCGCACACGAAGGGTCCCGTACCATCGCATAAGAAATAACGCTTTAATTATTTTGTGACTAGCTGATGCCCGCGACTTCGTCCGCGTGGATTTACATTTTTCAAAATCCCGCGGGAACTCTTTGATTTTCCGGGATAAAAAGTAGCCTATGTGTTAATCCAGGGTATAATCTATCTTCATTCCAAATAACATACACACACACACACACACACATACAAACTTTCGCCTTTATAATATTAGTGTGATGTAAGTAACCACAAATTCACGGTTTTAGGATTTTTTCCTTTACTTTTGCTACAGGCTAGGTAATGGAAAGTACCCTATAGGTTTTGATTACCTTTTCATGACAGACACGATAGATATACAGACAGACGGATAGAAAGTTAACAAAAGTTTAAATATTGGTGGTCTGTATAACCAGAAGGTTTGTCCTTCTGTTATGCTGAGCAAAATGCATATAGAATAATCACCAGAACTTCCGTTAAACTGACTCTTCTATTGGCAACTAGCTTATGCTCGCGACTGCGTCCGCGTGGACTACACCAATTTCAAACCCATATATTATTTTCATCCCTTTGCGGCGCTTACGCACTGCACTTCTTAGCGGATGTCTACGTCATAATAGCTGCATGCCAAATTTCAGCCCGATTCGTTCAGTAGTTTGACCTGTCAGTTCAGTCAGTCAGTCAGTCACCTTTTCCTTTTATATGTTTTGTACACTGTGTATCTACACAGTGTTGAAAGCAGGTAAACAAATGTCACTATTATGTATAGCTAACAAATTGGTTGTTTTACACTTTACACGCTGATATTGCCAGAAGACAGTAATTAAGATTCTGCAAACCAGACGTTTAGCTCATAACATAGCTCATTTTAGCGATCGTACTGCCAGATACCCATATATTTCAATAGATATCTTAATTTCTATTAAGTATTTGCTGTATACCTATTTATGAACCTCGACTCGGGTTAGTAACACGAATACATTTGCATTAAATCGTTTAATTTATTTGCATTTGTGATCAATCTTTAATCAATTAGTCATGCAGTTGAAAATTATGTTAAAATGTTTATTCAAATTGTGATGTATTCGATTTTAATTCAACAGTTTTTATTTGACATTGATACTCGTTTCAGTGCATTTACATATTCGCCCTCGTACTCGTCTCGTCTCTTCACTCGTCTCGTATGATCTCGCTACTGCGCGAGTCTGAGATGCGACCATAGATGAATGAACAGCTGATAGAAATCTTGCGCCCTACTTCGCGACACGGTTCGCCCCTTGTGTGAATGATTAATTTCTTAAGGTACATTAAGGGGTATTTACAGATTCGTCAGTAAACTTAACATGAACTACCTGTTCATGCATTCGTCTCCGGTCTCCGCAGAGTGCAGTAGCGAGATTTTGCGCGACTTGACGACCTGCAGCACGATGCGTTTCGTTCTTTGCCGTAATGGCGTATATATGTAAATGAAGGGTAATCATTTATCGCACGCAATGCATTTTTTATCTCTGAAAATGCGTGTGAGATCAGTAACAAGATTCAGCCGCATCGATATAATCGTAGGCATGCTGATGATATCAGCAGAGGTCAGCGCTGAGGTATCCTCTGCTAACTTTGAATAATAACATACTACTTCGTGCGCAAGGATTTAGATATCCAAAAATACTGTGGAAACTCATTGATTTTCCGGGATAAAAAGTAGCCTATGTCATTCTCCAGGTCTTTAACTATACCCATGCAAAAATCACGTCAATCCGTTACTACGTGATTGCCACCAATTACGTGATCCACGTGATTGGACCAACAAACCAATAAACTAAGAAACCAACAAACAAATACACTTTCGCATTTATAATATGGGTAGTAATTATGTACTAAATAATGAACTAATGGATTTTTACGGTGTGGCTAGGGTTGCCAACTTTTATAAGAAGAAATAGAGTATATATTATGATTTCAAAGAAGGTAAATAAAGAGTACGGATTTCCAAAAAAGATTATCATTTATTTTATATTTTTAAAAAGGTACACAATGAAAAATTCGCGTTAACTTAACCTCAAAATCCTTCTCAAAACAACTTGTAACATGACATTGACATAATGACATTAGTGGCTGCGTTCAGAATCATCCAAATTAGTGGATACCAATATATTAACAGTCGACCTTTTTGGTTATGATAATGGGTTTGCATAATATTACATGACTGGCACTAATATAGTAAACATTCTGTAAAAAAAACAATTTAGCATAATCGATTGTTCGGGCTAACGTCGACTAAACACGTGAGTAAAGCCGGGTGTGTGATATTACCTAGGTATATAATATGGGAATCACTCACGACAGTTTAAATGCTAAAATAATCTATTAGTAAGTGTTATAGAGTATAGAGTACACCTACATGATATAGAGTACAATATTCTATTTTAGAGTACGGTTGGCAACCCTAGGTGCGGCCGATGCTCATGCGAGTTACAAGTCTTGTAGATGGAGATGGTGTGCTCTCCTTTAGTTAATTCCAGGTTAATTCGGTGCTCGCTAAACCTTTAACCTTGCCAAGGTCTTAGGTAAATTGAAAAGGGAGGATAGGTAAGTACCTGAATAAAGTAAAAGTCCTTTTCTCATTTCGTTTATTAAGAAGAAGATACCTAAAGATCCCAAGATTAAACCTTATCTCTTTATTTTTTGTGAATAGGTATACTTATTTAAGTCATACAGATACAACCTTAAAGTAAACACTAATACAGCTTTATCAGTACCCTTATTATAAATGTGAAAGTGTGTTTGTTTATTGGTTTGTCCTTTAATCACGTCGCAACGGTGCAACGGATTGACGTGATTTTTTGCATGGGTATAGATAAAGACCTGGAGAGTGACACAAGAAAAAGGACATTTTTATCCCGGAAAATCAAAGAGTTCCCACGGGATTTTAAAAAACCTAATTCTACGCGGACGAAGTCGCGGGCATCAGCTAGTCTTGTATAATAAAATCTTTCGGAGCTTTTCATTAATTTCGAAACCAAAAATCGAATTGATTGAATGAACTTTATGTGGGACTATTTTTAGATTTTTTTCAGAAACCTTATTTCATCTAAATTGAAGTCCCACGTACCATTTCTTATCCTAATCGGAATCTCATTCAGTTGTATACAGAACAGATTATTTCATGAATATTTTAAATAGCAATTTGGAGCCTCCGAATCAACCATCTCATGCAAATCTTGCCGGCTCTTGGTAATTTTATTTATAAAGCTGCGTATAGAAAGTTTTTTTAAAACGCTGGTTATTATTGGAACATGTCTAACTAATGGTGGGTACACACTCATTGTGTGTATATCTACAATCTACATAGTAGGTACATTTAACATTTTGTTTATTACGAAAAAACAAACTGCTGAGTTTCTTGCTCTTCATCAGTACCCAGTGGTTTGTTGGTTTGTCCTTCAATCACGTCGCAATAGTGCCACGGATTGACGTGATTTTTTGCACGGTTATAGATAAAGACCTGGAAAGTGACATAGGCTACTTTTTATCCCGGAGTTCCCACAGAATTTTTAAAAACCTAATTCCACGCGGACGAAGTCGTGGGCATGACCTAGTATTATCATAAGTACAAGTTGTCCTACATGAAAATAAATAAATTCATTTCAATTTATTTCACGACAAACGTCGGCAAACGTCGCTGGTTTTAAATTGACAATTATCACTTTATTAGCTGGCACCTCTCCGAAAAATATTATTTTGGCATTTTAATAGACTTTGAAATTATTCATATATTCTATTATTATTGGTATATGGTATATGGTATATGGTATCCGTATGGAGCCTAGTATATTATAATATACTAGGCTCCATACGGTACCATATAGCACATCTAAGTGCTTACTTTTACCAGTAGGACAAGTTTAATGTAAAAAGAAACAAACTACCAAATATGGAGCAAAAGAATGAAGTGCACACTTAGTATCCACCTATTTAGGCAGATCTACATGTAGCCACACCTTAACATTGCAAAAGGTAATCTCAGAGCTCCTGGTTGAAATCTAAATTATTTAGATAAGCTTACCCATCTTTCTAATTATGTTTAGCATGAATAACAAGGCAAGGAAAAGAAAATAAGCTTTTTGGAAACATCAGGTTCATTTGTATTTAGATAAGTTTTTCATGATTATTTAACACTGCAATAAACCGCTAAAGGAATGTTGTTCTATTCATACAAAAATCTCTCCCACGCTTAAAAGCTTGCGCTAGATAAAGGTACACCAACAGTCCAACGGGTTATAGAACTAAGGATGACCGTTCGTATTTCAGTACATCGGCTACACCAATGAACGATTGAAAGCATTATTTCTTTACGATTATAGATTTTCATAATTTTTGGCTCTAAAGCTTTTGTGGGCCCGGGTCTGTTACAGCCAATATCTCCATCCATCACTTTTTGTGCTTAGCTTGCTTCTTTAGTTAACTCTACTACTCTTTTTTTAGGGTTCCGTATCTCAAAAGGAAAAACGGAACCCTTATAGGATCACTTTGTTGTCTGTCTGTCTGTCGGTCTGTCAAGAAACCTACAGGGTACTTCCCGTTGACCTAGAATCATGAAATTTGGCAGGTAGGTAGGTCTTATAGCAGACATTAGGGGAAAATCTGAAAACCGTGACTTTGTGGTTACATCACACAAAAAAAATTAAATTGTGGTCATGAAAACTAAAAATAAGTATTTTAAATTTTCGAAATAAGATAACTATATCAAGTGGGGAATCATATGAAAGGGCTTTACCTGTGCATTCTAAAACAGATTTTAATTTATTTTTATGCATCATAGTTTTTGAATTATCCTGCAAAATGTCGAAAAAATACGACTGTAGTGCGGAACTCTCGTTGCGCGAGCGTGACTCGCACTTGGCCGGTTTTTTTTTAAATATAGATAGCGAGCAAACGAGCAGTCGGGTCACCTGATGTTAAGTGATGTTAAGTGTCTCTCCAGTCTATTATCAGGATCTCGTCACCAGGGCGGAAAGCTACAGAATAGCAGTTCAGACGGCAGTTCTCGCACCATTAACACAAGAGGCGGAATAGCTTGGCACCGTAATCGCGGACCAACAGGTGTTTGAGAGAGGATCCGGACAGCGAAGCACTGATTGTGAACGTGTGCCCTAGAAATAGGAAAAAGTCACAAGGGGCAAGGACGGAGATACCTAAGAAATTGTAGAGAGTTAAGAAGGCGGCCTCGGGAAACACGCCTAGAGCAAGTAGGTACGGGGGCCTTTTAGCAATTAAGCCTATATAAGCGAGAGATTGGTGGGTCCATGGGAGGTGGAGGGTCCCCGTCTATCTAACGCAGGTTCGGCTCACCAACAGTCTATGGCGTCATGCTCTATTATGGTTTAAGATAAGAAAGTAACTTTAAGAAACTATGCATGTATATACTAACTTGTAGATACACAAGATAGTAGGAAAGTGAACTATACAGATAGGTGTAAAGGCAGTCTCATTGCTTATGCAATCTCTTACAGATAGTGTCGTTTATAGTGTTGATTAGGTACTTAAAAAACTTTATTCCAGTTACATATATTTAATAATACAGAACGGAAGGAATGTCATGTCGAGTCGACACGGACGACGTGCCATTAAAAACAGTTTCATAAAATTTATTGATTGCAAAAATGCCAGACAGATATTTTTCCATGGGAATAAATCTCCCGTTCCTGTCGCATATTTTTGTACGTAAAATATGGTGAGATAACATGTGATACTTTCGTTTTATTAATATTTGTATCAATATTTTGTTGGTTCGTTTATTCAAATGGAAGTTCACAGATTCGTGTTCGTTATTGATATCAAAAACGAATTTTGACAAAACCTTCAGACCTTATGATGTTTTCAACTTTAGGTAGGTACCTACAGTACCTATAGCAAGGGCACGCCCCGCACATCCCCCGCGCTAACCCGGGGCGGGCGAGCGCGGGTGACATGCTGGTGTACTGGGCGTCCCCCCGCCTTCCCCGATTGCTACCTCAACCTGTCGCGGACTATACCTAGATAACAATTCCAACAGAGACATTTTCATTATAATATTTCAAAGCATAAAAAACTAAACCAAAATTGTTTACTGTCAGAAAGTCTACGACTAATTTTTCTTAAATTTTTTGTCTTAAATATACAAAATTATGCAAAAAAAAACCATACCTGCATAAACTAGGATAGATAGGTACATCAGTAATGAGAAAAACATCTTTGAGTTACATAAAGATAAAATAAAAAGATTGCAATTGAATAAAACATTAATAATGTTGAATTAGCGATGCATGTAATAAATCGATGGGCTATTCAATAATAAGTTACATTTTACAATCGAAGAAATAAAGACTGTTGTCGTACTCATTAGCTTGCATACAGTGCTATCGGTTATCGTTAATAAATTGTCCCGGTTTTATTATAGCAAAGAAATAGGAGCAACAATGATATGCGTTTACTTTTACTGATAATGTTAAAGTAGAACAGTAAATGGTAATTATACTAGAGTAAGTTACAATAAATTCTATGTAATTGATCATTATAATATTACTAAACAATAACCGCATGCCTTCATCCACGTGGATTTAGGTTTTTTTTAAACGTTTTTCACGTGGGTACTGATAATAACATTAGTATCGCTCTTTCATCGATATTTTAAAAGATTTCTAATTCAATTCTTTTTAATTCAGGCAAATGGAGCTTTTAGATCCTAGTCTTTGAAACCTATCTTTTTTCTATATATAAAAATGAATCGTTGAATGTGTTGCTGATCGCAATTCTCGAGAACAGCGCAACCGATTTCGCTAATTATTTTTTAATATTCCTTGAAGTACGAGGATGGTTCTCACGGAGAGAAATTTAAAAAATTGTAAGTATTAAAAAAAAAGAAACGACTGTTAGGCGGTACGTAGTTCGCCGGGTCAGCTAGTTACCTATATAATAATGTTTTGTACCTTAAATTTCTTCCCAGGCATTTCCAGCTATCTTTAGATACAACCACGATACAAGCTATAATAATCAGTGCTGTAAAAAAGGTTTTGGAAGGTCATATTAACTAGTTGCTACACTATATTGTAGGCTTAGTGGCTGTTTATAATTCAGCTGCATACCCTTTCTCTTGTTGGGATGATTAAGGAAATTTCTTTCTAAACTTTTTAAGCAAAGTCACAATTTTTGCAGTTTATTTTTAAAAGAAGTGGATCAGTCATTCTTTAAGTACAGAGCCAATATAATATTTTTTTTAAACGCATTATATAACTCCGAAAGGTTAGACGTGCATGCGCGGGATCGAACCCCCGACCTCCCGAATAGGAGGCGGACGTCCTAACCACTGGGCTATCACGGATCTACAGTGTGCTACATTCACCTACATTTTTTGCCAGTAGTATCTCCATCTGAAAAAGTAAATGGTCACCCTATTGAAATGTACCTACATTGTTTGTAAGAATTAATTATAAGTCATTGGCGTGCCGATAAGTGAGTTTTTCTCCTGATAATATAATCATTGCGCTGGTGCAATTAGGAGAGCCAACAAGATGCAATACACAGATGCGAAATTATCTGTACAATAGAGCACGCTAAAGGTTACTATGAGTCAAATAAGATGGATAATGGCGCCGATTCTGTTGTCTATATCTAAACTTTTAGAATATATCTGCATCCTTTTCTTTTTAATATTGCAAAAAAAGGACGAAACATGAATTTAAGACTAAATTTAAGACACGCTGTAGCAAAATTTAAACAATAGGCTGAATAAATAAATAAATTTAAACACTCTCTCTAAATTAAATTTAAAACTGTCAAACTGTATTTCTGTCCTCTAAAATTTAGTTGTGCTCAGAATAAGTATCAATGTTGCTCAATGTAAGGAGCTGTTGAGAGTTTGAGAGTTATCATTTTTTTTACTTTTAATTGGAAACGGTAAAAAAATATTTATAATTACTATTTCCAAAAATGTTATGTACTCAATTGTTTTTTTGTTTTTTAATGCAGTTTATTTTTTAAGCGCTATAATTACATTATTGATCCTGTCGCGACTAACATTGCCAACTCTTTTTCAGTACACTCGGAATAAATCTATCCTTCTCACATTTTAGCTTAGTTCTTGCCTCGAAGATCGTATCACGTCGATCTAAGTTAGTTACTGATTGTGATTACAAACCATCTACGATGGATGAAATTCTTTCAACGCAGACTTTTATAGCAGATAGAGTTGCTTTAGATCAATCTAGATAAAGACGTATTCAGTCAGTCCTTAATCAGCACTTCGCATTGAAGTTGACCGGAATCGAATTCGTAAGGAAAAAGCTTGTCGATAAAGCTATGTTAGTACTTAGTACAGGGGAAATAGTTGAGAAAAAATGTTTTATTTTTTTAATAAACTAGTGTTTGGATGCAATCAGACCTACTGGAAAGTGATGATGCAGCACTAATGAGTGTTTTTATTTATTCATTTCCATGTTACAAAGTAATCTTATACCTTGAAGAGGAGAAATCTGTACCTAGGTCATACATAATTGACTAATGCCCGGTTTCTGAACTCGTCAGTTATGTTCTCATTAACTGTTAATTCAATAAAGTTATGTATAGGATATTATCGGACCAAAAGCGCTGTTGAATAGATAAACCGTCTTTAAAAACACCTCAGAAACCGCCCGGTTTAGGCTGTGCATTGATAGCACTTGTGCCCACAAGTGATCTATCAATGCAAAGCCTAAACCGCTGTGTAGTAAAGGTTTTGTAACTTAAAGTTTTGACAGTAGGTTCTTTTGATAATGTATTTTTTAAGTTATATCTATGAAAATCGGTATTTATTAAAGTTGTATGTTCAAAATAAAGTAATAGGTACGTATTTCACAATTTTCAGACATTCGACCCCTAAGTGAGTTAAATAGGGGATGAAAGTTTGTAGGAAAGACCAACATTAAGAAGTTTATAGGTACAGGATTTTTAGAAATTCTCCGCGAAGTGGGCGGACAGGATGACTAAGAGAATCTAAATACAGTACGCGACAGGTGGAGATGGAAATCGGGGTATAAGGTGGCGGGACGCCCCGCACACCCGCACGTTACCCGCGCTACCCCGCACCGGGTTAGTGCGGGGGCGTCGCCACCCCAATGCGATGTCGACCTGTCGCTAACTATACATGAGGCATAATCTAATTGAAGGTTTATGTACATGTCATTCACGTTAATTAACATCAAATAACTAATCTCTCTAAGCCCAAACTCGGCGCCACAAGCCCAACCGGTTTACTGAATGTAGGTTACATTAGCATACATATGGACATCAAATTATTATAATTGTTTAACGATTTGTAATTGCTCGAAACGCTTCCTTATTGGAAACCTTTTAATAGAGCGCCTTTTATGGAACGGTTAGTGGGCTGCTTAAAAGCTCTTTAACTCTTGCACTTACTCGTTTTCTAATTAAATATTTTAGATCTATAGTACGCGACAGGCCGATTTGGCAATCGGGGTGTGGACGCCCCGCACTCTTACAAAGCCCCCGAGCGGGATAGCGAGGGTGACGTGCAGGCGTGCGAGCCCCCCCCCCCCCCCCCCCCCCGCCTCTTACCCCGAATGCCATCTCGACCTATCGCGTACTATACTTAGCTGTTAAAAACGTCATCATCATGATGAACCCATCGCCGCCGGCTCACTACAGAGCACGGGTCTCCTCTCCGAGGGAGAAGAAGTCTACCACGTAGTGCGGCTTGGCAGACTTCACACGCCTTTGACGCCTTTAAAAAGGGACATTATGGAGAACTCTCAGGCATGCAGTTTTCCTCACGATGATTCCTTCACAGTTAAGCAAGTGATATTTAAACAACTCCGGAAATTTAGGGGTACGTGCCCGGGATCGAACCCCTGGCCTCGTTAACCGACGAGGTGAAAAGCTTAGCAAAAGCGATATATCAATAGGTATAAATAAATCGAAGTGTCTATCTGTGATTTCAAAAATGCCTTTTATAACGCTCATGCTTCCACTTTTCTAATGAAATGTTTTGTACCTACTTAGGTGTTAAAAGCTTAGCAGAAGCGAAATATCGATACCAATAATTCGTACTTCCATACATATTATAAATGCGAAAGAGTGTCTGTCTGTCTGCTAGTTTTTCACGACTCATCCGTTCAACCGATTTTGACGAGTTTGGTACAGAGATAGCTTGAAGCCCGGGGAAGGGCAGGCTACTTTTTATCCCGGAAAATCAAACAGTTTCCACGGGATTTAAAAACCTAAATCCACGCATACTAAGTCGCGGGCATGCTAGTTAAAAATGAATTGAAATGTCTATCTGTGATTAAAATAACGTATTTTATAAAGTTTATTTTATTCTGATTACGTTCATTTTATTCAGGTATTTATTTATACATTTTTATAAATGAACATAAAATACCAACAATTCATTCCTGTCTATTTTGAGTAATGGTTCAAGTAATACAGAATAGTTTTATTATTCTACTAACCATTTGTAAGCTCAAATATTGGTTAGTCCGTTTATTGTTTGAAGATGTATTGTTTGCATCCAAGATTTATTTGCTTTTCGTGTCCATAAAACCGTTTCCGACTATCAAAACATTTCCTTTCCATATTCAAAACAAAGCGCAGACAATAAATAACGAAACGATAACCGGCTAAGAACAGATTATCGATAAATCACATAGATTAAAACGCAACTGTGAAATCGCGGAGTTAGGCCTAAGTAAAGCCCGGAACTAATCGCTTATTCTGGACTCTAAAATGGCGTGCTTTGTGCGCGATTTTATGGACCGTGAAGTTATTGGGAATTTACCAGATCGATACACCGTGCAACGTTAGACAAATATAATATTGTACTATGATTTTAATTGGATCAAATTTTTTTAGCACCGCAGCTTTTTGCCTGTCATTGCATGTGCAGAAACTTAAGAGTCACGGAGATAAAAATGCTGCGGTGGATGTGCAACGTCACGCATTGCGACTAACAACGCAATGATCACATCAGCGGTACGCGGTAGGCTCCTTCCAGTATGTTGAATTCCTCAAATCATAAATTCGCTCAGTGTCCGTGACATCGGTAACAAGTTGCAACGTCGGTAATATGTCCGTCCTTGGAGCTAAACCTCGAGGGCGCCCAAGAAAGCGCTGGCTTGACTTCGTGAACGCAGGCTTAGGAGCCAATAGACTCAGTAAATCGGATGCTCAAAACCAAGCAAAGTGAATGCCCAAATGTAGCACAGCGAACCTAGGTGTGGTCCGCGCGAATCCGCTTAATAGAAGAGAGATTAACTTTATCGAAAACAATAAATCCCCCCAATAGGTCCTATTGTCACCCACGAAGATTGTATCGAGTTGCATATTAGAGGCCCATTCGGTATCGCGTTTTCAGACAAAGCAGTAGCAGCATTGTCCGTAAAAGATGTGGGCAGGAATGCCTCACGTGCCAAGAACCGGCCACATTGGGACACAATAGATAGCATAATATTATAATACATATTACGTCAAGCTTCCTCTTAAGATGTGGTGACCTAGTAGCAGTCCAAATGGACACCAATTTTTGTAAAAAGATTGTTGTATTTTGGGCATGGAGAAAGTTGGCGAATCCGGGAAGCGATAGCCGACATATCAACCAATCCCGTGTACTCGCGCCGACTGATCAACCAATCACGTGGAGCCGTCATTTGCCAGCCAATCGCGTCAATACTCATGCTGTTTGCCGGGCACTGTACACAGTACCTATACAACAGTACAATACGTAGCAGTGGCACGTACGGAGGGCAGGTAGCTGTAGTCCGGTGCAGGTGGTCAGACCAGCCAGCAGTCGGAACTTTTGATAATGCCACCGATAGAAATAGCTAACGAAATGAGAAAATACCAGATTACTCGCCATTATGGTGATCGCGATAGTCGCTTCTTAGCCCATCATCTTTGTTGGATTCTACCGGCCTAGGTACACTTTTCAAACCCAGACGCTTTTATGTTTTGGCGAAAATTAGTAGGACGAAATATTCGCAGCCAATGACTGTCCAGAGAAAAGACGGGCCCTAGTCTATTTTGTCTCCTAGTAATGTAGATGTTGTTTAGATTGAAAGAGAGATTGGTATGATGAAATATGGCCAATGCCTTCTCCATATCGTAAACTTTCTAATACTTTTTCCTGAGAGTAAAAACATGATTTTTGTAAGTCCCAGGACATCATACTTTATACCCTGGAACTTAGAACACATTAACGGATTATTACGCCTACAAAGCTTAAATTGCTCTTATCTTACATCTTGCCTACACCACATAACAGTGTTTAAAATTTAAGTGCAGTTTTACTTCAGTTTTATGGGCTAAAAGATATTTTTGTATGTAATTTAAAGCATATTACAGCTACGATTCATAATTTTGGTCTCTCGGTATTCAGTACATTTACATCAACACCCCTACCCATATTATAAATGTGAAAGTGTGTTTGTTTGTTGGTTTATTGGTTGGTCCTTCGATCACGTCGCAACGGAGCAGCGGATCAACATGCTTTTTTGCATGGGTATAGTTTAAGACCTGGAGAGAGACATAGGCTAGTTTTTATTCCTGAAAATCAAAGTGTCCCACGGGATTTTCAAAAACCTAAAGTCGCGGGCATCAGCTAGTATTTCATATTTATTTGCTAGTAGATGATGCCCGCGACTACATCCACGTGGATAAAAGTTTTTCAAAAATCCTAGGCATCTCCTTGATTTTCCGGGATAAAAAGTAGTTATAATGACTTTCTCCAGAATGCATGTTATCTGCATACCAAAATAGAATGATTTCCGCGATTTCGTCCGCGTGAGTTTAGGTTTTTTTTATCCCGTAAGAACTCTTTGATTTTATGAGAAACAGTTTTTGTCCTTGTCTCCTCTTTGATTATCAGGGGTAAAAAGTAGCCTGTAAAATGTGAATGTGTATTTCGTCAAAATCGGTTAAACAGATGGGTCGTCAAAAGCTAAGAGACAAACAGAAACACTTTCCCATTTACTTATAAGTTATTATGGATTGCTTACTAAGTGGATAAAGCGAATAAATGAAGTAATATTGCTAGCAAATATTTTCTTTACTATAACTACCTTATATCTGCAATAACATCCAAACAAATAAGGCAATTCGACCAGACAATGAACAAGTGCAATAAATAAAATGTTCTTATTGTCATCGCCGGCAACATAATAATAATCTAACGGGTTTTAGCATTGCAGCACGGTTATTGCAATTCTCTTTGCTTTGGGAGTTTAGAGGAGGTAATTGTAAATTGTGGGCAGCAGTAATATTGTTACGTTTATAAGATACTGTACTTGCAGCTGACACTTGTAAGCAAGATAGTTGAAATAAGGACAATATTTTATATAAAGGCTCTCAACAAGTTTTTTTTTTAATCTTTAGGTATGTTTAGCCAGGGCTTTATCAGTTCGCGATTATGTCGTCCCCATAAACAAATCAACTTCGTCGCAATTTTTTAGCAGTAATTACCCGTATACCTAGACGACACTATACCCATCAGGGTACTGCGTAAACAGCTCTATGCTATAAGTTTAAACTCTAGAAACATGAGGTTTTGCATGATGGTTTTTCTCTATCTTTTTAGACTTTCCATCCGAGCAAAGCCGGCGAGTCAAATAGTGGACTGAAAAATTAAAAATAACAAAGAAAGTTCCACTAAAATTGATTACACCAATCAAACAAACAAGGAAGTCTAAAAATAATTTGTTTAAACGATAACTAGATAATAGTATAAATAGAATGAATTCAAAACAATTCATTGTTGGGATATTTCAATGTACCAAACATTGACTCATATATTACTTCGTATGGACAGGGCTACTGAACAAACAAAATGGCATCCACTCAGTGGTGCTTTAGCACCAATGCAACCTCAGTGACGTCTGGATTTTAAACGGGTCGTTCATTAGTATCTAAGAGGTGGCGCTGATTTTTTGGTTCCAAAACCGTAAAAATTTTGTTCGTTTGATCATATTATCTTGTCACTCAGTGGTGCTTTAGCACCAATGCAACCTCAGTGACGTCTGGATTTTAAACGGGTCGTTCATTAGTATCTAAGAGGTGGCGCTGATTTTTTGGTTCCAAAACCGTAAAAATTGTGTTCGTTTGATCATATTATCTTGTCATTTATACTATCGATGGTACCAAGTAATGTACATAATAATATCTACCTACCAGCGGTAATCATGCGGTAACCCTTCCGTTTTGATAAGATACTGACATTACATAATTTTAACGATCAATTTAATTTCATCAATTGTCAAAGAAAGAAAGAGATATCCACATTATATAAAAAGATTTGTCCTCAATGACTGACTGATCTATCAACGCACAGGCTAAAATGCTGGGATCAGAAACTTGGACAGTTTTATGACGTAGGCGCCCATTAAGAAAGGATTTTAGAATGATGAGGAAAGAAGATTAAACAAGAATGAATGTTTGTATGAATATCCGTCATTTTTCAAGTTTCTATGAAAATAGATATTTGGGCTTTCGGGCAAAAATGAAGAAGTACCTAGGTGTTTCAGGATTTATGGGAATTCCACCCTCTCACCGATTTTCAAAAATTCCACTCGAGCAAATTGGGGTGGGTCAGCTAGTTTAATATGAAAAATAACGTAAATAATTTAATAGATATCCCACGCAAACATGTAAAACGTATAAAAAAAAAATTTCGCGTAGTTTCGATTCTATTTCGTCGGCCTCGTCGGCATTACTTCAGAATTGAATAATGTGATTCAAAAAGCTGGATTGAGGTTAAAATAAAAAATGCAAGAATGTAAATAAAAAGGGTTTCTGTTTTCCATTTTGTGTTGTAAAACAAATCCTTTTTATAAGATTGAATCTAAACATAGTCTCGTATTCAGTCCCAATCTGTGGTCCTAACTCCCAATACATGCAAACTTAATATGATAATTTCGAAAAACTTGAAACCAATGTGACCAGATTTTTATATCGAATGTCATAATCCGATGATACCGTTAAAAAGGTACCGATTTAAAAAAACAGCTTCAAAAAAACTCGTAAACAAAACTTTTTTTCGAAAACTGTATAGAGATTTGCAAATGTTATACAAAGTTACAAATTTATTTTAACCAGACTAATTATTCAATCAGTGAACTTACATGCTAGTAAAAGTTCAAAAAAATCGCACATCGGCGGATCAGGGGTCGATAATTAATATAAGTACGAAATTCGTTTTCCGTTTATTTAGCTTTTTAACCGACTTCATTGTATTTAATGAAGATACTTATTATTCAACGTGCGGTAGTTTAATTTTGGTTAACCAGTTTACAATTTTTGATAACTCGATTTTTTTTAAATCCAATTTATTTCCAAGCATGCTGATTGCTGATATTTTTTTCCATGTAATCGTTCAGCTCATTTATTTCGCGTAAAAAAATTATTTTATTAGTGAATACATAAATAAAGACATCAGTTTTGTAACAATAACGACTTGTGTAATATTATGAAGTGATTTATCCCAGAAATTGACAGAGGCTTACGCTTAACTAACAGTCAATTCAGTCCTACTGTCATTCGTTGCATTGGCATTGCACTACGAGCCCGCGAGGGCCAGACCTTCGTTATTTTATAGAAGCTCAAAGTTTCTCTCCGTATTGTACAGGGAGGATATTGTATTCTGGAGGGAGGCTTTGGCCGTGGCTAGTTACCACCCTGCCGGCTAAACCGTGCCAAGCGATTTAACGTTCCGGTACGATGCTGTGTAGAAACCAAAGGGGCATGGATTTAATAAAAAACTGCCATACCCTTCTAGATTAGCCCAATTCTATCTCAATCCAATTAGACTGCATGATCACATACCACCAGGTGTGATTGCAATCAAGGGCTAACTTGTATCTGAATAAAAAAAGGAACGACTGGCAACCCCCCTGCCAGACACACAGTGCCTGATCTTACCACGATACGTAGTGTCTGTCAATGCATGACGTGATTTCTGATACTATTCCGTAGAAAATATAAAAAAATTAGACCTTATACTTTGACGTAAGATTTTATGTCTTTGTTACCAGCAATCTGGCAAATTTGTAATCTGCCAAAGCCACCATGATCCAAACTTCATAGGATGCTTCATAGTCACTGATCGTTCCTCCCTGTGTTGGGGACAATACGCAGATAAACTTTCCGCTTTTATAAAATCACGAAGGTCTGACCCTCGCGGGTTCTTAGTCCATGAGGTTACGGGGCCGCCATTCAGCCGGAATGACCGGAATGGGGAACAGTTTGCTCACCAACAATGACCGCATTCACTAAATATTGGATAAGCCATAAAATATTCATATTTCCTACAACAATGAAATCATCCGAATCAATGCACCCCTCTATAAATACGTGTAATAAACATATTATTATGCTTGGTGCCTAAAAATAGTGCACAAATCCCAATAATTTCCGCGCAATGTTCAGTGCATTTGTGTATGTAGTCTTTAGTTGTACATAATATTTTGTTTACACATTATTTGTTTTTTATTTAAAATATGAATACTTACTAAAATACCTAGTTCTTTTTTAACCTGGGTCTCTTTTCCGCACATAAAAGCTGCTGTATGTACGCAATAAATAATTAAAAATCTGCATAAGACCACGGTCTTATGCAGATTTTTAATTATGTGCAATTTCTAGTACATTCGTTACATACTTACCTACTTAACTATTTCAAAACATTTATCTAAATATATAAAAGGAAAAGGTGGCTGACTAACTGACTTACTGACTGACTGATCTATCAACACACAGCTCAAATTACTGGACGGATCAGGCTGAAATTTGGCATGCAAATAGCTATTATGACGTAGGCATCCGCTAAGAAAGGATTTTTGAAAATTCAACCACTAAGGGGCTGAAATAGGGGTTTGAAATTTGTGTAGTCCACGCGGACGAAGCCGCGAGCACAAGCTAGTCCTCACATATTATGATTTTTAGCCAAACATGTTGAGAGAAGACCGTAATAAAAGCTTGACGTAAAAATTGCTTATGATATGCATAATGCTATAACAATGCATCGTTAGGTAAGACCTAAATTATGCAGCATGCTTCTAAACAGTAAATAACTTCGCATCGCTAGTTTAATTACTAGACTTTATAAGCTCGTTAGAAGAGCTATTTCAAAAACTGGTTCCATCGTCTGCTAGATTAAAGTATAAAATCGTAGCGCTGATTCATGCTAATTGTTGTTTGACAAAGGTAATCGCACATTGGTATCCAACGCATTTACGCGATGTATCTACTCAATGAATTTTTTTTCAATATTTTTTTTGCAATTTTCTATCCGCGCACGTGTACACCTGTACCTACATTTTATGATAATTATGTAAAATGTGCAATATGTAGTAGAATTTCGAGAAATACATGATTGTGCTATAATAAGGAGGTTCCTTGGGATTTAAGTGGTGCAAAGAAAAATTTGACGGAGCTGAGAAGTATTCAAGATCGTATCGTGCGCACGGCGCGGCGCGTACAGCTACTTAGCCGACTTATGTGTGATAACCTTAAGATTTTTTCTGTCCTCTCATTGCTATTAATTTGATCTCATGTCAGTCAGTTTGTATTAACAAAAAATACCTTGCAATAATGTTATATTATAGTCGACGCTTTTTGTATTGAAAACAAAAAGTGTTAATAATGATTCAATATTTTATTGATCGAATATCATGTTGTGTTGCGTAAGCTAGTTATTAAGTTACATAGGTCAGCTACATCGGTAATATAATTATGTTCGGACTAAGGGGTAATTGCACTCTGTATCGGCATAGAACTTCAATTTGACAGCTGAAGGTGATAGTAGACTCGTATACGATTGGGTATAGTATACGTAGATAAATGAATTAATTCAAACTAATCGTACCTATCGAGTTACAAAATCGTGCATGTAGTACTATAGGTAATTATTGGTTAGGTATCTACTTACCAACTGTATAGTGCATATTTATTTTAAGGCTCAAGGCATATCTACCTTTTCCGGACCAAAGGCATCCCGAACCAGTGGTAGATGCATTTGACGATTCAATGGTACCTAGTTGTAAAAGTTTAATTGAGATTTAAATGAGATTATTTTATTATATTGCGTCAGAGACGAAGCGCAGCGACGCGAAAACGAAAATGTCATCGAGGCTTTGTGGAGAACATTACCTTATGTGCCAGAGGAGTTGGAATTGATGTGCATCGACGTTTAGAAGGAGATAGCAAATTTGTAGTGTTGTCCCTGTCGTTGAGACCGACAAAACGTCATATATAGGTATGAGTGACAAAGACAACGCTCTACAAAGCCGGAATATAATTCTAAAGGCATTACATTACTTTCTGCCACGTATTGTACTTTAAAACCTTTTAGAAGACGCGTCGTAGCGCCCGAAACTACACCAATATGCCCTGATCCTAAAATCGCATCATATGCAAAAGCCCTGGTAGAAGGAATGACTTAAGTAGGTACCAATAAATAGCACGTCACACTGCCTGTAACTAAGTCACTAAGTTTTATGATAAATGATTTTAATACAGTCTCATTCTTCAAAGTAATGTGTAAAGTAGTAGAAAAAAGAATTTAGTAATTGAAAATTTTAAAAAATGTTTTTGGGATATCAAAGCGCTCTTGATTCCGGTCATAACAAGTGATCTATTTTTTAATGAAAACAGCACAGTAAGCATTAAAATCGTTCGATAACCCCGAGATTAACGAGCATCCTACTAACAAAGCGCGCATTGACTGACATCATAGATCCCCAACAACGAAATAAAACTACATCGTAAATTGTACCCTTTACAACGATTTTACTGCTAGACCAATAAATAAACTTACCCGATTGTGGGGAGTAAGGCAAAAAACGGAGGATTCAATAATAGCTATATTACTTTCGACGCAAACGCGTGCTCGGAGTGCTGTTTATTTGTCCGTGTATCTAATAATAAGGGTGAGCACGCGAAGCAGACAGAGTCGGTTCAAGACAGTCTTTGCCTTATACTTTGTGTCTGTATAGTGCATTCAATATTACCTGTTGTGTTTCCACTTGAGACCGTCATTAGCAATAACAATAGGATTAAGTCGTGGCGGATGAATTCAAAAGTTTCAATACTGCTTGGTTTGCAACAAAATATAATATAGGTTGAAATGGCTTCTTTAATAAACATCAGCAGACTACCTTCATCACTTACGAGCACTAGCGATCGCCCGCGGCTACGCTTTGCGAAAATATACATCGTTTTTAATCTCTATCCCGTGGGAATTTTGTAAAACCAGGCCTACCTTATAAAGGAAAGCACTGTGCAAAATTTCAGTTTTCTAGGTTCAAGGATTTGGCCTGGGCACTAATGAGTCAGTCAGTGATAGAGTCAAGACTTTTCATTATAAAAGTAATAAAAACCTCAAAATATCCGGTAGGCAGTTTGACGAAAAACTATTGCTAATGACTGGGACAAGAAACACTGCCGGTAGCCGGCGACTTTATAGTTTTACCTTTTACAAATGTTACCCTATGAAGTAGAGAATAAAGAAAGAACTAGATTAACCTAAAGACTGCAGATTTTTTGGAAACAAAATGCAAAAGAGCCTCAATGACACATTGATAAACTTTCTTGTATAAAATGTCTGAAGTTTATGCTCGCCCTAATTCGAACGGTGGTGTACAATTGGCGAACAGCATTCACGAAGGTATAACCTAGCATTATTCAGCGCAGTGATTGAAACCCTCAATGACAGATGGCAAACACAATAGGCGTATACAACGCGTCATTGTTAGCCCAATTTCCTATCGAAATGCTCTAGGGGCATTTTTGCGTATTCATCCTATTCCGCTTCTCTCCATATTTCTAAAATACAAGCTGTCGGATTAATAGTGATTATTGATTATGATTATGACATTCGTAGATAATTGATCCGGCAAAGTTTCCATGGACGCGTGGTTGATTATCTCATCATATGCGAAGCTGCGAGGAGCGACGGCCGCTTGAGCTGGAAAGTCCTAGTAGAGCCTGAAGACCTCCTAAGCGTAGTGTGCTGGGCCCTATGTCATATCAGGGAGACAGCATCAAGACCGGGCGGGGTGATTACGTATCTCGCGACAGGCTTGCGACAGGCGTAAATCTCGCGATCATTGCTGTCAAACGTCCGGCTAAAGAGAGACAGCAATGGCCACAAAGCAAAATAAGAAGAAAAAGAAGAGAGACAGCAAATGAACTGTCGGATTGCTACTGCTGTCGCGTTGCTGTCGTTACTGCAACATTTTACGTAATCACCCCGCGGGATCCCGCTTACCTTAGCAAGAGTTACATTTTTGTTCCGTTTGCCGTGAACACCGTAGGGCCATGGAGTCTCAGTGCAAAAAAATATTTACGAGACATTCCACTCATCTGGTGACAGAAGGCCTGCATCTTTTTTGCGCAAACGATCAGCTTGACTATCCAGCGCTGAAATGCAGCAAGCATTCTTGCCACTATTCCAAGCAGGTATGATTTGTACAGTAGGTACCTACTTAGTTAAGGCTAGCTTTAAGTTTTATTGTAATATTCGTTTAAAAAAAATTGACAATTTAATTTCGATAATGATCTATGTAGTTACGTGTAAGTAAGTATAAGTAACAACATAATAATTACAAAAAGATACTAATCTTAGCAAAGAGTGTGAAATGTGTTATTAATTAGATAGAAAATGCTTCGTATGCTTGAGCGAATACGATACCAGTATCCATCACATGGAAAAGTAAAAGTGAAAACCGCAACAAAGTTAGATAGAGTACTTATTCGAGACCAGTCTACTATGCAACTCTAAACTCTATGTACTAAACTCTAAGATACTCATATCATGAACTTAAAAAATACTGCTAAAGAACTTTAAAAGCTTTATCTACGTCGAAACAAGGCAGAAACATTACATCTTACGTTATTACAATATAGTGTCTTATGTAATTGTGAAACAATATCACATTGCTCCCAAACTAAAACAATGGTTTTTGTTTTATAAAAGCTTTCTTTTCTTTCTATGTTATAGTTAGTTACTTTTTCAAGAGGCATTATTTAATTTCATAAACATCGGGATACATGAGTATTACAGGTATATTATTTTATTATTATACTAGCTTATGGTCGCGACTTCGTCCGCGTGGACTACACAAATTTCAAACCCCTATTTCACCGCCTTAGGGGTTGAATTTTCAAAAATCCTTTCTTAGCGTATGCCTACGTCATAATAGCTATCTGCATGCCAAATTTCATCCCGATCCGTCCAGTAGTTTGAGCTGTGCGTTGATAGATCAGTCAGTCAGTCAGTCACCTTTTTCTTTTATATATATTTAGACTAGCTTATGCTCGCGACTTCGTCCGCGTGGACTACTAAATTTCAAAACCCTATTTCACCCCCTTAGGAGTTTAATTTTCAAATATCCTTTCTTAGCGGATGCCTACGTCATAATAGCTATCTGCATTCCAAATTTCAGCCCGATCCGTCCAGTAGTTTGAGCTGTGCGTTGATAGATCAGTCAGTCAGTCAGTCAGTCATTCAGTCAGTCAGTCACCTTTTCCTTTTATATATATAGATTACTTTATTTTTTATTAGAAGACGTTTTATTTTCACGAACATGTCAATCTTTAAAAAAAATATTCATGGAGATGTCGCAAAAAGATGAAAGAAATTTTTTTAGGAACATTATTTTGGGTAAAATAAACTCAAAACAGCCTGTTAAAGTATATTTGAGTCATTTGAGTAAATAAATTTTTCAGTTCAGTTTATAATTATTTTGTGTTATAAATTTAAAAAATGATACTGCTACTGTATCGTTAAAGTCAGTAACCCGACGCTCATACTAATTTATTGTTCGGTCATAGATTTAATCACCGAGTACAAATTTCTTTCGGATAGCGTGAGATGAGCGGCACTTTCCATTACAAAATACTTTGTTTACTATTGTTACTTAATTAGAATTTATGACTTAATCTTACACATTCCTTAGTTACTAGCTTGTCTCAATGACTTTGTTTGCGTTTCCTTCTATTAAATTCTAGAATAGTCAACGATTTTTTTTTAATTTATAGACTAACGCTTGGCTGCAATCAGACGTACCAAGTGATGATGCAGGCCTAAGATGGAGCGCACTTGCCTAGAAGATTCACTCTTGACTTGAAATGATTTGTAAAAGAATCTTTATTTACTTCCTATGCAATGTAGCATACTTTAAGTCTTATCTAAATTAGCCTGTACTGTCCCACAACTGGGCAAAGGCCTCCCTCCGATTTTTCCACAACTCTCTATTTTCTGCCTCTTTGATGGCAAAGAGCCAAGCTAAGCTTAGGTGGCCCTAACTATTTTATCAAATTCATCACGCCATTGTCACATCGGCCTGCCACGCTAGCGTTGCTGATCCTGGGCAGTCCAGAAAGAATAATTTTGCCCATTAGTCATATTATTATGGTACACGGCACCCATAACCTGCCCAGCCCCATTTGAACAGATAGAAGTATGAATTTATGCTGCAACTGTGGATTTTAGCCAATAAGCTATTGCTAACGCTCCGTTAGCAAGAGCTGATTGCAATCGTTACAAGTATGTCAATTACAAAAAAAATAAAAACCGACTTCGTTACACAAACACTAAAAATTGAAAAATAATTTGATTTATTACCGATTATATTATGTATACAAGAGTTAATATAGTTCCATAATAATACTTTTTGGTGCCGGTGCCAATTAGCTTTAGCTGCGCGAATCGTCTAGACTTCATATTTTTATGGGACTCCACAATGGCACCTCATTGGCACCGACCCCAAAAAATATTATTATGGACTATATTAACTCTTGTATACATAATATAATCGGTAATAAATTAAATTATTTTTCAATTTTTAGTGTTTGTGTAACGAAGTCGGTTTTTATTTTTTTTGTAAAAAAAATTTATTTCACAATTTTTAGTGGCCCCATGGAATTATGCTATGACTGGTTAAAAATCTACTGTTTACTAAGCTATTACACTGATCGCGAGCAATTTACTCTTATCCGTTGTTGGGGAGTTCCAGTATCTATCTTCGAAGATGTTCATCAGATCTTCACCAAATTGAAATGGGACCAACTAAGAAGTATACCCTTTCAAACAAAAAAAGAATTTTCAAAATCGGTCCAGGCGTTTTCGAGTAATCGGGGAACATACATAAAAAAAAAGACGAATTGAGAACCTCCTCCTTTTTTTGAAGTCGGTTAAAAACACAGTCACGGTAATATTATTATGACACAGTTATTCCAAAGTACAGTCATAAATTAATTATTGTTCAGTTTTCTTGTGGTTAGATTTTCACTTGTGGTAAACCACCAAGTATGGAGGTGACTAGATTGACTAAAATGACAAGTTCTGTCCTAAAACTATTGGGTAGTCATTTCTTTTGTGTAATTAGTAATTGTTAAAGAAAATTAGAATTGTAAGGGGTGGTAGCAGTGAAACTCGAGGGTTGACTTCAAAATCTGTATTCTCCACTTATTCAGTATTACACAATACACGTAGGTAACAAAATAAACTTGGTGAATAATGACCTAATCTGGAGGCGGCAGAACGGACTGCTGGCGCTATCGCGTTCGTGGCCTCGACTGGGTGTCGGAGTGGGCTGCAGGTAGCTACCGCACTCCTTAACCCTACCAGTCTTAGAGGACTGCGTGGCTATCGCTCCAAGACCGGCCGCTAGGCTAAGAATGATTTTCGGACTGGCGGGCGCGCTCTTTTATACTCGCGGATCCCCGCTTCTTGCGTAGGCGGCTACTCGATGACGTGTTTGTAGAACAGTGCAGTTAGTAGTGTGCGAGTGGGAAAGCATCCGGCGGCCGCGCGGACGGATGGTTTGTTACAGTCTCCCCCTCTGGTGCTCGTCCCGTAAGAGCACCAGGAACATCTTGAATTTTCCTTGGATGTCCTCGTCGTTGAATGGGTACAATGTGCGTTGGAACTTCCGTGTTTTTCCATAATTACACATGGTCCGTCTTGGCGAAGTGGAAATTTTGCTGACGTAAATGATCGACTTGCATATTCGGGAGGATGATCATTTGCATCCTCCCCCTGCATTAAAGCTGCTCCTACAGCATATTTGCTTCCATATTCAAACGATCTTCTTCTTTATAGTATTTACGTTGGGCGCCAATTATAAGGGGTGGTGTTTTCGTTGGGCCCCACGTTGGCGCCAGTGACTTTCCCTCAATTGAGGTGCATGAACGGACTGCGTGGCTATCGCGTTCATCACCTCAACGGGTTGTCAGAGTGGGCTGCAGGTAGCTACCGCACTCCTTAACCATACCGGTCTTAGAGGACTGCGTGGCTATCGCTCTAAGACCGGCCGCTAAGCTCGGAATGATTTTCGGACTGGCGGGCGCGCTCTTTTATACTCGCGGATCCCCGCTTCTTGCGTAGGCGGCTACTCGATGACGTGTTTGTAGAACAGTGCAGTTAGTAGTGTGCGAGTGGGAAAGCATCCGGCGGCCGCGCGGACGGATGGTTTGTTACAGAATATAATATTATGCCTTTTTATAGTGTTAATCGCAATTAAAAATTAAGTAAGTAAGTACTGATAACATAAACCATTAACGACTCAACACCAAATCGTATGCAAATTTTTATTAAGTAGATAGGATCAGGATCCAAGGCATTTAAAAATAATCATAATATTTTGTTCAAGTTTTTTTTTAAATTCATGTACTTAGTTTTGGCAAAGTTCAAAACCTAAAGTAGATGCTATTTAAGTTACAAAACTTTGTAACTGCTTTTTTTAGGATAGTGGAGCTCTGTGTGTGTTGGCGCGCTTTCCAAAAGGCCCATGTCCACCAATGGATACATACAGGCTAATGGATAGATGGGGGGGGATGATGATAAATTATCATTTGTTCAGAACGAGCAGCCTCTGGAGGACAACGTTTGAGGACATGGGTCCCACACGTAGCGGGTTCGTGAGAGAGTTGATCCAAAGTATAATCATGAAATATATTCAAAATTACTAACTTTTAAAATGGTACTCATGTAGGGGCAAAATAACTTTCATATCTGGCGCGTCCCTCAGGGTGAATCTGACAAACATTGGTCGTTATGCAAATGTGACCTATTTCATAACGTATAATAAACTAGCTTATGCTCGCGACTTCGTCCACGTGAACTACACAAATTTTAAATCCCTATTTCACCCCCTTAGGGGTTAAATTTTCAAAGATCATTTCTTACCGGATGTCTAATAGCCTGCATGCCAAATTTCAGCCTGTCCAGTAGTGCGTTGATGGATCAGTCAGTCAGTCAGTCAGTCAGTCAGTCAGTCAGTCAGTCACCTTTTCCTTTTATATATTGAGATTTCGAATACTATTGTTCCATAATAGTGGTAGCATGTACAACGACACGGCCAGAATCGGGAGCATCAAGCGCATCGAAATAAGGCGATGACGTCATGCGCATTTTCAGTATTGAAAATTCCTCTTTGATAGCTCTTGCTGACTGTTGCACTCATAAGTCCACCATAACCACACTTTTGACCCAGATCAAGGCATCTTATATGCCAAGCAATTTTTTTTAACAAGTCTACTTAGCTATCTGTGGCTAAGTTGTGACAATGCACATCAATCCATTACGATTTTGAAGTCAGTGATCGACTTTGGAGGTCTGAATTTGGCCTTTTCGTTTCTTCTTTAAACAAAGCACTTTGCCTTCGGTCCTGGCCTGGCCTGGTTATGATCGCTAACATCTTACTGTAAAAATCTATGAGTCGGAAGGATCTGGGAACCTACCACACTATCAACCCAAAGAAAACTCCTACCATTGGGTGATTAAGGGAAATAGGTCACTACCCTCAGCAATGGGGAATACGACGCAGAGAGGTCATACCAGATATTTGACCACTGCAATAAGCTATAATATCATAGTATCTAATGGTAATGCATTTTCCGTGATACAGGAGGTGATGCTATTGGTGTTTACATTATCGACAACAGTGAAAGTAAATTAGGTGTAGTTATATATCTATGATTCACGGGTAATTTGCCGTATTGACTTTCATTATTGTGGCCAAATGGGGCGTGCACGGCAAATAAACTAGATAACGGTAACGAACATTACATAATGTTTATATCTGTATTCTGAATAACAATAATATAGCTGAATATTACCTATAGTCGTCGGAGTCCCCAGGTGCTTGAATAGCGACCTCGCACCGAAAAGCGCAGCGTTGGCGTACCCCGCACTAGGTGGACAGTGTGCTTAGTATGAGATTTTACGTCTCATCCAACGTTGTTAGAATTCGAGATCGAAACAAATTATTATATCAAAGTAGGTAAAATGGCTCTAAAACTTTTCGAAAATTCAGTAGCACCGATTTTAGGTTTACGTTTCCACTAGGAGTGCTGGCTGTAGAAGTATAGACGAACTTAAGCTGTAAAACAAGGCAGTTAAGCTCCATTTTAACTTAAAGCTGAAGTGTCTCCACGCTCGAATTCTACTAACGTTAGTGGGATATGAAATCTTATACTAAGCACTCAGACAACATCAACAAGTCGCAGGGAGCCGCTGAATTCACGCGGCGCGCAAGACCGCAGCGTATGGAAGACCGTAAAAGACTCTGTCTGTCGGTAGACGATGTTGACGATGAAACAAGAGAGATGGCATTCCAATACCTGACTTAGATTAATAATAGGTATTGAATGAACTACCTCAAAGTACTTAGAGAGGTATTATGACCGTGGGCGAAAACACTGATTCATGGCGGACAGACGTCCCACTTGACTACACGAGAATGGACAGACGACAAAGATTTAAAGGACAATAATTCCCGTCAATGCTCAGTGTCCCTTGATGTTTCTATTGTGTGGAGATAAGAAAATTTATTACAGTATTCGTAAGGTTAAGGAATAATATGTTATATGACCTAAGTAACAAGGATTTCGACTACCTCCAGCGCAGTGGTGACTGAGTACTGTATTATAAATAGGAGGTCCCGGATTCGATTTCATTGTCAACCCATTTCTGGCTTGCTGCTGAGCAATGAGCAAAGGTCTCCTCTCAGAATGAGAAGTATTTAGTATGTATGTGTGTATTTAATTTACTGCACTGGCCAAATACAGATTGGCAGACTTCACACACCTTTGAGAATATTATGGAGAACTGTCATGTATGCAAGTGATTTAGATTTTCTGTATCGTTGGCTAAATCCTGAGACCTGAGATTGTCGTGGAGAGATCGCATTCAAAGGCTAATTTGTCATTAAGAAAAATTACTGTACTGATTCAATCACTAAATTCGCGAAACCGCTCCTGGTCTCTATTCCTACTATGAAACTGCCGACATTCTTGTATAAATAGCCCTTGTTTTTGGTATGTCAGCGAAGAGGTCATTAGCGAAAAATGCTTCGTTTTACAACAAAGTCATAATAATATCTGATGCTTTCTCAACTGCTATTATGTATACTTTTCTCATGCTTTTTCTAATTAATTTAACATGATACCACAAAGCTTAACTCTTATGGGAATGTGTATGTTTTTTTCAGGTTAGTGGCTTTATCAGAGAGACTGTGTTAATTTTTCAAATGTTAATGGTTTCTGGTGTGGGACGAGGTCTGGCACCTACATTCTGTTTCTTTGCCATTGTTTTATCCCACATAATGTCACTACAATTCATGCACAGAAGTCAATTATTCGTAATGTGAGTCAATCACTTACGGATACATAAAATTATTGATCTTTAATTGGTATCAATTCAAATAATCCAATGACCAGAGTCCAGACGCAAAAAAAGAATTACCAATATATTGAGCTGGGAAATGAATCACATACAAATGAAATACTAGTAGTACGTACGTAGTAATTAATCGGTTATACACTCCGTAGTTATAAAGATGCCTGATCAATCATCATCATGAAAAGCTGACTCGACTTTATTTGTTACTAAATAATCTCCCCTTCCCTGAACGAATTTCGACAAAGGCAGCGAATCTCAAAGTTGAGAAGTGTTGAGTAAAGTATAAACACAGGAGCACTCTCTAAACTTTGGTCATCTCTCGTAGTCCTACGGGTACGTAATATGACTAGGATCTGAACGAGATGAGGCATAAGACCGGCTTAACATGCTCTTTAAGGCACAGGCATGTTCCGCTGCCAACTTCTCAACTTCAGGCTGCTACTGAGAATTTCGTGGAAGAACAAGCTTGAAGCCAATTAACCTTATTAGCTTGACCCGCTACTCGAAAAAAGGGATGAGTTCGAAGTTTATCTGGCTGCGGGAACTAAGCTATAGCTCTGTATATGTTCTTACTGACGAGTGGCACTTTGTCGGCGACAGAAGTAACTGCTGCCTCGTCGCGTTTCGGTGACTGACACGTGGAAGACGCCGACACATGATGACAGCCGCCAGCGTGTCAACTTCAGCCTTCGACACGTACGGCAGCCAGCCACCACCGCGACCGTGTCGACGGCAGCTGCCTATACGCATTGACAGTAGCCACTGTGACGACGCAACGGGCGCGGCAGTCGTCCACTCCATACTCACTATAACGGCAGCAGTCACCTATCATCCCTAGGACCTGCGTCGACAAATTTTCGCTCTGTAAGGACACTTAGGTTGAGATCTATAGAACGCACTTTAGTTTCAACCTTAGAACAACCTACTACCTACCTACTCTTGTTATGGTGAAGCGGCTAATAGGTACGTTTGTTTTTACAACTTCACTTCTAAGAGGGAACGGCTTTATGCATGGAAGTGTGCAGCTGGGCGACGCCATGCGTGCACATGCATATTCAAAGATCAGTTTCCATTTCGCGTGCGTAATCGGAAATGCGCCGAAACGTGCAAAATCAATACGTACTCTATCATACAAGAAATAAAGTTGGAAGTCGTCGAAACGGATATTGATAATGATTTATTCATTTCTAAATTACTTAGTAAAAGGAAGAGGTAGCAAAAAAGAAGATAAAAAAGCAAATATTGTATCAAGCGTCAGAGTGTGACGGTAATAGACGAATGTGTTGCGGACATGCTACGGAAGTTGACGGATGCATTTTGATTTTTTGCGGCTGACAGGTAAGTGACAGGTGTTTAGGTGTGTCCATACAAAATGACTCCTCACGCGCCATTTTAATTCTATGGGTCAACTGTCATTTCAAAAGTACGGTTCACCTTTAAAATATGGTCTAAAATCGTACTTTTGACATGAAATTTGGCACAAAAAATTAAAATGGTGCGTGAGGAGTAATTTTTTGCGGACTATACCTACGTCCTACCTATCTACTAAATATCATCAATCTGCCCTCGTGATTACCATAGACCTACAATGACTCCTATGTATACTACTATGTAGTAGTTTACATACTTCTACGAAGTAATATAATCAGTCTATGCATAGAAGCCATTGTGGACCTATAAATAGGTACTCGTAATTACTAGCTGATGACCGCGAATACGTCCTCTTAGATTAAGTTATTCTTAAATCCCGTGGGAACTCTTTGATTTTCTTGGATAAAAAAGTAGCGTGTCACTTTCCAGGTCTTTTTTTTTTAAAGAATATTAGCCATGTTAAATGACTAATATTCCCCTTTCCGCTCCAATTAAGCGTCAGGCTTGTGCTAGGAGTAGGTACGACAATAGTGCAACGGGCGGGGTTTGAACCGTCGACCTTTCGGTTTTCAGTCCACTCCTATACCGGTTGAGCTATTGAGGCTCTAAGGCTTTTACTATATCCATGCAAAACATTACGTCAATCCGTTACAATGTTCTGGCGTGATTGAAGAAAAAACCTTTGAAAACATTATGGAGAACTATCAGGCATACAGGTTTCCTGACGATGTTTCAATCAATAAAAATAATACATACTCGCACTTAAATAACTATTTGTTAAAATTAATAGCATAACAATCGTTACAATAATATGCATTTTCAATCAGACACGATACCTACGTAAGTAATGCTTGATATTGACATCTGTCAATGACTCGTTAACTCTGGGGGGGGGGGGGGGGGCATATTATATGACCAGGCTGATGACAGATGGTAGAAATCATTATAACTTCGGTTTGACATTGAATACTGTTTGTTTTTTCTTATCTCGCCGACTGAGGGGGCCTTATGGTGCATTTTTGTTTTTTCCCTCGAAATTAAGATAATGATGACTTCATTCTAAAGCGTTCAAATCTTAACACTAATTTGATGAGGTACTACCTACCTAGGTATCTACGTAATATCTAGATATACCTAGTTACCTAATTATGTAGTAGGCCTACTTATAGCTTAGTAGCTAGGTATACCTAGTTAAAGTTAGCACAGAATATATAATAGTGGTAGTAGTAAGTAGGTAGGTAGGTATGTAGTAATAAAAAACCGGCCAAGTGCGAGTCAGGCTCGCGCAATGAGGGTTCCGTACTATACAGTCGTATTTTTTCGACATTTTGCACGATAATTCAAAAACTATGATGCATAAAAATAAATAAAAATCTGTTTTAGAATGTACAGGTGAAGACCTTTCGTATGATACCCCACTTCATAATACAGTCACTCACTTCGAAAGTTAAAAATACTAATTATTAGTTCATGACCACAATTTAATTTTTTTTGTGTGATCAAACCCTAAATTCACGGTTTTCAGATTTTTCCCAAATGTCAGCTATAAGATCTACCTACCTGCTAAATTTCATGATTATAGGTCAACGGGAAGTAGGTACCCTGTAGGTTTCTGACAGACAGAAGGACAGACAGACAGACAGACAGACAGACAGACAGACAGACAGACAGACAGACAGACAGACAGACAGACAGCAAAGTGATCCTAAAGGGTTCAGTTTTTCCTTTTGAGGTACGGAACCCTAAAAATGATTGAAATCTACCTACATACCTAGGTAAGGTACGACTACAGTTTGATGACCCTGGATTTCTAGGAAATAGTGATAAGTGATAAGATATTATTATTAAAGCGCTTGTAACAAGTGTACTTGAATAAAAACAATATTCTATTCTATACATAGTATCATTGCACAGGGACCAGGCAGCTTCCGATTTCTAAATGGTGTCAAACTCCATAGCCCAGTTTAGACATTTATTAACGGACGCAATTGAGGATCGAATCCTAGACTCCTTGATAACTTTACGTCTGCGAAGTAGGTAAGTACCTAGGTACATAGGCCTGGCCATCTTTGTCGTCAGCACTTTCAATAGTAAGTAGTAAGTACCTACCTAATGTCTTGCTTGACCTATTGTACCTACATACCTAACTACGTGTTGTGGTATTGAAAGCTTTCTAGGTCAAAAGATTAACCTATTCAGAAATCCATTAAAATACGATGAATTCAAATTTCAAATGAAAAAAGTAAAACTACCTAAAAGTACAAGCGTGTTTAGAATGCGTAATGAGTTTATCGTAACTACAAACTAAACAATGAATTCTAAATTAGGCGACGGTACATAAATATGTAAACGTTGTTCCTATCAGTTATGTGGGCTTTATACATAACATTGATATAACAGAGGAATCAACCGGAACAGAAACAATATTGTAGCACAAAATAATCTACCTACTACCTACCTACATACCTACATACCTTGCCTATCTTCCTAACAATTAAGAAACTTGCAGAAACAAAAGTGCAATTTATATTAAAAAACTCAAGAGAAAGTTTCACACATACATTAAGTAAATGCGTTAGGTATTTTTTTTGTCTCGGACAATACGTACACCAAGCACATAAACATAAAACACCATGCATTATGTAAAACAAAACAAAAATTGCTCAAAATTGACACTGACCTGTTAAATACGCTGACGATCACCATACTAAAAAAATCCAGCCACAAAAACCAAGGAATTTTAGTCAGAACAATATCCATAAAAATTCCTAATCTTGAACACACACATTATCACAAAGTGTCCATTTTATCAAATACAAAATTCAAAAGTCCGATGCTCGCGATCGTTTTCGAACGGATGAGCGACACAACCACACCGTACGGTATGTGGACGGCACTAAATTTTTGAGTGACGCTTCCATGATTCTGATTGGTTGAAGCTCGTAAACTCGACGGTTTTCGATGCGCTTGCGCCGGTTGATGCAGCGGGCCACCGATCAGGGGTACGTACCCATCAAACAATTTAACAAATAGGGTTAGAGGGTTCAATAGATTCTTATTCAAATAAGCGGTGTCAAAATTAACAAGATGAGTAGGCATGGAGTGTTTCAAGTAGTGACTAGACAAAAAATGTAAAGCGTTTTTATTTGAATAAGTACTTAAACTCATTTTTCCGTAATTAGGCACCGAATCAAGAAGGAACCTTGTGGTTGCTTTTTTTTAGGGTTACGTACCTCAGAAGGAAAAAGGGACCCTTGTAGAATAACTTTGTTGTCTCTCTGTCGATGTCGGTCTGTCCGTCCGTCCGTCGTACCTGTCTCTCAAGAAACCTATAGGACACCTACTTCCCGTTGACCTAGAATCATGAAATTTGGCAGGTAGGTAGGTCTTCTAGCCACAAGTTAAGGAAAAACTCCGAAAACAGTGAATTTGTGGTTACAACATTAAAAAAAACATTAAAATATTTTCATAAACAAATGAATTAGTATTTTCACCTTTCAAAATAAGATTAATAATACCAAATGGGTATCATAATATGAGAAGGATTTTACCTGACATTATAAAACAGATTTTATTTATTTTCACAACGGGACATCATTAGTTGAAATAATCTCTAGATTCTAGATAAATTGGGGGAACCTATTTGAGAGCATTCCTTACTAATTAATGGAACAAACAAGGTCAGTGACAAAAGCTAGTAGTATACGGTATGCCCACGAAATGAAGTTTATCTATAGGTAAGTATCCTTGTTGACTGTCCTCTCTTAAAAATGGCACAAAGTGTTTATGCCAAATGCAAAGTCTATACATTGACTGCCCCAACAAGGGCTATATGCCGTTACCTAGGTAATGTATCCACAGTTCACCGGGGCACCATTAGTCGTGTGTTAGTCACTGTATCTTACTGATGCTACACGTCTCTTCACTCCGTTTCGCGACGCATACTAATGTACCATGATAATGTACCTGGAGACGTCCCTTAGTACCTTTGTAATGTACGTAAAACAGGAATATATTGTAGGTACTGCTTTTAGTGTCATAGTTAGGATACCTTTGGTCAGTTTTCTTAATTCGATTCAGTGGAGTAAGTAGTCAAATAAACTTTAATCCAAAATATTTATCAGACTTCAAATAAGTTTGGAATGAATAAATTTACTACCTACATTTGTGTCCTACTCCAAAAGAGAACTGCAAACAAACAATAAAATAAACATTAACAAAATAGGTTCAATTTGCAAACTATCGCTTTGAAGCGATCCAGGCAACCACTTTTTTAACACAGATTTGCAGGGTGATTTCACTTCTTTTCCAAACAGATAACTATTTGCATTTCCTAGACGGATCATAAGACCAACGTCTCGATTTTAAAAACATTGAAAATCAAGAAGCGGCCGTCCAACATCTGTCTGCGGGCGGGAATGTTCGACTACTTTGGTCATATTGCTAGGAAAAAAACGCGAGTAGCATAGAGAGAAACTGCTGATCACTGGCAAGATCGGAGGAAGAGACCCCAGCGTACGAAGCCCGAGACCGTTGGTCCGACCAGATCCGAGAAACGGCAGACACACCCTTCTGCAATGCCTTCCGTACGGCCTCCAATAGGGAAAATGGTGCAACATCGTGAAGAAGGTGATATCTCGAGGGAGCCACGATCGTGAAGAAGGTATATCTCGAGGGAGCCACGATCCTCAAAATTGAGGGACCGACGCGAGAACAACTATTTCATTATAACAGAATTAAATATAATTATCTATCCATTTCATGTACAACTGCATCGTCCCCTCACCAGATAATCATGCGTAAAAAGGTCATCATCATTTCCAATCCTCTAACTAAATACTGAACTTTTATAGAAACAAACGCTGAAGCAAATCGTTAGGTTTACTCTCCCCACAATGTCTCTTATCGAGATAACGTCCTCCTAATTTGCGTGCGAGATGAAAAGATTACCGTGAATGGGGCCGGGGCGTCCCGCGGGTACGAAATCCGGTCACTGTGCTAGTGCGACCACCTGTGGACTTTTAAGGGTGTGGTTGCGAATGGGGACGATTTGTTTTCTGAGCGGTGAATTGGAACGATAAAAAGCTTAAAAGGGTTTGAGCTGGGTTTGAGTTTTTACTGATGACTGATTAATTATTTTTGATGGAGTTCATAAGCCCTATCTAAATGCATATGTAATACATGATGCCTGCTATTTCGTGCCGCGTGGATTTAGTTTTTATAATATCCCGTGGGAACTCTTTGACTTTCCGAGATAAAAAGTAGTTGTCTCTATGACTGGTATGGAAGCTATATCTCTGTACCAAAGTATTGGTTAAGCAGATGGCTGTGAAAAGCTAACAGACAGTGAGATAGGCAAACTTTCACATCTATAATATTCCTAAGTAGACTATTGCCTTATAGGCTATAGCTTAAGTGATAATACATTTGGAAGACATGGAAGCGGATATAATAGAATTCAAACAATTTTTTTAGGCTTCTAGTCTAGGTATACTTAGTATTATGAGTTACTACATACTAGAACTCTTGGTTGACATGCAAAGTTTTTAGTTTTAAACGACAATCAAAGATAAATATAAAAAGCGTAGAAATCTTACACGTCCAAGTTTTTGAAAGTTGGGATACCAATTACGTGGCTTCCGACATCGATGTTAATTACTGTACATCCTGAACAGTGGACACCAACATGTCAGACACAGTTAAAAAAGAAAACGCTAACAAACTCAAAACCGTATGTAGCATCCCTTGCATTGCATCAATATACCATCCTTACCATCATCTGAAAATACAGAGATCGTTCAAAGTTTTTGCGAGGCCATGCCCTTTACTAAGCAAAGGTAGAGAAAAAAGTACTTGATAGTACCGGATGCTATAGAATAATCCTATTAGGCTACGTAGAAATGATATAGTGATAGAAATACTTCTTATAGCACTCCTTGTTTGGTAGCTGCTGCTACCAAAGCCTTTAGGCCACATATGGAACACGTCTACAGTGTCGTAAGCTAGACACGTGTGAAACCTGATTAAAACAAACACACGTGAGCTTATTATAAACCCCGATAGCAGGAAGTGTGTGAACGAGCATTATTGTCTGCGATAAAGTTTAAATTGGCAAAAGCGAGCAAGACGAAACTTTAAACGTCAGATAATATTATAGAGATAACATTTTACTCTATTTTATTGTACACCAAGATCTCCCCGGTGCAATCTACGATGGAGGTAGGTATAGGTAATCATAAAGCGTTATAGTTTTTATTGAACTATCGACAACCGAGAGACGTCCACAGCTGGACATGGAAACCTTCATGCCAGAGAGTTCTCCATAATGTTCTCAAAGTGTTTGACGCATGATTCGTACTTGGCCAGCTAGGCCATATCCTAATCCAATCTAGTAATATTATAAATGTGAAAGTTTGGATGTTTAGATTTTGTTCCTCCTTCACGCCAAAACTAACCGATTTCCTTGAAATTTTGCATATACGCACATAATTAATCCACCTATACCTATCCTGATTTAACACGTAGGCTAAGTTTTTTTATCGTGGAAAATCAAAGAGTTCCTACGGGTTTTAAAACCTAACTCCACGCGGACGAAATCGTGGATCATATAATCTAGTTACATATCTACAATTATTATGAGAAAACTGCCCAGTAAAGAATCATTCGGAAAAAAATGCCCACTTAAATTACAGTAATAACTAAAAGCACCTTTGTGTACTTCCAAGGCAATGACCTCACAAATTGCTAACTCCATAATAACAAAGTACACTTGGTCCATTCTTCCTAAACTTGAAAAGGGTCATAACCCAGTTTGACCTGTAATTAACTCAACATGGGACTTCAAACGATCCAAAATTACCCACGGGGATTGTTTGCAGTATCTTGTGCCCTTTGCTACTGTATTCATTTGATGTCTAGTACGCGATAGGTCGAGATGGCAAGCGGGGTGGGGACGCCCCCCACACCCGCATAGCCTCCGCGCTAACCCGATGCGGGATAGCGCGGGCAACGTGCGGGTGTGCGAGACGTTTCCATGCCTCATATCCCGATTGCCATCTCGACCTGTAGCGTTCTATAGGCACGCAATTTGTAAAACAAATGTTTAGTGTAATATGCAGAAGAGTGGACCTCCCGAATACACAATTAATAAAATAAATGTTTTGTATTGTTTGTTGTGACATTTTTATTAGTATGTTAGTTATTTCTGTAGGTATGTTTTATTGCAATGTAGATAGCTTTTATTAAATGTATGATAGAATAATATTTACTGACCATATTGTCATAAAAACGTCGCTTGCTGACTGTGGTACATAATATTTCACTCACCTGAAACAAAACAAAAGGGATTATATTAATTACCTAAATAACTGCAATACAAATCCTTATAAACAGAATAATTATAGCCATAAAATGTTACTTTATAGTGGTTAATAGGAATATGAAAAAGATAAACTTCAAAACTAAAGCCCGACTAAGTAGGTACTACTTATATAAATACAACGAACGGACGGAGGAACAGATAATACTTTTTTTTATTTAAAACAAAATGTATAAATTAAACGAAATCTACACAATACGACCTATCACTTTGTTACTACTTACATTGATTTCTTGATGTAGGCTCAGAATACATAATAATAGTAGATACAGATGTAGGTAAATGTTTGTCCTAACAACCCACAGTAACTTATTTATTTAATTTATTTATTTCCACACAAAAAAAAACCACTTACAATATGGTTTCTTCGTGCTCGTAAGCGCTCACAGCCATATTGAATTAGGCATTACTTTAGATAGCCTATGAAGCCTATGACACGTGGAATGCTGACTAACAAAACCTCCTAATATCTAAGTAGTTAAGCAGTTATGAGGGAGCCTATGAACTGACACACATACTACTGCTACTTAATGTCTTTACCCTCTCATAATTGAGTAAAAAGTATTCATAATCCCATAAAATGAATCGCATTATGGACAACAAATGATTCACATCTGTATTCTGCAACTCCATTAACATTTGGCCGGTTTCTGCAACTTGTTAGCTATCTTCAATTGTAATCATAATCTCGTTTCTAATCTCATTTACTCTCGGCTCCGATGAGAGCATGATCGTGTTTGACCTGACCGAATTCTGATGCATTCATCATCAATTTTGTTAGAACGTGTTTCGGAAAAATTTAAATTAGAATGTTTTTTCTGCAACATGCAAGGTGATTGTTGCCATGAAATTTATAATGTTTTAAACTGGTTCGACTCCTTTGCTTTTGGTGATCATGTTATGGGAAAAGTAAGTATTTTTTTATTCGATCGGCATCGCTCGAGTTGAATTTTTGAAAATCGGTAAGGGGGTGGAATTTTCAAAACTCTTGAAACATGTAGTTATAGAACACGAGTAGATATAGTACGGGACAGGTCAAGATGGAAATCGGAGAGGGAACGCTAATCCGCTGCTGGCGAGCGCGGGTGACGTGCGGGTGTGCGGGGCGCGGGCGTCCCTCTGCCTCTACCCCGATTGTCATCTTGACCTGTTGCGGAATATAGGTACTTCTTAATTTTTTTTATCAATAGCCCAGATACTAATTCTAAGACATAATGAGAAAAATGACAGACTTTCATACTAACTTTCAACCCCTATTTAAGCCGTTTATGGTGGTTTGCTTGGATTGGTTACTAATATTCAAATGAGAACCAAACTACGTTTGTATGGAAAGCGTTGGGGAGAGTGCTAGGTTTACTTCTCTCAAATCTAACTGATTTCTAAATAATTAATCGGCAATTAAAACATAAATCATTTTGTAACATAATTGAGATAAGCCATGAAAGTAATGGATAAAGCTGGTTTTGACACTTTTACTTTTAGATTTTTTTTAGTATCATGATTAAATATTATGTGAAACCAAAGTTTATTTCATCTTTTTTCAGGCCGGCCCTGCTTTGCACGTGTGGCTTATAAGCTTAAATGTAATGAAATATGATACCTTCATAATGTCCATATTATGAATCTTTTTCATGAAATATTTAAAATGGGTGGGTGGATGAGGAAGGCGGAGGATCGTGTGTGGTGGCGTGCTCTTGGGAAGGCCTATATCCAGCAGTGGACGCAAATAGGCTGATTGATTGATTGATTGATTGATTTAAAATGATGATCCCGGGATCGGACCCCACGAATAGAAACCAACATCACAACAAAAAAATATATAGGTAAGTGTAGAGTATATATATTTGTTTTAGAAAAGCAATTCCATAGATCTAGTAGGTATTTACTCTCCTAAGTCCGATTTCGCACAAATTTCTAAAACACAATAAATAATAATACAGGCAAGAGTTGAGTCGAGGCACTTAACATTATTTTCTAAAATACAATTTCAAAGAGCTCGCAGCGAAATAATTTTGCACGATCTATCATAAGGGAACGAGCCGATACGAAATAATTATACCATGATGAAACCTTCTAAAACACCAGGAGCAACGTAAGTGGTAGCTTTTGTAAACCCCGTAGGAAGGTTATTAACGAAACGAGCATCAAGCACAGGAATATTTTGCGGTGAGCCTATAATCAACTGTGGAGAATTTTAAGGTGATTTTATACGTGGTTCGTGATACAGTTACAAAACCCGTACCGGCTTCCGATTGTTTTGACCATTAAGTTTACTTCATTTTATAATTCAGAGGTTACTAAATAAATTCTTACTATTTTTTAACGTCTTTCAAATCGTAACGTGGCTCAGAGTTTTGTGGCTATTGAGATTTGAGAACGAGCATCAAGCACACTTGTAGAATATTTTGCGGTGAGCCTAACCTATAACCAACTGTGGGGAATTTTAAGGTGATTTTATACGTGGTTAGTGATACAGTTAGATACAAAACCCGCACCGGTTTGAGATCAGATCGCATTATTTTATCCAATACGTTTCGTTTTCATAATAATTTAGATGTTGCAAAATAAATATTACACGACCGCCCAGAAACGGAGCGCAATGTTGTTAGGGTTCACGTATGTATGTATGTGAGTTTCATTATTCCATCATAACTTCTAAATGCCTGAACAGATTCGGATGTATGCACAGACCACCACCTATCGACGCCTTATAGCCGGACACCCCCGATCGTCAAGCTTAGGCAGTTGCTTAGCATAAAAGTTGGCCCACGCCCGTTCGGTACCCTCATTCCGCACATTATCTTGATTACATGACTTTTGAGTCTATCAATCACAACAAAGTATTCTCCCCTGTCCCCCGCCAACATTTTACGATTTTCTTTTCATGCAAAACCTTGTATATGCGTACTCTTGAGGTTGAATTCTCTGTATGGATGCTATCGTTGGAATACCTTTATCGTTACTTATCAAAATTGTTATTTGGCAAAAATACCATACAGTTTTTAACAAATACCTAACAATGTTGCTAAGTAACTTATCGGCAGATTACAGATAGGGCTGATTTTGGCTGTTAAGAAATTTGAATCAAATATTAGTTGCTACCTGAAATCTTATTTAGTATTTGCAGTTCATGAAATTTAAGGACTGGTGCTGTAAAGCAATTTCTTAGTGATTTAAATTACGCCCAGCTCAGAGTGGAAATGCACATTAATTGAAAACTAAGTGCTTTAGGTGAAATCGTGTAATAACCCTCAGGATTCTAGATATTAAGTATTTGTGGTGATAATTTTCTCATCTAACATAAATATAATAGATCAATGCTGGGGGAAATTATAACCAAAGAAAGTCTTAAGGATTAACTAAAGATTGATTTCTATTCATAATATTCTTCCCTTTACCTGAAACTATTGGTTCTTTGTAGTGAGCCGGCTATGGGTTGATCATGGTGATGATTGGTTCTTTACAATTTAACTATACCTATTGGTTCTTTACACTTCAACTATACCCATGCAAAAAATCACGTCAAACCGTTGCTACGTTGCGACGTGATTGAAGGACAAACCAACAAACAAACACACTTTCGCATTTATAATATGGGTAGCGATTGGTCAACTAACAAGACATCACTTATAAGTCGTATAAACAGAATCATAGATAAAAGAAGTAAAAGTAATCTGTGGACAGACTTATTACCCCTCGGACAATGGCAACAACAATAGAAATTTTGGTATACATGACCCAGTAGAGTCGTTCCCACAAAACAACAATACATCACAAAGGGATGCTGTTATTCACACAGTTAAGTTTATTATATATCACGCTGTTTCATGTTAATATGACCAAGATTCTCGTACGTTAGATGTGATACAGGGAGTTTTTTTTTAATTCAGATACAAGTTAGCTCTTGACTGAAATCTCACCTGGTAGTAACTGGTAAGTGATGATGCCGTCTAAGATGGAAGCGGGCTAAACTGGAAGGGATATGGCAGTGTGTATTAAGCCCATACCCCTTTGGTTTCTACACGGAATCGTACCGGAACGATGAATTGCTTGGCGGCACGGCGTTGCCGGAAGGGTGGTAACTAGCCACAGCCAAAGCCTCCCACCAGACCAGACCAGAAATTTAGAAATTATAAAATTCCAAACCCCTGCCGGGAATCGAACCCGGGACCTCCCACTAATAAGACCACAGCACTTACCACTGCGCCAGGGAGGTTGTCAAAAGATTACAAAAGGCTCATACCTTACACTAGAAATCATCATCATCATCATCATCAACCCATCGCCGGCTTATTTCAGACCACGGGTCTCCTCTCAGAGTGAGAAGGGCTTTGACCATGCCATATTCTACCATGCTGGCCAAGCTGTGCGGATTGGCAGACTTCACACAACTTTGGTAACATTATGAAAAACTCTAAGGCGTGCAGGTTTCCTCACGATGTTTTCCTTCACCGTTAAAGCAAGTGATATTTAATTACTTAAAACGCACATAACTTCGAAAATTTAGAGGTGCGTGCCTGGGATCGAACTCCCGACCTCCGATTAGGAGGCGGGCGTTCTAAGCACTAGGCTATCACAGCTTTTTCACTTGAAATATAGCAAGTTATTTCATCTAATAAATTGAATTAGGTACCTACTTACCACATGGCGAACATTTTTGGGAGCTATCTGGATATTTCCAATTTGCACCCCTACATAGTTTACAATCAGAATTTGAAGTAAGTATGTATCTTAACTGCTTACTAGCTTTTACACGTGACTTCGGTCGCGATACAAAAATGTAATTTGTTCCTTGTAGCACTTGGGGATAGTGAAAGAAGTTTTTAAATCGCATAAGTAATTTTGGAGATTTCCTCCACATTCCACACTTACAAACTGTACCTCTGGAATATTGGCATATAGAATTCAGTGCACATTATTACCTACTGCCTATATAAGCTGCCATAGCAAAAAGCTAACAAAAAATATACATATTATTTTTAAAAAAAATATATTTTTGAAAAACCGTGGGTATCTACTTAATTTTCAATGCAAATCTATTAAAATGATCTCACTCTATTTAATAAGTATTATTATTTCTTCCAATTTGCTTTTTCACTATCCTTTTTTACAGAACCATACTCTTTTTATAACACTTCTTTCCCTATTCTTTCCCCAGCTGAACAATTCACACTTTCAGTGCAGCATTAATGTAGCATTTAAATCCAAAACAATGCCATTTCGGAGCACCCTATATAATTTGCAGCAAGATGCAGTCCAGAGCAAGGTGGAGCGAGTCACAAGTGCGTAACAATATTCACAAAAGAGCCAAAACAATTAAACGATCGCCACCCCTTTTTTCTTCGTTTGTGTCAATGAACTTTTACTATTAATTCTTTTGAATTTTAAATGCCTATTTAAGTCAATCAAATCACTATATACTCAATACTTACTGCAATCTGATACAGCTGCAAAATCATAAAAGATTTTTTGTAACTTTTCTAACTTTTTTTTTTTTTAATGAAGTACTAGCTGATGCCTGCGACTCCGTTCGTGTGGAATTTTAAAAGTCCCGTGAGAAATCTTTGATATTCCGGGATAAAAAGTAGCCTATGTCACTCTCCCGGTCTTTAACCATACCCATGCAAAAAAATTACATCAATCCGTTGCTCCATTGCGCCGTGATTGAAGGAAAAACTAACAAACTAACAAACCAACAAATACACTTTTGCATTTATAATATGAGTACTGATGTGTATCATCAACATATTATCTTTTCCTATCAATTATTATTATTATTATTGACACTTTATTGCACACAACACAAAGTAAACATTGAAAAAACACAATACAGGATCTTATTCTAATAGATGTAGCATGCAAAGGCGGCCTTATCGCTAAAGCAATCTCTTCCTGGCAACCTTTGACGAAAGGAAAGGTTCAATGTAAAAACGAAGAAGGGAAGAAAATTAAGAAGGGGAGAAAAAAGTCCAAGCATTGTACTAGATGAAAACTAACTTAGAAAATTATTATTACTGAGTAGGTACGCAATACCCCAGTTACTAGAAGTTGGACAGTACAAGCTACAAATAGTTCTAATATTTTCACATGTCTGAAAATACTTTTAGAGTCGACAAGAGAGCCACTTTTCTTGATCAAAACTCTATTATATAGAAGTAGTTCTATTTACCTTTTGTGTCCTGGCCTATAGACTTTTGAAGAATATTGTTAGGTACCTACATGAATTCACAAAACATTACTTTTATTTGGAAGTCGTGTAAAAATAGTGTTTGAAAGGTCTTCTACAGATTTCTACAGTTATCTGATAGAGGAATTCTACAGATTATAGGTTATAGGTTGGTAATGGGCTGTTTGATATAAATCTAAAAGCTAGTGTAGTTTACTTATATCAAACTTAACTACTATACTTGAAACGCATTCTTGCTTATTCACGAGGAATCTATTCGTTATGACCTGTCTGACTGATACAGTAATGTCGATCTTTCTGTCACTTCATTTACTACAAATGAGTGATAAATCTCTGACGGAATTTCCAGACACTCAATAAACGTAGCCATAATGTACGATCTGCTCCATAGTAACCTTTAAAATTTCATCTTTCAGCCAGACGTACCATACCAGCCGCACAAAGAGTTAAAATGGATTGTATTAAGTCAGACACTGCGCACAATGGCTCTTTTAAGCCTATTGTACGGCTCTATGCAAGTTCTATGAGACGCATTCGCTGTAAGGTCGTTAACTTTGTTTTATTTTGAATCGATGGAAAAAATGAAACTAAACAGTCATTAGAATAAAAAGGTGACGATTTGCGGTTGTAATGTTGACGAGTAAAATAATATATGATATTGAACAAGTATAGATGCATTCAATATAATAACTGGCGTATTTCCACTTGAGACCATCATTAGCAATAACAATAGGAGTAAGTAAGTACCTAGTTAATTGAGTAGTAAGTAGTACTGGTAAGAAGATATATTATGTGAGTTTTATGTAATTAAATATCACTTGCTTTAACCGTCAAGGAAAACATCATTAAGAAACCTGCATGCCTAAGAATTCTCCATAATGTTCTCAAAGCTGTCTGCCGAAGTCTGCCAATCCGCACTTGGCCAGCGTGGTAGACTATGGCCAAAACCCTTCATATTCTGGGTTGATCATGATGACCTCAGTTAATTACTAATTATTTAAAACACATCGTTGACCAGTTGACGACATTTCAAGTAATGGGAATCAACGATCAAATTTAATTCAGCGCAGCACTTCGTTGCAGATATAGACTATTAATCTTATCCATATTCCCATTCAATTGAATTAGAAGTGGGACGTGATTAATTAGACGAATGAAACTAGGTTTTTCTTAAACAGACTGGTGCTTCCGGAGCATGGATAGAAAATGTAGAAAACAAAATCTTTGACCTATGTATGTTCTTCAATGTTAACGCAACAGTGGAATATTTTTTACTCGCGCTGTGCAAGTTCACTTCCCCGAAGTTCTAAATTTTCTTTAGAAGGATTTAAAGAGAATTATTATGAAAGAAGCCCCTAACTGGGTGTAGAGATTAGATCATACAGTACTCCTAGCTGATAAAAATAATATGCTCGGAAAGACCTAAGAATAAACTAAATAAAGCAAAGCCTCGTAAAATACTGCCAGTAAGCTTGAACGAAGTAGAACCAACGAAGTGAGATAGATAGCGCTGATGATAGTAATACTCTAGACTCTACTTGTGTGTCTTCTTCTTGTCAAGCAAAAAGCTTATTTCACTATATTTCGGCAAAACAATCAAATCTGTTATAATCTGGTGTCTATCTGGTACAACATGCAGCATGCGATATGCAATGCCCACCCTGTCACTACTAAACATGCAGGACAAACAAGCTACCAAGCAAACAGAACGCACCTCCACTACACAACACCTTATACCACAATGATACCACAATGCACAGTTGTAAAGTTTGCAATTGATTGTGAAGTGGCGGAATAGACCGAAATAAGCTTGTTGTTCCTTATGCATTACGGTCTTCCGCAAAATAACATCTGCTTCTATCCAACTTTCTTCTTCTTCCTAACTAACGCCCGCGCCATGTTCCTCGTTCGGCCATGAACGCGAGCAACCCAGCCACACTCGTCTCTACTAGCTTTTTGCATCCACCGCTGGATTACTGGATAGGTATTGTCTAGAGCATGCCACGACATATCCACCTTATCTACCCACTTCCCGCCACCTTATTTACAATTATGTACTGCTGAGACGTTTTGACTAGTAGATGCAAGTTTGTGAAGCGTAATCTTGAGGCGCAACAGAATAATAATTTATGATGACTCCAATCACTGGAGCCATTGTTCAAATTAAATTTTACCCACTTCAATGCATCGATGGACTATGTATTTATCTTATCCGTTTTCCCAGATGGTTGCACTATAAGTGGAATGTGATTAATTAGATGAATGAAACTAGGTTACTGGGAAACAGATTCGTGCTTCGAGAGCTCAGAAAAAGTAGATTTTAATCTCTGGCACATTATTTGAACATTGCACTATAATGTGCAAAATTTTGCCGTATTGGTTTAATATAAACTGCCATACCCCTTCCAGGCTAGCCCACTTCCATCTTAGACTGCATCATCACTTATCACCAGGTGAGATTGCAGTCAAGGGCTAACTTGTATCTGAATAAATAAATAAAATATCATGTAGGTACTCCTACTTGCCGATAACTTTTTAAGAACTGAAAGTATTTATAATCTGGTTCTTAAAATTTCTAGTCATAAAATCACAGTGAGTTGATCCAATACAAACAAATCAGTTTTTATTGCAATGCATTTTATTCATGGATATTTCGATTTCTGAAAACTCTACTTCAAAATAATTAAGTAGAGGCAATGTCATTCATCATTTCCCGTTGACAGTTAGCCTATTCCAATTAAATGAGTTACGATGAAATTGAGTTCATTCACAGTTGACTCTGGTTCAGTTGCATTGCAACTGAGAATTTTTTGCCGATTTGACACCCTACATCAGGAAGACGATTTATCACTGTCAATGTGCTAAAAATCAGCTTCTACTTTTTTGCTGCCGTCGCATTTTCCCCCCGGCCACACACTGCCCGTGTGGCATGGGAAGTTGCGAGGAAAGGAGGTAGAGACGAGTGTGGCTGCGTTGCTCGCGTTCATGCCCGAACGAGGAACATGGCGTGCGGAAGGCGAGTGTATGTGGGGGGGGGGGGGGGGTGTGTGTGTTAAAGAGGGGTTTATTCGCAGTGCGCCCCATACAAACGTAGTTTGACTCTCATTTAAATATTAACCAATCAAACTAACTGAATGGTATGATTTTGATGCGATGGAACAACAAATATCTTACACCCGAATGAAATTTTGTAGATACTTTCTGTGAAATACGTGGATACTAGATACTTCATATCTGTCTGCGGTATGCCCGATTTCCATTGAAATATTTTGTCCTAAGTTACATGGGCTCAAACTTCAAAGATTTATACATAGAGGTACAAAATACAAATTTTTAAACCCATGTAACTTTAAAACTTGACATTTTTTTCGTAAATCTGACGAACCGCAGACACAGATATTAGTTTCTAAAACATGTAGTCTACAAAATTTCATTGACTTTCATTGCTTAAAATTCGAAAAGAATAAAACTAAGTATGTTTGTATGGGAGCGAGTGACGGAGAGTCCTCTGTTAAAGAGGATGAAATGTGACGGATTGGTTTTTGCGCAATTCATTTAAACATATTATAAAACTTGTTGCTTCATCCTGTTGAATTAATTCAGTTCTATACACCTGATTAAAATCAACGGATTTACACTTCCTTGATTTTCTCAAATCCATAATCAGTGTGTTAAAAACCGTATGCAATCTTAATCTAAGGAAACCAGTGCATCCTACTGGTGATTGATCGAGACTTCAATTAATGAGAATGTTCATTCTGAAAATACAACTAGCGAGTAGCTGCGTTATGGCCTAAGAGCCCGTGAGAGCCAGATTATATAAAAGCTGAAAGTTTCTATGCGCATTGTCCCCAACACAGGTAGGAACGATCGGCGGGATGCCACGATGCATGACGTGATTTCTAAGCCTAATCCGAAGAAAATATAAAAAACCGGCCAAGTACGAATCAGACTCGCGCACTGAGGGTTCGCGCACAGAATACAGTCATCTACTATTACCAAGTTTCAACAGTAAGTATAGTTCTTATAGTTTCGGAAAAAAGTGGCTGTGACATACGGACGGACGGACAGACAGACATGACGAATCTATAAGGGTTCCGTTTTTTGCCATTTGGCTACGGAACCCTAAAAATATACTTACACCTTTGTTACTTTTATATTATCTGTCAAAGCCCAGATGATCCAAACTTAATAGTCGCTGATCGTTCTTCCCTGTGTTGGTGAGGTGGCGCAGAGAAACATCCAGCTTTTATAAAATACCGAAGGTCTGGCCCACACGGGCTCTGTCTCTATTATAAATGCGCGCTAATATCATCTTTATGAATGATATTAGTGTCAATGGCCGCCCTCCCACTCGATTTTAATTTTCATCACCCAAAGGCGAGTGGCTGAGTGCTCAATTATTTTATTTCCAATGCGTGTAATTTTAAACAGGCCCTAATGGTGTTGGATATTTGACTCCATCCGACGCGATAACGCCGAAGTGTCGGGTTACGTTGACCACCAAATCGAAAATTTCGAGGGTTGCCCATTCAGATTTTGGAGATTTGAATTAAAATTTAGGGTTGATCCCCCCTCATTGCCGATGTCGCTTCGCTGGATTGTGATGCTATTCAAATAAAAACCGGGATTACACGGTTTTTGTCACAAGATTCAAAAATGTAATGAATGTTTTTTTGCAACGCCTAAATTACCATATAAAATCCTCGATGCTTGGTCATTTTAGGTTGATATTTCAATTTTGAGGATTTACCGGCTGACGCTAATTCCATTCATGTGACACACTACACGCTGCTTTTCGGTTTAGAAATCGCGCGTTTGACGAAAAACTAAATACACCTGATATCTTACTAAACCCCCTCCTCCCTTGTGATATTTCGTGATTCGTGCCAACCCCCCTCCCCCACTATTCCACACTATTGGCGTTACATTTCACGATAAATTACATTAGGTACACGTTACACAAATCTGGAGCTGCCTTAAAAAATAAACTTCTCTAGTAAACACGACGTTAATATTAAAATATATCTAATCGCGAAAGCTACCTTTTAATAACAACATTTTATCTACAACTATACGTAAAAGCGTGTTTTTTTAACAATCATCATATCCCCCATCCACCCAGTTGATACGTTGATTTAAAGTTTGAACCCGTAATACGCAAATTAACATAATCAAAGCAACAGTGCGTAAAAAACATCGATTCAAGTGTGTATAACATCAATTAAAAAGGGCTCGCGTATTTTTTAATTTCTAAAGTAACACGTGCATTTACAACGGCCCCTAATTTAACAATGCTAAGGTTTAATTTCTTGCAACTTGATTGAATTTTTAAGTTGGCACAAGTGGAAGAGTTTTCGAGATTGGAGAGGTTAACAACCTTTTGGCAGATCGCAATCCATAGTGACGTACTGATTCGATTTCAGATAAAATCGATTCTAGGTACGCAACGTCAAGATCAGATAAAAGCACCTTGATAATCTTGTTGTATTTTATTTCATCATAGATGCCTGACTGCTGATCATTGTGAGATAAGAATTTTATAAAAAGGTTATCAAGAAAGCTAGGCTCTCGTGGATTTAAAGCTTAATGGTATTATTTTCGTAACTTGCAACTAGGTTTCTACAAGTTTTTTATTATCCCTTTTATTTGAAGATTTTTAGGGTTCCGTACCTTAAAAGGAAAAAAGGAGCCCTTATAGGATCAATTTGTTGTCTCTCTGTCTGTCTGTCTGTCCGTCTGTCTGTCTGTCGTGTCTGTCAAGAAAACCTATAGGGTAGGTACTTCCCATTGACCTGAATCATGAAACTTGGCGGATAGGTAGGTCTTTACTAGGTAAAGTAAAAAATCAGAAATCCGTGAATTTGTGGTTACATCACAAAAAAAATTAAAATGCGTCAATGAACAAATAATTAGAATTTTCTATTTTCAAGTAAGTGTACCAAGTGTGGTATGATATGAAAGGGCTTTATCTGCTCATTCTTAAACAGATTTTTATTTATTTTTGAGTATAACAGTTTTTGATTTATCCTGCAAAATGTCGAAAAAATACCCCAGTACGGAACCTAGGTGCGCAAGCCTGACTCGCCCTGGGCTGGCCATACTGATACAAGTTAACCATTGACTGCGATCTCACCTGATGGTAAATGATAATGCAGTCTAAGGTGGAAGGGGGCTAACTCGGAATGTCGGCATACTCCTGATTGTTTTCTACACGGCATCGTACCGGAACGCTAAATCGCTTGGCGACACGGTTTTGTCAGTAGGTTGGTAACTAGCCACGGCCGAAGCTTCCACCTGATCAGACCAGAGATAATTTGGAAAATATAAAGTCCCAAATTGCTCCTGTCAGGTAAAGAACCTGGGGCATTCCACTTATAAAACCACAACGCTTACCACTGCGCCAGGGAGGTCGTATTTGATCATATTATTTCAAAATATGCCTATGTGCTGAATGTCGGCTTTTTGATCTCAATATGTAAACCATAATAATATACCTAGGCCACAAATTCTTAAAAGGCCATAAATACCAAGTTGAAGCTATAAAAGGATCTACTTTTCGAAATGTGACTTAGCAATAAAATGACGATATAAATAATTAGGTAGGTACCTACCTATTTAACTAAATGTAATATGAAATTGTAATGCTTATTTTGTACAGAATAAGGACCTCATTTGCGTGTAAGGGCTGTTTATAACACTGTAAAATATCATCATAAAGATCGCAGACCGACGCGAGACGAGAAGAACAGAAATGACCATAACCGCGCAAACCGATTACGCTTAGTTAATATTGATCAAGTGATCATTTCGAATACCATGCACACACAGTACATATTATCTGAGTTACAAAGTAAGTCAGGGTTGGTTTTCCCTTTTTTTCATTGAAATTAGGTAGAAATGCATGAAAAGTTGTGTGTTAGTATTAAGTTTTGGAGATCTTTGCTTTTTCTCTAGGTATGTTTCTGTTTTTTGTACAGTGCATGCGTTATGGACTATGGTTCTTGCAACTAGCGATTTCCTCGCTGTATAGAGATGAAAAGTTGTGTCCTTCGCATGGCTGCAAATTTTAATGCGCTCGTGCTTTTGAATTCCTCGCTACGCGTAGGAATCTATTTTTAAACCACTCGCTTCTTTTATGGTTTAACCTCACTGGCTTGGAATTCAATACAAACTCTCGCCATATATTCTGTGCTCTCGTGCCAAAATAACAACTTTGCAGCCTTGCATCATAATAACTATATATTTCTAATTTCTATCGGCGTAATGAGAGCCAATCACGGACCTCTAGAAGAATCGTCACTAATAATGCGCGAAGGAGCCTTAAAGCCGTTTGAGCCAGCATATTGGTGCTTATAGTTGATTAAGGGTGAGACTAATTGATACTAAAATGAATAAAAACCATAAAGTTTATAGGTATATTAGTGGGGGTACTATAAATGTACCCGTATAGGTTAATTAAATTTCAAAGTATTTATTATTAGTATTTAAGTGCTCTAACATTATTCAAGCTAGTTACGTATCTTTATCACCCCTTTGGATTTAGAGACCTGGACTTTATGGGTTCTAAATTAAAATTTCAGACTATGGCCAGGGATGTTAAGATCATAGTCAGAAAGAAGATTTTGTTTGGTTTGAGATACAAACATTTATGCTTGAAATTCCCTAAGCTGATGTATATAATATCTAAGCTAATTTGAACCTCTTGTACGGCAAGTACCTACTTAATATAATTCACACAGCTATTTTATCCCTAACGCAGACCTCCGCTTTCCTTTCCTCCTTCTTTTCCTACTTCCTTTCCTCCGCTCCAGACAAGTCAGCGCATATTATTGTCGTCTACATAGCAGGCATAGATGAACACGTGCCGTTCATCTCAACTTCAAAAATCGGATCGAGCTGCTACTGGTCATATTATTTACTCAAATTCTAAATGAGACCACATAAATTTTTATCTGCTAATAATCGTCTGTATTAAAATAGTAAAAGTCCACATCCTCTCCCACAGCCCACTACCAAGGATCACTGTTAGAGATCTTTCAAGTTGTTGGTATTCGTTCGCACATTAAATTTAATTAATATTTAAAGAGTGGTATCCGTTTGGAATAAAAAATAAATAAGAGTTCAAACAAATATCAGTGGTATTAGTTGTTGGTATTAGAATGGAATAAATCTCTTTTAGTGTTTCTCAAGTACAATTTCTTTGGTACCAATAAATAAAAAAATAAGAAGTCCGTATGTTCGGTCGTCTGCGATACAAAATGATCTACAGAAAAAATAAAAAAAAACAATTGAATTCTCTCAACTCACCTAAGTTGAGAAAATTCGATTATTTTTTAATTTTCCTGCTCGGAAAAATTCCTAGGCATTTAATAAAAAGAAAATTAATGTACCTACTGAAAAGGATTCCCTAATGATTTCAGTGGCTGTATACCTACTCTGTACTAATTGAAGCTAGAGCTCAGCAGACCATGAATCATTTCCTCAAGAGCTTTTAGGGCTTATTAAATTTATCCTTGTTTATTTTATATACGAAATATAAATGCACTAGATTAAGTTCTAAGCTAGTTTTTATCGTGGTTTCTCTTGCTATTTCAAAACAGTACTAATACATAGGTACATATTTTAATTTACTTTCTACTAACGACAGGCCAGGCGTACTTCGTATTTTAGGTATAAAACTACAAATAGGGTATGCGGAAGCACGAGAAACCATAGCGCATCGCACCGCACCCCACTACACTGCACTGCACCGCACCGTACCCCAACGCACCGCACTACACTGAAAATTCGCAGTGCAGACACGTGCAGATTCAGGGTAAGCACTCACTAGAAATTGACTGAGATTGACACTGATTTCTACGCAGAATTTTGTGACATGGATTATCGCGAGCGCGTGCGGCTCTATACAATTTCTTATGGAAATAAAAATAAGTGGCTAATTGTGGCTAATTCCGTTGTACACAATTTCTAAACTAAGCTAAAAAAAAAAAAGATTCCGACGAATTGAGAACCTCCTCCTTTTTTTGAAGTCGGTTAATGAGACATCTAAATCTATTGCTATCCCTTTCATATTGTTGCTTGCGGAAAAGGATAGCACTAGATTTAGACCTGTTAATTTAGTTTAGTTTAGAGATTGTGTACAAGAGAATCAGCCCCAATGTAGCACTTGACCTTATTTCCGTTGGCTAACTACTTTACATTTTGCTATTCCTTATACTTCAAGGGTTATCTGTTTTGTTTGGCAAATATTTAGTAACGAAGTAATAAAACTATTTAATGATAGTATCTACCTATTTCTCTTCTGCTAGCTTTAAGTAAGGTATTAGGTAGGTACACACTACACAGTACATAGACAGACAAACATCGCGTTTAAAACGAAGATTTACTTTGACAAAGTGAAGCGTTGAAGTCTAACATCAGGGAGAGGGGTAAATTGTGGGTAAATTGAGGGTAAACCTCAAAGCGACTACAAATTAAACGTCTAGGGCTCTCTAGGCCTTTGCTATAGGCCATGGACTACCGCATACAGACAATAACAGCCTTTATTCATAAAGCAATAAGAACTAATAGTGGTTACACATATATTTCTTCATGTGTTATCGTATGTGCCGGTACTTATTAACCCTCTGAACCCTTAATTCGTAGGAAAGGATCACCACGTATAAAGGGGGATGTTTGGGGAAAATGTAGCAAAAAAATATAATATCTTCGCAATAAACGTTATTTAGCTTGCAACTGGTGCAGCTTTTATAAGATCACTGGGTAAACAACGCTTTGAGATTTTATTTCGAATATTTTACTTTTTACAATTCGCACTGGTCCAGCGTGGCGGACTATGGCCTAAACTCTTCTCATTCTGAAAGTAGGTCCGTGCTCAGTAGTGGGCCGGTGATGGGTTGTCCATGATAATGATGACTAGACTCTTATAAGAATAGGTATTGCAGTAATTAAAGGTGGTTAAGCAGATAAACTCGTAGATTCCTGTAGCCTTAGGTAAAATAATTTCATAAGTAGGTCAGAGGGTCTAGTAAATGTGAAAGAGAGTCCGAGTTTAGTAGATACGTCGTCGTTGGCTATAAAAATATAACAGATGGATTAAACGGTCATAAAAAGTCGTATAAAAAGCAATAAAAGTACTTATTTCTTATTATGTTATAGTCGTTTAATTTTTTACATTACAAAAATACAATAATTATAATAAACTAGCTGCCCTGGCGAACTTCGTACTGCCTAACAGTCGATTCTTTTTCAGGATTTCCGTAAAAACCATCCTTGTACTTCAAGGAATATTATAAAAAAGAATTAGCGAAATCGGTTCAGCTGTTCTCGAGATTTGCGATCAGCAACACATTCAGCGATTCATTTTATAGAAGACATTAACACAATACACATATTAAATACATACCTACACGCATTCTTTATCTAAACTAAACACTAACTCAAAACATTTTCATAAATGCAATTAATAATTATTTATTGACGCCATGTTCACAGGGCCAAAAATACCTACCTATCTAGAATCTACCTACTTTTTCCACATAAGATAATGTTGCCATTTATTTTCAATTTAGTTGAGATTTTTTAAGGCTACAATTAATTTTACTAAAACCTAAATTAAATGTTATGAATAATTACAAAAAAATAAAATCAGCAATTTTAGGTCTTTGTGTGCAACCAGGTATAGTTCGCGACAGGTTGAGCTGGCAATCGGGGTATGAGGCGGGGGGACGTGGACGCCCCGCACACTCGCACGTCACCCGCACTCATCCGCACCGGGTTAGCGCGGGGGCTGTCCAGTGTCCAGGTGTGCGGGGCGTTCCCTCCCCGATTGCTATTTCGACCTGTCGCGTAGTTACTATACCTATTGGTTATCTTACCTAAGTATATCTACTTAATAGGTAAGCTGTTATTTCATCGATGTTTTAGTAAAATTTACAGAAAAAAATAGAAAATGTCAGTTAAGGGGTCCTTTTAATTGTCACGCGTTAACGCAGATAAAATGAACCGTCGCTTCTCTTATCTTTATTGTTCATCCAATTATCCCTAATGGTTTGTCACTTTTAAACACGATCCTGTTGTCATATCCACGTATTTACGGACGACGACTTCTAAAGCTGTTAATTTAAAAACTTTATTACACTTTATTTTTAGAAAGGCTTTAATTGAAATTAATCTATTTGTATAAAAGGAAAAGCTGACCGTCTGATATATCAACGGACAGCTCAAACCACTGGACGGATCGGGCTGAAATTTGGTACGCAGATAGCCATTATGACAATTTAATCCCGATCTGTCCAGTCAGTCAGTCAGTCACCTTTTCCTTTACATACATATATAGATTTAGCAAACGATCATCCACCGATACCACAGAATATCCGATACTACGATCTCATTAGGTGTGAGGTACGATTTATACGCGTTATGTAGCTAACCTAGAATACAGCAGTTATAAAATTGATGCCGCATATACCGCTTATTGGCCTCTTCTATAATTTAGAATGTTATGTTACTTGTTAGAACCGCTCTATATCTAGATCCAGAGATAATTTATTTACTAGTTATAAATTGTCTCTGCTGGAGCATACCTGTAGCGCAGTATAAAGTAGGTACATAATAACATTCCATCCTTACCTAAGTACTCTGTGACCATGTGCCTGAAGCCTGTAGGTTTGCAATCAGCAAGGACACGCTAAATACTCGTATGTTTCCATTGAATTATTATGTTTTGAGAAGTTTTTACCCCACTCCTCTCGCGAGTTTATCTAATTATATTAAAATAGAAATGTAAATCCCCTCGGCTCCTGTCGTGACGATATAATTGTCGCGCGTCTAACACATAAGTAATAATGTCACCTATAAAAAAATAAAAAATAAAAAAATAAAAAAAAATATATATGTGTGTGTATGTGCATGTGTGTATGCATATATGTGTGTACATACATGTATGTGTATGTATATGTATTATCTGTTCTTTGTTTTTTTTTAAATATTTAGTTAGTATATTATAATATAGTAATATTATTCATAATCTTTATTTTAATGATATAAGTAGGCATGATTATTGTAATGCGCAGACGTACGCATTGAGGGTCAAACCTCTGTGATTTTTACAATGCGTGCTACCTATTATGTATAATTTTCTCTTGTATAATAATAATAAATTTAAAAAAAAAATGTTTTTTATTTACTTAACTTTTACGAGTGTTGAATTGTCAAAAGTAACAAGTATCCATAAAAATTTATAGGTACGTAAGGAAGAAATGAGATAGGTAATATAGTTATATCATGTATGTTGCCATAAAAGACTGATCCTTCCGTCCGTGGTGATATTTTTATGAGTAGGTCTAAGTCGAGTTTTACATCGCCATTATGCATTGTTGGCTAATAAAAGTAACAGATACCGCGTCTAACAGCTTTCGGCTGTAAAAAAAGTATCGGATATCGAAGGGTTGTTATTTATTGCGAAAATGTCCCTCTTCAAATGGCAAATCATTGCCTGTCTGTGTATGTGTAACGATCTCGTAGGTACCTTTTTAGTGACACACGGGTCCATACGGGACTCGATATTGATGAGTTCTAGTGTTTGCTCTAAGTAGTAGTTCATTTGGTGTTAGTTGCAGTAATTTATTTGGTGCTAGTTACAGTGGGTACTTTATTTGGTGCCCGACCTTTTTAAACTCCCTATTTAGTTTCTCTCAATTCAGCAAGATTAGAGACCTTTTGGAATCGATTTTCGAAGCATTCTGGGTACTAAATGACTTCTCAAGCGCCATTTTAATTTTATGTGTCATTTGTCATGACAAAAGCTGTGTCAAAAGTACTACGATTTTAGGGCCTCATTTTAAAGGTGAACCGTACATTTGACATGACAGTTGACCTATAGAGCTAAAATGGCGCTTGAAAAGTCATTTTGTACGGACTATATCTGTTTTCCTGAATGTTAAGAATGAGTCTAGGTTAATAAAAATATATATTTATCTAGGATTAAATAATTTTGGATGTGCTAGTAGTAATCAGCCATTAGCATTTGTTCAAATAGCTAATGGCAGCAAATTCTATGGATATTATTGTGATTTAAGAAAGTCAAAGTCAAAGTCAAATGATTTATTCAAAATAGGTTAATAAGTTACTCTTTTTGATAGTCAGATGTTGGATTTGTAAGATATAGTGGTGATAATAATTGTTACGCAAACTTAAAACTAAAGCTACGAGGATTCCAAACGCGCCCAGGTCTGAGAAGAGCTCTGAAAGAGATTTTTTTATAAAAACTCATTTTTATATCGATTGATTCCATATTATTATCACTAAATAACCTTATTTTTATTGCTTGCTGTGATAGACTAGTGGTTGGGACGTCCGCCTTCTAATCAGAGGTCGGGGGTTCGATCCCGGGCACGCACCTCTAACTTTTCGGAGTAATTTGCGTTTTAATTAATCAAATATCACTTGCTTTAACGGTGAAGGAAAACATCGTGAGGAAACCTGCATGCCTGAGAGTTCTTCATAATGTTCTCAAAGGTGTGTGAAGTCTACCAATCCGTACTTGGCCAGCGTGGTAGACTATGGCCAAACCCTTTTCAGTCTGAGAGGAGACCCGTACTCTGCAGTGAGCCGGCGATGGGTTGATCATGATGATAATGAACCTTATTTAACTATTCAGTGATTATTATCATTTAATTATTGTGAAGACTGTAACAAGCCAGATGTTTCACTGTGTGCTGTCTAATCAATCAGTTTAATGGATATTTTATCGATTTTTCACATAACACTGGACCCAGTTTTATCAACCGACCTCACGACAGAGTGAAATTATACAGATGTGTCCAATTATTTTAATCTTTACTAAACTAAATATCATTAAGCCCAACATAATATTTTAAAGGTATTTTTAGGGTTCCGAACCTCAAAAGAAAAACGGAACTCTTATAGGATCACTTTGTTGTCTGCCTGTCTGTCAAGAAACCTACAAGGTACTTCCCGTTTCCTTAGAGGTAGGTAGGTCTTATAGCAGACTTGAGTAGAAAAATCTGAAAACCGTGAATTTGTGGTAACATCACACAAAACAAATTAAATTGAGGTCATGAACTAATAAATTAGTATTTTTAATTTTCAAAGTAAGATAACTACATCAATTGAGGTATCATTATGAAAGGGCTTCACCTGTGCATTCTACAACAGATTTTTATTTATTTTATGCATCATAGTTTTTGAATTATCGTGCAAAATGTCGAAAAAATACGACTGTAGTACGGAACCCTCGTTGCGCGAGCCTGACTCGCACTTGGCCGGTTTTTTTGAATTGGGCGAAAGTTTTGCAGGGATACTTTACGGAATAAAGAAAAGTAGCTCGCTTCCTTGCCCTTTGTTGTTCTCTATTTAAATAATAAGACTTTCTGAGTTCCTCAAGTCCCATAAATTCTACGCCAAGTCACGCTTATGGTTTTGCGTTATTACTTTGGCTTAATAATAATTCTAACCCTATTTTCTGAAGACAAATGGTTGATGGAGCGGCAATTTCTAAGCCTGTTTTAAAGCGAAAGTTCTTTTTCAGGGTTCCGTACCTCAAAAGAAAAAAGGAACCCTTAAATAGGATAATTTTGTCGTCTGTCTGCCTGTTTGTATGTCAAGAAACTTGTCCGAAAGGGAAAAATCTGAAAAAACTGTGAATTTGTGATTACATCGCAAAAAAAATTAAAATGTGTTCTTGAACAAATATACCTAATAATTATTATTTTCAACTTTCAAAGTAAGATAGGTTAGGGGTATCATATAAAAGGGCTTTACATGTACATTCTAAAACTAATTTTATTTATTTTTATGCATGATAGTTATTGGCCGGTTTTCAACTTCTTTTTTCGAATATTTAAATACTTAAAAGACCTTCAAGTTTTTCTTGTGTCAAGACTATTATATTAACTCTGTCTCTAACTAACGCGATTAGTTCTAGCGAAATACCCTTTGAGGTTAAAATGATTTTTCTCCAGAGAGACCATTTTAATTAGTCTTATTAATATGTTAATGTACTTTAAAACAATTAATAGGTACAAAGAGTCGGTTTATTTCTAGGATTTTGATTAACATTTAGAGAAAGTAAACCTAAGTATACCTAATCTTTTATCCACAGAAGAAGCATAAAAACCGGTCAAGTGCGAGTCGGACTCGCGCACAAAGGGTTCCGTACCATCTATCCTTATCAAAATTTCAACTGTCTAACTATCACGGTTCATGAGATACAGCATTGTGACAGACAAACACAGTGTGTGAAGTCTGTCAATCTGTCAATGCGAAAGTGTGTTTGTTTGTTGGTTTATTGGTTTGTCCTTCAATCACGTCGCAACGGTGCAACGTATTGACGTATTTTTTTTGCATGGGTATAGATAAAGACCTGGAGAGTGTGACATAGGCTACTTTTTATCCCGAAAAATCAAAGAGCTCCCACGGGATTTTTAAAAACCTAATTCCACGCGGACGAAGTCGCGGGCATCAGCTAGTAATAAAATAATTTTAAATCACAGTAAGATAAAGTATTTTAATTAGAACACACTTGTATAGCTTCCGTCGGAAATAATTAGTTGCTTTGAAAAATGTTGACTTGTATTTAATTTAATTAAATCTAAGCAAAAGTAACGAACCATGGTACTTAGTTACGATCGAGTATGTCACGAGCATCGGTGCATAACCTATACTTTTGTGACAGAAATAATTACGGATATAGGCAGTGGTCCGACCGCCGCCGCCCGGCGAGAAAACGACTAACTATCGGCGATTTTGTCTCTCAAGAAACGCACAATAAATGTACATTCCGTGTAAACGAAAGAAAGTTGCTCTCTGACTGTTCACACTGCCGGCGACGACTCGCTTTACTTGTTTTGTCGCTGAGCGACGAGCTTCCAAAAATAAACTCGCTCAGCGATATTCGATCAGCGATGCTCGCTCGCTTGAACACGTGTAACGCGCGCGCAGGTTTGCACAGTGACAGGACTGAGCGTCGAGCGACCGCAGGCGAATGGGGCGAGTAATCGCTCGTCGCACTTGCACACTCGCTTATAGCTCGGCGACAAAACTATCGAAACTACACACTCGCTTCCCGCTGATCGCCAACTCGCTTAAGTTTCTAGTTCTACTCGTTTCTCGTTATTCGTCGGCGGTCGGACCACTGCCTTTGATACTAATTGTTTAAAAGATAGCATACGGAAGTGCCAAGTTTTATTTCTTTCGACTTGCTTGAATCTATAAAGCTGAGTTAGTAACGCTTGCCTAAAAGAGGTTTATCAACTTTTGCTTGTGGCAGGAAATAGGGACGGAAATTGGACTTGATAGTGGCTGCCATCTTTCTATCTTGTGAAGTCACAAAAAGTAGGTACTCAAGCGCGAAAAGTATAAGACATTGAAGCTTATTTCCGCATCTACTATAAGTAGGTACCTATACCCTATACCTTTATACGAGGAACCTATGATATTTTGCTAAGCTTTAAGGGTGTCTGGCGGAGGTTGCCACCATTTTAAGTTTTTGGTAATACAATGACGTGATTTCTAAAAGGTACTATTCCAAAGAAAATATATAAAAAAATTGACTTTATACTTTGACGTAAAATTTTTTACACTTTTATTAACTGTTACCTCCCAAAGCCACCTTGATCCCAAACATCATAGTCGCTGATCGTTCCTCCCTGTGATGAGGACAATACGCAGAAGAACTTTGAGCTTTTATAAAATAACGAAGATTGACACGCGCTAGCTCTTAGTCCAATAGGTATTTTCCTCATGTTCTTCGAACGGTAAATCGAGATCGCCATCTTAATTTGGCGCGGACTATTTATGTGATTATCATGTCAATGTTAATTTTTCCAATTTTCCATTATGTTTGTAACTCGCTAATTTCTTGCACAACACAGTGCAAGTGACTTGCCAGAGCTAACTTTGTGCGAGAAAACTTGTCATTACGGACACTTGACATAGGATTCTTCACATCGGGTTGTTATTCCGCGAGATGTACTGTACGTCAATAATGTAAACTTCGTTGAACTCGTCTCATTTCAGAAATGAGGTCATGGTTGAAGGATGTATGGAGATTGAAGCATATTGGAGCATTATGCAGATCTGCATCACACTTCTTCCTCTAAGGTAAGGCCTACAGAATAGTATGTTAGGTCCAAGGTCTTACAAAAGTGTGAGAAGAGTGGAAAGTACTCATTATCGATGATGCCCGCGAATTCCTCCGTGTGGACTATTACATAAATTTCAAACCCCTATTTTCCCCTCTAAGAGCGATTACGCACTACACTTCCGTCATCCGAGTTCTATCCGTCATCCGTGAGAATACCAGCGATTATCTACGACAGTTGATAGATCAGTCAGTCAGTCAGTCAGTCAGCTTTTTCTTTTATATATATTTAGATTTAGATTATTGCATTCAAGTAGTTTCCATAGTAAAATGTTATTTTGGTCCCCATTATTACGTAACTCACTGAGCACGTGCCATATTAAAGGTGCAACCGTAGTGCAACGGCACGATTCAAAATTAAAAAATCAATCCTTTGTTGTGAATCGTCACAATAGATTAGGAATTCCATTTCAAATTTCCTATTCGAGTGTCTTGCATACGAAAAGCGGTGCGCGTACGCCGAAAATTAATTAGTTCCATCAATCATTTGTGAATGGTGACAGTAGGAAGCGGCCCACTGGTTTTAAAAAGCCTAACACTGCACTCACACAAATGTATAGTGACTTGATTCGTCGATGCATTGTGCATCTACCCTTCTAATGTTAAAATGAACGGATCTGTAACGCTCACGCCCGAACGCGCTTGGGCGGAGACGCGGCGAAAATATTTTGAATTTCGAATTTCGATAACGGTCCCTTTTCTACGGACGTGATCGTATTTTTCGATCAGTCATTTACTAGGGTTGTAAGTATTCGTTATTTTTAACCACTGAAATCATTACATTTTTAACAAGCTTTAAAATAATTTGGTTAAAAACTTTTTCACATTTTGAGAGTTCAACTAATAAATGTATATCTAAATAAGCTGATATTATGTCTATATTACGACACAGTTAGTTTATGAAAACTAGTACAAGCAAAGATTCGAACAAGTACACAAAAAATTAAGTCAACCTAACTGAGAGTTGAGCCTGGGGGCCTAGCCTACCTACGTAAAAGTAGTAAATAGATATCGGTGCATAATTCCTCTAAAAATTATAATGTGGCTATTATTACCTAACAAACTTCACCCTTAATGAATTTTTCACGTTTTTTGTGTCGAAAAGCGCGTGTACCGTACGTACAGTCAGTCATACATCACAAATAAATTTGCATATGTATAGGGTGATAGTTAGAATATGACAGCTATTCATCATGCGCGACAATGGGCATGCGCGCCCTACATTGACCTTTGCCTTAGATTCTTTGATTTGTATTCTGTTTTGACGGATGCTGGCAAGCAAAGTATGGGCAAGCTATATGTATAGCTACACTAGCTTATGCCCGTGACTTCGTTGCCGTGGACTACACAAATGTTATACCTACTCCTATTTTACCCCCGTCATAAGCTAGGTATATCTGCTTGCCTTTCAGCCCAATCCGTCCAGTAATTTGAGCTGCGCTTGATAGATCTGCAGTCAGTCAGTAACCTTATCCTTTTATATAAGTACCTATAGATTGAAATGTACAGTTTTATCCTAAGTAATAAAAACTAGCGCTTTTTTAGCGTTTTGCCTATAGGGCAGACTGAATATTTAATACCCTAAAGATAAACCAGACTTTAATAAGTAGAATTCGTATAAATTTTACCTAAATTTTGTAGACCGAAAATTGAACCTTTGACTTCAATTATGTTTTTTGCAAATTATAAGTAATAGGTAGGTACGCTTAAAGACGCAATTTCTAAGAATGGCCACTACCAGATCAAAGAGACCCTTTTTAGGGATCCGCACCCGAACGGGATCCTATTACTAAGCCTCCGCTGTCCCCATCCGTCCGTCTGTCTGTGAATTCAGGAAGGAGATAAAAAATTAAATTTTCTTGACCAGGAATAGAACCCGGGATCTTGGTAATTGCTAGCGTATCAAAACCACTTCAAAATTCAAACCACTGATTTCAAAATGCTCAAAAAACTAAGGCAAATAACTGTAATTCATGGGAACTAGATCAATATAATTATGTACCTACCTACATTTAATCAAACAGGTAATTTGATATTAAAGGAAGCAGCCAAAATTATGAGTTATGATCTCGGCAGTATTTACAATAAGCTATAAATAATGATCGTACCTATATAATTTCGCTGCTCATTAATTTCCCTTTCCGCATATTTACTTTCCTTTGCCGGATTACTTTTAATTTATTTCCTTTCCTATCTGCCTTTCTATGACTACGGTCTCTCATCTGAAAGTAAGAGACGAATGACTGTGACAAGGAAATGATCAGTTTTTATGGCGAAACTAATAATTTCTATGGCGCTTTGTCACTTGCCGGTGATGTGGTAACAAATCACAGTGAACCCTCTAACCAGACATGAGCTAATTTGATATTATAAATTCCTAAATTGACACTGCCGGGAATTAAACCCGAAGAATAAGAAGTAGGCTTCTCATAAGGTTGAAAGGACCGTTGCAAGAAACGTCGTCATTTCTAGCTTCATCTGAACAAATTCTAAATAATTTTAACTTTACTATTTCATGCAGAAATGTAAAAATAAAAAATATAGAAAATAGAAAATATATAAATATTTATAATTCTTTTGAATCGTCAAGTGAATCAAACAGTATGCCCGACCTAGCGAGAAGAAACAGCAAGAAACGCGGCGGTTTACCAAATATTCAGTTTATACTAACTACTGTGCCATGTATAAATAATTGGATTCTTGTTCATTGCTGGAGTTATAGTAAAATTTGTGCCATTTATGATACGACACGACCACCAGAACTTGAATCATGACAACCTATTGAAAAAGTACTTTTACCCATGTCCAGAAGTGGACGTCCAGTTGAGACGAAGACAAGAAAAATAAATAATTAACCGCAAGCTCGACTTTATTTAAAAACAATTGTAACAGTAGTCGCCGTTTGTTGGTAGAGTGGCCTAGTTTAGGCTAAGCAATATTGACCCGACTTGGTAACCGAATGTTATTAATGGAAAAGTCAAGACTTTCATCAATGAGGAATATGACACAGAAGATAGAAGAGGAAAGAACAGTTGCGTGTGGGAAAAATCATAATAAATACAAACAAAACGAAGGGCCCGCGTTCATTATTGTAACAACGTAAAGCATTTCATTTGGCATAACAAATAACAATGCGCCGGCGCATCTTTTGTTCGAAATCTGATTTGCATTGTGACATTTTGTTGGTCAGTTCCCCGAAAAAGCTGTAAATATACTTGAATTAATAAAAAGACATACATTTTATTTAGCATTAAACTATGTAACCATTTATTTAAATTATGTAATGGACTATTTTATTTTTGTTTTTATAAAGATTTGCGCATATTAAACAAAATCTGAAGAAGTGGTAGGAGATGAGTAGGAGATGGGTAGGAAATATTATATACTAGAGGATGCCCGCGACTTCATCCGCGTGGATTTAGGTTTTCAAAAATCCCGTGGAAACTCTTTGATTTTCCGGGATAAAAAGTAGCGTATGTCCTTCCCCGGGATGCAAGCTATCGCTGTACCAATTTTCGTCAAAATCGGTTGAACGGATGGGCTGTGAAAGGCTAGCAGACAGACAGACACACTTTCGCATTTATAATATTAGTATGGATTTATTTATAGGTCTTTGTATCCTACTGTTGAGCAAAGTACACCGTTTTGTGTAATTTCTTGGTAATTTCAAAGAAATCTATGATACTACCTACCTATAACTCGACGACGACGCCTGGATTTCGAAAATTCTGAAGATCTTTAAAAAGATACATTTGAAATTAACTTATTGCGTAAGAATTCTGAACAATTTAAAATATTGTAGGACATAAACTCGATCGGTTCTGAAAAGAATACACTTAATTTACAATAAAATATAATAATTGAGAGAATTCACACTGTGACTTTTCAAAGAACATTTCTGTTAGGTACTCCTATTCACTTTAAAGAATTGTTGTTTTATTAAAAAGTTACCATTGTTTTGATTGTGAGAAAAAATAACCCCCAAATTATTGATATTGTTTAACAACACTCATTTGCATATTGCGGTATTGTAGAGTGTTACTTGGTTCTTGAATAAACGTATACTAATTACCACAATTATAACATGTTACAAATTAGAGTTACATGCATAGTTTGTATTATGTATTTAGAGCAACGGCAAAAACTTTACTTGATTTAACTTTTGCTGAAGTTTGTGCTTTCATGTGTATTGTAGTAGGTGTAGGTACAATTATTTTAACTTAGGTCCCTTTTTGATTCTTCTTAGCATCTTTTTTTTATCTGATATATTTTCTTAGGGTGACAGGTGACCTAATAATATGCCAGCCCCATCGTTACAAATTAAATTAAAATCAAACTAAGTTCATAGTTAAACCTAAAACTATAACGATTTGAGAGAATCACTACCAAATTTTCATTGCCAAAGGTTTGTTTAAAATACAGTTGAAAAATCCAATATTCATAAAAAATTTAGTATACATATTAGTGTTTCTCTCAAATTGTGATTGCGTACACATGCCAATAGTAAGTGTGAGACATCATCTACAACAGCATCTCATCAGCTATTATTTTATTATTAGATTCCATTATTAGATAAAAGTTTATTAGCCAGAGGTGATCGTAAAAACACACATTTCATTCACCACATACAATACTATTTCAATAGATAACAATAGGGCTTCATTTCGAGTGTTGAATTTATGGATGTTAGCAAAAACAGTGCAAATATTTTTTGTAACAGAGCCGAACGCGCCCCTCTCAAATAAACAGCGCGTACCTATCGCAATTCGCAAACATTACTTACTCTTGTTACTGTGTACGAGTTTGATCAGGTTCCAATTACTAAACCACAGATGCACACATGCTTGCAAAATGAAACGTTTTTTTTTCAATATTAGGTTTGGGCTTCACTATTATTTGAATAGGACGCGTGGATACTTTTTTAATTTCATACTTTTTGCTTTTAAGCAAAAGTTTTTTTTAATAGAATTTTGTATGAAGTGCAATAATTTATGGCAATTATTCTTAAGGAACTGATCTTTGTTAGTTTAGTAGGTCAAGCGAAAAATTATAATAAGGCTAAGAATAAGAGTCATACCGGAAACTAATCATTTCTGCTTTCAAGACTACGGGAGGTTCTTGAGATTCTTGAGAATCTCTCGTCGCTCGTTTGTAAACTGGACACCCATTGGCTAATATAAGCTCAGCAATAATACTAGCTTCTTTTCAGCAGCTGTGGGTCTGTTTTTAGACGCTTAGGAAGTTAGGCTTCCATCAAGATAATAATTTATAGTTGCACTCCATTAGAGAATTTTGAGTTTCTTTTATAGGTATCTACACTATAGCAGCTTGAAGGTTAGATGATCAGACGATAACAACTAACCGTTAGTTTGCACCAAAAAACATTTAACATGTTTGAAAGATAGTCATAATATGTGTCGAATCTCATAACTTGTTTTGTAGAATTTCCGTCCGCACTGCAGAAAATCGGGTAAATTGTATGAAGATAATCACAATCGAATGAATAAATAAATCACAACTTCAAATAATAGCTATAAATAATGTAAGCCAAATCTCTGATAAGCTACGTAAGCTAAATTTTGTGTTAGGTGCGGTATTTTTACAGGCGTGTTTAGAAAATTGTTCAATTTACACAGATTGTATCTGTGGTTTGCCCTTTTGCGCTTGGTTTGGCCTATTTTTGCATTGGAATTGGAATATATTATTATTGCTGTGTTCGCGTTGCTTGTTTAGCCGGGGACCGCAAACAAACGAATGAATAAATTACAACAATCAGAACTAAATTGCTATTGTTACGGTTTAGGCGCTGATGCCAAATGGAAATTGAATTCAAATATTTACCCGAATATTCAAAAGATAATGAAACCGGGTAGGTACATTAAGTGGCATTTGGACTTTCGTAAATTGATGTACCCTTTCTCTAACTGAAACAGGTATAGAATACGGATCACAGACCACCACCAGGGTAGTCTGTGATACGGATCATCTTCCCAAGTAGGCATTGTCACTACTTACATTTGGTTAAGTACCTACCTATTGCAGGTATACTATCACAAGTTTTATTTGCGTGGAAAGTCGAATAAATACCTACTTCTCGCAGCTACATTATATTTTAAGTTTATATATAGTTTATTTTTTGAACGGGACTGATGTTTTGACAGTCGGGTTCAAAAATCTGTTTATTCAAATATTCATACCGAATTTATTTTGTTGTTGGGAATATTTTATGGCGATATTTGCGTTGCTTGTTCAGTCGCGGGCCGCAAACGAATGAATAAATTTAGGCAATCGGGAAAATTGCTCTTGTGGCGTGCGCTGATGCCGTATAAAAACGAGTATCAAATGTACCCAGAACTCTAAATAAACACACAATTGATAAGCCTGCAAACAAAACGGTGTGATTACATTTCTGATCAAAAATTTTCCATTAATCCGAATGTTTTTGACCCACTGAATACAAATCTGAACTCATTTGCAAGGAAAACGGTCTAAAACTGAGTCCCATGATCATAATTTCGATCACTGAATACAAACTCGAACTCAATTCTAAGCAAAATGGTGTAAAATTTCGAGATCAGCGATCAAAAAGGTATAAATTCCAGTAAAGTTTCAGCAGTTTTCATTCAGTTTTTTGGTTCTCCTGTAAAATTTGATTTCGCGCAATTATGCCGGTTTGTTCGGAGCTCCTCAATTAATAATAATCAATATAGTTGTTGAGGAGCTGCGATTCGTACAGCCCGTTGACAGACAGACGGATAACAGAGGCTTAGTGATAGGGTCCCGTTAGCACTCTCGGATACGGAACACTACAAATTAAACCATTTAGGTACCTGTCACGTCACAGTCAATAGCACCCCTACTATTTTTATAGCGGCAAAAAGTTGATTTACCACGTCACAGTTCTTGAGCACCGGCTACTTACTCGTGTCCGGCACGCGTCTTATAAAATTAAAAGAAGGAAACAAGTAAATTACTGGCGAGTGGCGACAGTTCCAACAGAGTTGGTACGTTTATTCAGCGTGTTTCTATTTAATTTTTTTTTTAAAGATTTGGTACATTATACAGCGTGTTTTTATTGAATTTGATTAATTATTTGGTAGGTAGGTAAGATATTACAGGATGACGTAGACTTACTATATTAGGTAAGAGCACGAGTATTTATGCTGGAAATCCATGGATGATGTTTTTAAATGAGACCGTCTATTATTACCTACTATTCTTCAATGTTAGTAGAAATCAAGTTTGTCACGTTTCAACGCCATAAGTTAGGACTGGAAGTAGGTACACGCTGCGTTTTCTTCTGGCATTTTTGCAATAAGTATTTCTTGTTCCTGAATTTCTTTCTTGTTCCTATAATACGCGACAGGTCGTGATGACAATCGGGGTAGGGACGCCCCGCACACCCGCATGGCCCCCACACTAACCCGGGGCGGGATAGCGTGGGTGTGCGGGGCGTTCCCCTGCCTCATACCCCGATTGCCATCTCGAACTGTCGCGTACTACACGTACTTGCAAAAATATACAGGCTAGCAACCAAAAGGATGGCAGGATCACACCACATTCAAATTTCAAATCCAACCAAACTTACCTGGAAATCAAGATACATGTCAGTGTGTCTGCCAAGTTCTATTAATCTCTCTCTATAATTGAGTCTAGAGACAATGGTTTGGGACGAACGTTCGATTCAAACTTCTTAAGTAATTTCTTCTTTCTTTCTTCGTTTAAAATATTAAAACATTGTAAATTGAAAAATTAAAAAGAGCAACCGCCGAGTTTTTTGCTGGTTGTTCTCGGTAGGAACGGCATTCCGAACCAGTGGTAAATTAAAACTACCTGACTATTCATAAGTACTTGTAAAAAGTTTACATGAATAAAAACATTCTATTCTATTCTATTCTATATTATCTTAATCTCTTTTGTATAAAAGAAATAGGTACCTATGTTCAACTGGTTCTAAGGTCCTTTTAAAGTCGATACTATCCTTCTCCGGCTCAAGGGTTGATGTTTCGCTCCGGAAATTAAACTGGATTGACATTTGGCACGTGCGCTTTCTTCTTGAAGTTCATTCTTACACAGGTAGCCATTAAAATAAAATGCATGTGTAGCCCATTCAAAATCAGAAAGGATGTCATGCTTATCGTAGTATAAATCTATATTGTAGGTAGGTTCGTTCCTATAACTTCGGTTTTAAGTAATGTGATATTATTTGAGTGCCTCCAGTAAAAAAGGAATAACTCAAATTCGACACTTTAGACGACAATTTAGTGTGGTGTACCTAACTACCTACCATTTAAAGGAGGATGGCGAGATTGGACCCACGTAATTTATACTCATAAGTTTATACAATGTTTATATGATAATAATAAAAAAATTTATTCAAGTAAACTTTCACAAGTAGCTACTTTCGAATCGTCGGATGCATCTACCACTGGTTCGGAATGCCTTTCCTAAATATATAAAAATTATGGAGGCTCTAAGAAAGAAATTAGAAAGAAAGAAATTGTTATAATATTAAATAATATTTAGACCTTAGGTAGTCGAGTTGTATGCGGAAGGATCAGGGAACCTACCTGCCGCATTCCAAAAAAAATTCTACCATTATGTGATGAATTTTTATTTTTATTTATTTATTCAGATACAAGTTAGCACTTGACTGCAATCTCACCTGGTGGTAAATGATGCAGTCTAAGATGGAAGCGGGCTAACCTAAAAACCCAAAACCCCTTTGGTTTCTACACGGCATCGTACCGGAACGCTAAATCGCTTGGCGGCACGCGCAAGCGGCACGGCTTTGCCGGTAAGGTGGTAACTAGCCATGGCCGAAGCCTCTCACCCGACCAGATCAGAGAAATTATAAAATTCCAACCCTCTGCCGAAAATCGAACCCGGGACCTCCCACTAATAAGATTACAGCGCTTACCACTGTGCCAGGGAGGTCATCAAATTGATAGGGCACACGTGTAACGACGATTAGCAATGAGGCATACGACACAGAGCGAGCCAACTCATTTAATATCATATGAAGGCCTAGGTAGGTCACCTAGCGTTACTATGAGAGAAAATAATAATACATTTACACAGTTATCCATTTTGAATGAACTATCGCAAAGGGTTGGACGTGTAGCCCATATAAAATGTATGAAGCAATCGTTAACGTGCGGCATTTCGCTGAAACGCTGTGGCCTGTGGTCCGTTCCACTCATGTATACAGTGTATACATACACCTTACCTACATTAATTACTTTCATAAGCAGGTATTACAATCATCGAAGTAATTACTAAGTACTTATTAGAACTTTGAATTGAAATAATTGTAGTGGAAAAGCGCGAGTGAAGCAAGCGTGAAGTTTTCGATATTCGCACAGAACCATAGTTAGGTAGGCACACCTACCTATTTTTAAAGATTAAAATAATTATTAATAATTCCACTTCTCGTCTGATTATCAGGCATTATTTCGGGCTGGGTATGTAAGTATTATAGTGCCAATCAACGAAAGTAGAAGTATCTATGTAAGTATAGATTTCAAGCATTTGATGAAAAAAATAGGTAACTACTTACCTAGGTACTTAATTACTTACTTAACTTTTTTCGATGTTTGAAAATAAGAATAATTTTAATGCCCAGCATACGTTGGTTGATAGATACCTACTAATCCACCTACGTACCTATGGCAGAAAGTTTCACGCAAGAGCCAACAACAATTTTATTACTGTACAAAGTTCCAACTCAATGGTGGAACAGTGCGCAAACGCATAAAAGATGAACACATATCACATTAAGTAATAAAGTACATACTATTGTAAAAATAATATAATCTCTATAGTATAATATTAAAAATGTATCGCAGAATGTGTTGCTGATCGCAAATCTCGAGAACAGCTGAACCGATTTCGTTAATTCTTTTTTTATAATAGTCCTTGAAGTACGAGGATGGTTCCGGAGAGAAAAATTTAAAGTATTAAAAAAATTTAAAGAATCGACTGTGGCGGTACGAAGTACGAACACACGAGTAGGTACGAATTTCGCCGGGAATTTAACAATGAAACTGAAGAAACAAAATAATTAACACTTACGCCATCTAGTTGATAATTAGCGTTTAAACACATTCTTACGTTGCACATTGTACTTTTATCGACGTCATTTTTAATATTTCTAATAGATGGCGCCATGAAATAAAATAAATGCAAACTTGATAAAATTACAAAAATGGTAATTTCAATATTAATTTTACAATCTAAAATTTACGTTTACCTAAAACCTTTTTTCGAACCTATATATAAATAAATCTTATAAGATTGAATGAAACTGCCAAAATAATAATATAAAGTAGGTAGGTACTAGGTATACCTACCTAGGTGCCTGGTATGGTAGGTAACACAAGATCTGCTATAATTTCACGAAGTTTGAAAGTTCAAACAAACTAATCCAATTATAATAGAGGAAGGCAGGTAGCGGTAGGCAGGTGAAAATCGATTCACTTGCTTTGTTTACCTACCTACCTAGTTACCTAGCTTGTTACATAACAATTACCTACTCGAACGAATCTAGTGAAATTCTAACGTTTAAAACTTTAATACATCGATTCTTTAAACAAGTTATCTAGGTTAAATCTAGATTCTCGCAAATTGATAGCGCATGGATGAAATGAGTGCTGCAAAGTTTTTTTACCTTATGGCGCCACAATAATTGCGCATTTTTGAGTTCGTTTCGCCTACCGGACGACGAAAGCGACGCGGGATTGAAACTGCCCATAGAATTTGTAGGTTACTTAGTATGAAATTTTACGTCTCACCTATATTGATAGAATTTAAGCGTCAAGACACTTCAACGTTAAAGTAAAATGGTCCTTATAAACCTTGTTTTAAAGCTAAAGTTCTTTCATACTTCTACAGCCAGCGCTCTAAGCAGCCAAGCTTCTCTAAATTTGAAAAAAAAACCCTAAAACAGAAAAAAAACTGCAAGCACGACACGACACGACGCGAGCGCAGCGCCTTCTTAGATATGTATTCTGAGCCTACGTACATTCGGCTGAGTGAACCAGCTTCCTTCTATTACAAGTTCTAGGAACCACATTAGGCACGTCCCTATATTCTGCGCGTCTGCCTGAGCTTTTTGCTGCTTGGTCTGCGCTAGCCTTAACCATAAAGCCTTGGGAAAGCACTGAAATATTGTTTTCGCAGTTTCGCTATAAAGTTTTCAATGACTCGAACTGCAGACTTTACCTTTCAGCAGTCTCGGTTGACGAGGCCGCTATTTACGAAGTCGCCGGTTTGACTACTAGTTTCAGTTCTGTAGGGTAATAAATTCCCAGCGTGTTTAAACTTTAGACTTCGAATTTCGAATACATCTAGGAGGCTTGTATAAATGATTTATGAATAAGTCATGTGTGTTAGTAAATCAATTTCTATATTATTTATGTACCTACTGGGTGATCAGCCCACGACTTCGTTCGCGTGGATTTAGGTTTTAAAAAATCCCATGGGAACTCATTGATTTCCCGGGATAAAAGTAGCTTATGTCACTCTACAAATCTTTAATCGTGCATAAAGTGATGTTGTTACTCCCGCTTTGACAAGACAAAATATATACCTTTGAGGGTAACAAAACAAAGGGACTGGTGTCAGTATCCCGAGATATCAATAGATACCTACACGGACGCGCTGTTAAAGGAAGATAATATAATCTTCAAAAACTATAATTATTATAAGGTTATTCGTAATATGGTCCCGTTGGCATTCTTCGGGTACGGAACCCTAGAACCAAAACTAAAATGCGTATCGCCGAACCTTTCAATGCTTTCGCCACAATATTCGTCAAACAGGCAAAACTAACGTAATAATTGCGCCAGTTTATTTTGATCTACCTGTATCCCCTTTTGCTTTGCATTTTCCTAAGTTCCAACGAGTTTCAGTGACGCTCGAGGGTCTAGGTAGGTTGGATGTCGGGCAGGTTTTCTTCAAAGCGACATTTTGATCGGGAATAAAGTGACGTTGTTACTCCCGCTTTGACAAGATATACCTTTGAGGGTAACAAAGGGATTGGTGTCGGTATGCCGAGACATCAATACACGAACGCGCTTAAAGTTGTCTTCAAGAACTAAAATTACTACCTACCTATAAGCGGTGCTGGAGCGTGCGGTGGAGAAGCGGTGGTAGCCTAGTGGTTAGACGCCTTCTATTCGGGAGGTCGGGGGTTCGATCCCGGGCATGCAGTTCTAACTTTTCGTAGTAATTATGTGCATTTTAAGTAATTCAATATCACTTGCTTTAACGGTGAAGGATAACATCGTGAGGAAACCGGCATGCCTGTGAGTTCTGCGTATTCAGTTATGTTATATTTATCCACAGACCACCACCTGTAGACCCCTAATAGCTGGACACATGCGATCGCCAAGCTAAGGCAGTTGCTTAGCATAATCATAATCTAAATATTGTATATTATGCGTCTGAGGTTAAATTCTCTGTGTATTTATCTAACTTAACCTTTTGTAATAATATTATATCGTACTGATCACTGAAACCATTGTAGGTAGATTGGTTTTATCGGTTTACGTTTCAGGATGAACATTCGTGAAAAAAACCCAAAAAAAACTGAGAAAAATAACTTTCTTAATTAAAAAGAACGGGTATTGCAAATTGAACGTGAGAAGTTTTAATATTCTTAAAATCTTTTCTACAAAAATAAAGTAATAACAGATCTAGGGTGTATTGTTTCAAGTCCTAACTCGCGCTATTAGAGTTTTTAAAGATTTGGAGTATATAGGCAGGTAGTCGATGACTCATTAGCGGGAGTCCGTGTATACTCAGTAATCCATTTGGGTATATGGCGTTAATACCCACTTGCTATGTAACTATGTAGATACTGATTATTTAATAGATACATAGTGAGTTTCGCTGAGCGAAATTGTCTCGCAACTATTATTTCTCTACTATGTTGATTGATGTGATATCACCAGTAGTAATGATACTATGTAATGTGTATCAACACTGGCACGTGAGTTGATCAATGTAGTTTCTGTGTTTCTCCTAGTTGCGAGCGTCACACTTGAGTATACAATTTGACTCCTTTTTTCTAATGAAAAAAATATTTAAAAATATGCCCCGACTCGAGAATATTATCTTTTTTTAATTAGATAAATACCTATACATAATGTAGGCAGTTTAGTTGTGGTTAAGTGGTGTCTTACAACGCTGCGCCTTCCGCTGCGAGGTCGCCATTCCAGCACCTTGGGACCCCAACGTCTATCGGTTTTTCAAACTATGTGCCCTGCCCATTGCCGCCACTTCGCGACCCGTTGAGCTATGCCGGTTACTCTAGTTCTCCTACGGATCTCCTCATTTCTGATTTGATCACGTAGATAAACTCCAAGCATAGCTCATGTTTATTTTCATAAAGCTGTGATATATGTGGTAGCCTAGTGGTTAGGACGTCCGCCTTTTAATCGGAGGTCAGGGGTTCGATCCCGGGCACGCATCTCTAACTTTTCGGAGTTATGTGCGTTTTAATTAATTAAATATCACTTGCTTTAACGGTGAAGGAAAACATCGTGAGGAAACCTGCATGCCTGAGAGTTCTCCATAATGTTCTCAAAGGTGTGTGAAGTCCGCACATGGGCAGCGTGGTAGACTATGGCCTTCTCAATTTGAGAGGAGACCTGCTGAAAAGCTTTGCTGAGGTCATTGAGCATTGTATTGAGGTCTCTGGAGAGTCTGCAATAACGACTATGTCATCGACAAATCGATTTTAGTAAGTAATACTTGGATAATTATTGATATTGTATTGTTAGATTTTGATTATTCGTAGATCGAAACTGTTGTTTATCGCGGTAACAATAATATGTTTGATTTTTTATGAAAAATCTATCAAGTCATAGTTGTTTAAAATGATCCACTATAGGCGCTTTTAGCATAAATATTTTCAGGTACCAAGATAACGACCTAGTAAGGCCAGGGACCCCGACCTGTCATGGAGCTATTTATTTATTTGGATGAATATGCAAGGTAAGACATATTCTGTGGTATTTTTAAAAATGATTTAAATGTAGGGTTTGCTGACCTACTTTGGAACTCGCTGCAGTCACGCGGTTTGTTTGACCAAGGATTTAAAGTCAACGCTCTCGTATAAATATAGTCGAGTCAGTTGTATATTTACATACCTAAATACTACATAACATGGATAAATTTTTCCCTATGGAGACATATTTCACCCTTTACCCTTTCAGCTACTCCATCCAATCTAATATGAAACAAGAGATAAAATAAAGTAATGCTGCATGATTTGAGTGCCAGATTTTGGTGGCATGCCAGCTTGTTCGACGGCCGACGCTCGTAAAACATTTGATCTTGAATGTTTGCTCGGTGCGGCGTCGTCGCGGCGCGCGGCGGCCGCGTTTTCATTAACTTTTTACGATCGAAAACATTCTTACATGTTTGCGACTTTCAGTTGATAATGTAGGGTGGCTAGGATTGCATATCGTAGCACGGGATGCTTTTTCCTGCATGGTTAGCAGTGGGAGGGCGGGAGGTGCATTTCGCATGCTGCATGTTGCATCTACAGATTCGACCTGTTTCAGCGGATTATAGCAAAATTCAGCTTTTGGTTCACAGCGGAATAAGAAGTTTCGTATGTAAATCAAAATTGGCGCTGTATGTCTTAAATATATAAAAGGAAAAAGTGACTGACTGACTGACTGACTGATCTATCAACGCACAGCTCAAACTACTGGATGGATCGGGCTGAAATTTGGCATGCAGATAGCTATTATGACGTAGGCATCCGCTAAGAAAGGATTTTTGAAAATTCAACCCCTAAGGGGGTGAAATAGGGGTTTGAAATTTTGTAGTCCACACGGACGAAGTCGCGGGTATAAGCTAGTATTTATATAAAAAGCGAGCAAACGCAAGCAGGCGGGTCACCTAATGTTAGGTGATTACCACCACCCATGAACATTTACAGCACCAGAAGAACCGACAATGCGTTGCCCGCTTTTCGTTTGTTGGTCCGCCCCTTGAGTAACTCCATTTTAAATGTTGGATATTTTTGTATGTATGGATATTTACTTCTAATCCATTAATTTACAAGTCTACCCAGAGCTTTAAATGTGTCCCCTATAAGTATAATATCTTCACTGTTGGTTAAAATTCTAGGCAAGAAGTCGTCGATTCCTCTGAAGAAATAGATACAATTATTATTATTATTTCAAAGGACAGCGTGTGGAACGAGGCGTTATTGCAATGCAAGAAAAATCCCAGGTTTGATTCCTATGTGGATGAGTTTTGGATCTGAGTCGTCCCTATATTTTCGAAATTTATTTAGGATGCATTCTACAATTAGTTGCACGGAAGCACTGCAGCCTAATTTATGTCGTGTTGCACATTTTCGATAACATTTTTGCCTAATTTTTAGGGTTCCGTATGTCTGTCTGTCTGTCTGTCTGTCTGTCAAGCAACCTACAGGGTACTTCCCGTTGACCTGAAATCAAGAAATTTGGCAGGTAGGTAGGTCTTATAGCTGTATAGTGAATTTAGGGTTGCATCACACAAAAAAATTAAATTCTGGTCATGAACAAATAATTAGTAAGTATATTCAATTATCCAAGTAAGATAAGTATATCAAGTGGGGTATTATAAAACAGATTTTATATTTATTTTTATGAATTATAGTTTCTGATTTATCGTGCAGAATGTCGAAAAAATACGACTGTAGTACGGAACCCTCGTTGCGCGAGCCTGACTCGCACTTGGCCGGTTTTTTTTGATATATCTATGTATATATAAATGAATCCTTTAGTGTGGTTTGATGGAAGTTCTTTTAATCCAAGCCCTTCAATGACTCAACAACCTAATCATTTCGAAACGAGAATCGAAATAAAAGTCTCGTTTGAAATGTAACTTGGGACTTCCTGCAAAATCTAAATAGATGGTCAGCTTATTTGAAAAAAATCTGCTTGTTTTGATCCCAGAAAGGTTTAAGAATCTCCTTATGGCCTATACATTAGGGTTAATGGCGCCTAACTAAACTTGTATAAGTCTGTTACAACTCCCTCGCTAGGTGTTTGTTCGCGTCACAGCAATCACAGCCTTATTTGTACGGCTTCTGTTACCATTTCTATCAGATAAGGTTTTATTGTGTTGTTTGATAATAATTATTTTTGTTGTCTTCTCATAACGGCTAATAAGGATGTCTGTAAAAGCCTAGAACAAGAGTGGATTTTTATGCTATGAAATAAACGTTATGGTTTTTTGCTGATGATACTGTCAATTTGTACCTATTGTAAATAACCAATAAAAATAGATATAGTAGGTACAGGTCGAGATGACAATCGGGGAGGGAACGCGTTTGGGTGTGCGGCTGTGTCACAGATTAGAGAAATTCACTCATCTGTGGGGTGTGCGATACCCACATACCCCGATTACCATCTCGACCTGTCGCGGACTATAGGTAGGTACTCAGTCCATGAGTTTCATACTCTTAAAATAATACAACGTTATGTGAATTGGCTTAGTCCGAAACTGAAATGTACCAAATCCATAGGGATGTACCTAGTTTGTTGTTCATGGCCGCAAAGTCTGTAAATATAATACGGTCTCTAATATTACGTGACAAACAACAAAAGTTCTTCTATAAAAGATAATAATTTGCCAGCACGGCGCCTCTAGGGCGGTCAGTCTGTAGCAGATCGATACTAAATGTGTTACTTACTTGTAGAAATAGAATGTAAGTAGGTGAACGAATCAAGATTTACTTGCTTACTTGATTCGCGACTTACGTCATCCCTTGTAATTTATACCTTAATTTGTACCTTCTGGAATAATTTTGGGCTTTACTTTCGAAGGTAGAGAATAATATCAAAGACAGTCTTTGAATAATTCATACTATTTTACTATATTTTACTTTTTACTATCAGTAGGTACCCTTATTATAAATGCGAAAGTGTGTTTGTTTGTTGGTTTATTGGTTTGGCCTTCAATCACGTCGCAACGGTGCAGCGGATTAACGTGATTTTTTGTATGAGTATAGATAAAGACCTGGAGAGTGACATAGGCTACTTTTTATCCCGGAAAATCAAAGAGTGCCCACGGCATTTTTAAAAATCTAATTCCACGCGGACGAAGTCAGTCAGTCAGTAGGTACAGTTATGTTATCGTTTTACGTATTTCCTTGTCGAATTTGTTCTCAATATGTAACACAAACCGTCCATACGTGGCCCATACTTTGTCATCAAAGTTCAAATTCGTTCTTTCTTCGATTAAAAGGTCATGCGAAAATGTTAATCGACAAACTGTTTCATGGACAGTTTTTAGGTAGAAAAAGAGGAAATGTTTCTTTATTTTTATGCATAGATCGCTGCGTCCAATCGACTTTAAATGTCCAGTCGGCTTTCAAACTATGCTACCCGAGACTCTGAGCTAAGCCTATCCATCACTGTCAGTCTATACTGCAGTGAGGCGCATCCTAAATGCATCATAGATTCTTTGAAAGATTCCGACTAGGGGATAGTAACCGGTCAGTCGAAGAGAGGATTTTTTTTAAAATGCAGTGCAGTGCTTTTTAGGAGTTTTTAATAGAGAACAGCTCGCTCCAGCGATGCGAGGGACTGCAATTACTTTTATACACGGCATAAAATTGTACTTACTTATATATCAATCTTTGAAAAGAGCAACCACCGAGTTTTTAGGAAAGGCATTCGGAATCAGTGCTAGATGCATTTGACGATTCAAAAGTAATCGCAAAAGTTTAATTGAACAAAAACTATTGCGATTCTATTCTATCTAAATATATAAAAGGAAAAGGTGACTGACTGACTGATCTATCAACGCACAGCTCAAACTACTCAACGGATCGGGATGAAATTTGGCATGCAGAAAGCTATTATGACGTTGACATCCTGTTGAAAAAAGGTTTTTGAAAATTCAACCCCTAAGGGGGTGAAACAGGGGTATGAAATTTGTGTAGTCCATGCGGACGAAGTCGCGAGCATAAGCTAGTTCTAATACATAACGCCTGACCACTATCTCATCTGCAAAACGGATTAAGATGGGACACCTATAATAGGTATGCCTATTCGGAGTGGGTAGGTAAGATCTTGCGAACAGGGAATAAATACGCAAATGTTTGCGGATTCATTGCGAGTAGATGGAAATAATATTGGCTACATAGTTATGAAAATCCACACGGTCTATTCTATTGTGGCTTTTATCCGATACATCTAAACCTGTATTAACTTTTGCTTTATCCTATAAGTATCTTAAAATGGTACAAAGGTAAAACATACAAGACATTTTAGTCAATAAAATAATTTTAAGCTTAGTTTCAAGAACTAGTGGCAAGCGTTATCATTTTTTATCTCAACAAGAAAGCTGATTATTTTTTAATCTTTAATGCGAAACGGTGATATCCTGCCTAATGGTTAAGACGTCGACTTAGTATTCGCAGTCGTGGGTTCGATCCCGGGCACACGCCTTTAACTTTTCGAAGTTATGTGCGTTTTAAACAATTATTTATATCACAATGTTGGGAACCATGCATGCCTGAAAGTTCTCCATTATCTCAAGGGTGTATGGAGTCAGCGAATCCGCACTTGGCCTTCTCATTTTGAGAGAAGACCCGTGCTCAGTAGTGAGCCTGCGATGTGCTGAGGATGATGATGATGATGAATCTCCTCTTTAACATGGGATTTTTCGGATTTAACACAGCTGTAATCTTCTGATTCTAAGTAGATCTTTCACAAAATTAAACCGCTTTAACGCACATTAGTGTAACGAATGGTTCAGACGCGGTGATTAGTGACTTTGTCTACAAATTGGTGTGGTCTCATTTGTATTCCTTAGCACATGCGCTGCGTCATGTTTACGTTTCCAGCAGACCAACCGGAGCCTCGAAATTGTTTACTCGTAGGTAGCCTTGGGAAAGTAAGATTCCTATTTTAAAAAAGGTTTCTTTTTGGTTTTAGGGTTTCGTACCTCAAAAGGAAAAACGGAACCCTTATAGGATCACTTTGTTGTCTGTCTGTCTGTCTGTCGGTCTGTCAAGAAACCTACAGGGTACTTCCTGTTGACCTTGAATCATGAAATTTGGTTTGTAGGTAGGTCTTATAGCAGACATTCGGGGAAAAATCTGAAAACCGTGAATTTGTGGTTACATTTTGGATTGGATTTTCAATTTTCAAAGTAAGATAACTACCTATATCAAGTGGGGTATCATATGAAAGGTCTTCACCTGTGCATTCTAAAACAGATTTTTATTTATTTTTAAGCATAACAGTTTTCGCTTTATCGTGCAAAATGTCGATAAAATATTATTGTAGTACGGAACCATCAGTGCGCGAGTCTGACTCGCACTTGGCCGGTTTTTTTGGGTAGTCGTGTAATAAAAATTACTCACCCATTCTGCTGCGGCTCTTGGTTCTCTTCAGAATCATTACTGACGATTGACTCTAACATCTGTATCTTCAACATTTTAGTTGGTCACATGACAGTGAACTTCTGTAGTCACTTGACGCGAAACTTTGTTAACTTTACTTCAAATCCACTTCACGGGAGATCTGCAACAAAAATTAATAGATCGTTTTAATCCCTAGTAATATTCTTACATGTCTTCGAACAGTGCGTGTTGCCAGTGATGACATATGGATCCGAGACATGGTCGCTAACTATGGGCCTCATAAGAAAGCTCAGAGTCACTCAGCGGGCGATAGAGAGAGCTATGCTTGGTGTTTCTCTACATGATCAAATCAGAAATGAGGAGATCCGTAGGAGAACTAGAGTAACCGACATAGCTCAACGGGTTGCGAAGCTGAAGTGGCAATGGGCAGGGCACATAGTTCGTATAACCGATAGACGTTGGGGTCCCAAGATGCTGGAATGGCGACCTCGCACCGGAAGACGCAGCGTTGGAAGACCCCCCACTAGGTAGACAGACGACATCAGACGAGCCGCAGGGAGCCGCTGGATCCAGGCGGCGCAAGACCGTGGCGTGTGGAAGTCCCTACAAGAGACCTATGTCCAGCAGTGGACGTCTATTGGTTGATGATGATGATGATGAATATTCATACATGTGAAAGTGTGTCTGTCTGCTAGCTTTTCACGGCCCATCCGTTGAACCGATTTTGACGAAAGTTACAAAGATAGTTTGCATCCGGCGGGGTGATTACGTAAGTAAAACTTTGCAGTAGCGACTGCAACGCGACAGCAGTAGCAATGCGATAGTTCATATGCTGTCTCTCTTCTTCTTTTTCTTATTTTGCTTTGTAGCTATTGTTGTCTCTCTCTAGCCGGACATCTGACAGCAATGATCGCGAGATTTACGCCTGTCGCAAGCCTGTCGCGAGATACGTAATCACGCTGCCAGCATAGGCTACTTTTTTCCCTTGAAAATCGAAGAGTTCCCATGGGCTTTTAAAGAAACCTAATTTCACGTAGTCGGGTGGTCACCATCTATTTGAATTTTGAACTATTTAAGTAGGTGTATTAAATTATGTTAATGTTTTTTTTTTTTTTTTTTTAATTAAAACTTAAAGCTAGCCTTATCTAATTACTATATAAATCATGACCGCGTGGAATGGTGCCAAGAATACTGGCTGCATTTCCGCGCTGGACAGCCAGGCTGATCCGCTGCGCAAAAAATGAGCCAGCCCTTCTGTCACCAGTTGAGGTTATTAATCGCGGTGAAATGTCTCGTAAAATTTTTTTAGCACTAAGACTCCATGGCCCCAGGCCCCAGGGTCTCCACGGCAAACGGCACAAAAATGTAACTCTCTATAAGAGAGGCATACTTGCGCCGCTTGCCGTTTTCAGCTGTTTCTGCTGCGGCTCCCGGTCTTGATGCTTATATGATATGACACGGGGCCAATGTGTCAACGCAAGTTGCGTCCCACAATGTTTATTTTAGAAGTTTTGTTTTCCTATGTAATTGTAGGTTTAGAACTGTTAGTAGCCTAACCCTAATTCGCTTCGACTTCGGCGAAAATTATTGTATGACTTTGTCCATTTCAATTCTAAGACAGATCTATAGAGCGCACTTTGACTTTACTCAGACTTAAGATTGAGTTAAAACGAGACAGATTTATGTGAGAGATATAGTTCTGTCTCGTTTTAACTCAGTCTTAAGTCTAAGCTAAGTCAGAGTGCGCTCTATAGATCTCACCCTTAGTACCTACGCTAAAGTTCTATCAGTACTCAGTAGGTATATTTAAGATTCAATAGGTAATAGGTAGGATTTAACTTACTTAGTACTTCGAGTAGGTTATGTAATTTAGTCCTAGCACAACAAATTCAAGGTGAATTCCTTTGACCCTTGTAATTAATTATTGAAATCTTACTTTGGCATATTGGTTTATTTGTAGTAGTAATGAATTTCACTTCAAAGATCTACCTAATTTGGAATACAGTTGTAGATTACAGCTCGCACGGGGGCTGTGCGGGTGTGCGGGGCGTTCCCTCCCCGATTGCCATCTCGACCTGTCGCTTACTACACGTACAATTTACTATTCGGAATCGTTACAAGTCTTGCCTATTGTTTGACTGTTTAAGGGATAGATCCTCCGCGTCACGCTTATCTTGGGATCTATTGTAATGTTTACTCCATCTACCTGCTGCTGTCCCATGGTGACGTCACAGAAACTATACTTTCGTCTACTTTTTTTCTATGAACCCTACATCACACTAGCGAAGTTTTTAAAAATTTTGGGTATATTAAACATTTTAGTCGTTAGTTGCGTGGGAGTCCGTTTCTACGCGGTAAGTGCGAACCCAAGTGTTGCACCAATCATTGGTTTGATGTGAAGTACTTGAAAGTATGGATCTGGCATCAGAGGGCACAGCGCTGTTTGATGAGTAAAGTGTGGTGCCTAGCACCCAACACCACCGATGTAGAAGTTTTGACTCCTTTTTTTGATATTTTTACCACAGAAATCCACAGACATTACTATGTCTGTGCAGAAATCTGAAAATGAATAGAAATAAAGCGCGTAAGGTTATCGCCACCTCGTACAACCCGTTTACTAAAAGATTAGACCTGGCGTCGATAAAAAAAAATAAAATAAAATTAAAAACTCAACAAGTGGCAGATAAAAATTCTTAGTCTATCAGTTACAAAGATGCGAACATACACGTACTATGAATTTTTGTCTGCCACTTGTTGAGTTTTTAATTTTTAATCGACGCCCAGGTCCATTATTTTAGTATAAACGGGTTGTAGGCACACGAGTAGATATATAGACCAGAGGGGAAGCTTCATACTAGCGGCTGGCTGTAGGTTCACTCACTCTAGCGCAGCTCACGCACACCACGACATGTCACGGACGCTCCGTTTGCCGCCAAACTGGGCGCACGGAGCGTCCGTGGCACGTCGTGGTGTGCGTGAGCTAGTGTGAAGCTTCCCCTCTGGTCTATAATATCTACTCGTGTGTTGTAGGTACGCGGTCAAGATTGCAATCGGGGAGGGAACGCCCCGCACAGCCCCCGCACTAACCCAGTGCGGACGAGCGCGGGTGAGTGGTGACGTGTGAGTGTGCGGGGCGTCCCCCTGCCTCATACCCCGATTGCGATCTCAATCTGTCGCGGACTATAGATGGGTAAACAACCATCAGAAAAGTTATGTTTTTTTGATTATTTTTGTATAAGAGAGTGCCTCAAAATTAGCAATACGGTGTCCCAGTAATAAGGAAACAAAAGATAACTTTCTATACTTAATATTACTTTACTGAAATCCTGTGGTTTTTAAAGTAGGTACCTACTTATAATTAATACTACCAGTATATACATAGCACCAGTGGAAACCAGCCTACTGATTCGCTAACTCAGTATCTAGCACTGAATGATACCCTGCCATTGAGCTCATTTGACATTTATTTTTAATCCATTGAAGGTTTTCTACGAAACATTATATTGATATCACTCAATGAAGCAGCAATGTAGAACCAACCAATGTCAAACGAAATCTTGAATTGGATTGAATTGAAAAATGCATAATCTTTATCATCACACTGTTAATTGGATATCTGCATAGTTATAAGGTAGCCAACGGTATACAAAGATTTTTTATATATCTAAATTAAAAGTAAAAAAACAACAACATTAAAATATTAAAACTAAAATAAATTAAACTAAATCTAAAACCTCATCGAGACCACCGCAGCGAGGCATTGTACCCAAGATGCTGGCAGCATTACCCCTTTGAATGGCCAAACTAATTCTTAGACCAATAGCAGCCAGCTCTCGGGTCCCCGGTTGACTCGATAACGCTTTTTGAAATTCCCTCAAAAAGAGCTCGAGCCCCCGGGCCCCACGGCGTCTCCACACAAGTTATAAGGTGCGTTTGATATCATAGGGGTTCATGTATCATGAAACCTTTGTCTCCTGTATAGACTGTCCCTTACAAAACTTTTCTTATCAACGAGAAAACTTCGCGACGTACGTTCTCGTACTTATATCCTAACTTGTGCCCGAGTTTTGATTAAAATATCTTAGTATTTACTTACCTAGATAATATTGCCAGTGTATTCATATCTTCATATGGAGGCGAAATAAGGTAGGTACATACTACTTAGGTACTTAAGTACGCGGGTGTGACCCAAAACTTCTGCTTGGCTTAATCCTATAGTCACTAATCCGAATATTATGTGTAAGGATTATGAATATAATAATATAATATGTAGGTATGTTAACTAAAATGTATTTAGGGAAAGTGATAGCCCTGAAACTTTGAAAAGGGTGTCGCGGATTATTAGGCAATAGAAACCCATTATCTGCTCGAAAATTAATATGTACAAGTACTTACTTACGTATGTTTTGCTATGTAAAAATGTTTGTTTTTCAAAAGGTAAAAGTTACCAAATTCTCTTTTCATCATCATGATCAACCCATCGCCGGCTCACTACATAGCACAGGTCTCCTCTCAGAGTGAGCAGGGTTTGGCCATAGTCTACTAAGCTGGCCAATTGCGGATTGGCAGACTTCACACACCTTTGAGAACATTATGGACAACTCTCAGGCATCTCATTAAAACACCCACTTGTTTTGTTTAAAGTTAATTTATTCATCCATTCAAATAACTACAAAAGTATTCCGTTCATGCGAATAATATGAAAATTAAATAGGTATATATGTCAGTTCGTTGTGCCGTATTTGCATCTTATGAAAAAGGTTTTTCATAAATATGTAAAAAATCACGTGAATATAAAAACTTTTGAACAAAGAACCGGCCAAGTGCGAGTCAGGCTCGCGCAACGAGGTTTCCGTATATTACAGTCGTATTTTTTCGACATTTTGCACGATAATTCAAAAATTATGATGCATAAAAATAAATAAAAATCTATTTTAGAATGCACAGGTGAAGCCCATTCATATGATACCATACCTATACCTATATAGTTATCTTACTTCGAAAATTGAAAATACAAATTTTTAGTTCATGACCACAATTTTTTTTGTGTGATGTAACCACAAATTCACGTTTTTCTCTCCTCTTTGTAAGTCATTGCAATATCATAAGAGTAGACTTATTTAAGTCTAGTAATTAATAAGAACATACGTTAAAAATAAATAAAGGTAAATACGGATCGACCTAAGACAGACCATTTCAGTGAAATAAGAACTTCTTACTTTTTCCTAGCATTGAAATGGTGAAAGAAAAACAAAAGGTGTCAAACGCGCCCTTCTGCGGTGGGAGCGAGAACAGTGAACTGAACTCCGATCAAGGGGTAGGGAGACAGTATGGCGCTTACCTCTCCCATACCCCGTATAAACTGCCGAAGCAGGTTTGTTCTATTTTAGAGAGAGTATAGGTTAAGAGTCACTAATAATTTCAACTCGTGACGTAATAAATTACGCCTTACCGAGGAGAGCTGGACACCCGAAGTACCAGTATCATGCCTTCCTCTTATACTCAACTTTATTAAAAACTCTAACATCGCGATTTAGGGTTTTAAATAAAATAATAAACTACATAACTATTTCAGTAAAAATAAAAATGCGAATTTATTGACTATTTAATTAAGATTTTTTCAAGGAAATAATATAAACGAAATATCTCAAGAAATATTTTAAAAATTTGGTACAAAAATATTTCTGTAAAGTGCCATCTATTTTAACCACTAAAAATCATTAGAGTAGAAAATAATTTGTATTGAGGGTAGATTTAAAAATAATTTGACAACTGCCTGCTGTTTGTTATAAAGGTTTATAAAGGCTACACACATGCAGTTTTAACTTACTTCGGTGAAATCAACTAACAGTCGGAATGTACTGTTCAGTTGACCTAATGATTTTAAGGTTATTTAGGTTTGTCGTTCAATCACGTCGCAACGGAGCACCCGGATCGACGTGGTTTTTTGCATGGGTACCTATAGTTAAAGACCTCGAGAGTGACATGGGCTACTTTTATCCCGGGAAATCAAAAAATCCCTCGGGATTTTTAAAAACATAAATCTACGCGGACGGAATCGCGGGCATCAGCTAGTAATCAATAAAGTATTGATTAACGGCTCACTCTCATCGTATTACTCATTGCTAAGCTGACCTCTTACCATTAATCATGTACTTAATAGTATTTTTGGGATAATAATGCGGTGGATTCCAGAATCTGTCCGCATACCACTTGACTGAAGAGATATCAACTCTTAGGTTTTACAGTTACTATCAGATGTTAACGGTAATAATAAAATCAGTTTGCTTTCCGAGGCACGGAGAAAACAAAAAGCCAAATTCTGACTTCCAAATTCGATCAACCATCCAGTTACCAACTTGGGTCAACGTCGCTTAACTATTGCAATCGATTGATATGCAAGAGCATTAAAAAATAAAGATATTTTTTGAATTAAGCCGTACTTCCCTTGACACTAGCATAAACGTATTTTAAATTTTATTGTAAGAGGATACCTACCCGGCTTGTGCTGGAGATTCAGACTACACTAAAAAACCAATTAATAAACCATCTTCGCATTGTTGACTTTCTAATGGGTAATTTCTAATGGGTTTGGGGCACATTTGCTGGATGGTTGCAAAGTATATGACGGACACAAACTTTTTTTGTTTCTAAATTGTCTTTGGTCTGGTCTAGTGGTAGGCTTCGGTCGTGGCTAATTACCAACCTACCGACAATGCCTTGCCGTCAAGCGGTTTGGCGTTCCGGTACGATGCTGCGTAGACACCGATAAGGGGTATGGGTTTAATAAAACTGATGTACCCTTTCAAGTTAGCCCGCTTCCATCTTAGACTGCGTCATTATTTGCCATGAGATCGCAATCAAGGGCTAACTTGTAAGTTGTAACGGAATAATGAACCGGCCAAGGGCGAGTCGGACTCGCGCACGAAGGGTTCCGTACCATCTATAATATAAAAATGAAATATCGAGAACAGCTGAACCGATTTCGCTAATTCTTTTTTTATAATATTCCTTGATATACGAGGACGGTTCTTACGGAGAGAACAGTTTAATTCAACCTCCCTCTCAATTTTCTAAACTCCACCCGAGCGAAGCCGAGGCGGATCAGCTAGTTATCAATAAAAACGGCATAAAAATCACGTTTGTTGTATGCGAGCCCCCTTAAATATTTATTTTATTCTGTTTTTTAGTATTTGTTGTTATAGCGGCAACAGAAACACATCATGTGTGAAAATTTCAACTGTCTAACTATCACGGTTCATGAGATGCAGCCTGGTGACAGACGCACAGACGAACGAACAGCGGAGTCTTAGTAATAGGGTAACCTTCTCTTAGTATAACCCTTTGCTTTGGGTACGGAAATCTAAAAATCTATTTCAAAAATGTTCTAACGAATGTTAGTAAAACGCAAAACTTTCTCCATAAATTATAGATAACTAAATTGATTTTCTAAATACAAAAAGGGATGACAAATTCTCTGCATAGTGGGATTTGGCGTTCAGGGTGTTAAGCCCCTACTTGCCGATTGTTTCTGTATTCTCATACTTTGTTTATTTGCAGTTCTGGATCTGTATCAATTACTGGATGTCAGTATTAGCTGAATCATACAGTCATCTGAATGAGCGGCCTCTTAGACCGGTAAGACCGCAAACCGGCTTCCTATGCAGAGACGGTCATCCCAATTACATAACACAAGGACTGCTACTTATATCTCACAAGCATAAAAACTGTCATAGCGCGATGCAGAACTTTTCTTTATATTTCACAAACCAATTGCAATATTTAACTTTTTATGATGAATATAATTGTAAATACATATTTATTTTATATTAAAATAAGTTTTTTTTCAAAAATTGAATATATATTTTGTTTAATTTGCAAATCACTAATACTAGTTTTCTAATAATAGTTTTCTGCTTTCTACAACTTAACATACGTTTTTATAAATTCTGTTATTTAGTATTATTATTTATATATAAATTTAATGTTAATACAGTTTATCCAAAAATACAGGGGGCCTAATTAGTCCCAAAATGTAGCTTTATAAAAAATCGGCCCTTGGCCCTCAGCTTATAGAACGGCATCGTTGGTCTGGTTGTCGGCTGTGGATGGCGAGGTCCTGGGTTCGATTCTCGGGTCGGGTCAAAATATATTTAGAGATTACGGTTTTCTGTTAATTCTTTTTATTTATTCATTTTATGCACGCAAATTACATTTTCAATTCATATTTAGCCAAACTGCATAGTAGTTTGTTGGCGAGTTTGCGCTCAGAAAGGACACACCGTGCACTTAGCTTATTATTATTACCACACTATCCATACTAATATTATAAATGCGAGAGTGTGTCTGTCTGTCTGTATGTCTGTCTGTCTGTCTGCTAGCTTTTCACGGTCAAACCGTTCAACCAATTTTGATGAAATTTGGTACAGAGTCAGCTTACATCCCGGGGACGGACCCAGCTAATCCCGGAAAATTAAAGAGTTCCCATGGTTATTTTAAGAATCTAAATCCACGCGGACTAAGTCGCGGGCATCATCTAGTAATATTATAAAGGCGAAGGTTTGTTACTTTTTCACGCAATTTAAACTACTTAGAACTGGACGGTTTTTTCTGAAATTTGGAATAGAGATAGATTATTATACTTACCCTGGACTGTTACTGTTTACCCATATTCGCAATAAATAAATTTGAATTGAATTGAATTGAATTGGATTAACCACCTCGGGCCTATATTATAAATAATAAATAAATAAATAAATAAATAAATAATCTTTATTTTTCACACTTAATTTCACAAACAATAACAGATGGGAACGATGATCCTGCACAAACGCCCATAGGCATAGAATCAGTACCCATATTATAAATGCGAAAGTGTGTCTTCAAAGTCAAAGTCAAAGTCAAATGATTTATTCAAAATAGGTAATAAATTACTCTTTTTGATGGTCAGATGTTGGATTTCTGTCTGTTTGTTGGTATGTCGTTAGAACGTTGCGTTGTGGTGAAGGTAATAGGAAGTTAAAGGGTCTTTAATCGGTGGGGAACAGCTGATATTCTTTCAGGTAAGTACGTTTTTTCCGGGTTCCCTTTTTCAGATTTTCACCCTTCGCCACTGCATAATTTTTTTAAAAATATAAATTGCGGATTTTATGCGCTTTATATTAAATCGTATGGCGCTATGGTGGAGCTCACATACATACATATTACATAGACTGATAGATTATTAAATCATAACTCTTCTTTTTGGCTCTGCCGTAGTCGAGTAAAAAGAGGTGTCAAGATCTTCTTCGGCGTTGGAGTTGAGACTCCTGACATGCACTCAGTGCCAAATGCCAGTCGACATCTATAGAGGTAGGTGCACTGGGATTCCAAGGTCACAGGATATAGTACCTTATTACCTTATAATAAGAGGGATTTAGGCCAGCTCCCTATGTCACTGGTTTAACGCGAAGAAACGGACACCCCAACTGGTATGAGAATATTTCGTATATCTATCAAAAAATTTAAAAACATTGTTATCGCGATACAGAATTCTTACCTGAATCTATTTGTCTATTTTTTTCAAATTGTTGGGTCGGGTACAACTAGGGTGTGTTCCTATTGTTAGTTTTTTTGCTAACACTCGAGCGTTAACGCTCGGTCAGAATGTTTACAGAACAGTCGATGTATAAGTCCACGACAGGTTGAGATGGCAATAGTGGTATGAGGCAGAGTGACGCCCCGCACACCCGCACATCATCCGCGCTCGCCCGCACCGGGTTAACGTGGGGGATGTAGGGGTGTGCGGGGCGTTCCTTCCTTGATTGCCATCTTGACCTGTATGTCGCGTACCTACTATTTAGCCTTTATTTTACCATCCATTTAAGCTGATTATTATTAATTAATTTACACTAAATAAGGGGAATTTATAAAAAAAAAATAAAATTAAAACCGACTTCTATACCACAAACACTAAAAATTAAAAAATAATTGAATATATTATTATGTATACGAGAGTTAATATAATATGTAGTATAATAAGTATAATGATAATATTTTTTGGGTTCGATGCCAATGAGATGCCAATGAGGTGTTATTGTGCATACGTGAATTTGTGGTTACATCACATGTGGTCATGAACAAATAATTAGTTTTTCAATTCAAAATCAAACTAAGATAACTACTGTACATTCTATAAAACAGATTTTATTTATCTTTATGCATAATAGTTTTTGATTTATCGTGCGAAAAGTCGAAAAAAAATCGACTGTATAATACGGAACCCTCGGTGCGCGAGCCTGACTCGCCCTTGGCCGGTTTTTTTTCAATCATCATCATCATCAACTGATAGACGTCCACTGTTGGACATAATTCTCTTGTAAGATACCTACATTAAATATACGCCTGTATGCGTAATTCTGAATTTGATGTGGGTGTTATTAACAAAGTTTCTTCCAGTGACCTCTTACCAACGAAAGTTTCTTTTCTAAATATCATTAAACCTACACCTACATAATACAATTTTAGCTGGGCTTGCAAAAAATACGGAAGTAAATTAAGAATTTCCCAACAGAATTAAAAAAGTTTCCGTTTTTTAAGGTTCTCTTTCTCATTTAAAAGCGCGGAAAAAGTAAAATCGAGGCAATATAAAACTTTTTACTCCATTTTGTCTCGTTCTTGTTTTCTCGAAACCAAAAAAGAAGTTGGGAAAGAAACTTTTTTGTTTACATATTTTACTGGCTTTTCTTTGTGACTTTCAAGTTTTATATTCCTCGTGTTTAGACTTTAGACAGGAGGATTGCTTTTACATTGTGAAGGAAACTCCTTGCCAAATTTCGATTTTGAATAGTTACAAGTTACATACTTACCTACTTTTACTTAGCTACGAATACTTACATCTATAATATTATGTTCATAAAAAACTAATACCATCAAGTCACGGACAAGACGAGAAAAGAAAATAGGTACAGCAATTGTCCGACAAAACATAGCTACTTACCTAATTGATACATCTATAACATCAAGTATAATATGTCTTTGTTCGCAGAATCAGGCACTGGGAAGCAGTAACTACGTAAAGTTGGACTTTAAACAAGACAAAAGAAAAACAATCGATCACTAGATGTTTCTTGTTTAATTTTCTCAAAGTTTAACTTTAAATGGATGGCGCCACATCTGCTGAGAGTAAAGTTTCTTCTTAAGTTACAACACAATGTACAGGATCCATGCGATCTTCAAACGACAAAAGACATTAAATACAACTCCGATTTATAATTAATATAATATACTAGATGATACCCGCGACTTCGTCCGCGTGGATTTACGTTTTTCAAAATCCCGCGGGAACTCTTTGATTTTCCGGGATAAAAAGTAGCCTATGTGTTAATCCAGGGTATAATCTATCTCCATTCTAAATTTCAGCCAAATCCGTCCAGTAGTTTTTGCGTGATTGAGTAACAAACATCCAAACATCCACACTTTCACATTTATAATATTAGAAGGATATAGGTACTAGATGATGCCCGCGCCTTCATCCGCGTGGATTTAGGTTTTTAAAAATCCCGTGGGAACCTATTGATTTTCCGGGATCAAAAGTAGCCTATGTCCTTCCCCGGGATGCAAGCTATATCTGTACCAAATTCGAACGGATGGACCGTGAAAACCTAGCAGACAGACAGCAAAAATATCCACGTGAACTAAGTCGAGTTATAGAATGAATAAATAACACCGATAAGAACTTGAAAAAATTCCCTTCAGGAGAAATTAAAGTCAAGTCTACTGCTTATAAAAGTTGTCCAAAGACCAATATAAACGAAGCCCAGCGCTCCTTAGTGTCTCTAATCGTATTACGTATTTAATCTGTCGACCGGCTTTTCAAGTCTCAAAAGTAGTTGTCAGCACTATAATAACTTGGATTCAGCGAAACATTATTGTGAATGGCAGCTCAATTAATTTTCCGTGACGAGAACCACGTGCAGAATAATAATGCTTTATTATTCATTTATTTGCACTATTAAGAAAAGCTTCCTTAGCGCGCTCCCCAGCACTCTTCATACAAACGTAGTTTGGTTCTCATTTGAATATTAAATATTAACCAATAAAACATTGTGAAGTTTTATTTAAATACGTCATATTATATTATATTATAATGCCCGCAACTTCAACCGCGTGGATTTAAGTTTTTAATAAACCCCGGTGGCTCTCTTTAATTTTCCGATATAAAACGTAGCTATACCATCTCCAGGATGCAAGCTGTATCAAATAAGTGATGACGGTTTTTAGATTTTTTCCGTGGGAACTCTTTGATTTTCTGGGACAAATAGTAGTGCATGATCTACAATTTTGTCCAACCTATTTTTATGATAAAACTTACCATTGCGCGTTGGCTGAAAAACGCAAAATCTATATTTTCGAACTTTGAGCTTGAATATTTATTTTTTGCAAATGTCGGATCGATGGGGACTTTTCACTTTTCATTTATAATGGTGTTCTGAACATTCATGCAAATTTTTAGCTCTATTTATACAAATTATTGTAAGCTTCAATGTTTAAATTGACTTATAATATTAAGTTAGTAGCTGCCCCGGCGAACTTCGTACCGCCTAACAGTCGATTCTTTCTCAGGATTTTTTTTTTATTTTTCTCTCCTTAAGAACCATCCTCGTAGGTACTTCAAGGAATATTATGAAAAAGGAATTAAGTAGCGAAATCGGTTCAGCTGTTCTCGAGATTTGCGATCAGCATCACATTCAGCGATTCATTTTTATATATAGAGATAATAATATGGATACACCTACACTCGTTTGATTACAATTCTAAAAATAAAATTTACAACTCACAAAAAAAATTGCTCCGTAAAATATAACCGTAGAAAGAGGCAGTAATTTCGCACGGATGTCTCTCAAAGGATACATTCTGCTAAAGCCTGAGAGGTAGATTTTATTTTTATTTGGCTTTATACCTTAGTGCTTTAAAAATAGAGATGAATTTTGAATGGTGTTTAATATAGGTGTGTAAAATAAAAGGGTCGTCGGGTTGTCCCAATACCTAATGTTTTATATCTGTGCTTTTCAGGAACCTTTTAAAGAAATATGTTACTAAGTCGATCTTGAAATTTCTCTCTCGTATAAGATCCTCAAATGACAACTTCAGAATTTTAAGTTAACGGGAAGTACCCTTGACAGACCGACAGACAGACAGACAACAAAGTGGTATAGGGATTCCGTTTTTCCTTTTGAGAAAAAACCCTAAAAAAGTAGCCTAAGTAGGTATGTCCGTCTCCGGGATTAAAGCTAACTTTGTACCTTTAATTAAAATCGGTTAAAACTGAAAAGCATGGGCCGTGAAAAGCTAGCAGACAGACAGAGATTCGCATTTATCATATTAGTAGGTATGGAAGTATAGATTTAAATTCAACGAGCGTATAATATTATTTTGTATGCTCCCAAGGTAAGCTCCCAGGTATTATGAAAAGCTTTTAAAAGTTTCTGTTTTGCGCGTTCTACATGCTTACCGTATTTGCTTATTGTTAAGTTAGAAATGTCTTGGGATAATCAAGATATTTCTTATATTATTACATCTAAATATATAAAAGGAAAAGGTGACTGACTGACTGACTGACTAATCTATCAACGCACAGCTCAAACTACTGGACGGATCGGGCTGAAATTTGGGATGCAGATAGCTACGAGTATTATGACGTACGCATCCGCTAAGAAAGGATTTTTGAGAATTCAACCCCTAAAGGGGTGAAATAGGGGTTCGAAATTTGTGTAGTCCACGCGGACGAAGTACGAGCATAAGCTAGTAGCCTATACTTTCGTCGGGCAAAACCACAGACGGTCGCTAGTTACTTATCGATAAGATGGACAGAACAAGTGCGATGGTTACAGGTTAACGGTAGTTCTCTTATAATATGTACGATGAAAGCAGCAAGCATTCGAGATGAGTTGAGACAAACAGAGAAGTCAAGAGAGTAAGAAACGATTGAGAAGAAGAATAATGAGAAATAATGATACCGCCAAACCAAATATTCACTTCCACCTTAGAACTCAAATGTCGTTTTCACAAAAAAATGAAATAACCTACTAAACACAAATTGGTTTATTATCCCAAAACATTTTCCCCGTAGGATTTCGAGAAAAATTGTTTCCAACTGTTTCCTAAAGGCAACTTCTTTCATAGAATAAACAAGTTCGCGAAATGTTAGGAAACTTGTTTGACTTTGAAAATCTGTACGGATAGAGAACGTTATTTAACTTTTAAAGTATCGACGTTCAGTCTCGTGAACTTTGCAGATGCTACGTGTGTTGATTTTAGTTTGAACGGACGATTATAACTTTTTTATTCGTAATGCGCTCCAAACTAACAAACGTGTATAAGTCCCGCAAATTGCATAATGCGCGTGGCCGCCATTTTAGTGAATAGTGACGTCAGCACTAGACTGAAGTTTCGAGCTGATGGTATATTTTTATTTCGGCTCACGTCAAAATGACGTCATTTCGATATTAATGAGATATGGTTCCAGCGGAATAGCAATTTGCGGGACTTATAGTACGCGACTGATCGAAATGGAAATCGGGGAGCCGCGCTGACCCAGCGCGGGTGAGCGCGGGTGACGTGCGGATGTGCGGGGCGTCCCCACGCCTCTTACCCTGATTGCCATCTCGACCTGTCGCGGACTATAGTTTTGATCACACTTGAATACTAACCAATCAAACTGTATGTTTTCTAGACACGGTTTCTAGGAACTATCTATGTCTGCAGAATTCTAGATTTCTGTTTAGCCTCATGCTGGACGACAATAATGCGTGGTCGCAACAACAATAAAAGTAATGATTACGTCTATCCCCGAATCCCCGATTAGGAGGTCAATGGAGTGGAAATTTTACAAGGACGTGTGATTTGGAATTGGATGACTATAGAACTATAGAAAAACTATAGAAACTACTTAGGTACTATTGGGTGACCTGTGTCTCTGATGGTGGCCGCTGGCGCACACTGTGTACACTGTAGGCCAAAATTCTCACGAGGCAGCTGCGCTTGGTATGCGCCCTGCTATATATTTTCGTTCTTTTTCTATCGAGAAAATTTAATATCCGTCACAAATCACACTGTGAGAACTACATGCTACATTTTCCTCTTACATATTCAGATTTCAGAACACTATCCGATCCGATATATCGGAGAAAATAAATCTTAGATATAAGAGGGCTATTGTCGCACAATATTTTGATATAAACAGTATGAGAACTGTTTGACCATAATCCTTCACATGTGAATTTTAATACTTCACACAACTTTGAGAACATATTATTATGGAAACCTTTCAGGTATACAGTTTTCCTCACAATGTTCTCGTACACCGTTATTGCAAGTGAAATTTAATTGCGTGGTCAAGCGTGCGACTATAAAGAATAAAAAAAAGGTTGGAGTGCGTTTGTCTAAAATGTGCATACCACTCTTGCACTGAAGGGCACCTACCGATATCGTATCGGCGAAACGTGAAAAGTGTCCCTAACCAATATCGTCAATATTCGAGATCGGATCCTGTGTCAACAGATTTTTATACGCCTACATATTATTATGTTTAGTGACGACTTTATATTATGTGAGGATGCCTATTTTTATCCAAGCCGAAAAGCAATCTTATATTGTAATCGTGCGATAAATTATTGTCAAATAGAATCGTGAACAATCGAAGTGTAATATAGGTATACTAGCTTATGCCCGCGACTTCGACTAGGTACACAAATTTTAAATTCCTGTTTTACCCCTCTAGGGATTGAATTTTCAAAAATCCTTTTTAGCAGCCAGATCCGTCCAGTCATCGTCCAGTAGTTCGAGCTGTGCGTTGATAGATCAGTCCTTCAGTCAGTCAGACAGCTTTTTTTTAATATAATACAAGAAAAAAATACAACGTGAGAGGGCAGCGCGGCGCAACGGTAATTGCATGGTACATATGATACAGTTTTCTCCAACGTTTAATTAATTATTTTCGCTAACCAAACTGAATCTAATTTACTACATTATTTACGGCATGACAACTACACTATAAAGAACACACGTTCAAATCCTAAATCGTAGTAGAATGCCGCCATTGTTTCTATAATAATAGGGTTAATAACCGGCCCGTCTTTTCCCGGACATGTCCTGGTATTTCAAACAGAAAGTTCTGAGATTTGGTGTTAATTAGGTAGAAAGCTATCTTTTATAAACGTTTCAACTCTATTGACGGGTTACCTATAGTGCTCTAGTTCCCCATTTATACAAGGTTAATAAAAAATATCAGAAAGTTCTCGGCACGTAATTGTTATCTTTAAAACTAACAACTTTTGTTCTTGTTGTTCAAGCTTTCTGATATATTTTGCCTAGTGGTTAGGACGTTCGCCTTCTAATCTGAGGTCCTCGGGCACGCACCACTAACGTTTCGGAGTTATGTGCGTTTTAAGTAATTATAAGTACATCACTTGATTTAACGGTGAAGGAAAACATCGTGAGGAAACCTGCATGCCTAAGAGTTCTCCGTTATGTTCTCAAAGGTGTATGAAGTCTACCAATCCGCACGTGGCCAGCATGGTAGACTATGGCCAAAACCCTTCTTTCTGAGAGGAGACCCGTGCTCTGTTGAGCCGCGCGATGGGTTGATCAATGATCATGAATAGCAATACAAAATAATCACCAACTAAATGGTATGGCTGGATGTAGGAGTCCTTTATATGCAAATTCAACACAAGCGCTAAAATGGCCCCCGATGGAGGATGATGGAGACAGCTTGTGAAATAGCGGATCCATTCGAAGCTTAGATCATCTTCAGCTTTAAAGGAGCAACCAGAGAGAAAAAGAGAGCATCTTTCCACAAAGTAACTTTTTATTAATTTTTATGGTGTCCTATTTTAAAAATCAAGACTTGGCCACTCCGTATAGTTATAATAAATATTCCGTGCGCGCGCGCAGGCGTGTTAAATATTTCGATAGAAAGTCTCTATGGTATTGTTGAGGCTGTCCACGTCCTCAAGGGATAGCGACAATATAAGATTCTCATTTGTAGGTGGTCGGACTACATTACATGTAGAACATCACTTTGATTTATTTGAGTCCGAAAAACTAACGAAAATAAACATTGTTTCTTACTACCGGTGCTTACTACAGTGTTTTTTGGGTTCCATACCTCAAAAGGAAAAAAAGGAACCCTTATAGGATCACTCCGTTGTCTGTCTGTCTGTCTGTCTGTCTATCGTGTCTATCAAGAAACCTACAGGGTACCTACTTCCCGTTGACGTAGAATCATGAAATTTGGAAGGTAGGTACTTAGTTCTTAGAGCAGAAATAAGAAAAATAGGAAAAATCTGAAAACCATGAATTTGTGGTTACATTACGAAAAAAAAATTAAAATGTGTTCATAAACAAATAATTAGTATTTTCAACTTTCAAAGTAAGATAACTGTACGAAGAGGGTTATAATATGAAAGGGCCTTACCTGTACATTCTAAACAGATTTTTATTTATTTTATGTATTATATTTTATCTGTTTATAATTTATCGTGCAAAATGTAAGAAAAAAATACCCGAGTGAGTACGGAACCCTCGGTGCGGCCGGCACTTGGGCAGTTTTTTTAAAAAAAATTAGGCGGCAGTTATTTTTGCCCTCCTCCATCTCCAGACATCTTAATGTTTATAATCATGGATGTACTCAATGATAATCGAATGTCTATCATGTTTATAATGTTTCCCGGACTAGATACTGATGATGCTTAGAACAACTCAAGCGACAACTGTGAAGGCATTGCTTGATAAAAAATTGAAGGTTCGATCCCAAATTCCCTCCACTATAAGTAGGTACATACGTATTTCTTGTAATATCACTTCACTGTGTCAGTAGACATCATTCATCCAATGGATGACAAATATAATTAAGTACTATGTATAATATCATTCTGCAGTATAAACAGTCGTCTTACAATATTCTTACCATTGTATCTCTTGGTTATTAAAACATTCCCACGTACTCGAAAAGGCATTGTCACTGGGTGTTGCGCACACTACAATATACCTATGTCAGTTTTTCACATTTCATTCATTCCATGAGATCAATTTCTCAATGTTACATTTAAATGTTACTCTTGAACCATGTGTTAATTGCGCTTTGCGATTAGTTTAAGCAATAATTACTAAACTATGTAATATATATAAATATGAAAATAAAAGATTTTATGCATACCTAACTTATGTTGAAAGTGAAACTCATAAGTCATGTGTCGAATTAAGCAAGCGACGAAAATGAACTAGGTAGGTACTTACTACAAATTATTTAAGTTTCCTTAATATTTTGGAATTAGTTGTAAGCAATATCACGTAATATGCTAGAGAGTTGCTAAAGACACCATCATAATATATTTATCATCATATTTTTATTGTCTTATTTTCTATTATTTACTTAGACTATGTCTACAAGACAGTATCTTGCGTACCTTGCTTTGGATGATAGAGCCACAGTATCGTAGATTAAAAGTATCGTAAATTAAACTGTAACTATAGATCTAATACGATTGTTTTTCATACATTTCTTTACCATTTCTATACCTATTCTCTGGTTTTATTCCCATTAATGATATAAACCGCAGTAAAATTAGTATGCACACTATAACATTGCATCTACACCCTATAGGTATAGGGTGTAGATGCAATATATAACAAATATTTTCATAGAGAAAACTTTATATTTTTGCCGACGAAAACTCTCTTTTATGCAGCCAACAAATTTTTGCATGCCGCTGTGGTTGAACTTTATTCCGACCAAAAATAAGTTTTTTCCAAAAGTAGGTATGTTGGTCCTATTCAAATAGGTTAAGTATTTTATTTTGTTTAGTTAGACTTTTATTTAGTTTTTTAAAATCCTATTGAAACTCCATATTTTATACGAAAAAAAGGGTCCCATTTCTGACTCAGGGTGCAAGTTATCTTGGATCCAATATTCATTACCTTCGGTCTAAAAGTTGAGCCGTTAATAGGTAACAGACAGACCCATTTTCACATACTTACTCATAAATGCGATAGTGTGTCTTTCTCTGACTGTCTGTCTGCTAGCTAGCTTTACTCTAATGCGCAAATTGCAGAACGGTTCTATATGAAAAATTAGGTATATCATATCTACCGAATTACATGGTATAATTTTGAACATGACAGTATTAATTTCTATCCCATTATTGCAGTTCATTGCTCCCTAAGGTAGGATCTGCTGCTGACATTCAATTTTAATTTAATAGGTACGATACGAGTATATTATTTCTGTACTCGCTCATATTATTCGGCTTCGTACATACCAGAGGCAGCTTAAATTAACCGGATGAGTTTGCCTCAACCTGAGGCAAATTGTACTGAGCCGGTATGTTACAAGGTTTTGTCCGTAATGAATAATGATTACGTTGGACAGGCTTATTAAAATAAAATAAAAAAAATATATTTTTTATTCAATTAAACTTTTACAAGTATTTTTGAATCGTCAACAGCACTACCACTGGTTCGCAATGCCTTTTCTACCGAGAAGAACCAGCAAGAAACACGGCGGTTGCTCTTTTCAAAGATTTGATATGACAATATTATGCCATGTATAAACAAAGTATTTGCAGTCCTGCGCGTTGCTTGAACGAGCTCGTATTGGTCATCGGAGGGCTAAACTGTTGGTACACCGGTATCGTATATACAGATGGACGGACAGCGGAGACTTAGTACTTAATAGGGTCTCGTTGGCATCCTTCGGGTACGGAACCCTGGTAAGTCTCCGTTTACCTCAAGTCGAGGCGCCACAGCCTAAGGCTACTCAAGTGGATACGTAGCCTTATACATAGGTACCTAGGCGTGGCCCTCGGAACGCGAACTCAATCAGGGGTGAAATTCGTAACCTTTTTTGTAATTTCCATGGCCCGAACTTAATATGATACAATAATGAGTACCAAAAGTATGTTGAAGATACAATAACGTTGGTACGCTGGATTCAGGTGGCGCAAGACCGAGACATATGAAAGTCCCTACTGGGGTGGTAACCGACCAGACCAGAAATTTAGAAATTATAAAATTCCAAATCCCTGTCCAGGAATTGACCCCGGGACCTCCCACTAATAAGACCACAGTGCTTACCACTGCGCCAGGGAGGTCGTCTAAGTAACCAATGTCCAGCTGTTGAGTATGATCATAGACTTATCACTGATTATGATGATGATGATTATGTTGGCACTTGGTATTTCTAAACTCTATGTTGAAAATTAAAGTAGATTTTAGATATATAAATTTTCAGGTTCCTTAACAAGTTCCTAGTATCAATGTTCGAAATTATACACTATTCTGTTAAATAACTTTCAAATTTTTAAGTTATTCTATTGCTTCGAAACCGAGCAAATTAGATTCTGGACTGGCATAAAATTAATGGTTATTTTATAAACGTAATAAAATTTCATTTAAGACATTCTTCGTGTAATAACTTTAGAATCCTTAGTTTTATTATGCTAATAAATAATTGTAGGTTTTCATGGCAAAATCTTGTAAAAGTTAATTAAAAATGCCTAAAGAAATAATGAGGTGACTGAATAACCTTTTGCTACGACTTCGTCTTAATGAATTAAAAAATTGTGCTATCAATCCCGTCATAAAAAAGGTTTGATCTCTCCTTACATAGTCTGAATTTCTTCAAATTCTGTGAGATATTAGATTAGTCAAAGTCAAAGCCATTTATCCATATTAATAAGTATGTATAAATGCGAAAGTGTCTGTCTGTCTTTCTGCTAGCTTTTCACTGCCTTTTTTTTGGCCAATTTTGATCAAATTTGGGGACCCCCACTTTTTTGTTGTAACATCCGTCCGATAATTTTAATAAAATGTAGCCTATGTCACCCGGACCATAACAACGAATCAATTGACACCTCATTCGACAAAATGGGCCTAGTAGTTTAGGCGCTACGATGGAACACACAGAACAAAGTGAATAGGCATCTTCTAGGCAAGCGCGCTTCATCTTAGGCTGCATCATCACTTGCCATCCAGGTCTGATTGCAGCCATGCGCTAGCCTATAAATTTTAGAAAATAACACACATACACATAATAGGTACATAGACTGCTAAAATCATAACCCTTCCTGTTGCCTTTGCCGTAGTCGGGTAAAAATAATCACACATGAAAGCTGTTTGATGTTTCAGGTTTACTCTGAAACAAAGGAAACTGATTTCATGCCGTGCTTCATAGGAAGTGTACGTGTAGGTACTTTATGAAAAAGCTCATTAGCTGCTAATGCTTTTACTTCGAGACTCCGAAACTAAGCCAATGAATACAAGCAATTAATATTTTGCACGATAATCTATTTTTTTATTCATCATCATCATCATCATTATCAACCGATAGACGTCCACTGCTGAACATATTCGGTCTCTTGTAGGGACTTCCACACACCGCCTGAATCCAGCGGCTCCCTGCGACTCGTTTGATGTCGTCTGCCCACTATCGGGGAGTTTTCCAACGCTGCGCATTCCGGTTCGAGGTCGCCATTGGGACCCCAACGACTAAGTATCTAATTTTTATTAGTATGTACTTATAAAATTAATTGAATATTTTTAAGCTTTTATAATCATCGCTACCCATATTATAAATGCGAAAATGTGTTTGTTTGTTGGTTTGTCCTTAAATCACGTCGCAACGGAGCAACGGATCGACGTGATTTTTTGCATGGGTATGGGTATTAACATACCTAGAGAGTGATATAGGTTAGGTACTTTTTATATCGGGAAATCAAAGAGTTCCCACGGGATTTTAAAAAATCTAAATCCACGCGTACGAAATTGCAGCCATCAGCTAATGTTGGTAATAAATTAGGTACCTTTTTAAAAGCATGCAAATGATATTCAAAATTACGAGTCCAGCTGATTGAGAAGGAATTACGATAATCCCTGACTCTGCTAACGTAGAAAATCCCCAGAGATTGGTGACGCTAAATTGGAACTATGTCAACGCGACTTTGTTGTTTGCACGACAAAATTATTCTTTGCTATCGGTACCGCAAGCCAGTCGGATTTTGTACCTTATAGTACGCGACAGCTCGAGATAGCAATCGGGGTGTGAGGCGGGAGGACGCCCTGCATACCCGTACGTCACCCGCGCTATCCCGCATCGGGTTAGCGCGGGGGTTGTGGGTGTGTCAACGGGGAAGGAAAACATCGTGAGTTAACCTGCATGCCTGAGAGTTCTCCATAATGTTCTCAAAGGTGTGTGAAGTCTGCAAATCCGCACTTTGATTCTTTAATTCTTTATTGGGTTTACCAACAGCTTAATCATTTAGGTACAAAAACAATTTTAACTATTCAAAATACGTTTACAAAATGACAAGCTTATTATAGGCAAACACAGCATGCATACAAATTATCATACGTTTCCTACAGCTAATTAACAAAACTAAATTAAATTACATATTAAATACAGATTAAACTAATGATTAAGTATTATTTACCTACAAGATTAATCATACAAATATTTGCAAAAAGACTATGGCCAAAACTATTCTCACTCTGAGAGGAGACCCGTGCTTTGGGAGCCGGCGATGGGTTGATCATACAGATTCTAGGCTTCTCTTTTTACTTTCCATTCATTAATACAGTGCCAGAGCCCTGAATGAATGCGCCCACGCTTAACAACGCGAGAGTTGTTAGTCGTTGTGCAACGGAAGGAAGTAATCAGCCGATTTTAAGCGTGTTGTGTTGGTATGAACGAACTCCGGCTGTTTTGTTTTTCGTCCTTATAATTACGAGACCACAATTATTGCGTGGAGAGAAGTTTGAATTGTTCTCTCCATCCGTTTTACCTACATAAAATGTTGGTTTCCTGTTTAAACGTTTAATTACTTTAGTAAAATAATATTAAGTTATTTATTTAATACACAGTGGTTATAATTTATTGTTTATTTAAGTAATAAGTAACGAAATGTTTTAAGCGGTGATAGCCTAGTGGTGACTTTAGCCTCTCACCCAGGGGATTCGGGGTACGATCCCGGACACGCTACTGTTCGGAGTTATGGGCGTTTCAAGCAATTAAATATCACTTTATGAAAACATCGTAAGGAAACTTACACGCTAGAGGATTTTGTTCACCGTAATATTTTCAAAGGTGTGTGAAGTCTGCACTTGGCTAGCGTAGTGGACTACGCCCCAAACCCGTCTTATTCCGAGAGAAAACCCATGCTAGTAATAGGCCGGTGGCGGTGGGTTAGGTATAAGATGATGATTGAAATGATTTTATACAGGTATGCAATATCAAAGAGGCAAGAATCATAATATAAAATGCAGTAAAAAAACTCTGGAAATGTAACTAACGAGCTGCTATTCTTTCCTCGGGAGAGTTTTATATTCTACACTTTTCCACGTCTCATTTGAATAACTACCTAAATAACTTGTGTAATGTAATAAGTGCTTCTATAAACAATGTAAATTGTTCATAGAAGCACTATTATTATGTATTAAAAAGAAGACGGAATGACACACTTCATATAAGCCTTCGTGGTTTTTTGCTGTGTCTAAATTGGACTTGTTAAACATTACTAATGTTGATAATTTAAAAAAAAAGAGTTAAAAGAGTAGGTACCTACTATAAGTACTATAAATTGATCGTTCTTATACAAGGAGACATCTCGCAAGAGTACGCAACGCAGTTTTCAATATCGACAATGCGTGTGACCTAAGCAATAAGTTTAGGCCGCATTGGGCGCATTGAAGAAATGCAGAGGTCATAGTAACGCAGGTGTGGCAGGGTCTCTCCGCTCATTCAGATTTACGGCGTTTCTGGACCCTGCCGAGTGCTGCATCATTTGCGGCTTTGACAACTCTTGCGTCTTCTGTGGGTATTGCAGCGGGTTCGGTTCCTCTACTCCGACTGTTAAAATATAGATCCTTTCGTTTTGTAGAGCATTGTACAGTAGCCAGCAGAAAATATTATACATCGACCTTTAGGAAGAGGTTTCGGCATCATAGAGCGTTGTTTCTGTCACTCATACCTGTGTGACGTTTTGTCGGTCTCAACGACAGAGACAAACGCTCTACGAAACCGTTATCTCTTTCTAAAGGTATGCTAAAAATAAAAAATATTATCTTGGATTTGGATCAGAGATCGGGTTAGTGTGTAGTGTAAGCAATATCTGAGTTTTGTCCGAGTTTTATATCCGTATTTTCACGGACTTGGATCGGATGGGTGCGTAATCGCTCTTATACATTTTTTCTACAATTTTCATTGGTTAGTTATTCAAATCAGAAGCAAACGTTTTTGTGGAAGGGCTGGCTAGCGTTACTTCTCTTAAGAAGCCTTAAAAAACTAAATTAATTTAAAGAGTACCTACTTGTGGTGGATAAATACAAAGTAACTTCTTGCCGTTATAAAAATCAATTAGGTAATTCACTACCAAAAGGCCTGGAGGCTAAATCCGTGCTCGAGATAACTAATAGATTTAAAAAAATCCCTTTACCCTGTAACGCGATTATGTAAATCGTTGCGACGAATTTTATTTACCCTCTGAAGATGAGTTTATACTTTATACAAAGTTGTTGATTTAGGAAATAATGGTTTTCCCAAATTCTGTTAGACCGGGTTTTTGGGTATTTAATCTTTTTTATAACTTATACTAGCCCGCGACTTCTTCCGCGTGGACTACACAAATTTCAAATCCCTGTTTTACCAGACTAGACCAGAAATTTGGAAATTATAAAATTCCAAACCCCTGCCGGGAATCGAACCCGGGTCCTCCCACTAACAAGACCACAGCGCTTTCCACTGCGCCAGGGAGGTCGTCAAAAAGTCGTCACTAGATGATACCCAAGGCAACCGAATGGAAAACAAATCTTAATTAATTTTTCAGGCAGCATTCGTTGCAGAACCGATAGTCTGAAGAATGCAGGTCGGTGACCTCACTTGAGTTGATGTCAGCCGCTCGGCCTCTGAAGCACTGCTTGCACCCTTCGACACTGCGGCACCAGTTAGTGACGCGATCTCACACATCGATACATTAACGATCTATATTTACGAGCGATAACGAATAAAAACGACATTCGAAGTTAGATTCCAATAAAGACACGAGACCACACCAAACTAACAGCTAGTGACGTGACAAACCAATAATAAATTATTACATATCGACGCTGTGCATTTACTGTGCAATTATTACATAACAAGCTGTGATAGCCTAGTGGTTAGGACGTCCGCCTCCTAGTCGGAGGTCGGGAGTTTGATCTTGGGCAAGCACCTCTAAATTTTCAGAGCTATGTGCGTTTTAAGTAATTAAATATCAAGGAAAACACCGTGAGGAAACCTGCGTGCCTGAGAGTTCTCAGGCTTGCTACAAAATTTTGAATAAATCACCCTTTTATAAAAAAATAAAATATTATTATAACAATTTCAACTATCGCAAAGTGAAACTAAAGCTAAGTACGAGGGTTCCAAACGCACCCTGGTCAGAGATGAAACCATCGATGGAAGAAATCCACAATAACAAACTCGGCCGTGTATTCTTTCATTATCACCATTACAGTACATTACATGCAACATAGTCGCTTTGTGTGTCTGTTTAAGTCTTAAACGACTTCCGTGCCATCACACATGGACACATGGAGTTGTCTTATGTTTCATTTACATCGATATCGAGAAAAACACGCGACTTCCCTTATTAAGTGAGCGCGTTGTTTCATCTCCCGCCATAAATGACCAGATAGGAGCTGAATGACTGCTTTGTAGTGGATATTGCCTGGTTTATCGCCTATACACTATACAGATGTAGTAAAACCACTCGGAGACAGTTGTTGCCTGAGCAACGCAATTCAAATAAAGTTCTTATCAATAGCCAATGCCGTGTCATTAAATTTTATATCGATTGAAGTAAAACGACTGGTTTCTAAGCACTAAGTATTATAATTATGTTAAAAGGGGTACCTTAGTCACTCGCTCCATACAACGAAAATTGGCTCTTATTTGAAAAGGTGGGTACCTACTGTACTAACAGCTAATCAAACTCAATGCGAGATACGTCCTAGGAATTACTTATCTGTAAGTCCGCGACAGGTTGATATCGCAATCGGGTTATGAGACGCCCCGTACACCCGCACGTTATCCGCGCTCGCCCGCACCGGGTTAGCGCGAGGCTGTGCGGGTGTGCGGGGCTGTACGGGTGTGCGCGGCGTTCCCTCCCCGATTGCCATCTCGAGCTGTCGCGTACTATGGGTCTGTAGTTTTCCAGATTTCCATTGAAATATTCAGTTTCAAAGTTATACGACCTCAAGATTTTACATAAGTACACAAATCTTTAAACCTGATGTGTAACTTTAAAACTAGTTATGGCAAACCACAGACATATTTGTTTCTAGAACATGTCTACAATATTACATCGAGTTTGATTAGTTAATATTGAGATGAGAACCAAACTACGTTTGTATGGAGCGAGGGACGGAGACTCGGAGAGTCCCCTGTTAATCATGCACACAAGTATATTTACTAAGTAGGTATACAGGGTGTAACCAGAACGCTAGCAAAAACTTAGCGTCATTGTTATACTATCTAAACACAATCCATTACCAATAAATAACCATTTGCCTCGTTTTGTAGTTTAGTGATTTAGTATTTTTCAAATCCGCAATGTATAGCAAAACAGTGCAAAACTCGGGTCAATGCCACGCCTACGACGCGGCATTGACTCCGAGTGGCGTACATACGGAACGTTCGTTGACCTACCTCTAGTGTCAGTCAGATGTTTTATTTGCATTATTATTTTACATATTATTTCTTATATTTTATAAAATTTCACGATATATCGTGACATGTATACAAAATATAGGAATTTTTTTCGCGTTTTTTTTGCGGTATCATATCACTAATCATCAGTATCACCTGTCTTCGTTTTTGCCAGCATTCTGGTTACACCCTGTATAGTATAAGAAATTCACATAAGAAAGACACGCGAGATGTAAGTGAATGATTTATTTGTGCAAGCAGTGCATTTGCTAAATAAATTGTTTCATGTTTTATGTAGATTAAAATCCACTTTCGCCATTCAAGATTACATTATTTACTTATAAGAGCTACGATTAGCACATACACGAATAAAATTTAATCTTCCCAAGCCCGGTTGCACCAATAATCGTTAGTGAAAGTTCTGTTCTAAAGACTTTAATGTCTAATAATAATCGGTTAACAGGCGTTAAAGGTCCGAAATTCGAATCAACCGGCAACTAAGTGCAGCTCTGGTTATAGTATTTTAACAGGGCTCTAATATGAACATGCGATGCGACTTTCAATCGTGTGAAGTGTCAGACTAAAATCTGCTTAGTATTGTTATTAACATAACTGCTGTCTACGACTTCGTCGATGTGGATTTAGATGTTTTAAAAATCCCGTGGGAACTCTTTATTTATACGGGATAAAAAGTAGTCTTTGTCTGTTACCGGGATGTAAGCTAACTCTGTACCAAATTTCATCAAAATTGGTTAAACTATTGGGCCGTGAAAAGCTAGCAGACACACACACTTTTGAATTATTTCGCACAATATTAGCACAAACAATATCAGTAGGTATGAATAGAATATAATAATAAATTGTGTTGGGGCGTTCCCTCCCCGACTGCTATCTCGATTTGTCGCGTATTTACTATTTGTACGATTACGCCCGATATATTTTTAATTGTAATCTTGTTTAAGTAGTTACTGACACTGCTTGCTCGAACCCCTCAACATAAGAGGGGTCTTTGTCCTCGCTAATAGGATTTCCGCGGCTTTTCTTTTTACCCGACTGCAGCGAAGCCAAAGGTCTAGTAAGTAAACTAAATTAAACTTAGACTAAAATATGTACACGTAGGTTAAACTTATATGCATAATGCAAGTATTTTATGTCAAAGTTAAGTGAGGCTCATGTTTGGTCTCAGAATCTACATCCCTCAAATCCCTCAATTCGAATCCCTCTAGAAATAAATACTTAGATTTAAATTAAACTTCAGTCGTATTTTTTCGACATTTTGCCCGATAATTCAAAAACTATGATGCATAAAAATAAATAAAAATCTGTTTTAGAATGTACTGGTGAAGACCTTTCATATGATACCCTACTTGATATAGTCACTCACTTCGAAAGTTGAAAATCTAATTATTTCATGACCACAATTTAATTTTTTTTGTGTGATCTAACCCTAAATTCACGGTTTTCAGATATTTCCCCAAATGTCAGCTATAAGATCTACCTACCTGCCAAATTTCATGATTCTAGGTCAACGGGAAGTACTCTGTAGGTTTCTTGACAGACAGACAGACAGACAGACAGACAGACAACAAAGTGTATAATTAATTATAAGTCCTATAAGGGTTCCGGTTTTCCTTTTGAGCTACAGAACCCTAAAAATAGTACCTGCTTACTTACTTACCAACTAAATCATATTAGGTTTATGTAACGCATACCACATAATATTATGTACCCCTTTCCCATGATTTCCCTTGAGATGAGAATGTTAGATTTTCTCTTAGTTTAGGTAGCATACCTACCTCGAGTTGGTATTCTGAACAACGATTTTGTCATATTTGTAGGCTTAGTGGCTAATGAATGCTTTATGATAAAGTTAACTAACGGCTTCGCACTCATGACCTTATATTTTACTCTAGGTATACATATGACTAAATAGAGTATAGTACTCGTGAGAATTTAAATTTTCGCCATGTAATGTTCTAAATTAATGGTGAAATCATATAGAAGTTTAAAAGTTATAAGAAAAGAGTCATCTCTTCTTTCTTTCTCTTCTTATCCGAATAAAATATGAATTACATGAAGTAAACTTTTTGACGTAATCATTATGAGCGCTGTAAAATCTCTAGATATTATAAAACTCCAGATGGGATACAATTATACTTTAATTCTTTTTAATTGATGAAAAATTCGTGAAACTTGTGTGTGTCAAAACACGTCATGTCCATAGTGCATAATTATATACATTGACGGGAGGTTTATGCATTTTTTGCAGTGATAGTATAATAAGTCTATGATTTTTAGACACGTTCGTGTATGCTTCAAAAAATACCGTCCCGTTGCGTCCCGTTATCACGTTATCAGTCTATGATGTTTAAATAATCTCTGAATATAGGTGAGTAATATTGTGCCCAAAAAAATTGTGAAACTACATTGAGTAAACCTACAGCTATATTTATTTTATTTTCACCCACACAACATTTTATTTGGGAAGGCATTCGTTGCTTGTTAATAATGAAACGCTGGACACTAATTAATTTTGCTCGGGCGTGGAATTGACCTGTGTCAACCTTTTCCCAGCATAAAAGACCATAAGAAAACTACTTCCCAATAGATTTTAACCTTTTTCCTTTTGAGAGTAAGGTTGAAAATCGTAAACATGCGATATTATTAGGTGCTATGGTTTAAGCAATGTTTGCCATTAAAGAGGTTACTGGTTAACAATAGTTATTTAAATAAGAGCGCAATAAGGTCGACGCATCCAGTGTCAATTGAAACGCCAATAGATTGCATCAATCTATAATTTTACTATTAGATAACAACTAGATTTAGAGGCGTGGCGTAAAGCGGTTTAATTTGACAGTTTGTATGAAAAACCGGCCAAGTGCGAGTCAGACTCGCACACTGAGGGTTCCGTACTACAATCGTATTTTTTCGACATTTTGCACGATAAATCAAAAACTATTATGCATAAAAATAAATAAAAATCTGTTTTAGAATACATAGGTAAAGCCCTTTCATATGATACCCCACTTGATATACCTACTCATCTTACTTTAAAAGTTGAAAATACTAATTATTTGTTCAAAACACATTTTAATTTATTTTTTGTGATGTGACCACTAATTCACGGTTTTCAGATTTTTCCCCTAATGTCTGCTATAAAATCTACCTACCTGCCAAATTTCATGACTAGGTCTACGGGAAATACCCTGTAGGTTTCTTGACAGACCGACAGACAGACAGTGATCTAGTAGTGATCCTATAAGGGTTCCGCTTTTCCTTTTGAGGTACGGAACCCTAAAAATGACTGTACCACGTCTTCACTACGCGCCAATTCTGTATATTTTGGTAAATATACACTTGCGAGCCTCTAATCTCCCGAAAGTGTTTGTAAGCTTTCGAGACACCAGACAAAAATATGTGGAGCTGCCGTGTGACAACCCGCTGACTTGTTGCAGTTGGGAAACAATTTCTGCTGCTTCTCTAGGTGAGGTTCCATTATTGTCATAATACCATGCGCTTTTATATGGGGTCAATGTCGCGAAGAATTCTTCTTCTCTTCCTTCACTTAAACCAGGATAGCTTCTGAAATACGGGTCTAATTTTAATTAATTTGATATTAATTTAAGGTTTACAGTATAGCCTTTAAAATGGTACCATTTTCATTAATCTTTACCAGTCATTTAGTTCTTAAAATCGTTCGTAGCATTTTGTAAAAAGTTAAAGACTAAAAATATGATAGGAATAAAAATTTATTATTAGGGACTAGATGATGCCCACGACTTCGTCCGCGTGGATTTAGGTTTTCAAAAATCCCGTAGGAACTCTTTGATTTTCCGGGATAAAAATTAGCCTATGTCCTTTCCCGGGATGTAAGCTAACTCTGTACCTTTCATCAAAATCGGTTAAACTGTTAGGCCGTGAAAAGTTAGCAGACAGACAGACAGACAGACAGATAGACAGACAGACAGATAGACAGACAGACAGACACACTTTTGCATTCATAATATTAGTATAGTTTTTTTTTGCGCAGAGATCACGCGCGAATAAAAATGTACAGTGAACCTAGTTAGTTTTAAATACTCTGTGCCTAGTTTTCATACGCGTACTATGCCCGTGTGTTGTGGACATAATTTTTATTTAAGTGTTAATTTCTCATTGGAGACTGCTTTGGTTTAAGTGTTTTAATATATATACTATCTATTAATCTAATTGTAAATGTTTGTCTCTACAAAATAAAAAATAAATAAATAAATACCTAAATAAACTTTGTAAATGAATGTTATAAACCGCCAAAAAATCGAGAAAAATGAAAGTGAAATAAATTGGTTTTACTCGATGGGTAGGTACTACGATGGAAAGCAATTTTCCGAATTTCACTACTTTGACAAGTTTTCACGCGGAATATGAATATAGGCTACTAGATGTATTGGAAAAGTGTCACACATTGTTATCGTTATGATAGAGTACGGTGTAACAAATATATTTTTAGACACGTTTTCATTTTGTAGGTATCCGTAGTCAAATATTTGTTCAGTCCGTACATATGTGTGTCACAGCCATTTTAAAAATAATCTATCAGAGTTGAGATGCACGGTAATACTTATTATAAACTTGTTATCGCTACACAGATGCATACATTTAAAATATTTAAAAAAAGATTTTTTAGGGTAGGACCTTTTGAACATGAATATCGAGAGTTTAATAGTTATTTGTGTCACAAGGGGCCATAGGCATATTTATTCCACGATGGCGTTCCTTACTTCTTTTATTTATGATGGCGTTAGTATAAATTCAGAGCTAAGCGAAGGATTCTAAAGATTCTAATCCTGAGCGTAGCGAGGAATTCAATATCCGCCGCCTGAGAACAAAGTATCTTGGCCCCGAGTGACACATACTATTTTTCATCATTACCCACGAGAAAAAATTAAAACTACTATAGTACGCAACAGGTCGAGATGGCAATCGGGATATGAGATGGGGGGACGCCCCGCACACTCGTATGTCACCAGCGCTCGCCCGTACCAGGTTACCGTGGGGGCTGTGCGGATGTGCGGGGCGTTCCCCCCCAGGAGCACAAATTTTTCATCCTTTCATCCATGACCTACGAGTATGTCACGCATCCTCTAGTACTATAGGTATGGTCAGAAATATACCTTGCCACCTACGCATAGAGTCCAAACTAGAATTAGCATCTTTTGATTTCCTTTTCACGGTCACCTGTTATAAAAAAAATGGGTAATAAAAAGTTTGCGGCAAAATAAATTGCCTTCCCCGACGACGTCGTAGCGACGTCGCTTGGCATAACCTTGTTATAATAATATGATGCCTACCGTAGTCCGAACTCCCTACTGGCAGGTTTACTCCTTTTAAGTACTTTTGAAGAAGTGTTACCTATTTATTGAATTGGTTCCTCAGAACGTGATACAAGTTAACTGTCACTATTTATCTTTCGTTTATTTAAAAGATAAAGACTACACATATTTCAAACCCCTATTTCACCCCCTTAGGGGTTGAATTTTCAAAAATCCTTTCTTAGCGGATGTCTACGTCATAACTCATAATAGCTATCTGCATGCCAAATTTCAGCCCAAACCATCCAGTAGTTTAAGCTGTGCGTTGTTGATAGATCAGTCAGTCAGTCAGTCAATCGCCTTTTCTTGTTATATATTTAGATTTAATCATTTTAGTAGGCTAGGTAGTTAAGGTTTTAGTTCAGAATACTGGTATCCTTGAAGCGTAGTGAAACGTGTAGAGCGTAATACCTAGGATCTTATAAATCTGCAACGCGATATGCGTGAATGAAGTCAAGAACATAATATTATCAGCCTTGGAAAATTAAAAACAATATTACGATAAATCAAATTAACACTTTAGTTGAACATAATATCATAATTAATTGATAACATAATAAGTAACTTTTTTATCATCATCAATCCATCGCCAGAACACGGGTCTCCACCCAGAAAGAGAAGGCTTTGGTCACTTGGTTTGGCTTGGCTTTGGCGTACTGTACGTAATATTATGTACAGTACGTGGCAGAAAATAATGTACATCTGTACTCTCAGGAATCCTACTTAAAGTTCTACGACTAAATTCGTAACTAGTGTTTTCTGAAGATACCAGCTACGAGTTTACTCGTAGTTGGTAGTAAATGAGAATGAGTTTTCTAAGTAGAATTTCCTATTATAAGATAAACTGTACTAAATTAGTCTGGTACCAACATAGACCACCACCATGGACGCCTAATAGCCGGACACCCCCGATCACCAAGGCTTAGCATAAAAGTCGGCCCACGCATCCACACCCGTTTGGTACCCTCATTCCGCACATTGTCTAGATTACGTGATTTTTAAAATTTTAAGTCAAACAAATCCCAACAAATTCTTCCCTGTCCCCCCACAACATTTTACGATTTTGTTTTCATGCGAAACCTTGTATATATGCGTACTCTTAATTGAGGTTGAATTCTTTGTGGGTACCAAGTAGAATATACCCATGACATCTTAGACATGGCGGATCTATCCTGACGTAATAACGGGAGCTACCTACAATATCCTTGGGCCTGGCTATATTGTAGATATTTGCATTTGACTCAATGAAGACTTCAGGTAATAATGAATTTGAATTAATTAATCATATCAATCGACTATACAACCGACATTATTATTAACTAGCGACCCGCCCCGGCTTCAAACAGGTTGCTTATTACAATTTTCGTACGGATCTCTATTTTTTATCACTCAGGAATAATGTAGCTTTCTAATGGGTAACCCGTATGTACTCGCTTTAAATTAATGGTTTAAATTATTAACCTTAGCTGATGTTTTCGTCTATATTTATATTTAAAATTGTTCTCATGTAAGTGAACTTTTATAATTTGTTGAGAAAATAAAGTCTTTAAACCTAACCTAAACTAAAATAGATTACATCCTCGTAGGAGAACTGTTAATTCTGAATTTATTTTTTTGGGATCTTTTAATCACTATGCGTTTATGCTAGATCCATAGAAGCCTAATTATTAACCTTAGATCTAACTTAACTTGAGAAATATCTTGTTCTGTCAATGTTCTCAATTCGTGAATGTACTAATAAACAGAATGTAACCAGAACGCGGGCAAAAACTAATACATGTGATATACCTACCTACCTAGTACCTACTGATGATTACTAATATGATACCACAAAAAAAAAAACGCGAAAAAAACATATAAAAAATCTTATAATTTTGTAAAAGTTTACGATGTATTGAAAATAAAAAAATCTGACTGACGCGTAACAACGAACGTTGCGTAAGTATGCCACTCGGAGTCAATGCCATTCTGTGATGCCGCGTCGTAGGCAGAGCATTGACCCGAGTTTTGCACGCCATACATTGCTGGTTTGAAAAATACTAAATCACTAAAACTACAAAATGAACCAAATTTTATTGGTATTGGATTGTGTTTAGGTAGTATAACAATAACGCTTAGTTTTTGCTAGCGCTCTGGTTAATAGTTGTAGACAATATATACATACAGGATGTATATAATATCCACAACTATTTTTTTTGAATGAATATTTATTTATTACTAAAAAATTTACATTTGAATTAAATGGAGTCCTGGCCCCTAAACTATTAACGTTTGTTAACAGTTTTAGCATTAGCAAAAAATTGAGTATCATAACCTCAAAAAAAAATAAAGAATGCATAAAAAATAATTGTCCTTGGCACATTACCTATATTACATACTATACAAATGAATTTCCTGAAACGGGATCAGTAATATTGTTATAATTTATGTGCGCATCATTAAATAATCATATATCACAGAGTAACCTGGATAGTATGTTATCATATTATACGAGTACTGCGTGTATTCATTAGCTCTAGGTTTTTAGAAACGTCCAAACATGTAAACATTTTTATAAACTCAATAATTTTGTTGTATAGAAGCAGGCGTTATTTTGCGGAAACCCATGATATACAATGAACCAAAAGCTTAATTTGCTATAATAATTTGTTTAGCAGTGGGAGGGCGGGCGGTGCATATCGCATGCTGCATATTGCACCATACAGATTTGATCTATTTCAGCGGATTATAGCAAACTATAAGCTTTTGGTTCATTGTACACACAATAATTTTGTCGAAATTTTCGAGTTCCATCCATCTCCAATAAAAAAGGATTTTCAGTAATTCCACCTGAGCGGCGCGCGGTGGACTTTAATTATTAGTCCAATAAGAATTTATGTTGCAGATGGTGCTAACTGAATAACTCATCGCCAGCCCACTCTTGGAAAAGGATTCCCTCAGAATGAGGAACCACCACGATGGATAAGTGTGGTTAGATTCTCAAATATGTGTGAAGTCAGTTTACATGTCTTTGAGAATATTATGGAAAACTTCTAGGCATACAGGTTTCCTCACGTGTTTTTCATCAAGATTAAAGCCAGTTTTTTGATTGCTTAAAAATAAAACGCACATGACTCCAAAAGATAAGAGTTGCGTGCCCGGGATCGAATGCCTTTCCTCCTTCGGAATAAGAGGCTTAATTACTAGACTATCACTAAATTAATGAATTTATATAAGGAAAGTTACATAGTAAGACGTGTTATTAAGTAGGCCTTGGTAAAACAAAGAACAAGCTAGGGAGAAACCCAGTAGATACAGAATTTAAAAGAATTCAGATAATTATACATCGGACTTTTCTATTTAACTGGACTATACTACGTATGTGTGTGTGCGTGAAGACAAAGAGAACAAAGCATTGTGCGAAGCGTAACAAATTATGTGCGTACGTTTATTAACTTCATTTTTGTAACGATCGTTACGTCGAAAAAAACGAACGTAACTGTGTCCACGTAGCTATAGAAGATACTTGTTCAGCGATTCGGTAATTTACTGTTGCAAAGTCATTCATACTGAAGCAGTAAAATAAGTGAAATATGAACCTCAGATATAACGGAATATTTTAAAAATGTAAGTAGTATGTTTACGTAAGGGAACTTACACGGCGACTTTTTGCAGCGATTGTTGTCGCTCTTGTAGTTGCCGCCTTTTGAAACGGAAGTCACGTGATCTGTTACGGGGAAGCCATCTTGAATTGATTGTATAAATTCAGGTGGTTGATAGTTTTTAGGTAGCGGCCAATAGGGCCTACGCAGCATAGTCAATCCGAAACAACACACAAACGGTTTTTAGGCTAGTCTCGTTCCGACTCGAGAGTCGACCGACTATTAAATGCTTTTTGTCGCCATTTTTATTGAGCGGTTGCAATAGCAATTTAACTTGTGCTACGAGACTACCTACCTCCCAAATTTCATGATTCCATAGGTCAACAGGGAATTACCCTACCTACAGGTTTTCTTGACAGACACGGACGACAGACGGACTGACGGACAGACAGACAGATAACTTAGTGATCCTATAAGGGTTCCTTTTTTCCTTTTGAGGTACGGAACCCTAAAAAATCGCCGTGGGCGATGGCACTCCGCCCTAGCCCCTCAATTGTATTGTTTGAGTAGACACATCATAACAACATTGACGGCCAATCTTTTTAAAACCATTTTTGAAGAAAATTTGATACAGAGCTAGCCTACATCCTGGGGAGGTTTTTGTCCCTGTAAATCAAATTTCCACGGGATTCTTAAGAAACTTAAATCCACGTAAAACATCATCCATTTGGCAAAGAGATCATACATCCTTGAACATTGCATAAAGCTACTTTTTATTGCGGTAAATTTTAAAAACCTAAACTCACGCAAATGAAGTTGCGGCATCTATTTCTGTATGAATCCGTATGTCTACAGAAAATGTAATATGTTTATACAAAAGTAGATCACAATATGTTTGAATTGAAAGAATGGGAAGCCCTCAATGCAGCGTGGCTTTTAATTTGCCCGGCTCCCACTCGACCGGTCATGACGACGTCACCACGTCATTATCGCTCCGTGAACTTTCATAGCAACTGATTTCCACCGTGATAGAAAACCGACAGTTATATAGGTACCTACCTTGTTTGCAAATAATTTACACACTTATTAGTTATTTTTAACCGACTTCAAAAAAAGGAGGAGGTTCTCAATTCGTCGGAATCTTTTTTTTATTTTATTTTTATTATTTTTTATGTATGTTCCCCGATTACTCAAAAACGCCTGGACCTATTTTGAAAATTCTTTTTTTGTTTGAAAGGGTATACTTCAAAGTTGGTCCCATTTCAATTTGGTGAAGATCTGATGAACATCTTCGAAGATAGATACTGGAACTCCAGTAAACAGTAGATTTTTAACCAGTCATAGCATAATTCCATGGGGCCACTAAAAATTGAGAAATAAAAAATTTTTACAAAAAAAATAAAAACCGACTTCGTTACATAAACACTAAAAATTGAAAAATAATTTAATTTATTACCGAATATATTATGTATACAAGAGTTAATATAGTTCCATAATAATACTTTTTGGTGCCGGTGCCAATTAGCTTTAGCTGCGCGAATCGTCTAGACTTCATATTTTTATGGGACTCCACAATGGCACCTCATTGGCACCGACCCCAAAAAATATTATTATGGAACTATATTAACTCTTGTATACATAATATATTCGGTAATAAATTAAATTATTTTTCAATTTTTAGTGTTTATGTAACGAAGTCGGTTTTTATTTTTTTTGTACAAATTTTAGCTTTGAATATTTCTTTCTTTATAGTAAGTATATTGTTTTTACAAAGTAAGTAGATCACAGGTTTAAATTGAAACAATGGGAAGCCCTCAATGCAACGTGGCTTTTAATTCGCCCGGCTCCCACTCGACCGGTCATGACGTCGCTACGTCATTACCGCTCCGTGAACTTTCATAACAACTGATTTTCACCGTGATAGAGAAACCGAGAGTTGTATACCTTGTCTGCAAATTATAATTAATATTATATACCTACTAGTTTTTAATTTTACAAGGTATTTTTTAGCTCCTAGAGAAATCTTTCTTTTTTTATAGTCGTAAGCAGTTCTTATTGCTGAGGGTCGTGACCCCTTTTCGTCATTCACATAATGGTAGGGATATATTATGGGTATGATGGCATGGTAGGGATATGGTTTAAAAGATTCTTCAGCATTCAACGAGAACAAGATTTCGATTCTTAGGTTTTTTTACAAATAACGTTGCTTATCAACAGGTTGCGGGTTTTTTATTAGGGATATATTGACTATAATTTTGGCCGTAAGCTAAAAAGATCAGTTATCTGGGATATCCTTCTCCTACCTGGGTCTCTTAAAACGTGACTTACAAACATCCGGGTATGACCATGGAATGAGCAACATAACGTTTTCATTCGGAATTAAACTTAAACAGTGCCCAATAAAATTACTGTGCACATAATTAATCAACTAAATGCACGAGGGCACACGACCGTGAAACAATTAAGTACCAAAAGTGATTCACAACATTTATCAATGTAACCATTGTTACGACGACAGTTTGTGGTTACAACGACCGGCGACGTCTACGCCAAAAGACAACATGCACAATAATTAATATCTTACATACTCGTAACATGCAAAATTAAGTAGTTTTGGTAGACAAATCCTCCATACAAATATTATAAATGCGAAAGTGTCTGTCTGTCTATCTGTTAGCTAGCATTTCACGGTCCATCCGTTGACCAAATTCGATACAGAGATGAGATAGCTTACATGCACTGCACAACAGACAATCAGCCCAGAACGAAGAAAGAAAGAAAGCTACATCTCAGGGACATCGGACAGACATAGGCTACCTTTTGTTCCGGAAAATTCAAAGAGTTCCCACGGGATTTAGAAAAACCTAAATCCACCTAGACGAAGTCGTGTCCATCGTCTATTTGGTACAGGGTCCAGGGATAGCTTGCATCCTAGGGATGGGCAAAGGCTACTTTTTATCTCAGAAAACCGGTCAAGTGCGAATCGGACTCACACACGATGGGTTCCGCGCCATCATACAAGAAATTCAATTTTTCATTTTTTTTGTGATGTAACCACTCGGTTTTCAGATTTTTCTCTTTAAGTACTTGTGCTGTAAGACATTGCTACCACCCTTAATGATTCTTGGTCAACGGGAATTACTCTATATCCACCAGGATAGAGGTCGTCCTATAAGTGCTTACCCGTTCAGTGTCTTCACTCCAGAATATGTCTGACCCGTGCCCGCCAGTTCCACGAACCTGTGATAGACATGACCTACCCACTATTAGTTCAGATCACTAATCCTTACTTTAGACCAACTAATCCTCAGCTTTTTAATTAGAATCACAACTTAGAAAGGGTATATTTAGCAGAAAATGAACTTACGTAATATTATAAGCAAACCAACTAAAGACTTAATTAAGTCTTCAATTAGATTGCTTAATACATAGTTAAAATACCAATCTACTCGGAATACCTACTGTTTATTACTTCATATTTTTAAAAGGAATATTTAAAGCAACCTTGAGCGTTGGAACGAATAAGCAGTTTCTTGTTATTCTGTCTGCTCAAATTATTTTACTTTATAATTGAATTCGTTGCATTCTTTTAAATTCAGTTTACATAGTAGGTACCTATGTGTATATTACGCGACAGGACGAGATGGCAATCGGGGTATGAGGCGGGGGAACACCCCGCACTCCTGCGCACGTCACACGCTATCCCGCGCCGGGTTAAGGCGAGGAGGCTGTGCGGGTGTGCGAGGCGTCTCCACCCTATCTCAACCTCTCGTTTACTATGTATAAACGACGAGAATAATAATATAATAACATATCGAGAGATTCAGTATTTTAGTAGTGACTAACGATCCGCCCCGGCTTCGCACGGGAGAGGAACTGATCCACTAGTGACTAGACATTGTTTTCGTGTAACTATTTACGCAGCGCACGCCACAGAAGCTCTCAGATGGGATGATTTTTTCCAAATTAATTCACAATTATCATCATTACAGGTAGTTTACTTTCGCAAAATGTCCTTGAATAATAGGTAACTTATTGGTAGCCTTTTTAGATTACCCCACTTTCTATTGGTGAAAACCGTATGAAAATCCGCACAGTAGTTTCTGAAATTAGCCCGAACAAACACTAACTTAGCGTATATGAAGTGAAGTATATACGAATGCATACCATGTACTTACTAGTAGCTATAGCTCGCTTCGTCGTTTAATAAAGAAGAGATTCTCAATTCGTCATTAGGTATATGTCGAGCATTATTTGTGCACTAGTCCTCAGTTTTACAGTCATTAATTTCTTATAGTCTAATGGTCCATTGCAACTGTACAAAGCCCCTTATTTTCTGCACTGCATTTGCCGTCGAAGCTCTCCATATCCGGCAGTAGCATGGACTATGGAGTGTGCAATAAAACTGCGCAGATTTGTATAGATGAGGCGAAGGGAAGGATGGGCTTCATAAATAACTTGAAGGAGTATTCTATTATCCTGAGCCGATGAAACAGCCCTCGTGTAACTGCCACTTTTTAGAGTTCCGTACCAAAAGGGTGCCAACGGGATTCTATTACCAAACCTTCGCCGTCCGTCCGTCTGTCTGTCTGTCACTGTCAGCGGGCTGTATTTCATTAACCGTAATAGGTAGAGTAGAGTTGAAAGTATTTCTATAGCCGTTCTAACGACAAATAATAAAAAGCCAATAAGGCGAATTTAAAAAGGGCCGGCCGCCATTCAACTATTAATAAATACTTTTATTTTTCTACGACGGTACGGAACCCTTCGTGTGCGAGTCTGACTTGCACTTGACTGGTTTTAGCCCTTTATCAAGCAGTACGACTCTCGATAAGGCACGCGTCGCCCATTCAAGGAGCCCTGAATTATTAACCCCTGAAATGTTTCGTTATAGTATAAGAAATTCAGCTTGTCTGACGCGCATTTAAAGTGTTCGTAATTAGATTAAGAGCTTAGCTTGAGGCAGCCTGATTAGACTGATCACTTGATATTAAAATAAAAAAATCGGCCAAGCGACTCGTGCACCGAGGGCTCCGTACTATATGCGATGGTTTGTTTTTCTGTAAAATATACTAAACCTCTAGTGACATAAAGAGGGGGGGGGGGGGGGGGGGGAGGGGATGAAATTCTACTGAACTTTTCTATTTCAAATTTCATATCGATAGCTTTAATGGTCTAAAGTCTAAACGCACTAATGGGTAGACTGCATCGTCTATCAGGTGTTAGGTAGGGTATAGGCAGTCTGACTCATAAACGAATAAAAACATTATGAATAAAGTTAAATTATATTTGCATTTGGTTCCACGATGAAAATTAAAGTAACGTATGTAGATGGTAATGGGTATCCTTCAACTTTCATTATTGGTAATGAATTAGGTAGATAAGTATAATGTATTGGAAAAATAAATAATCGAGCGAAATGGAGTAGACATACCTAAGTGAAGTAGATTAAAGTAAAGTACTTTACATGAAACCTTAAGAATGTAAGATACTTAATTACCAAAAAATAGTACTTATGTTATATTATTTAAATTATTCTCTGCTTTTTATTTGAAGCATGTCTACGTGTTACCATTATTTTATGAGTATTTTTAAGAATTTGTTGTGCGTTACTCATACTCGTAGTTTATTCACTTTGGTGTTGTAAGTTGTTTACTTAAGTATTCTTTTTTAATAAGTTCGTCGTGGTAACAATCCATTTATGTGATTCATTTAATTTTATTACAATCCAGCTTTTATCTATTAACTGCTTAAACTAACTGTTCAAGTTATTCCACAATAACGGCCAGAGTAACTTTTACTATAATAAGTACAGTTACCGAGAGTTACAATTGAGTAACAGTAACAAAATAGTTTAATTTTAATATAACGTTATGGTTCGTGGTCTTTACATTTTTATTACTATTCTTATTACTTATTATTTTTACACTCTACTAAACAATTTTCTTTTACTAAACAATTCAATGTGTATGAAAACTTAGACTAAGATTTATAGAGTAACTTTGCTCAGACTTTGGTTTCAGTTAAAACGAGACAGATAATAAAATTATGTCAGTAATATAACGCTGTCTTATTTTAACATAATATATCAATCAATCATAATATAAAGTCTCAGCAAAGTCAGTGCGATTTATAGATCTGAACCTTACATAGATCTGAGTTAAAATTAAATTAGGTAGACCAAAAATAACTTACTAAAACCGATAAGTATAATGTTAAATTAATTTATGTTGAAGTAAAAAAACTTCTTCTAAAAAAATCTTTTTATTTGATGCAAAAGGGGCAACGAAAATAAATAAATGATTAAATAGTAATCAGAATGGACGTTAAGGCCCGAGGATACAGGGAAAGGCCTTTTTTAAATCTCATTAGGGAATACAGAGCTTAATGAAGCTACTTATCAAGCTCGCACCTCAGAATAAAATCCCACACCTGAATGGGTACCTACACCACTACACTCCACATTATACCTAACTATAGTACATATAGTAAGCTATGATAGCCTAGTGGTTAGGACGTCCACCTTCTAATTGGAGGTCGGGGGTTCGTTCCCGGGTACGCACCTCTAACTTAGTTAGATCCTTTATTATCTGATACCTACCCCCTAGAAATAGCCTACATTTCAAATTTCAAGTAAAAATAGGTAAAACATTGCCCCCTATTTTACCACCCTTAAGGGGGGAATTTCCCAAATTGAATTATACAGATTTTTATTATTTAAAGCTAATAACCTAAATGTCGATTTTCACGTCTCTAACTCCAAAAACATAGGACTTTCATACAACCTTCGACCCCCCCCTTTCACACCCTTAGGGGGGGGGGGGGGATTTTTCAAAACCGTTTCTTAGCTGACACCTACGTCCTAAAAAGAACCTACCTTCCAAATTTCAAGTTTGTAGGCTTTATAGTTCCTGAGATTTCGTGATTAGTCAGTCAGTCAGTCAGTCAGTCAGTCAGTCAGTCAGTCAGTCAGTCAGTCAGTCAGTGAGTGAGTGGTATTTCTCTTTTATATATTTAGATTAAGAACTACTTTTGCATGGGTACTTATAGATAAAACGTAAATAGCTCTAGAAAAATTTACATAAGCGTCGAATGAATGTTATAATAATATAGACGGAGAATTATTATCTATTTCTTTTATAAAATACGTTATAAATATTAAACGTATTAGTCAGCATCTTGATGTTGTAGATTTACAACGGATTTATCAGACCACGTCGGATTACAAAGTTAAATTACGTAGCAAGACCCCACGCAGAACCGGCAATGCAATATTTTACAAGAATCGCTCAGGGTGCAAAAAGTGGTGATAGCCTAGTAGTTAAAACGTCCGCTACCTATGTGAAAGGTCGGGGGTTCGATTCCGGGCACGCACTTTTAACTTTTCGGGGTTATTTGTGTTTTAAGCAATAATTAATCAATATCACTAGGTTTACAGTGTAGGGTAACATCGTGAGGAAACCTGCATGCCTGAGAGTTCTCCATAATGTTCTCTAAGGTGTGTGAAGTCTGTCAATCCTCACTTAGCCAGAGTGACTATTGGCCAAAACCTTAAACCATGGTGATATAACAATTATATATTTGGGGGGGCAAAGCTCCTAAGAAAATGGGCAATCTCCTTTGAATGGAAATGTATCAAAATCCGGTGCGGAATTAATTTCGTAGTGCGCATCCATCATATAGATCAAAGTTCATCATCATTATCATTATCAACTGATAGACGTCTGGACTGGACATAATGTCTCTTTCACATGCCACGGTCTTGCACTACCTGAATCCAGCGGCTCCCAGTGACTCATTTGGATGACATATGGATCCGAGACTTAAATCCTACTATGGGCCTCATAAGAAAGTTCAAAGTCACTCAGCGGGCGATGGCTGCTTGAAATTTCTCTACGACCAAAATTAGCGTACAACTACCTTTTTTTTTTAAGCGTACAACTACCTACTTACTTAATGAAAGTAGCCTTTGATATGAAAAGCCGAAAGAACACAGGACAATTGTACCTACGTAATAAAATATTCATTGTAGAGCGGAATGGACCCAATTATTCAGAACTGTCTCGAGATTAACAAAGGTTAATTAATCTTGCAGACACAGCTGTCATGGTAATATCTAATATTCTCGATCGACTCCAAATTTAAAATAAACCCAGTATGACCTTCATCAAGGTGAGATAGTAGTCAGGTGTACGTAGTAGGTACGATATCTAAGTTTACCTACTAACCGATTCGCTCCAGTTTCCTACAGGTTTGAGTAGGAGAAAAACGTACTCATTATACACATAATCGCATATGAGTAGACTACATATAGTACACCACATGGCATACAGGAAACAAATCGCATTTTCTTTTTCAGAAACAAACATTATAACATCAGGACGCGCACCCTGCACCAGCACCGAATAACACATATAACCTTGTCTTTAGGACCGGCGGTTTAGGCTGTGCGTTGATATAATATATGTCAGTCAGTCAGTCAGTCAGTCAGTCAGGACTTTGAATTTTATATATATAGAAGAAGAAGATAGATAGTTACAGGCGTAGTTTAACGGTTCTTAATCTGTAGGTACAATCGCGATTTATATGCACTGTCGCTGTCGCAGCTAAAAAATCGGAATTCTTTCAAAGTTGAGCTTTCTCGAACTTTTCAATCTAGGCTTGCTGAAAAATCGAGAGGCATTCATTGATTACTGTAAGCGTTTCTTTTTGACGGCCACTCATCTATCTGTCTGGATCGTGAGTCGAATAGAGTGTCAAAATCATTCGAAAAATCAATACTGAGATCTCCATCGATATAAATGACAAGATATGCTCAAGCGAACAAAATTTTTCACGGTAATAGAACCAAATAAATCATCGCCACCTCTTTGATACTAATGAACGACCCGTTTGAAATCCAGACGTCACTGAGGTTGCATTGGTGCTAAATAAACATTTTAATACCATTCATTACTGCTAACTAAGCGTAGCGGTACGATACCAATGGTTTTAATGAAAGCGGGCTAACTTGGAAAAGGTATGGACTAAGCCCACTTCTTTTACTGTATCTAGATGAGATCAAGGGCTAAATTGTTATCGAAAAAAAGAAAGAAATCTATTCGTATTAACAAGTACAACAGTTCCAATTAGTAGGTACACTCCCTATCTATCTTCTATCTATTTTCTACATCGTTATAAATCTGCAACGAGTATGTTTCAATCCAACGCAGTTGACCATAACAGGACTTGATGTATTGAATTCTAAATTTTCTTTACCTTATACGCGGTACGTCTCAATAAGTCAATGGCACAAGGCATGCGGAACAGGCCTAATTTATGAGAGGCAGCGTCTCATGCAGCGATAAAAATGTTTCACAAGATGAGGCACTTCGTAGTAACCTTAGACTATGAGAAATCCATGGTACTATAATAATTAATAACATATTCCGACGAACATCTGTGTCCGCACATATGTCAGTCATAATCCGCCATAGACGCAGTCCGTTTGTAAAAATTAAGTTTACGTAAATTATTTACTGTTCACGTTATCATATTTGAGTAAGAAGCTTTGGTATCTACAGTCTGCTTCAACTTATCTATGTTCTGGACTGCATCTAAAGTGGATTAGGTACGATTGACATTTGACAGAAGTGCGGACACCGACGATGTTCTTTGGAACATATTGTTACCACAGAGTAAGGATAGTGTGTTATTATTTACTAGAGGTTCGACGAAGTCATCTAGATGGAGTCATCGTGCGGTAACCCGTACCGAGCGTCCCGGGATCTCCATAGTAATGCCGGGACATTTACCACGAGATCAAAGGCGTCGGGCTACTGTGTCTTTTTATACTGTGTTGTTACTATGAAGCGCCGCATCTAGTGGAAAATTTATATCGCTGTCCTCATGAAATTCAAATGAGACTTCGTGATGTTCACCTGGCGCTTTGACACATCCAGTGCGGAATACGTGCTAGGACATATCACTGGACTTGATCCAGTAGGATTTAGAACAGGACAGTGTACTTGCCTACTTGCCTATTTGGCATCAACTATTTTAATAGGGTTGAGATTTGAGATCCGCAAAAGCCGAATGTCAATGTTGAGATCTATAGAGCGTACCTACCAGTGGCGAGGGGTGAAAATCTAAAAAAGGGAAGCCGGAGCAACAAAACAAAATGTTCTTACCTAAAAAAATATCAGCTCCACACCACCGTCACCGATTCACCATTTATTTTGTAAAAGCACTGGTATTTTCAAAATCTTTGTGACTTTGAAAAAAGCCTTTTTATGTTGCTGTGAGACACATCTGTGCTTGCTTGCTTTATTAAATAGGTACACACTTAACCCAAACCAAATCAAAAACTAAGTATACCTAACCATTTTAGTCTTTAAATTAAAAGATAATAATCAAAGAGATTCAAACACAATCGCTAACACACAAAAACAAATGTAATAAATAGAAAACAAGGCCAGAACAGTCATTTGTATTCGAAAGGAATATGCCTGTTCTTTTTTACGAAATGAGCTAAAATCTAAACATCTACTTAATTATGTGAATTTAATGCCATTTCTTATGTTGAATTACCAAACTGAAACTAAATCAATATTAACTTACACTTATTAGAATTATTAGTCACTAACCCCAATTTATTATACTTAAGTATATCAAAATAACATAATCACAAACTTTAAAATCAAGCGCGCATGATGCTTCACCTTCACGTAAACAAAATATGTATCAAAGCGCCCTACAAAATACAAAATAGTAGTATGTACCTGTTGAAACAGTACTGTGAATACAATTTTTAATTTGGAGGTGTAATACAGTAACCCGGCATGCAGCGGCTTATTCATGTCTAATTTGTCTGACCTGTCAGAGCTACAAATTCGTATTTGCTACCGGGCCAAATTAAATTGGTGGTTCTCGTCCGTAAAGCAAGACAGACGTTGTTCGCTTCCTAGGGAAATGAAAGAGATGTAATGCTAAGAAAGCGCTAAGGCATAACCCGATGTTTACCGGGTTGTTTGCGAGTTTACTATACTATTATATTAGCTTGTTTATAACTATGACTTGATGCATAGCATAGATTTTATTTGATGTTATTATAAATTTTTAGGCAAATAAATTTCGTACACAGTACGTTGCATGCATTTGGGCTTTGGCCTACATTTATGTCACTAAGTACTAGTAGTACCTAAGTACTTACGCTATATGCCAATTCTGAAAGGGAAGCCGATGGGAATCGTGTTATATGGACATTTCGCCACTGGTACCTACTTTGACTTTGCTCAGACTGAAGACCGAGTTAAAATGAGATAGATTCATATCTATACATAAATCTGTCGTTTCAAGGTCTGAGTAAAGTCAAGTGAGCTCAATAGATCTCAGCCTTAGATTTTGATTTACATAAAACCAAAAGAAGGTCCAATTACAGTCGTGCTTAAAATTATTTTATTTTCTTTATTTAATCAGGGGATTTTGTAAATACGTATACATGTTAGCCCCATAATACTTGAATACAATATGAAAAACAAGGTTTTTAAGTTAACAAAATAAAACAATATAAAATTAAATTGTAAGTCCGAGTACCTACACACCCTAAGGTGAATATTGTAGGGTGGATAAACGGAAAGCGGTATTTTCTAGAGAATCGTCTTCGTCGATTTGAACTGTTGATAGCTGATTGCGAATTGTGTAACTAACACAATTATCCCCACGATTTAAGGTTTGTAAGTCACTGATTGATTAAACTTTTACAGGATTATGCGTAGGTACAACGACTTTACTTCTTGGCTTATCGAAATAAGATTATGTTTACTTACTATCTAGCGACTGCATGCTCTTTGCCATTACTCTATCACTAATCATTAGCCTTCATTCCTTTTGATTGTCTGTTTTAGACACTTCAGTATAGAGTTATAATGGCAAAGAGTATACAGTCGCTAGATAGCAAGTAAATACATACTTAATCTTATTTCGATAAGCCAAGAAGTAAAGGCATTGTATGAGTCCCGCAAATTGCTATTGCGCTGGAACCATGTCTCATTAACATCGAAATGATGTCATTTTGACGCTCATGCATTGTTTCTAGGTTTCAGTACTAAAAAATAAAATAGCCTCTTGCGGCGCCACCCGGCGACTTTTACGCCTCTTAAGAGTTCTGCGGCCTGCAGAGCGTACGCGATCATCTTTATACAATCTTAAGCCATAGAACAACGATTAATGATGTACATTTTTTGCCAGATCCCTCAATAAGTCAACGGCAGCCGGTGTAAGGCTTAATTGGCGAGATGAAGCCTGCTCATGAAATTCAAATGTGGCTCCTGGATGCTCACCTGGGAACTGTGACAAATTGAGCGCGGGATACAAGGCATTCGAACCGTTAAGGTATCTGTAGATTCTGTAGACTTAGTATAAGATTTTACATTTCACTTCGAGCCATTTCATTCGAACCGTTAAGGTATCTGTAGATTCTATAGACTTAGTATAAGATTTCACATTTCACTTCGAGCCAACAATTCAAGCCGCGAAATATTTCAGTATTATAGTAAATGGACCTGAGGGATGAGTCGCTAACTCAGTGTTCAACAATTAATGATAGCTCATTTGTCATTTTTTTAAATCCATTGAAGGTTTTAAAAATATCGTTTTATTGACACTCAGTGAAGCAGTAATGTAGAACCAACCAATGTCAAATGAGCTCGGTGACTATTATTCATCGTTGAACACTGAGTTTGCGAATCAACATGCTGAACTGCCTTGTTTTAAAGCCTCGTTCATCCACAGAATCTACAGCCAGCGCTCCAAACGGAAGCCTTGCGAAATTAAAATCGTTGGTACCTACTGAATTTTTGACTTTAAATTAAGTTACTTTAAGTCCATTTTATCCTGACATTATTGTGTTTCGATCTCGAATTCTATCAACGTTGGGTGAGATGTAAAATCTTATACTAAGCACTCGGAGCGTCGGAGTTACATTGCTCCTAAGTGAACAGGTTTTAATTAAGGTTTTGAGAAATTTGGCTCATTCTGAAGAGGGAATATTATCACTAATTTAATATCGGTAGATATATTTGGGAAGCAGGAATTTATTAATATGTAGGTTTATGCCCCAAATGGCGGCACATTGCGATTGGTCTGAAAAGGCAGAAGCTGACGTTTTAGCTATGAATTAAGCACTTTGGGTATATTCCTTGGGATTGCATAGAAAATTATTGCGATGTACCGGTATTTAAGCTTTGGACTAAAACATAGCTATAATAAAGTTAACTAGAACCTCTAATTTATCAAGTATTGGATAAAGGAAACTGATTTCTCTTCTTATTTCCTACTATGTCATTGCTTAGGTCACACACTCAAACACACACACACACACCCACACACACACGCACACACCCACACACACACACACCCACACACACACACAGCCACACACTAACACACACAAACACACTGTTGTAATTATTGTATATTCTAAGTCTATAAAAACATTTTTCATTCAAAATATTTTTCTGTTAAAATATTTTTCATTTACTCATACCTATATGACGTTTTGTCGATCTCAACGACAAAGACAATGCTCTACAAATTATTTATTATTTATTTTAACCGATTTTGAAGAGTTTATAAATTGCATTCCAGACACGGACATAGGCTACTATTTATGACAGAAAATTAAAGAGTTCCTACGGGATTTTTGATAATCTATCTGCGCATAAATTGTTAGGTATAGTAAAATGTTAAAATAATGTTGTTGTCGTCACAAACTTGTGTTGTAAGATAAAAGTACAGTAAATTAAAGTTTAAAAGGAATTGTTTCAACATGGCATTTAAAATGCAAATAAGTAATAATTGGCTTTTAAAGGTCTGTACGCACTTAAGCGGCGCTGCGCGTCACTGCACGTCGCGGCAAAAAAGTTAGAGGTGCGTGCCCGGAATCGAACCCCTGACCTCAGATTAGGAGGCGGATGTCCTAACCACTAGGCTATCACAGCTTCTGCTTACGGCTACAAAATAAAATATTACGTACAATCGGGTGTTAAAATTTCTTTTGCGTTCACTCATCGGTAAAGTCACTAAAGTGAGCGTATCTATTTGTATTGAAGTTCTTATAAGTGTACAGGGGCCTTTAAATCTCGTCTGACTGGATAGGAATGTTTGCGTTAAGCCTATCTCAGCAACTGGGTTGATGATATCAATGTAGAACTGTACACTGATTATTAGGTAACTGCTTGTTAGCTACACTGAAACTGGAACGGGCGTCTAATAAACTTGATATTACACACAATTTATGTTCAGATAGTCATCACTTTAGACAATTTATTCTGCTTGATCTAAATGATGACTTAAGGTGATCGCATACCAAGAGACGACCCGTAATAAGTGCCGGAGCAGAAAGAGCAGCCAAAGACGTCAATGTTGTATAAGGCGCACGGGAAGATTTTCCAATATCCGAATATATATAAGATGATCCGGCGCTTCTTCTACTTGAGGTCTTTTGACTTTACTACTCAAGTATAAGAGGCGCCGGGATAACCTAACCTAATAATGGTAATGTGTGGTACAGCCTTAAAAAATAAACGTTTTTCTTTCTTTCTTCTTCTTTCAATACTTGCTGAAATTGCGGTTGACGTCTGCATCAAGTTTCAACCTTAATGATCGCATGATATCCGCTGTTGCACAGTTCACGCGCATCCGTGAAAACACAGAAATGACCAGTATTTTCCTAAATATTCAAAAATATGCTTCTGGCGCCCTTTGCGCCTTTTTGCGGGTATTGACCGGACCGTGTGCGATCTCCTTTATAGTGAATGTCTTTCTTCGCTTGAACATAATAATAATAATTAATGCTTACGTATTAATACTTATGTTTATATTATGTATTTGCCAAGGCCATATTTTAAAGGAAATAGGCTAACACTAAATAAAGACTAACCACCCGTTCCCACTTGTCGTTTGTCGCTTGATATTCCAGTGCCAGTACGTCATTTTGACACAAAATCGGTTTCCGACAATTCCGGCTTCATATAAAATGAGCCATTAAAATATCCGATTTAATTCCGGGCTCGACATATGACAAGTGGGAGCGGGGGGTTAGAAGACATGCTGTGAATAAAACAATAGCAAACAAATGCACAGACTGACAGCCAGACTTTCGCGTGTTTATCTATCTAATAATATTAGTCTGGATCGCATGTTATTAATCTTTATACTTAATTAACACGAGGTAAAAAATTCTCAGGGATTCTCTTGATATCAAGATGCCTTTACATCGCTTTTTAAGATAGCCGACGGGTAATGAAGAAAGTAAGTATGGCTTATTATTCCTTTTATATTATAACTAGCTAATGCCCGCGACTTCGTTTATTTTGTTTTTTAAAAATCTTGTGGTAATTCTTCAATTTTTCGGAATAAAACGCAGCATGTCACTCTCCAGAACTTTAAATTAAACCAATCAAAAATCATGTCAATCCGTTGCCCCGTTGTAACATGATTGAAGGAAAAAACCAATTAACCAACAAATAAACACATTGAAGTGATTTACAAGAGTGCTTCAAAAATAACTTTTTTGCTGATATTTTATCAAGCTATAAAATAAATCTCTCAGTAGATTCTGTAAAACCGAAATCCACGCGATCATGAAGCCGGCATCATCTAGGCAATAATATAATCCTCATGGTGAAAATTTTCAAAAGTTACAGGTTTAGTCAAAATTTATTTAATTTATTTATCTTAACAAATTTCACTTTTTCATCCACACCTTGCGAGCTATCCTATTTTTATTTTCTTTATTATACAAAAAAAAAACTATCGTACAATTTTCCTATTCTTACAATTTACAACATCTATTTCAATGTATTATTTCTTATTTCTTCTTTTATATCCTAAATCACTTTAAATTTAAAAACTTTTAACACTTTATTTCATTTTATTTATCCATTTACTCGCCAACTTTATATATTCTATTCCACTGACGATTAGGTAATATTTAAAAGGCGGTCACTGAAAATCAGCGTTGGGGCGTCTGGTACCTCAGATATTTGCTCTAGAGGTTTTGTGTCTGAGGGGCCCGACGTCTCAACACAAGCTGAGTGGCCTACCTGTTCGAGGTGTTGCACTGCTGCACAGGACGATATTGCCTACACCATGTACCACCTATATACCTCGAATAAACATAATTCTATTCTATTATATTCTAAAATTCAACTCGTTGCGCCAGGGGAGTCGTCAAATGTTAGCATAACTCAAAAAGAGAAATTGAGTGCACACGAATATCCAGCCGATATCGGCCTTATTGATTTAGATACGACAATGCACATTGATTTAGAGCCAATTGCTTCGCGAATACTAACTTCGTATTCTGCCACCGAACAAGCCTTGAGTGCGAAATTTAATATCAAATTACCAAGTGATAAAGACCTTCCGTCAATAGATATAGGATTCAAAGTAACACCTACAATGTGATTTACGTCCTTCCATAGGTCATTAGTAACTTTAATGGATGTCTAAACATGCTTCGGGGGACATTTCTAGGACATGGTTTTGAATAGGAAATTCCAGTTTATATTGCAGAAAAATTCACAATCAGTTAAGTTTGTTTTTGGTGAAAGAACCGTTGTTAATAGCAAGTCCTCCTACTTGATTACGATAAGGACGATGAGGATACCCAAATTGAACCGCTCCAATTATGAACTCAAACAGAAGTTTCTCTTGTTTATTGTCTAATCTCTAATCGAAATTGAGCTTTTCTGTTTTAATATAAGGTTTGTTTTCGTTTAAGTACATTTCAATAGTTTTAGTTACTGTAGCATAAGTTCATGCAAATCGTTTTTCGCACGCTACTATTTTATTAGTTTTTTTTGAGAGCTTAGGTCACTAAATATTTGAACACACGTACTTCGCATGGAATCTGTTTCGCCTAAGAAATACTTTTAATATCGCGTAATCATTTCCTGTGTGAAGTCATCTCATAATAATTAGTTTTATTTACCATTACGTTAAAGAAGAAGCAGAAGAATATTAATAAAACTTAAAGGTGCGGGATCGAAACCCGACCCCTCTTTATAAGGACCCGACGCGACGTCTCAACTACTAGGCTATCACCATCATCTATATAAATGACAAGATATGCCCAAGCGATCAAAATTTTTCGCGGTTTTAGAACCAAATAAATCAGCGCCACCTCTTCGATACTAATGAACGACCCGTTTGAAATCCAGACGTCACTGAGGTTGCATTGGTGCTAAATAAACATTTTAGGACCAATGAGTCGGTGCCATTTTGCTTGTTCAATGGCCCTGTCCTTACGAAGTAATTAATAATTCAATGGCTATCACCGTTTTTTAATTCATTTCTAACTTATTGATCACTTATCTATACGTTTTATCCAATCCAGTTTTGATACGCACTGCAAATACGGATTAATATGCAATATTTATTTAATTGAAGTCTCATTCAAATACGATTGGTGACATCGTTGAGTGCTTGACCGATACATCATCACTCAGAATCCTTGATTAGTCGATGAATATGCATACTGTATCTCTAATACTGTATATTGATTACTGATTGATATAATAAGAGCCACTTTAAATATTTCAGTATGAGTAGCAGCTGGATACTTATTTATAGTGATGTTCAAAGCATGTTGAAACTACTTACGGGGACAATTGGCTAATTTTCCCGAAAAACCGAAGAGTTCCGCGAGATTTTGTACAAGAAAAGAATAAGAAAATATACACATAAAGTAATGAAGTGTAACAAAATAAAGCTTAGTTTGTGTATTTGTCTAAAAAGTTTATTCACTTCTGCTCCACTTTACTCTACAGATGCGTGTTGCGCTTTAGCATAAAGAAAAATACAAACATTCTGATTGCGCATAGAATTAAAGGTCATTCTCCTTGACTTAAAAAAGGAAAACACTAAAAATAAAAATGAGAGTTAAACAAAAGTTATTCATTAAAGAATGTCAGAAATGTTCATTATAAGTACCTCTTCAAGCGAAGGTTTCGAGAATCCGATTCGTATTTTTCACCCTAAAGTAACCACAGCCGAAATTGGCTGTACAATGGTACGGCATGGTACAATTCATTCCTTTGGGAATAGAGTTCAAGCCTTTCATTTCCGAATCTCTTTATTCTTGATCTATTCACGATTTATTTGGTTTGAATCAAAGAAAATTGCTTTCGCGTAAGCAAATAAGATGGCATTAATTTGTTTCATATTTGTGCTGCAATAGACAATTTTGAAGCTCTTTGCAAATAATATAATCTTCCGAAACAAAATTTTTGTCAGAGTCCATTGACTTATATATTACTTCGTATGGACACTGCCATTGACCAAACAAAATGGCACCGATGACGTCTGGATTTCAAACGGGTCGTTCATAAGTATCTAAGAGGTGGCGCTGATTTATTTGGTTCCAAAATCGTAAAAAAATTTGTTCGCTTGGGCATATCTTGTCATTTATATCGATGTCAGTCACACTTCAGGAAACTGAGCTAAAAACACTTGGTAAGCCATACTTCCATGAATGTGCAAGTGTCTGCCTGCCTGACTGTCTAAAGGGAATGGGAGTTTGATTGGTCAAATAAGAACCAAACTACGTTTGTGTGGAGAGGTCCTAGTAAGTGCGCCGGGAAACTTTTCTTAAGGTGGCACTTCTTACGCGCTTCTCCATAAAACGTATTACGCCTATTATTCTATTCTTTGTTATTCTAGATCTATAACAAAGTTATATATCGATTTATCTCTCCACTATCCTTGGCCTAAAACAAAGTAAATTGTATTTATTTCAAAAGTTATGGCCCTTGAAAAATCTCTATTTTAGGGCAAATTTTGAGGCAAATTCATGCGTAAATAAACTATATAAGAAACTAGAAAATTGAAAAATTATTAACTTCATGGCCACACCTTACTTCATAATCATTTCAATCGTCGATTTAAAATTTTCACTTTCCGTTTTTAATAAACAAATTTTTAATACACTAAAAAATCTTGTATCTCATTCTCAAGCAAAATTCATTTACCCGGTCTCTCGGGGCCGTTAGAGGGAAAGGGTGACACGCACAGATAACGTTTTTTCCATCATCTATGGAAACAGCACTATTTTAGGTTCCACTCGCCAACGAGTTGTCGCTTCCACGAATTAAAAGCTTTTGCCACTTTAAAATTTACAAACACATACAAATAATTCACCTCTACGAAGCCTACACAAGTAGATAAGTCTGTCTATATAACCACCTAATCCGGCAATAAATATCAGAACTGCACTAATGTAATCCTGACTTGGGTTCGGTAAGTAATGTAAACTCAAGTTACGAACACCGCTATTTCGTGAAACCGAAATTCTGGATTCAAAGATAATCTCGCTTGATTTTCCACTTGGATAGATTGTAAGCGTCTTGGAATTGCCTTTGTTAATCCATATTGCTAAGGAAAGGGGAAATTGTGTTTAGAGCATCAATAGTTTTGTTAACAAAGAAATTTCTAGACTGAGTGGCCGAAATAATTTTAAATTAAGCTACATTTTTTATTTATCAAAAACTTAGTTTTGAGTAGGAAATCGCTTTTCTATGGCTGAAAGGACCTTTGATACATGAGGAAGCTACCTATGAAGAAAATGCTGATTTTTCCTAAAGATTATATGCGTCATTGCTAAGAGTCCTCGCCTTTCTGTTTACCACATATCTAGTGATAAGGATTTTCTTGGGATGATAATATTTAATTAAAGTTATTTTTTAAATTAATTATGGTTTGTTAATTATGTACACCTTTTGAACATTAAATAGGTGAGGCAATTTAACGTCAACTTAAAACGAAAGCTACGAGGGTTTCAAACGCGCCCTGCTAGGTGATTCTCTAACTCGGTGTCTAACACTAAATGATACCCACCGAGGTTAGTTAGTTCTACATAGCTGCTTCACCGGGTGATATTAAAATATTTTTTCGTAGAAAACCTTCAACGGATTAAAAAATGAGCTCCGTGGCTATCATTCAGTGTTAGAAACTGAGTTAGCGAATCACCCTGCTGGTCTGAGAATGCCCTCAACAAACTCCGCCGGGATGATTGTATATTTTATTAATGCGTTGGGTTGTCTGATCCTTCCGCATGAACTCCACTAAGAATACAACGATTATATTATGATCCATGCTTATGGAGTAGATACCCAACTTGTTATAGCAGGAGACATTTTGTCCTGTAGTGGATATTTTATTGTTTTGGGAGAAAGCTCTCCCAAAGTGGGAGGGAATAGAAAGTGGGATGGGCTCCTTTGTCTCTGTCAAAGCTTTTTTCGTCATCAAGGATACATATAGCTTCAATTACGGCTAATGAGAAATTATTTCTCATATCAGCATATTATGTTAGGTACCGGTTATTGTTTTCCTCTTTAATAAATTGTGAGTTTCAATATTTTTCCTCAACATATAGGTACATCGTCAATCTACATGTATTTTTTTGGTATGTTTTATATTGGCACCTCATAGTAATAAAGCTTTGGAAGGTTTTTTCCTTTTGGGTATCTTCCATAAGGGCCGAATATTTGCCTGGCCTACTTACCTAAAGGTAAATATTGGAAAGTAGGCTGACGCTTTTTCCTTACCTTTTCTTAAGAGGAGTTTATTCGTAGCGCGTTCCAGACAAGCGTAGTTTTGCTAGCTAGTTAATTTTGTAGACACGTGCTAGAGACAAATATCTGTGTCTGTTGTTTGTCTCTTTCTGTCTGTCGTGTCTGTCAAGACAAGGGTAATCAAAAACTATAGGGTAATTCCCGTTTATACCTAGAATTATGAAATTTGGCGGGTACCAATGTCTTGTAGGATAAGTAAAGAAAAAAAATCCGAAAACTGTGATTTTGGTTGTGGTTACAGCACAAAAAAAAATATGTGTCTAGTATACCTACATCATAGATGACGTTGTCCGTCATTAAAATCTTTTTATGACCTGCAGTCCCTGAGGTCACGAGTGCACGGTGGGCTAGGTGTGGAAACAAAAAGTGTTTTTTCTTCTACGATGGTACGGAATCCTTTGTGTGCGTGTCCGAGTCGCACATTCGTACTTACTTATGAAGATATTTGAGCCTATGTTACTTTTCTAAAATTCAATTAAGAACTACCTTGGTATAGAGAGCGCTGGGGAGCGCGCTAGGGTCTTCTCTTAATATTATGAGTATAGCTATTCATATAAAGAAGATATTATATTGAAGACCGTTTCGATTTACAAACGAAAATACGTTTATTGTGCTTTTGTATCCATGGTTTAACAAGAAAACTATTCCTTTGTATTTTGCGAAGACATGAATATCTTCAAGTAACATTGCACATTGTTAAAGGTTTCTAGATACATGCATTGTTATTTAAATCCAGCAGCTTGCACCTGTAAAGGGCAGATAGCCTTCTCATAATAAAACGATAGATTACTTACATACTATCATCGATGTCTTACTATCCTTCTTTTATATGGTGCAGTTGCTATTTTACGGATATAAGATATTTAAATAGGTACTCGTAAATCGTATTTCAATAATACTATAATTAACAGTAAGCGGTGATAGCCGTGATAGATTATATAGTTAACTAGCTTATGCTCACGACTTCGCCCGCGTGGACTACACAAATTTCAAACCCCTATTTCACCCACTTAGGGGTTGATTTTTTTTGAAAAATCCTTTCTTAGCGGATGCCTACGTTATGTTAGCTATCGGCCTGCCAAATTTCAGCCCGATCCGTTCAATAGTTTGAGCTGTGCGTTGATAGATCAGTCAGTCAGTCAGTCAGTCACCTTTTTTTTTAATATATTTAGATATGTCCGCCTCATATTCGAGAGGCCGAGGGTTCGATCCCGGACACGCATCTCTTACTCTCCATAACGTTCTTAAAGGTGTGTGCAGTCTGGCTATCCGCACTTGGCCAGCGTGGCGGACTATGGCCTAAACCGTTCTCATTCTGTGAGGAAACTTGTGCTCAGTAATGGACCGGTGATGAGTTGTGATAATCACTATCACTACCCCTATTATAAATGCAAAAGTGTATTTGTTTGTTGGTTTATTGGTTTGTCATTCAATCACGTTGCAACGGAGCAACAGATGGGCATGATTGCGTGGATATAGTCAAAGACCTGGAGAGTGACATAGGCTACTTTTTATCCCGAACAATTAAAGAGTTTTCACGGGATTTTCAAAAACGTAAATCCACACAAACGAAGTCGCAGGCATCAGCTAGTGATGATTAATGAACAAATATTATCTAGACTACCTACCTACTATAACAAAAACGAATAAACTCATGTTTCCAAATATGGCTCGTGTTATGTCATTCAGAATCGATGTTATGATCAATATCACGAGTGGTAAAAAATATTCTCATCATTACGGTGCCACTCGATTGTTAAGAGAACAAATCACCATGTTCAGGTGTCATTGAATTCATGCAAATGTTTTTAATTCCACGTTTTGTTTTTGTGCCGGTCGGATCTTGACTTCATCATTATCGTAGTCATCATTATTTCACCTACAGACCATACTCCTCCTTGATTTCAACCCATCCCACGGCCCACTAATCACGGGTGTCCTCTCAGAATGAGAAGGTTTCAAGCCACCACGTTGGCCAAGTGCGTATTGACTAGACTTCATTCACCATTAAGAGCATTATGGAGAACTCTTATGCATGCTGGTCAAAGTCAAATGATTTATTCAAAATAGGTAATAAAATACTCTTTTTGATGGTCAGATGGTGGATTTCTAAGATATAGTGGTGAAAATTATTACGCAAACTTAAAACTAAAGCTACGAGGGTTCCAAAATCCAAACGCGCCCAGGTCTGCGTGTCACGCTGCCTGATGATATATATAATATCTGATGATATGATATGTATATGTATAGTCCGTGACAGGTTGAGATGGCAATCGGGGTGTAAAGCGGGGGGACGCCCCGCAAACCCTCAAGTCACCCACGCTCGCCCGCACCGGGTTAGCGCGGGGGCTGTGCGGGTTATTACCTCCCCGATTGCTATCTCGACCTGTCGCTTCCATAGTTACGAAAACTTACGAGAACGCAAACCTTTTTGCCTTTTTTGGCTAAAAGATAGATAGGCATATTTTGATCCCACGACAGGATGAAAGATTTGAGGCGTCAACATAAATTTAATTTTGCCGGAGCTTTGAGATAGGGAATTTCATTTTTATATTTGACGCCTCTCAATAGGGTTCAAATGGATATTACAATGAAAAGCATACCTAAAAAATAATATGAACAGGGAAAGTAAAATTTATAAAGCAACAAAAATTATTAAAAAACCTTTGATGACATCACCATATAAAAATCATTTCATAGACAGGCTAGTGAAAATCACATAGGAACTCGGCGATATTCACCATGATGTTAAAGGCGTTGCCGTCTCACTACTGAGCATAGGTTACCTTTCAGAATGAGAAGGGTTTGACCATAGTTTACAACGCAGGTCAAGAGCGGATTGACAGACAAAACGCACACACACATCCGGGAACGAAACCCAGACCCCGAATAGGAGGCCGAACGTCTTAACCACTAGGCTATCACCGCTTCATACTACTCAACTTTACAGATTATTTAAGTAGTACATATAAAAGTGTCGCCTGTGATATGTTCCGTGGAGCCTTATAAACACATTTCTCATGCTCATCATCAACCGATAGACGTCCACTGCTGGCTAGGTCTCTTGTAGCGACTTCCACACAGCACGGTCTTGCGCCGCCTGAATCCAGCGGCTCCATGCGACTCGCCTGATGTCGTCCGTCCACCTAGTGAGGGTCTTCCCCAATAATCAGTCATAATTTCATACTTACTATTACATCAACATCTTTTGCATCATTACAGACAGTGAAGTTATGATCTCATACCTACTTGTTTAACTACACAAATTACTGAAGTAATCACTCGGCGAAAATGTATTCCTGAAAACCTGAATTAAGTACACGTATACCTATACGTAAGGTACAAGTTAATGATGAGATTGATGATGCAAACTCAAATATCTATTCAGGAAGCAATACAAATTAATACTATAGTACGGGCTCTGTTGAACAAGGGGGGTCGAAGGTTTAAATATTTTGTAAAGGCATGAAACCCATGCCAACTGTCTTAGATTTAGGATTCTTGAGAATTACCTACTCACATATTGCATACCTATTTAGAAAATGAGCAAGTAAGTAGGTACCTACTTACCTACATAATATGTAGGATGATAAGAAATATGTGTGTTTTATATTTGCAATTTGCTAAGTGCTCTACGATGAATAGCTTGAATGCGATATTAATCGCAATTCGCAAACAATCTACTTTCCGATATAACTACTAATATATTTATTGTAGAACCAATACACAGTAGCACATAACATTGACGGCACTGCCAGAGATTTGAAGCAGTAACTTTCTGGGTAAGGATCCACATTCTCTAACAACTGCGCTATCGCGATCCAAACTTGCAATAATTTCGACAAAACTAGAAACAATTACATTACGTGAACGTACGGATAGGTATCATGTAGGAAATTAAACATTAATTATAATCCATTTAAAAATTCCGGTGAAATCAAAACAAACGAGTGCCGGTTCACGCACATAGACAATTTATAACATTTGGTAAGTATACCTACCTGCAACATACAACAAAATTCTACACGATACTTCGTACCTGAAAAACCTCTAGTCGTTTCCCCGAAATGGTTTTATTTGTTGACCCTTAAAAATCCTTTCAGGGTCACGAAATAAAACGTATCTGCGAAACACTAGTGTTACGTGAAACGCAACATGAGGTTATTCAAGTGGCAGACCAACAAATTTCTGAAAGGCCAGCAACGCATTGGCGGTTCCTCTGGTACTGCAAATGTTCATCTTTCCATCAGGTGATTCGCCTGCTCGTTTGCTCGCTATTTTTATTAAAAAAAAATTAAAACAACACTTTGGTGTCACTGCAGAGTGCAGAGTTTGATAGAAAGTTAAAAATTCATTTTTGGAACAAATGAATACCTTGTAACTCATATTTTAATTCTTACCAAGTACCAATACCTACTTAAATATCTACAAATATTAAAGCATTTGGAAGACAGATATCATACTTATATTAGGTAGGTATACAACAAAACTATTCAACAGTATGCTTCATACCTGAAAACTCGTAGTCGTTTCCCCGAAATTCAGCCCGTTGAAAAAATCCTTTGGGTCACGAAATAAAACGTACGAAACAATAATGTTGCGTGAAACGTAATTAAAACAGCACTTTGGTGTCACTGTGGAATTTAATATGACGTCAAGGTATTTCGGAAACGCGACTGTTATATTATAACGAAAATTAATTTTCGGTTCAGAGTGTATTCCTGTTAACTCATAAATTGATTCTTATCAAATACTACTAATATAAAGATTAATATTAATAAATAATATTGTAGCACAAGAACAAGTACTTTTGTTGTATGTATAGTATGTTACATATGCATTTATTATTGCTTATATTTTTCGATTTTTAGAAGAAAGTAGAGTTATCAGATGTACACTGTAAGCCGACTCACGCAGTGTTTTCCCGTTTGTTTACGTTCTGCGATGTCAGAGAGGAGAGGCGACACACACTCCCTCCGAGCGTTCATTTGAAACTGGCAACGCAATGAAAATTGTCCGACATTACGGGCCGGCAGTGGAAAACGCTTTTCGGTATACTCAATGTTGATAACTTTATGTTATATTCTTAGGAAATGTTATACGAGTTTGCATTTTAATGTTTACTAGATTATGCCCTTGACTTCGTTCACGTGATCGAGCTTAAGTTCTTAAAAATCCCGTCGGAACTCATTGATTTTAAGGAGAAAAAGTTATCCTATATTTACTTATTTGTGGGATACAAGCTATCTCTATGTCTATACCCACGTCCAACTCCACATCCACGTCCAAATCGATTAGAAGAGCCATGAAAGGGCAATTGTGGCAGACAAACAGACAGCGAGAGAGACCAAACGCACAGACCGACAGACACACACACACTTTCACATTTATAATATTAATATGTAATGTAATAGTAATTATGTCTAAATAAAACTTAACAAGCCAATACCTATTAAATATTAAAATTACAAATCAAAAACGAGGCAGGGTGCCCAGAACGCTGGCTGAGTTACCTCGTTGAATTATGTCTTTTTTCAATGTAAATAATAATTTTATTACAGAAAGAGTAAATACATAACATATTAACTTTTGCTTTTTGCTGTTTTACTTTGTTGGTAGAGTCATTAGTCACCAACATGCAGACGACTCAAATGTGACTCAAATAGCCTCAATAAGCATAACCTTAAAAACACAGTTGCCTACTATTTTGGACTCTCCGCCTTCTTGCCAACCTTTTTTTTTATTCAGATACAAATTAGCCATTGACTGCAATCTCACCTGGTGGTAAGTGACGTTGCAGTCTAAGATAGAGGCGGGCTAACCTGGAAGGGGTATGGCAGTTTTTAATAAACCCTGCCCCTTTGTTTTCTACACGGCATCGTACCGGAACGCTAAATCACTTGGCCGGTAGTGTGGTAACCAGCCACGGCGGAAGCCTCCCACCAGACCAGACCAGAAATTTAGAAATTATAAAATTCCAAATCCCTGCCAGGAATCGAACCCGGAAGCACTAATAAGAAGACCACAGCGCTTACCACTGCGCCAGGGAGGTCGTCAAAATGATGGCAATGTCTTCCTAACCCTGAATATACATAAAACATGATTTTGAATAATTAATTGTATCTAGAGAATTGATGAATTAGTTATTATTGGGACAGTTATTACACGAGTGCACGTAATGTTATCAGTCACGAATATAATTTGAATAATTTGCATGCCAATGATTTGTCGTCCATTAGCCACACGAGTAGATAAATATCTACTCGTGTGCATTAGCTATGAAACATCGTTCTTTCCTGTAGAGATGACGGCTTTCCTAGTTTCTACAGTAAGATCGCATTCACATTTTAATTTATAATTCATATCATCAACATCATCAACCCATCGCTGGCTCACTACTGAACGAGGGTCTCCTCTCAGATTGAGAAGGGTTTGAACATAGTTTACCACGCTGCCAAGTGCGGGTTGGCAGACTCAAATTCATGATTTTTTCATATTATATTGAAAATATTATTTTGTATAGGTATATTATAGGTACAGAAGCTGTGATAGCCTAGTGGTAAGGACGTCCGCCTTCTAATCGGAGGTCGGGGGTTCGATTCCGGGCACGCACCTCTAACTTTTCGGAGTTATGTGCGTTTTAAGTAATTAAATATCACTTGCTTTAACGGTGAAGGAAAACTTCGGGAGGAAACCTGCATGCCTGAGAGTTCTCGATAATGATCTCAAAGGTGTGTAAAGGCTACCAATACGCACATGGCCAGCGTGGTAGACTATGGTCAAAGCCCTTCTCTGAGAGGATACCCGTGCTCTGTAGTGAGCCGGGGGTTGACCATGATGATGATTATAGGTAGGTACCTACTGTAAAAGACTGCATTTCCATGCTGAACAGCCAAGCTGCAAATCTTTTCTGCAAACTATGAGCCAGTCCTAACTTAAATTAAATTATCTGTTCCAGCGAATACAGTCTCAAGTTCAGAACGAAGTAGAAATTTGGCGTAACTTAAATTTTAACATAAGTAATATTATGTAGGTTGATAAAAAACCTCTCAGTACAAGACAAACTATCTACCTGTTATATATTCCATAACTTAGGCGTTCAAGTTACTTGAAGCTCTATTACTCCATTTTCGGTCAAAGTCCAAGAACTTGAATAATAATATGCTATATTGTACGTCCGAAGGCTACGCATTGATTTCAGCGGGTGCAATATATGGCTTCCGTTAGGGTCTTCCAGACTTTAAAATACGTAAAGGCGTAAACAAATTATTATTAACGGACGCGGCCGATGACGGACGACGATGACTGTATCTGGATATAAAATGTACTAACTACCATCAGATGTAAGTAGTGGACGTAACGTTTTGTCTGGTGGGAGGTTTCGGCTGTGGCTAGCCGTGCCGCCAAGTGATTTAAGGTTCCGGTACGATGCTTTGTAGACACCAAAGGGGCATGGGCTTAATAAAACTGCAATACCCCTTCCAGGTTAGCCCGCTTCCATCTTAAACTGCATCATCACTTACCACCAGGTGAGATTGCAGTCAAGGGCTAACTTGTATATTCCATTCCTTGTATGTTCCATAGATATCTCGTAAACCGCGTCCCAAACGACTGTGCAGTGTGGTGCACGCCTATCAGCCATGGCCATAGATAACAGAAGTAAGCTTACAGACACATCCGCTAGTTTGTTTCCGCTTTAAATCTCTCTCCGCGTCGTATTACTCATTGCTGAGGTTCGTTACCTCTTTCCAATTATCATATACTAGCTGATGCCCGCGACTTCGTTCGCGAGGATTTGGGTTATTGAAAGTCCCGTGGGAACTCTTTGATTTTCCCCGATAAAAATTAGCCTTTGTCACTCGCCAGCTCTTTAAAACTGTAACCATGCAAAAAATCACGTTGATCCATTGCTCCGTTGTGACGTGATTGAAGGAAAAATCAACAAAACAATAAACCAACAAAACAACAAACCATCAAACCAACAAAAAAAAACACTTTCGCATTTATAATATGGTTAGTGATATTATATTAATTACTAGGAGTTTTCCTTACTTTTTTAATTAAATTTTAATAATTACTAGGAGATTAGAGGAACGTCGGTCACCAATCAAGTTACCGACTTGGGTCAACGTTGCTTAGCAATCACAGTTACAACACGCACTAAATCATCATCATCAGCATCATGATCAACTCATTAGCGGGTCACTACGGAGCACGGGTCTCCTCTCATTATGAAAAGAGGTTGTATGATACACCACGCTGGCCAAGCGCGGGTTGCCACACTAAATTCCCTACTGAAAAAATTACTAAGTGACCAGAATAGGCTACTACTAGGTATATTAACACAGGTAAAAGAAAAATGGCTCCTTTTATTTTTCAAATATTCTTTTATCAGTATTTTGCAGGCTATATAATCGTGAAAAATGCCTCCAAATAAATCCGTTACTCGGCTTAACTGGTTTATAAAGGCACAGCATTTTCTGACTTTTTGCAATATTATATATAATAAAGACTAACTTAAAATATTTTTTGCTGAAAAATATAGTTTGACTTTTAAAATTGTTAACTGGTTAGAATTATTTCTTTGTTGTAATCCTCATTCCCCAGGGTTGTGACCCCTTGGGGTGCCAGCCAGGTAACCTCGCAGTGTGCCTGGGTACTGCTGGTCCCTTTTGAGAGAAAGAAGAGAATACGGCCCGAATACGCGTTTTGGATGCGTCCAACCATCTTCGGACGCATCCAAAACGCGTATTCGGGCGTATTGTCTCTTCGGGGAAATTATTGGCTATGGCTGATGACCTGGCAGGAGGGGAGGTTTCTCCGCGTGTCCCTCGTGCGCCTCGGACGTGAGGTGGGGGACCTCGTGAGTGGGTCCCCGCTGACTGGGTCGCGGTTGATTGCTTCGGTGTTCCCGTGGCCCAGTCGCTAGGACGACGCGGAGGAGCGCCGATGAGTTTTAGTTGATATTCCGGTCGCAGCTCGGCCGGCGTACATAACATACCATACCCTGGCTGGCCAGCTAGCTGGCTGACTGACTGGCTGACTTCCGGTGGGGATGCGTAAACGCATTTCCCAGCGATAAAAAAGGGTTGTGACCCCTTGCACTGAGAATGATGTCGCGGCATCGTATACACCTTGTCTTGACAATATGTAGAGCGTCGTAGACTTTGATGACGAGATCAGTTCGGATTTGATTAGATAAAGCTACCAGATAATTTGAGCTAACCTTCTTTGAGGTACTTACCTACTTAATATCATCATCATCGTCAACCGGACATCAGCTAGTTATTATAATATTGACTGCACTGACGGAGAAAAATATGAAATTGTATAAAAACTTGAAGATTGAAAACACACTGCTTAAATAAACGATAAACCGTAAAACATAAAAGGAAAGAATATAATTATTAAGATAAATCCTAGGATAAGAAAAGTAATAGGTACGTATTTCCATCTGTGTGAGTCCTTAGAAAAAGTTGACCGCATCCAACCGGTGCGTGTTAGCTTTCTACGAGGCTTCAATACTGAATTACGAGTAGGTATTTTATTCGCAATTGTATGGTATGAATTGATTGCTTTATTACGACTTAAGAAAGTGTATGATATAGATTGTTATGAGCACATTTTGGCCTACTTTTGAATTGCTCCGATTCATGTAGGAGTTACGACTAGGCGTACCTAAGATAGACGTAAAACTTTATAATAGGTACCCTTAATGAAATCATACCATATTAATTACTATGTAACTTAAACTCTTGTACGTGTACCTATGACAATAGAATTTATCACAATGCAATACAATATCAAAATCTAGATACGAAAAATACCGTTCGAATTCTTTCAATTTTCCAGGATAAAAACTAGCCAAATAACCATTCACAAAATTAAGTAGGTAGGTACGTCGATCCGGCGCGGGCGATGCAGCTCCGCTTGCGAAGTGATTGAAGACATTTTCATTTAGATATTTTGAACACCTAACTTATTAACGTACTTAGTTATTAAACATTTTAGGAACACGTAGGTACTATTCATTGTACATATAGTAAGGGAGTACTTAATACCTGAAAATGAAAAAAATTAAAAAACCTAAATGAATAATAAAATCTTTTCAGAGTTCATATCAAAATGTATTCGCCTTTCATTACCTATTATAATAATAATATTGCATTATGAATTCCATCGTGCTGGAGGGCGTCCCACACTACGCTTGCTTAAACGCGGTCTCCACTCAAGGGCTTTTCGGCTCCAACGGCCATCGCCTCTACGACAGGCATGACCTGCCCACTGCCACTTCAGCTTGCTAATAGTTTGAACTATGTCAGTGACCTTGGTTCTCCTGCGGATCTCCTCATTTCTGATCTTGTCCCTCAAGGAAACTCCTAACATAGCCCTCTCCATAGCTCGCTGAGCGACTTTGAATTTGTGGACAAGGCCGGACGATATAAAGAGGCTGGCGGGAAGTGGCTGGATGAGGAAGGCTGAGGACCGGGTGTGGTGGCGCTCTTTAGGGAAGGCCTATGTCCAACAGTGGACGTCCACAGGCTGATGATGATGATGATGATGATGATTATGAATTAATTATGCAACGCAAAATTTTTCTTCCTCACCCAACCAATATACTACTGTATACAAAATAAGAAATGTATTCCATTTCAACGTTACAGATCTCTATGTAATTGAAATAAAGTTCCAATTTGTGTAACAAAATGTTTGACCTGAGTAAAGGCAGTGTTTGTTTCGTGTGTTGGTTCATTTCTTCCTATTCAAACTAATAAGGGTCCGTAGGCTGTTAGTATAAACCCTTTGGCAGGTGTTGGGTGCAGGATGAGAGATACGTTATTAGATTTTGGTAGCGAAGTCCTTGTTTAGACAATCGTTGTATGGCAGAATATTGTATAGTACGCTAAGGAAATTGCCTTCATAGACCGTCATTTTCACTACATATCTTCGATAGCCATAGTCTGTAAAAAAAATTCAAACTTCCCCCTGAATAACAGCCGAATAGCTTGGTTGATATTATTTCGTTGAATAAGTAGGTGTCATTCATAAATGAGGTGTTATAACTTATAAGTTTTTGGATAAAAAAAACCATTTAATGGCTGTCATTTTTTTTTTGACTACGGAACCCTACCTCATTCGTGTTTCGCTTCTGACACACACTAGACTAGATTTTTCAAAAAAGAGGAGGTTAACAGTTCAACTCAAAGAAAAAGAACTCACTCCATTCATATTAGTCTCAAAAATATGTCAAGTTTAGTTCGTTAGGTAGTGCTATGCTTATAAGTAATCATCATGATCAACCTATCGCCTGCTCACTATTGAGCAGTGGTCTACTCTTAGAATAAAGGGTGTGGTCATAGTCAACCACGCTGGTCAAGTTTAGCAGTGTTTCGGCGAGCGAGACGAAAAAAATCTCGTATTGATCTTGTGTCTCGTATATTTTAAACTACTTAGCTGTCGCCGCGAGTTCGTCTGCGTCGATTTTACAAAAAAATCTTTCATACAAACCTTGTCCTGACACGAGTTATAAACATAAAAAAAGAATTAACCAATTTTATGCAGTCGTTATGCGCGTACATACATTTCACGTCTTTTATTTTGCAATACGAAAACGATCAGTGAAAAAAAAAACAACCACCTCTGAAACGGCTGAAAATTAGAACGACTTAGATTTGTCGTGTAACCGACTGTTTCGAGTATGCATTTCGAGAATCTCGCTCGATCTCGCTCAATCTCGCTTGTCTGTTGCCCTATTACGAGCCGAGACAAGCATGAGACTACGTCAAAACGTCGAGAAAAAATCTTGAAACAAAAAACGGACACTAGGAATATCGAGCAATATGCTTGACAACCTCGTCTCATACCGAATCACTATTGTCAAGTGCGGATTGGCAGATTTCAGATACCTTTGAGAATAGTATGGAGAACTCTCAGGCATGTAGTTTCTCACGATGTTTTTTTTCACCGCTAAATCACACACACCACCAGGTGAGATTGCAGTCAAGGGATAACTTGAATCTGAATAAAAATAAAAATATATACCTAAAAAAACTACGCGCACACACTTGTATAGATAACCATAATAAATGGTTGTATTGAATAATTTTCGACCATAGTATTTGTATGATATTTTTTAGCGTTAGAAAAAATTTCGGCCATAAGATTGTATGGAAATTGTTAGCGTTAGAATAATTTTCGACCATAGTACCTATTGAATGAAAATTGTAAGCGTTAGAATAATTTTCGACCATAATATTGAATGAAAATTGTTAGCGTTAGAATATTTTTCGGCCATAATATGGAATATGGATGGATACGGCCGTATGGAAATTGATAGCGTTAATAAATAAAATAAAAAACGTACTTAAGTGTGCCACGCTGCATTCATACCGCACTGCGTCACGACTCGCTACGCATAGGTAAACTCCGGTTTATATTCATTAAAATAGTCGTAGGTTTGGACTCTTACGAATGACATTATTTTATCGCTGATGTAACTGCAGTTCTGGACCTGAGGAATAAGAACGCAGTCGCGGGCAGCATTTAATTCATATTACATTTTAATTACCTAATAAAATAAAATTTCATCGGTTCAGTTTAATAAGCTTGTTAGCGTAATTATCAACGTGATTTCATATAATAGGAAAGTTAATGTGGCGTACGGTACGAGCAAAGTAATATTAGACACGAAAGACGTGACGGGTGCTAAAAATAGATTTTACCTTTTGTTAAATACTAATTTTCTCTTTATGTAAGATGGAACTGGTTCTGGAGGAAAACCTAATGTGTATGTTATCTATACTAATATTTAAAGCGGTAAAGTTGGTAAGTTTGTTTATAGGAAGTAATCTTTGGAACTACTGAAACGATTTTGAAAATTCTTGCTTCAGTAGAAAGGTACATTATTCCTGAGTAACATAGACTATATTTTTTCAATTAGATATCCCTACGAAAACTATAATAAGCATCCCGTGCGAAGCCGGGGCGGGTCGCTAGTCTTAGTTATAGTCAGAACTCTTATTCGGTCCGGTAAACAAGGATCCAATAGGTGAAGATGATTAAAGAGGTGACGAAGCAAATCTTCTTGCGTAGCTTAAGGTATGATTCCGAACCACGAAGCTGATTGAATGGACGACGAAGTGAGTCTTGTGGTATAGCCCACTTAAAACATTATATGTGACAACATATAATGATAACATTACATGATATACTGCTAGGAACTGGGACGCCTAGTTTTAAAAACATTTTTAACAACTAATAAGTACTTTTTATGTTTTAGCCAAAATCACTGTAAACCAATATTATAACACTACTTTTGATCGCCCTATTGACAACAGTACATTTGAATGGTTTTGGCAGATAAAAGTACCTACTTAGGTAGTTACTAGTTAGGGAGTTTTGACTGTAACTTATCGGTCAACAGACAAACGTAAAACTTATAAACGTTGTCATCTCGTCCCAAACTATTGACGTCCACTATAATAGATCTTTTGTGGAGATTCCACATCAACAATCTTGTGTCGCTTAGTGCGCCATAGGTAAACGCTTAAATCTAATGAACAAGTTTTCAGCTAAAGGGAACGCTCAAGAATAACCATCAGGTGAAATACCAAATAACCAAATTAATCCCATTCCATGTTCCGCACAGTTAAAACAGCGTCAAAACACAGTATCAAATCAGATTTTATCCCAATAATCTAATCCCATATCTGTCAAGTTCTGTACAATAACATTAAACACCCTATTTTACGCAGAGCGCCTACGCCGATGTCGATTGAATTTTACGAGTGCAATCTGTCAAATGCCAATAGCCGAGGGTTCGACCCTAGGCGCGGAACCGAATTATCCCATTAGCCACAGGAATGGGGATCGCGCGAAAATGCGACGCTTCCTCGCTACACGGTTTGTTTGACTCATGTCTGCAGATTGCAGCCAGATTTTTTTGGTGTTTGAACGGAGAAAATCATACTAAGTAAATACCTGCTCGCTTAAGGATCAATGATGTGAAAATAATGGTCAATAGAAATATGTACCTAATCAAAATACTTAATTACTCATTTCGGGATCACCACATCACAGAACGACCATAGACCATAGAACTGTAGATAATTAATATGAACATCACACAGCCACATATACCGTACTCTCGAGTCCTGATGATACCTAACATTAAATAGGTAGGTAGGTACCTACGGAGTTTAATAATTCATACATGTGGCGCTTCATCTCTACTGAAATATAGGTGTTTTAATTTATAGCTTCAAAGTTTGAAACATCGCGTCGGCGTAAAGTTTATTCGGTATACTATAGGAAATATTATATGAGAGAGTGTGCCTAGATCTTTTTAACCTGGTTATTTCTTCACCTTTTTACTATCGTACTGCAAGGCACGTAGTCGAAATTACATGGACCTATGAAGCGATTTGCTTCCACGTTTTCAATTCAAACCGCTAGGATACGGAACGCTCTGCCGGCATTAGGTTTACCCCCCATCTTTAGTATGGATAGATACATTCAAGTCAAGAGTGAATACTGAATAGGCATCTTCTAGACAAGCGTGAATCTTAGGCTGCATCATCATTTGCCAGCAAATCTGATTGCAGCCAAGCGCTAGTCTATAAATTAAAAATAGTTCAATTTAAATTATAGAGATATCTACTAAGTACCTAGTCTTAAGTCTATCGTATCACAGCTCTCACAGCGATTTTTAACATGCTCTCTCACTTCCTAGTTCAGCAAAACACGTTGTATGCAGCTACCTAACGTGCTTAGGTAAACTCATTACCCGCGACCTAAATCTGCCTTCAACACACCACACTGAATTAGCTCCATTATGCGCTCCTGCTTACACGTTGCCAGTCTTGCTCTTTAATTAATGACACTAAATAGGAACTTTATCCAGCTCGCTTGTCCCCGGTTGTTCATTAGCCGACTTTAATAAACAGACTTTGAACAATGCGAGATGTCTTCTGCTTAACTTTCTATGTTGCTCTTACTAATTGTTGTCTCTTGTTTTCTGTTCAGAGCTGTGCATACGAGAACAACGAGAGAATATTAAAAAGGATAACAAGTTAACACCGCTTTTGTTTAGGTAGATAGTAGATACCTATATGGAAGCTTAGGTGATATGCGAATCTCGAATATAGGGCACAGCCAATAAATCAATACCGACGAATGAAATTGTTGAAAAAATTGGAGTGAATGTTTTGGTCATTGCATGTTACACCTAGTTCAGTTATAATAATATCTACAGTTGGTAATATGTAGTAGTTTATGAAATGGTTGTATAATAGGGGCTTTAATAACACGAGTTTAAAAATCGAGCCGCAGGCGAGGTTTTTAATAGTATCACATAGTACTTAATATATAGGTACCAGGGTTGTAGCGGATGCCAATATTTTGACATCCGCGGATACAGATGCGGATGCAGTTATTAGAAGTTCACATCCGCGGATGCGGATATCTGAATTAATGCGAATGTTCCGCATTTGCGGATGCGGATACGAATATCCGTAACATCTCCAATAGGTACCTATAGTTTGCGACAGGACGAGATGGCAATCGGGGTGAGGACGCCCCGCACCCCTGCACAGCCCCCGCGTTGTGGGTGAGCGTGGGTGACGTGCGGGTGTGCAAGGCGTACCCCCGATTCATACCTCGATTGCCATCTCAATCCGTCGCGAACTATAGGTATCACAGACTATTTTACTCTGCTTATATTCTGTAGATTTTATGTAAGTATGTAAAGCGAAGTTTATTAATAAAGTTCTAACATACTGAATACTGGGTAGATGCATATTGATTCTCAGCTATTTGGACCGCACATCCGACCGAGTGGAGTGCACCACAACTATTACGAGCTGCGGCAGGATGGGAAGGACAACTTTGCGATAGTTGCCAACGGAATTCCGCGATGGGATGCTATGGACGTGTGGTGCAAAATAACTGTGTCAACGTGTAACCTACTATGGAATTAATTTTAAAGCCTAAGGTTTTCAGCTATTTGGATCTCACATCCGGCCGAGCGGAGCATAACTAGGTACGACAGGATGGGAAGGACAACTTTGCGATAGTTGCCAACGGAATTCCGTGATGGGATGATATGGACGTGTGGTGCAAAATAACTGTGTCAACGTGTAACCTACTATGGAATTAATTTTAAAGCCTAAGGTTTTCAGCTATTTGGATCTCACATCCGGCCGAGCGGAGCATAACGAGGTACGACAGGATGGGAAGGACAACTTTGCGATAGTTGCCAACGGAATTCCGTGATGGGATGATATGGACGTGTGGTGCAAAATAACTGTGTCAACGTGTAACCTACTGTGGAATTAATTTTAAAGCCTAAGGTTTTCAGCTATTTGGATCTCACATCCGGCCGAGCAGAACATAACGAGGTACGACAGGATGGGAAGGACAACTTTGCGATAGTTGCCAACGGAATTCCGCGATGGGATGCTATGGACGTGTGGTGCAAAATAACTGTGTCAACGTGTAACCTACTATGGAATTAATTTTAAAGCCTAAGGTTTTCAGCTATTTGGATCTCACATCCGGCCGAGCAGAACATAACGAGGTACGACAGGATGGGAAGGACAACTTTGCGATAGTTGCCAACGGAATTCCGCGATGGGATGCTATGGACGTATGGTGCAAAATAACTGTGTCAACGTGTAACCTACTATGGAATTAATTTTAAAGCCTAAGGTTTTCAGCTATTTGGATCTCACATCCAGCCCAGCAGAGCATAACGAGGTACGACAGGATGGGAAGGACAACTTTGCGATAGTTGCCAACGGAATTCCGTGATGGGATGATATGGACGTGTGGTGCAAAATAACTGTGTCAACGTGTAACCTACTATGGAATTAATTTTAAAGCCTAAGGTTTTCAGCTATGGATCTCACATCCGGCCGAGCGGAGCATAACGAGGTACGACAGGATGGGAAGGACAACTTTGCGATAGTTGCCAACGGAATTCCGCGATGGGATGCTATGGACGTGTTTTTTTATTTTATTTATTTATTCAGATACAAGTTAGCCCTTGACTGCAATCTCACCTGATGGTAAGTGATGATGCAGTCTAAGATGACAGCGGGCTAACCTGGAAGGGATATGGCAGTGTGATAGGGATACAGTTATTTTGCACGTGTGGTGCAAAATAACTGTATCAACGTGCAACAGCTGATACCCTAGTAGTTAAGACGTCGTCAATAATCCTATTTAGGGGCTCCGGGGTTTGGCCACGGCCACGCACCTCTAACTTTCTGGAGTTATGAGCATTTTAAGTAATTATGTATCACCTAGTTTAATGACGAAGGAAAACATCGTGAGAAAACCTGCATGGAGCCGGAGATGATGATATAAAAAGGTAAGTATTTAGGGGTTTTGTTGAAATGTAAATATTTTTTATTGATTAGATTTTAACAAGTACTTTTGAATCGTCTAATACATCTACCACTGCTGGTTCGGAATGCCTTTCCTACCGAGAAGAACCAAGTTGAGTTGAATATTTTTTTTCAAAAACTGACTGAATTTTTTAGACTTGGACCACAGGCCATTTATTAGGATGTTTGAAATGTAGGGTTTGGGATGAGTAACTGATAGCTCGACTGCTACAAGAGACAGATAGATACACAGCTACCTAAGAAAATTGATGAAATTAATAATTTTACCTACTAGGTACCTACCTATTTATTTAAATAAAATTAATTTATCTTTGAGCGTGGACTTTATTTTTTCTTTTATGTGTAAGAACGATAAAATATTTTTTTTTGCTACAAGAGCTACCTCATGCATCAGGCATAAATCGTAAATCTATCATCATCATCATCAACCCATTGCCGGCTGCTCACTACTGAATGCGGGTCTCCTCTCAGAATGAAATGGTTTGGCCATAGTCTACCACGCTGCTCAAGTGCAGACTGGCGGACTTTGAGAACATTATGGAGAACTCTCAGATATGCAACCGCACGTCAGCCGCGCTCGCCCGCACCGGGTTAGCGCGGGGGCTGTGCGGGTGTGCGAGGCGTTCCCTTCCCGATTGCCATTTCTTACCTGTCGCGTAACTATACTTACTGTGAGGCCATTTTTGTAGAAACGTTTGCATGCTTTATTGATATAAGTAACCTCTTTCGGACTAGATAAGAAAACAAAATTTCTAATCGAAATAGTATATTTTACATTTATCAAAAATTCATATAATTTTATATAATAAGTAATCAATATTAATTCTATTTTTGCTCTATGATTATAAAAATAATGTCCTTACATAATAGTTACAATTTAAAACATAACATTATTTATAATAATTGTTTTAGAGTTAAATGAAAATTCATATATTAAATAATATGACGTTTTCCTATTAATATAATTACTACTATTTACAATAACATTTTTCGCAACTTTTTTACGGAAGACTATATTTTACTATTAATTGACTTCATTATTATTATTATTATGAGGGCTTAGCAATAATTTACGTCATGCCATAGCTACCATAATATTTTGATAAACAATTCAAAAATATAACTATCTTCATGGAACAAATCCCATGTCATTTTCAATTTATACAGATTTGAGAATTATTTGCAAAGATTATTGTAAAACAATTTGTCACATTAGTTTATTTAATACCTACGTTATTCGAATGAAATTATTATTGTCAAAGATTGTCTTGCTGAGGATGTTGCATTTAGTATTACTTTTATGACGTAGGTATAGTTAAAAAAATATCTATTAATATATGGACAGGGTACCTACTTACTAAACGAAAAATGTTGGTAAGTCAAAGTCAAAAGACATGGTTCCAGCGCTATAACAATTTGCGGGACTTATATCAAAGTCAAAGTCAAAGTCAAATATTTATTCAAAATAGGTACCTAATAAATTACTCTTTTTGATAGTCAGATGTTGGATTTGTAAGATATAGTGGTGATAATTATTACGCAAACTTAAAACTAAAGCTACGCCCTAGGGTTCCAAACGCGCCCAGGTATGAAAATAAATATTAAAAAACCGGCCAAGTGCGAGTCAGGCTCGTGCAGTTAGGGTTCCGTACTACAGTCGTATTTTTTCGACATTTTGCACGATAATTAAAAACTATGATGCATAAAAATAAATAAAAATCTGTTTTAGAATGTACAGGTTTCATATGATACCCCACTTAATATAGTTATCTCAAATTCACGGTTTTCAGATTTTTCACCAAATGTCAGCTATAAGATCTACCTACCTGCCAAATTTCATGATTCTAGGTCAACGGGAAGTACCCTGTAGGTTTCTTGACAGACAGACAGACAGACAACAAAGTGATCCTATAAGGGTTCCGTTTTTCCTTTTGAGGTACGGAACCCTAAAAATATTATATCTATCGTAAATCGAATGGTAATTATATTTTTTTCTAAACTGAAATATAATAATGTGCAAATAATCTGTGTTTGAGTGAAAAAATATTATGTAACTTAATTTTTTACTCAGTTTAAAATGTAAAATATAAATAGTGATAAGATTGTATTTGCATATAAATAGTTTTGTGTAAAAAATAATGTTATGGTGCTATATTACTCATAAAATTTAATTTAATTTACCATTCATGCCATCATGATATTATAACAGCAATATTTAGGTATATAAAAATACATTTTCATTTTGAGCACTATATTGAAAATAGGTACACGGAATTGTGGAAAATGTTGGCTTAGTACTTATAGGTACTTACCTTTATATTTTAATTGCATCAAAACGTTACTGTTATAACACAAAAACCAAATATTTTAAACTGAAATAAAAACTTAGGAAAAATAATTGGTAATTGATTTTGAAAATGTTCTGCGACGGCAGACGAAATGTAGTAATCTTAATATTAGCAATAATCAAATAATAATAATTTATACCACATGCCCGATAAAACTTCAACAGCTATGAATGAAAAATTGATGAAAAATGGAAATTATTTACATGTTAATAGAGCTGAAATTGTAAATAATAAATCGTCGATATTTTGCTGGTAACGATAATTTAATGTTTTACCCTGCAACTATAGGTCTAGTAGGTATAATGAATAACTATGCTTAGTTTTATTTTGTATGATAAATATTACTTAATAATAAAATATTTTAAACTAAAATGTAAGATCTTTAAGTGCCTGCTCTACCCTCCAAACAAAATAAACAAAAATATTTATACAATATTCTGTATATTATTTACATAGTTTAAATCTGTAACGGTAGACCAAAATCGGTATTAACATTTAGGAAATTATTATTTATGTGGAAATGTAATATATTTATCTAAGTAAGTAAAAATTTGCAGCATCGCTATAAAAATATCTGATTCGGTTGGCAAGCGCTGTAACTAATATAATGGCAAACAGCTTGAACTGCAGACATAAAAACTAAATGAGATATTTCTTATTTGTATAGCTAACATGATTGCCGTATTCGATTTATTACAAGGTTAATTTGCTTAACCTCTCCGCCTCTACCTTATTGAGGCAACGATGATGGGTCCCTTAGAATATTTCTGAAATAAGTAGATACAATTTAAAAAAATGCAAATTTTAACTAAAATCACCATCTGAAAATAATATAATATATTACATACTATTTTTTATCTATGACAAATCACTTGCGCCATCTAGTAGCGAGTAGCTGTTTTGAAGTTAATAAAACTATCTTTCATAATAGATGGCGCTGTCGTACATTTTTAACAACAGAATGCAAAGTTCTATATTTTACAATGATATAATATGAAGGAATTCCTTTTATGCGGAGATCTATAATATATAAAAAAGGAAAAGCAGACTGACTGATCTATCAACTGACAGTTAAAACTACTGGACGGATTGGGCTGAAGTTGGGCATGCAGATAGCTGTTATGACGTAGACATCTAGGTACTAAGAAAAGATTTTTGAAAACTCAATCCCTAAAAGGTTAGGTTAGGGGTTATATAGGGGGTTTAAATTCGTATATTCCACATGGACGAAGTGGCGGGAATAAGCTAGTATTATACAATTTAATAAGATCTTTAATACCTACTTAATTATATTATGCTCTCTCAACTAAAAAGCTTCTTTTTGTTTTACCAGTCGCCTTTTGATTATTTTAAAGCGCGGGCGGGTAGAAAGCAAATAAAGCTTAGGTCAGACTATACGAATCATAGATTATCGTGCATACAACCGATATTAGCTAACTTCACTGCGATACCTCTTTTCCTCCTTCTATTTAGAAAGACTGACATCATCGTGGCCTCAACAGAAGCGTAACTACATTCAGGCTGTACAGGGTACAGTGTCCCAATGGCTCATTGGTTAGAAGGTGGCGTCCCATCCGGAGAGGTCGTCGGGTGGAGGTTCGTCCGCGTCGGGCGGGTACTGGTCGAAGTTGTGCGTGTCTACAGCTGACTTCACGACGGGCGTGATTGGTGGATCCAAGGTACGCTGCGCCAGACCTTCCCAGTTAAAACCGTCGAACCATCTAGAATGTTACATTTTTTGTAAGGAATTATCTTATTAAATGACGATTTTATGAAGTACAGTACGCGGCAGAAAGTAATGTACATCGGCCTTTAGAATGACATGTCGGCTGTGTAGAGTGTTGTCTCTGTCACTCATACCTATATGACATTTTGTCGATCTCAATGACAGAGACAACGCTCTACAAATCTGCTATCTCCTTCTAAATGTCGATGTACATTACTTTTTGCCGCGTCCTGTAAAGCTTTTTATGGACTTTTGGACTTTGCCATCCAGGAGTAAAATAAGAAAAATCGGTCAAGTACCTACGAGTCGGACTTGCACGCAAAGGGTTCCGTACCATCGTAGGTACAATAATCGACAGTGTAAACTTCTGCAGGATCATCGTTCCCAGCTGTTATGGTTTGTGAAATTATTGTGTGAAAAATAAAGATTATTTTATTTTTTATTTTAATAATATACATTTTTTTTTTCATAAATGGTAATGGTGGTTTCAAAATTGCTAATGCGCGTGGCCGTGATTTTAGTGCCGTCAGCACTAGACTGAAGTTTCGAGCTGATGGTATATTTTTACATATTTTCATTTTGGGCTGACGTCAAAATGACGTCATTTCGATGTTAAGTATAGCAACAAGTCTTACTTGTGTTTCTGTATCTCAGTGATGCCGCCCCGCTGGTAGCCCAGTCGCTCGGCAGGGTTGTCACGACACAGTTTCTTGATGAGGTTGGCCGCGTTCCGCGTGATGCTGCGCGGGAACTCCACCGCGTCTATTCCCTTCAGGATCTTGTTGTAAGTCTTCATAGGATCGGTACCCGTGAAAGGCGGAGAACCGGTGAGCAGTTCGAACATTAGCACACCTGGAAATAAAACACTCATATTTAAAAAAAAAACCCCAAAAACTTTTATCAGTGCAGCAAAGTGGGGTGTGGGAAACAAATGTATGGGTGATTATGGGGCTGCCGATATAGTACTTTACCAGCGGAAAAGGTGGCAAAGGCGAGACATTCATTTTATTAAACATCTATTGAAGCGGAACTTTTATACTTAGTAGGTATCTTTGCGCGCACGGTTGCCGGAGAGCAAACTGTGACTGTGATCGAAACTCAAAATACATTTAGCGTCAGGAAAAGGACCTTGAACCGACACAGTGGGTGAATTCGAACACACGTACACAAGCTTTACTCCTGTCGGGTGTCACTGGTGGACGGAGACGTCACCAGTTTATTTTATTTGAATAATTTCTTTGTCTTGAAAATATTGTATTGTGTGGTGACCTTACCTAAAGACCAGTAGTCGGCACTGATGTCGTGTCCGCGGTTCATGATGACCTCGGGCGCGACGTACTCAGGCGTGCCGCAGAAGGTCCACGTCTTGCGGCTCGCTTGCAGTTTCTTCGAGAAACCAAAGTCCACTAGCTTCACGTAGCCTTTCGAGTCAAGCAGTAAGTTCTCTGGTTTGAGATCCCTGAGGAAAGAGGCCAATATTAACAGATTAATAATAATTAATGCCCTGACCTCCCGAATGGAAGGCCGACGTCATAATCAATAGGATATCAATCCCGGGCACACATTTGTACTTTTTTTTGTTATTTTGAGCAATTAAATATCACTTGCTTTAACGGTGAAGGAAAATATCTTGAGCAAACCTCCATGCCTGAGAGTTCTCCATAATATTCTCAAAGCTATGTGAAGTATGCCAATTCGCACTTCGCCAGCTTAGCAGACTCTGGGCTACTATAAACCATTCTCATTGTGAAAGGAGACCCGTGCTCAGTCGCGATCAGGCCGGCGATGGGTTGATCATGACAAATGATTCTGAATCATTACAAAATTTGAAAAAAAAAGAGTCACCTGTAAATTATATTCCTAGAATGTAAATAGTGGAAAGCTTCAACAACACACGCCGTGTAAAATCTTGTGGTTGCATCGTCGAATTGTCCTGAAAATATAATTTTATTTAATACCAATTCATATAAATCATTAGCCAAAACCTTGGCATCTAATTTAAGCTCAAAAGCCAAGCATGCTGACCAGATTTCTTCTTTAATTGATGACTGACATTAGCTAATGAATATAATCAAATTCCTAATCAACTCAACATTTCGAATTGTTTTCAGTCTTTTATACACTCTATAAATATACTTAATTTAATACCGAAAGCCATAATACCATAGTTCAAGGCCTCTGTCAGTATGTGTGTATGTATGTATATATTTCATTTCATCACAAAACACAAATTACAGGTAAGGTCTTATACATGTACCTACAATTTCGCAATGTCATTTTAGGTAATTTCTGACATGATCTCCTTTTTTGGCATGATGTAGCCAATGGGCTACATTGATTCTGATTCTGAGCAATACTAAATTTTAGAGTATTCGCATTCCCTTATTACTAATGTAATATGAAAAGGACCGACACAGTTTCACAGTTTTAAATTTAATTTAGAGCTGTCAAACCTCGTGTTTTAGCTGCCAGTCGCAAGCCTTTTGTTTAAATTTGTAGAGCGCAGTAAAGTTTAGAGACTAAATGTAAAATTCATTTTCGTTTTAGCAATATTAAAAAGAAAAAGATGCAGATGAAGAATGCAATTTAGTTTAGAGAAAGACAACAGAATCGACGCCATTGTCTCATCGTCAAGAGCCTTCTTTATTCGTTTCAGAGTGAAAGAGTACGTAACTCAGGCGATTTCAAATATACAGTTGTTAAGTTTTTCTCACCTCTATCCCTCAGTATAGTCCACAGCTCCCCACCAAGGCAAGTCTCCATCAGCATGTACAAGTACTTGCGATCCTTGAACGTCTTGTACAACTTCACAATGAATTCGCAGTTCATTTCCGACATGATCTCCTTCTCTGACATGATATGCTGCTGCTGCCTCGTCTCCACTATCTGAGCCTTCTTCATCTGCTTCAAGGCGAAGGACCGGCTGGAGTCACCGTGAATCTGGACCAGCTCAACGCGACCGAAGCCTCCGATACCAAGGGTCGCGATGATTCGTAGGTCTGAGAGTCGGAGATTCGCGAACTCTTCGTTAAGTCTGCAATGCAAAATAATTAAGGTTAAGTACGGATTAAGTGAATAATGGTTGCTGAGAAAATTTGTAATCTTACTAGGTACTTTTTTCGACATTTGGTAATTCGTTAGCATTTCAGAACAGTCTTGTTCGATGCGCAAACAAGATTTTTTTTTTTATTGTTTCATGATTTACCGCTGTTACGCGTCTATCACGGCAAAGAGCATTGTTTACTGTTCTTGGTATTAAAAATGTACTTGGGGCTGGTATTTTCCTTTTTTTTCTTATTACTTAGTGCCAATGAGCTCTTAATTGAACTACGACCTACCTTTATTTTTGGCTAATTAGTAGTTTTACTTTAATCTAAACTCATAAGTTTTACTGTTAAATAGAGAAATTGAGTTAGTACCAAGATGAAGAAGTACTGTGTAGATTTTTATGGTTTGAAATGGGTCGCTGGGTTAAAATATCATCTAATCTTATCCTTTCCTTTAAATGGTTAGTTTACTCTGTATTGAGGTCATTGTGTTGTGGTACAGCATTATCTACTGCCGCGAAAGCCAATTCTTTGGCGTTTCGCAACGGAGCCGTGAACAAAGGCTAAAGTATAAAATAATCTTGAAATCCATTAGACCTTGTTTTAATTAGTCGAACGAAAAATAAAGTACAATCGCCTACAATCAATAGTCGTTTATCACGTTCCGAAGTGCGGCTGCATTGTTTCAGTTGACAATACTCCGATAAAACCGCGAGAATCATCAATTGTGCCGGCTTTACAGCAAAAAGGTTCAAGTTTCTATGCCAAAGAGGAAAGTTAATAACCCGCGATTTACTTCCACTGTTCAATACTAATTTCTTTTACCATTGCGGTTGATTGATAGTGAAAGTGATAAGCGCTGACTGTAACGTTTGATGGTTTCGTAATTTATTAGGAAAATATTAGTTTTATTATTAACGCCTTCGCAGGTATAAAAATTACAGTTCACGGGTTTGATTTCTATATTACCTAACTCAATTTTGTAATTATTGTTACGTACAATATAATTATTTATAGTATATTAATATACAGCTGCGCGTCTTTTCTGTAGACAAAAACTTCCTTCTTTTAAAAAAAAATTGCTATCTAACGCTTAATTGACGAGATGGGGCAAGCTTGAAGCTTGTACTAAAAGTAGATACGATAATATTGTCGAGTAGTCCATCATTCAGAATTATCTCCCCTCTTTGACCGTTGAGATCGATACTTTTAAACGAAAGACAGCTTAGGTTGAGCTACGGAGGTTTCGATTTTTCTAGTTCATTTATATTTATATTTTAGGTATGCAAATCACTTACCGTACAACATATCCAAGTTTGCATTAACAGAAATACAGCATGTTATTCAATGGTCAGACAAAGGCGAACGCTCAAAATAGTAGCGTTTCAAAATAAAGCACTAAATACAATAGCATATGTGAGTATAGCGACTGTGGTCGCATTCTTGTGAAACCTATTGTTGTCCGTATCGGTCTTAGATGGGGTTTTTGTGAACTTGACACAAGAACTTAATGTTAATGTATACCACATTGTAAGGCATTGTGCGGCCTAGTTCCTACAACAAATTTCTTTATCTATGCAAATGACCCTATATGATATGCAATGGGTCAAGAAAATGACAAATCTTATTCCGCCCTGTCGCATCATTTAAAAACAACCTCTTTATTAAATTAAGGACTAACCTAGGCACATACTACTTAGTAGGCCTTGACTAAGTAACTATCTTTTAATCCCCTATCGGCTTTTTAGCCACAAATTAGTCTGTTTTTTATTATATCAAGAAGTAGTCTAGGAAATATCATCGCCTTCCTACGAGTATAAATGTGTGGTCAAATAGGTTTAATTCTGGTGCCATATTTTTCTATACTTTAAATAATTTGACAGATAAGTACCAAATTTTGGGGGCTGCAAAATAATCTTACCTTTGCCTATCATCGCCCTCGTCCTTATATTTGCTTCGGATCTCGTCCAAGGTGGATATGAGCTGGTTGAAGGTCTCCCGGTCAATAACGAGACAAGTGGTGCCATTCGGAGAGTCACAGATGATGTTCGCCGTCCGCAGATCGTCCCTGAAAATGTTATCAGTCCTAATTAAAATCACGTATGATATTTGGTAAATTCTGATCTGATGTGAGTCCAATTTTTGCAACCCTTACCTAATGGGTCAAAAGAAAAATTAGGATGAGGTATCTTAGTTAAAATATCTATCTAGATAATTTCAATTTGTTCTGGTATAGAACTAGTCTATCTTAGACATTGTCATGTCGTAAAATAATATTTAGGAAACCCTGTACAAAGACAATTTGAGTTATAATTAAGTAACTATGTGGTTACTGCAAACGTTCGATTATTTCATATAGCATGTTCCATTAGATTGTCATTATTCACTTTTTGTTCGCTTTATCACACTTCACACTAATATTATAAAAGCGAAAGTTTGTATGTGTGTGTGTGTACGTTTGTTATTCTTTCACGCAAAAATATTACCTTGGATTAACACATATGTTACTTTCTATCCCGTAAAAACACATGGTTCCCGCGGGAACATTTATTTTAGACATATATCCGTGCGGACGAAGTCGCGGGCTTCATCTAGTTATTATTATCTAAAGATCGTAGTCAAACATAAAGGTGTTGTGTAAGAACCAAAAGTCATTTACCCTTGTAATGCTTTCTCGCCAAAGAAATCGCCTTTCGTGAGAGTTCTAATGAATTTCTCATCGTTGCTATTTGGTGGCTTCTGCGTTACTTTGACCTGAAACGAAGAAAAACGTAACATAAATAACTATTTTAATTGATGAAAAGAAAGGATACTGGAAGATAATACAGTTGTGTAGAGGTAGGTATAGTACGCGAAAAGTCGAAATGGCAATCAGGGAGGGAACACGCGGTGCGGATTAAACTCCGATTGCCATCTCAACCTGTCGCGGTCTATACATACGTATGTTCCATTTTAGCCCCCATTTCAGAAGGTTGAAGACTGAAATCTTCAATGACTTACAAATATGAAAGCAATAAGTTTTTATTTTTGCTTTTTCTAGTAAATAGGCCAAGCCGATAATCTTTTGTCACTTTTGGTCATCGCATAGGTAGTATTGATAGACTTTTTTGGCCCGTTAACAATATTTACATATTATCTTTGACCCTAATAAGTAGACTTATTTGAATAAACCAAAACAAAGAACGATAACAGCTAAAGGGGCACTGGCACGGTCAAGTTCCGAGTATTGTAACCAATTTCCCTAGTATGTAATTAGAAGTAAGTGACGTAGATAGTTATACCTACATGGTTAGTAGCATATTCGTACATGTAGATACCGAAAAATAAATTGTTATGTTCCACCAGTGATTAAATATGTTCTGAGACTTGGCATCCTAGAGATGAACATGTTTATATGTAAATTAGGTAGGTAAGTATATGTTTTTGAACTAGCTTATGCCAACGACTTATACACAAATTTCAAACCCCTATTTTACCCCCTTAGTGGTAACGGATGTGTACGTTATAGTAGCTATCTGCACGCCTTTCAGCCCGATTTGTCCAGGCGAAGAGTTTGAGTTGTGCGTTGATAGATCAGTTTGTCAGTCAGTCAGTCAGTCAGCTTTTCTTTTTATAAATATGGATAGTTAGTAGAATTGCCATTCAACAATTACATGTAAATACAAGAAAAATAAGGATGATTAAGAAAGGATGCATAATTTGTGCTGCAAATTGCAATGCAACACATCTACCAATGATGATTTCTTTTATTTAAATAAAAAGTTAAAAAAGTAGTTAGGTACCTAATAAGATTATACAAGGCGATTTATGAGTCATGGTTACGGCAAATTTTACCTCACTTGAACCAATAAAGTTCGTAAAAAACCGCAAAATGTCAATCACCATTGAACAAAGTTTTTAATCGACCAATTGCTGTTACTTTCTTTTTGTTACAATTTAGGTATATTGGTGTAATTTCTTGATGCAATTTACGAGTCGCAGGTATTTTTATGATTTCCGATTTCTCTTTTTAATGTGCTATTACCAAATGTTGTCAACTCAATCTATATATACACAGTGCTCAGTAAAACCAACTGTGGATTTTGTGGCACTGAATGTAGCAAGAATAATATGTAATTATTATAAGTTTAATAATAATAATTTAAAAAAAAATGAATCGCCGATATGTAGGTACGCGCTTAACTTTCGAACGACTGCCATCAATAATTGCATAATTATTTTTTTGTGTTCGTTATTGTCAGGACAAGTTTTGTATAAAAGATTTTTTTTGGAAAATCGACGGGATAAGGCGGGTCCCGCGGGACGCGGACGTAATCGCGGGCAACAGCTAGTCTGGAATAATTCTCAATGTGTGTGTTCAATTGGTTTGTATGCGTTAAATAAGCAACGACTTTTCAATTTGCTAGGCATTATTAAGTAATCAACATAATACCTAATATAGTTGTACCGACTCGTATTTTTGCGATAAAAGTCGCGTATTTCTTTACGCTAATAACCCGGGTGTACGGTAAAAAAGGCTGTGATAGCCTAGTGGTTAGGACGTCCGCCTTCTCATCAAAGGTTGGGGGTTCGATCCCAGGTGCGCACCCCTAACTTTTCCGAGTTATGTGCGTTTTAATTAATTAAATATCACTTGCTTTAACGGTGAAGGAAAACATCGTGAGGAAACCTGCATGCCTGAGAGTTCTCCATAATGTTCTCAAAGGTGTGTGCAGTCTACCAATCTGCACATGGCCAGCGTGGTAGACTATGGCCAAAACCTTCTCACTCTGAGAGGAGACCCGTGCTCTGTAGTGAGCCGGCGATGGGTTGATCATGAATGAATGAATGAATAACCCGGTGCGGGTGAGCGCGGGTGACGTGCGGGTGTGCGGGGCGTCCCCCCGTCTCATCCCCGATTGCCATCTCGACCTGTCGCGGACTATAGACCGCATCACCCTCGGGGCCTTTGACCAATTCGGCTACGGTTCGTCTACCCCACGTCACTCAGTGTTAAAAATGTTGACATAAACGACGATAGACGATGATTTTTTATAAAAATAACTAGAATATAATAGCTAACTGTTGTTTACTCTACTGTAAGTTTTTACTAACTAGTAACTTGTAAGTAAGTAAGTAGGTAACTAGGTAGTTATTACTTTTAAGTGACATTGGAAAAGTCTTCAATGCAAATCAAAAAAAAAAGCATAGAGGTTTGTAAAATTAGAACTCAACCACGGATGAGAAGTCACAATTTTTTCTGTAATTTAAATACAGGCTTTGTAAATTATTATGGGTTTTTTAAATATTTACTCAGTAGGGAAATTGTAAAGAATGTTAGTAATTTATATTTAAGTATTATTATTCGTTCGTTGCCTTTACTTTGTGTGGTAGATAATTAAATAATACTACAATTAAGATTCTTTTGTTTGAAAATAAAATTAGAATGTTTTTGTTTAAAATTTACAAGGTATGTATTATACCATTACGCGACAGGTCGAGATGGCAATCGAGGTGGGAACGTCCCGCACATCCCCTGTGATAACCCGGTGCGACAGACAGACATAGACAGATTCGAGAATATTTAGTCGATTCTGGAACATTTCGTTTAAAAGAAATTAACAAATTCCTGAAAGGCCGGTAAGGCTTAGGCGGTTCCTCTGGTGCTGCAGATGTTCATGGACGGCAGTAATCACTTAACATCAGGTGACCCCACCTGATCGTTTTCTCGCTACATATTTTTATTAAAAAAACCGGCCAAGTGCGGGTCAGACTCGCGCACCTAGGATTCCGTACTAGTACCTACTCGGGTATTTTTTTCAACATTTTGCACGATAAATCAAAAACTATTATGCATTAAAATAAACAAAAATCTGTTTTATTTTGTTTTATATAATGCGCTACATGGCATAGTTATCTTACTTTGAAAATTGAAAATACTACCTAATTATTTGTTCATTAACACATTTTTCTTTGTGTGTGATGTAACCACAAATCCACAGTTTTTAGATTTATTCCTTTTCTTGTAAGTACTATAAGATCAGATCTGCCTAATTTCATGATTCTAGGTCAACGGGAAGTAGGTACCCTATAGGTTTTCGTGACAGACACTACAAACAGACGGACAGACGGACAGACGGAGAGACAGACAGACAAAGAAGTGTTAACCTATAAGGGTTCCTTTTTTTCCTTTTGAGGTACGGAACCCTAAAAAAAGACCATAGCACGGTTTCGAAACCAATCGTCCCATTCGCATCATCGTCATCATCGTCGTTCGCAACACTTAGCTGCGATAGAAAGGTTAGGTACATTGCAACAGAATCTGCATGGGTAACTCTGAGCCGGAGGCTTCACTCATGCTTGACCCTGACATGTACCGTGTGACGCAAAACTGCAAAAGGTTCATTTAGATAACCATTTTACACGCGGACGTACAGAAATCTGACCTCATATCCCTTTCGTTATGGCCACCACCCACTATACACCATTACAAAGCTACTGTCAAATTATTAATTTACTAGCGACCGCCCGCGACTTCACTCCTGTGGAAATTTAGATAAATATGGTCTTATTCTTTGTTTACATTATAAAGAGAAACTTTGTGCACAGCTTTTTCGGTCCAACTATTTTGGTTAAGGTGTATTGTAGATGAGTACCTAGAGATTATGTACAAGTCAGTGAGTGAATCAGAACTATTCTTTTAATTGTATGAGATTATATTTTATAGTACGCGATAGGTCGAGATAGAAATCGGGGAGGGAACGCAACGCACACCCGCACAACCCCAGCGCTAACCCTGTGCGGGCGAGCGCGGTTGACGTGTGGGTGTGCGGGGCGTCCCCCCGCCTCATACCCCGAATGCTATCTTGACCTGTCGCGGACTATAGATACCTACTTAAAATTATTATTATTCTTATTTAATAATGTTGGATAAGTCTTGTATTTGTAGGCCGTCAATTACATATTAAATATTATTTTATGTTTTATTTATGTTATAAATTAATTAGTTATTTCGTACTATTAGTCAAGGTCAACGCATAATGCATATAAATCTACATTAATAGTAAATAATTATTATGTAAATTATTTACCTGGTTTAGAGCTAAATGTCTTAGCAATTAATCAAGTTAGTATTTAAAGTTGAAACGAATTTATTTATTAAATTATAAAACTTGTTTAGCGCAGGTGTTATTTGATGTCATTAAAACTGACAATAATTTGCTGTATATTTGAAAACTTTGTAGCATACAAATTATGCAAATAAATACACCAATAATATTATGATACAATTATATTAATGTATTGATTGATATGTAGGTACTATTCCATACATAAATTAACATTTTCTCAATAACTAGATGATGCCCGTGACTTTATCCGCATGGATTTAGGTTTTCTTATAAATTCGTGGGAACTCTTTGAATTTCCGGTATAAAATAGCTTATTTCCTTCCCCGGTATGCAAGCTATTTCTGTATCAAATTTCGTCAAAATCTGTTGAACAGATGGGCCGTGAAAGGCTAGCAGACAGACAGACAAACAGACAGACAAACTTTCGCATTTATAATATTAGTATGGATATGGCAATTATTTCCCTCGATTTCGAGAACAGTAATTTTGTATAATCGATTCGATTAGCTAACAACAATTAGTCCATAATAATTAACGTGCATAATTATAAAATCCGCAAGAAGTGTTGAGTTCTTTTCACAAGTGAAATGAGTAAGTAAAAAATGAGTAAGTATTCCGCAAAAATTATTGTGTTACTTTTGACAAGATTTCCTAGAAAGAGTCTTATAAAAATAATGTTTGCATTTAAAGTTTTTTTTGTATTACTGTATTAGCACCATTAACAATATTTTACTCATTAGTTTAAGTATGGTTGAAGTGCGCGATGACCCTAATGTGGCCGCCCGCACAGTGCGCTGACCTTGTAGGCACAATAGCCCGACACTACGGCCTCTACAGCCTCCAATGCTTGGGTTAAAAAGCCTTTACACCTCTCACTGTGCTCTAAACTAGAACTATAAATATAATATTTCTGCTATATTATGTAGGTACTTACATCGAATTAATTCGGAAACCAAGTATAAGCAGAGGTATAAGTGAGCTTTGTAACTAATATAATATAGGATTTTTAAACATTAAAACTCATATTCGTATTCTGGTATCAGGCATATAGGACTTTAGTGGGTGGGTGGATATTCATGCATGCCATTGTGAAAAGAGAAGTAGGGATAGAGGCGAATTTACTTAACCAGGTATTGGCATCAGGCAAGCATTCCCTAGTATTTTTTTGGTACTTGTACTTAAAAGCCCTGCGCGCGGCGCGGCGGCGCGCGGGGTGATTCGCTAACTCAGTGTGCAACGATTTTCTCATTTGACATTTATTTTAAATCCATTGAAGATTTAAACCCGAAGGAACTTTGAATAACGTAAAATTGCACTTTTTCTTATTGACTGTAATCTATATTTTTGTAATTTGAGACTTTAAATGAAAATAAATCTAAGCAGTAACTATTGAGAGTTACACTTTAATAGAAAAGTTACATCTTCAAGTTAGTTGTATTCTCTATGTCTTTATCGTATTCTTTATTGATGAGGGCTTTCACCCCTTCCGTTAATCACATACCTACTTGTCAGTTACCTAATGATGAGATCTATAGAGCGCACTTTGACTTTGTTCAGACTTAAGACAATGTTAAAACTTTACAGCGTTATATCGCTGGCGTAAATCTGTCTCGTTTTAATTGAAATTTAAAGCTGAGCTAAGTCAAAGTGCGTTCTATAGATCTCAACCTTAGGATCTAACTTTTATTCGCTATAAAGTTAGTTAAGTACCTTCCTAGTATTTATCTGCATACGAGACAACAACGATGTTTTTCCGGTTTTGTGTAAGCATAAATCGCAGAATCTTCTCTGTCAGTATGAAAGGGGATTTAGTCACGAGAGTGACAAGAACAATGTATTGCCGAGAATGTTTACACGATGATGATTATAGCCTGTCTGTCTGTAGATATGTATTAGCATAAATGAGATAGAAAGTGTAAAGTATATACAACTTTTTTGGTTAGTTAATGTTACTAGTGAAATTTTCTAAGCTTGTGTTTGAAGAGACTTGCTTGGAGTTGATTTGGGACCACAAAAAAAATATAAACCTGCCTGTAATGAACATGTGCAAAATAAATAGTGATCGTACTATTTTGCATATGCTCATTACAGGGAGGTTAATATTTTTATTCTTCCCAAATCAACTCCCTCAAGTCTCTTCAAACAAAAAATTATAAAATTTTACTAGTAATATTAAGAGGTAGGAATCAAATTTTCGTACTTACGTATGTACTTACTTATAAATGTATATGAAGATTTATACAAAAAAAATAGAGAGATTGAAACAAATAAAAGCTAATAAAGTACACATTTCGGTGACGCGACCATGAAATTTGTTATCCATTCCAAAAACGCCTAATGCTAAGCACTAGAAGTTTTCACTCAAAAATAAAATTTAGAAAAAAAAGTAGGTATGTAGCTCTAAAGTCTAAACGTAGTTATTACTTGAAGAAGGTTAAATAAAGTCTACTTTGAAGGCACCTATTTCCTTATGCAGATTATCCAAATGAAATCTATTAGCGTATCTTTGACGCACGGAATTCACGGAACCGATTGGATGCGGGTTCAGAGCGTGGTGGATCGAAAAAGGCTCTTTTTGTGGTCGAAAAATCTGATTCGACATAGAATCAATGGAGTATTGAAACTGTTATTATTTCGTTGTAACTTCCGCGTATGTTTTGCATGCCCTATTATAATAAAATGTGACAGAAACACACACAATTCGTTATGATTCAGATGGTCTTGCAGAAGACACGCTATAATAATTAATTTTACGTATCAGAGAATATGCTAACTATAACTAATACAAAGAAAGCTCTTAATTTTAAATCTTAAGCATGCCTACCTAGTATTATTTATAATATTCTGTCTTTTAAGTAGGTTCTAATAATAACAATATCTTTTATCTTTGTTTCAGGGCCCTTCCATTTTTAATTTAAAAGTACATGTGAAAAACTACTATACATACTTTGTATAGATATTGTTCTAGGTTTGAAAGCTTTGTTCTCTTTTTACCTTTTTTATTATGTCCTTATTAAAAAATGCCATTTAAATTATTAACGTTTTTAATAACAACCATGAAATTTATTAAAATAATAAAGTATTTTAATCCATTCAAATAAAGTTTAATTTGCAAGTGTGGTGTCGAAATTGCAAATTGTTGTATCTCAAAGCTGACATAGGTATCGAGGCTCAGTTAAATGCCAAGGTGAACCACTTATACTTACAATCACCGTCTCTACGCGGATAATAAATTATTTCAAAGTCAGTTCTAATTTACAAATATTATTATTAACACAATTTTATAATTACTAGGTGGTCTTAGTTCTTTTTGTTTTCCCGTGATGTTTACTTTAGGCGCCTATTGGGCGATTATCTGACCAGTAAAAAATTATAGTTATAAAAGGTATAGTTTGCATAAATGTCTCTATTGATGATAATATGATAGGAATGATTGATATTTTTCTCTAAAATTATGAGAAACTAGCTTATTCCCGCGACTTCATCCGCATGGACTACACAAATTTCACAAATTTCAAGCTTCTAATTTTTTATGTGTTCCTCCCTTTTTTTCCTCCGACATGGCGGTCGGAGACTGTTCTAGGTCGGTACTAAGATTGGCTTTTTTTTTCCATTTGCCTTTCTTATTGCTTTGTTGAAATTGGTTCTGCTTCTAATTTACCCCCTTAGGGGTTAAATTTTCAAAAATTCTTTCTTAGCGGAGGCCTACGTCACAATAGAATCTGCATGCCAAACAGGCTGATCCGTCCAGTAGTTTGAGCTGTGTGTTGATAGATCAGTCAGTCAGTCACCTTTTCCTTTTATATATTTAGATAAAATAGTAGGTATGGGACAAGTAAGAATTATTAGTCGTATAATGTGGCTGATTCCGTTGTACACAATCTCTAAACTAAACTAAAATGGCACGTCTAAATCTATTGCTATCCCTTTCATAATGTTGCTTGAGGAAAAGGATAGCACTAGATTTAGAACTGTTAATTTAGTTTAGTTTAGAGATCGTGTACAAGAGAATCGGGCCCAATGCTTGGTTATAATAAAGTACCTACCTATCCTATAGCTATCTCTAAGTAGTAGCTAGTAGCTACTCATACTATCTCGTAAGCTTTAATTGGCTTTATTATCACATCCGTTATAAAAACGGGAATTAAATTTGTTCAAGAATTTCTTACTTTCATTACATAAGAACAAATTGTATTATAGATAATTGTCACCAAAACTTTTGCGGTTTGTACATATAGTTTAAATTTTCAATGTTTATTATAGTTAGCTCATCGTAAACCGAACAATATACTTACTACTACAGTATTGCAAGCAGTGTTTTTCAATAGGTACTGAAAATGTGAAAACTTTCGTAAAATGATGACAACACATTCAACATAGCCTTGTCCCGCTGTTATTTATTTTAAAAGAAACAGGAGTAAGAGTATAATATTAAAATGTGATCTACGGAATGCAAAATGATCTGGAAGATAAATGATCTCCAAAATCACTACCATTTTTAGAAGGAACCACGACCCTCAGCCATAAGTAATACAACGCAAAGAGATAACGTTACCCACGTTACCTAACGAAACATTATGTTATCTAAATATATAAAAGGAAAAGGTGACTGACTGACTGACTGATCTATCAACGCACAGCTCAAACTACTTACTGGACGGATCGGGCTGAAATTTGGCATGCAGATAGCTATTATAACGTAGGCATCCGCTAAGAAAGGATTTTTGAAAATTCAAGCCCTAAGAGGGTAAAATAGGGGTTTGAAATTTGTGTAGTCCACGCGGACGAAGTCGCGAGCATAAGCTAGTTTAAAAATAGAAGAATATCAATTTACAAGATGACCTAACCACTATATATTAGTACTATATCGTGAAAGACGAGCCAGATAACCCAGATAACAGAAGACAGAAGTGAGACGAGTCCGGATATGTAGGTATGTTCAGAACATAAAAGTGCGGTCAGAGTAGGGCTGTGAACTCATGTGAGTGAGCAGCATTTAACTTTAATCCTTTAAGACTAAAAGGATTAGCAGCACAAAATGTCAGAACCGTAGTACGTACTTTAATAAAACTAGATTCAGGTTAAAAAGGTATACGTAGGTAATAAACTACATATTTAACTTTGCATAAGAAGATAAATGACTAGACTATCATTATTATATTAATCAAAGACGTCATTCTTGAAAAGTTTCCTTGGTAACCTACAAATATTACCGTGCCTACAGCATACTTATTGTTACATACATATGAATCCTTGAATATTATACCTAAACTAGCAACCCACCCCGGCTTCGCACGCAAGAGGAACTATTCCATTATCCGTTGTTTTTAACTATGCAGCGCGTGCCACGGAAGCTCTCAAATGGGAAAATTTTTCCGACTTATTTCACTTATTATTGTCATACCGTTAGCTTATATTCGCAACATGTTTATAAATTATAGCTTATAACCTTCTTAGATATTGTTTCTTTCTATTGGTGAAAACCGTATGAAAATCAGTACAGTAGTTTCAGAAATTATCCCAAATAAACACGAACTCAGCTAAGCTGTGACAGCCTAGTGGCTAGACGGATCGGGGTTTCAGAGTTATATGCGTTTTAAGTAATTAAATATCACTTGCTTTAACGGTGAAGGAAAACATCGTGAGGAAACCTGCATGTCTAAGAGTTCTCCATAATGGTCTCAAAGGTGTGTGAAATCTGCCTATCCGTATTTGAGCAGCGCAGTAGACTATGGCCAAAACCCTTCTCACTCTGAGAGGAGACTCGTGCTTTGTAGTGAGCCGGCGATGGGTTGCTCATGATGATAATGATGTGTATTATAATTATATGTAGGTACAGTGCGACAAGGCTATCTTGGCGCGTGGCGAAAATCCGAACTAACGTTGCCGTCAAGTGTCCCCTTTGTTCTTGTTTGAATATTCTAAGCCTTTGTTCTCCAACAGCGCCCTCCTGTCAATGCCATTCAAGTGCCAAGAGAACCTTGTCCCACTGTGTACCTACTGTATAGTGATGATGTTAAAGTTGTCAGCCCTAAGCCAGACCAGTCTTTCTCGAAAGTCGATCCGCGAGACGAAAGTGAAATTGTTCACTCTCGTGTTCGAACATCTTCACGTGTTAAACATCGAGTATTAATACATGTATGAATTCTTTACGCCTAGTCATCAAAACAAATATAAAAAAGTCTAAGCACGTTCAGTGAAATTGTTCGACATTTGTTAAGAAAACATGTTTTCTACCAATACTCAACTCAGTCATATACTTAGATAAAAGGGGAAATTGATCGAATGACATCAACGTATAGCTTAAACTGCTAGGTATAGATTCTTAAGATTTAGCATGTAGCCATAAAGAATCTCTCACCTAGCATATTATAGAGTCTATAATATTAGGAGAATAAAGAATAAAACTTTATTAAGAGAATAAAGAGGATTTATATTTTCGCCGAGCGAAGCCGCAGTCAGTCGGGCGCCTGTTATAAAAATATAACTAATACATATATAAGCCAGTAGGTATACCAAACTAGATCATTTATTGGTTTTTGGCAAGCTAAGACATCCTGCCTTCAAAGTTTTATAACTGAAGTAAGTATGGTGAAAATCAGTTTTGTAGAACTCGAGAACAGGTTGACCCAAATATCACAAGAACAAATCCGGTTAACTGAATGTCCCTTTAGTGTCCCTGTTAACGGTTAACAGCTTTTCATGTCCCTTTAACTCCTTAATTAGCACGTCATTTAGCGCGAAATGCGCCAACTTGGTTGCAATGGGCAATCCATTAATTTTTATGAGGATCTCATGATAATATTATAATGCAAAATTTTGCGACTTCTGGAAGCTTTTTATTTGAAAAATATAAATACTCAGTAAGTTTCTTTAATATCTCAATACGTGCTTTTCAGGTATTTAATAATCTAAATTCCTTATGAAACAGAAACAAGATTGGATACAATTTCCACGATAGAAACAATTTCGAAAACTTATCCAATTATCTAGATTTTTTTAGTTTAAATTGGAAACAGTACCTAATTAATTTCTGTAGTTTTTTTAATGCCCCAATCACAATTTCTACAAGTATCTTTTATTTTTTGTTTACTAATATTGTTTTTTTTAAACGTTATAATTTGATTGTTTGATCCTGTAGCGGCCAACCCTTCATTATTGCCATCTCTTTCTCGGTACATTACAGTTAATAAATTTGACATAGTATTTTAATCAATGATATTTACCTAAATTCATAGATTAATAATTATTGGTCTCGCTACGCTCGCCTAAATTATTAATTGATGAAGGTGCAAGAACGACCAGTTTCACTAATGACTTCCTTTGAAGCAATTGATTTAAAACTTGTACTTCGTACAAATTTCGAAACATGTTCTGCTGTTGGATGCTAAATCTTATTTTAATGTCTATTTTAATTAGATTTCTCGACACTTCGTGTTAAAATGTTAAAAATGCCTAAAATGATAAAAGTGTAGGCACCTCCCTACATTTTATCTGTTTCACTAATCCTTGAAAGTTCATTCCTATTAATTGCATATTCAACTGTTCCGAATGCATTTTAAACGAAATCATGTTTTAAATATTTGTTCGATGCAAAACTGAACCACGAATAACATATTCATTTTTTTCAAGTTTTTTTTAAATTTTTATGCAATATTTTTTTTCAAGTTTCAGTAGTCACTGTGATTCAGAATAAAATAAACATACTATTAATTATTATAAAAACCGCTTTATAATACGTTAATCAATAAATAATTAAATATTGTAAAGTTGAAGCTTATCTACAACTATTAATTCAAATTGCAAGTTATTCAATGTTTTATTGCAATGTGCATGGTGTAGATAATTTTATGTCATTACCTGTAGGTATAGTCAAATTAAATCGTTTTACTAATCTGGTAGTTCAGTAACATAATAAACGAAAATCTTCGAAAGTTGAAAATACTAATTATTAGTTCATGACCACAATTTAATTTTTTTTGTGAGATCTAACCCTAAATTCACGGTTTTCAGATTTTTCCCCAAATGTCAGCTATAAGATCTACCTACCTGACAAATTTCATGATTCTAGGTCAACGGGAAGTACCCTGTAGGTTTCTTGACAGACAGACAGACAGACAGACAACAAAGTGATCCTATAAGGGTTTTCCTTTTGAGGTACGGAACCCTAAAAATTGATCCGCATTAACGATTGTATCCTATAGTGAGACTATAATATTAGTAGCTACATAATACTATGTTCTTTGAACCTATCTATCTATCTTTTTGTTACCTATATGCATTCACGCATCGTTCATTTGAGATAAAACTTCGCAAATATTGCCACTTGCATTAAGATTTCTGGCATAGTACCATGAACGTACAAAAAGTGTCATGCGAGTCGCATTGCAACGCGTGCCTGGCACTTTTGAATTAAAAATAATATAATGAGCTGTCGCCTTACCTGGCCCTTTGAGATAATGAAGAACGTGTCTCCCCTGGCTCCCTGCCTGATAATGTAATCCCCGTTCTGGTAATGCGTCTCTTCCAGCACGTCAGATATCTTAATAAGCGTATCTTCGGACAGGTTCTTAAAGATCGGTACACTGTGAAAGATAAAGAATTTAATTGTAATTAGATTATTATAGATTGACAGAGTCTATTTTAAGTGGTCACATTATGTTGGATTTTTAATTAAAGATGCCGTTAGTGACATGTATTTTGAAACAGAGAAATTGCGGTCAAGTAATTTGATTGAATTCATCGTTACTATGATTTGTGTTTTATAACAGTCAATATTATCTAGATATCAATATATCAAGCTTAAATAACATCAATATTTAATACCTTCCTTCCTATACCTTCATTATGTTTAAAGAACGGCCACATAGCATTTATGTACATTGCAAGATTAAAGCAATGTAATATGGTACTAGGTTATGTTAGATATACGAGAGCATTGCGTTGGTCACGTGTGGTCAAATGTTAATTGCAACATGCGTATCCAAAATATGTAAGTAAGTATAGGAAATTACCCAATTGCTAGTTAATCACTCGGGCATGTCGTTACGGTTCAAGTTGTTTTACGATCGACACATATTAAACCTGTTTATACTTCTAATTAAACTATATTCTTCAAACGTATCACTTTCTGTTGGTAATGTCTCCAGAACATCAAGGCGCCAATGCGTAGGTATAGGTGGACCAGAATCTCATGAAATGAAATTCCAGAATCATCAACACTGTACTCTGTGAATATCCTATACGTATATAGTACTCTGTGGTGAATATTAATAATTCACCACAATATTTACCACAAAGTACTATGTATATAGGATATTCACAGAGTAAAGTGTTGCTAACTTTGGAATTTCATTTCCGTATTTTTCATGAGATTCTGGTCTACCTATATCTACAGCGTGTTTGATAAATCATATAATGGAGCCGCTTCATGCTTGTGGCAAACAACATACAGCAAGCATCGGCAAACACCACAGAGTAATTTTTACACACACTCAGTGCTTGGCTATGGTTTGGCTTGCAGCCAATCGGATCGAACGACAAGCGTTGGCCAGCATACGCAAACACCCGTCCACACGCTTGCCAGTACTTGTTGTTTGCCACTTGCAAGCATGAAATGCGTCCATGATAGCCTAGTGTTCAGGACGTCCGCCTCCTTTACGGTCGAGGTCGGGTATTCGAGCCCGGGCACGAGAAGTTTAATTACGATTTCAAGTCCGCGATCAGCTGTTTGTAGGGTTGTAACATTGGAGTTTTAAACAAATTATTTATCATCATATCTCCCATAGGTATTACGCTACGAGGCTCATTACTTTTTTGGTGGATCTACACATCGGTCCTCTTCACAGCTTGCCAGGATTTACCGACACTATCCAACACCTTGTATAATTAACTAGCAGTTGACCGCGAAGTTGTCCGCGTACAATTTCAAATTTCCCATGAGAATAAGAAATTTTCCCACTGTAAAAGGCCTCATTGACCCACCATTTACTTCATCATAAAGTTCCTTTATTACCAAAATGGTACAAAATCCTAAGAATACCACTATGGCCGAACTTTGGCTCGACGCTTTGTGCATGCGAGCAAATTGGAATGTGTGGACTGTGGACGCATCTTATCACCGCCGGTATTTATGTGCATGTTACATGCTCAAATTTTTCAACTTATTTTAAGCAAATATGTGAGAACAAAACGTCGAGTTTTCGAGGAATTGCTATTCCCTAGTTTGCTTGTCGAGCATATATTTATGTTGGGTCTCAGTTTATGAATAAATTAAATATTTTGTATCTGCCGTGCTGTCGAACAATATAATAGAAATAAGATCAATTAAAAATAGTATTTCAAATAAGTTCGTATCGTGACTTCTTCCGACCTCAGACATTATCAATTTTAGTAAAATCTTTGTTCACAAAATTATTTTTAATGTTATCATTACAAAGGTTTTGATATGGGTCAGTCTTAAAAAAATTACTTATTAGTTTCGTTTTCATTTACCATAATTATGATTTAAATTTAAATTTAATTGGTATCATTTTTTGTTATTTTCCAGTTCAATTGCTAGATACTTGACCTTAGATCTGACCTTAAACTAATATTATTATTTTAATACATAACCTCTTACATCACCCTACTACAATAAATACTATGAAGGTCGCTTAAATTAAGTGAACAAGTAATTTTTTAGCTACTTTATGAACGCAGAGTAAATATTTTACCTAAAATAATCTAAAATTATTACTTATCTATTCTACAAAATAGTTACATTAAATTCTAAGTTTAATATATTAAGTATAAGTATAATAGTAATAGATTTATTTTTATGTATGACAAATTATGACTATTAACTTATTTGTTAAATTGATATCATTTTTGATATAGCTTCAGATGTTGCTCTAGATATCGAGAAATTTCTCTGGGTCACCTAGCGCTGATATCGTAATCCAATAACGGCAGAAGAATAAGATGATTGATATTAGATAACGCTTATTATTATAGGTCTATTATCATAATGAAATAAAGGCCGTGATTGCGCCACTGTTTACGTAAGATAATAATGGGTATTATTATAGTGTCGTGACGTAAATTTATATAGCCGACACAAACATAAACTTTGTCTTACAATAAAGATACCTAATGGTTATGTCGACATGCAATTTTTAGCCGCGGGCGAATTCCGAAAGTTGAGCTTGAGACTCATAGTTTTTGTGGTTAGAGAGACTTGAGGTGCTCGAACTTTACAATGAAAATTTGAAATGTTCAAAGTGGTTAGGTAATGTATGAATTTATGCATTTTAAGTTATTACAAGTGCGGTAAGGTGAAACGTAGGTAGATGTTCTTATATTTCTTTTCTATTGCTGTTTTAACTGCGGGGGAAAACCGAAAGTTACTCACAGTTTTTGAGCTCGAACTTTACAATGAAAATTTGAAAATATGACCAAATATGGTTAGGGAACGTAAATTAGTTGCATTTGTTGCATGCATTTTACGTTATTACTAGTACGGTAAGATGAAAATTGCTGTTGTAACCGTGGAGGAATTCCGAAAGTTACATTTAGGTAACAATTTTTGTTAGAGATTTTAGAATTTGAATTTTATAATGAAAATTTGATATGCTCAAAGTGGTTAGGTAACGTGAATTAAGTATGCAATTTAAGTTACTAAGTACAAGCTCCTGCAAAAAAAACTTTTTGTAGTGAAACGTTTTATTGAAACGTGAATTTTACTCTGCTATTAGCAGGCATTAGATCTGATCCGAAGAAAACCTGAAACCCAAAAAAAATATAGGTCTCTACTGATTAAACATCTTTCGGTTGGCTTTTAAATTCAACCTTAGAATTTGGAATAATTGGGAAACCTCTTATAAAATGATGATACCTACCTACACTATTATTTTAATATCCGCTTGCACAAGTGATTGCATAACAGTACCTACATAGAAGCAGCAAATAAAGTGGCCTGATAGACAACTAGGTAATTACTCGTTGATATGTGTCGGCAATGTGTGTCGAGGCGGTGGACGCGTTAATAGGACCTCCTTGACCAATGTTTTACAACACATTCTACTTAGGTATATTCCTTTGGTCTATGCCAAACAAAAGTGTTGAAGGTAACTCAAAGATTTCTTTCCTGTGGGCTTCAGGAAGCGTGAAGCTTCATGTCGGATATAGCCATCGTCTAAGAATAGTTTAGTAGGTTCTATCGTATTCTGTAGGAGAACCAGAGTAATCAACATAGCTCAGCGGGTGGTGAAGCTGAAGTGACAATGGGCAGGGCTCATAGTTCGAATAGCCGATAAACTTTGGGGTCCCAAGGTGCTGGCCTATGTCACTGTCCAGGCTTTCAACTATATCCATATAAAAAATTATGTCAGCCCGTCGCTTCGTTATTAAAGGAAAAACCAAAAAACAATAAACCAACAAACAAACACACTTATGCATTTATAATATGGGTAGTGATAACTCATCGTAAGCGCAAGTAACATTAATTGTCGAGCTCTATTCCCACAAATGTTTATAATTTAAAAAAAACCATGTGATTGCGACACGTTTCCGTCATCGTGGCCATGACGCTTGTGTGTCCAGTCTTCCTAGAATGAGACAGTACAGTGGGCACTGGGCAGTGAAAGGATTGAAAATTCAAATGTCATGAGCTGCAACGTGACATGTATTTCGTAAAGTATCGCACGAACAGCCACGAACCCTATTGGGCAATGTTAGTGTTTCTCAAGTCTTTGTTTTACAATGTAATTTACGAAAAATCTTGCCGTATAATATACGACGGAATACGAGATGTCCGGTATGTGTAACGAATGTAGTAAAATGTCTTTATTCTGGAAAGACCTTCATGTCATAAATTACAAAGAAAGGAGGAAGTCACTACTGTTACATGTTAGGGAAAATAGTATCTTTTACAAATGTATGCGGGACCAATGACATTAACTTCATTATCATCATCATGATCAACCCATCGCCAGCTCCCTACAGAGCACGGGTCTCCTCTCAGAGAGAAAGGTTTGGCCATAGTCTACCACGCTGGCCATGTGCGGATTGGTAGCCTTCACACACCTTTGCGAACATTATGGAGAACTCTCAGGCATGCAGGTTTCGTCACGATGTTTTCCTTAGCAAGTGATATTAAATTATTTAAAACGCACATAACTCCGAAAAGTTTGGGGTGCGTGGCCGGGATCGAACCCCCGACCTCCGATTAGAAGGCGGACGTCCAAACCACTAGGCTATCACAGTCACAAAAATCAATTAATACAAAACGAGAGATTCAAGGAAACAAACTAAGAAGTCTTCTTGTACAGTTGATAACTGACCCAGTTAGGGTAACCTAAAGTAAATGATAACGGCAAACTAGAGAACCTTTATAGAGCTATAGAATAACTTGATATGCTGTAGTTTCGAAAATAATTTCAAAAGTCGACCTACTTAGATAAAATTATAATTTTTGAAACTGTTTTATTGTCACAATAATTTAATATTAAAGTCACGTACGAAATACTAACCACGGCCGTACTTTTAATGTATTCTCGCAACAGACTACTTGTAATATAAGGATTCAGAGAATCGGAGCAGTGTGGCAGACGGCAGTCCACTCCGTAATATGATACGATAAAAATATCTTAGGTAGGTGCTTTCTAGAACTCCATGTAGATGCGACCACACTTAAGCAGAACACTCAGTAATTAGAGCATAAACACTTTTAAGTTTTTCTCTCTAACATTATCTACTCTCGAAAGAAAATATTATCATATTATTCTTTTGAAGTCGGAATATGTAACTTTTCTACGTTAGCAAATTCTAATATTAAACTAGAAAAATTCAAGTGACTATATTTCTCAATTTGTTAACTGATTTCTTTAGACTTCTCAAAAAGCCAAGGAAAAGAAAATTGACCTACGAGTATATCTACAATTACTGAACTTCCCTGGATTCGCTCGAGTGGAATTTTCGAAAATTGTTGAGAGAGTGAATTTCCAAAAATACTGAAACACGTTCCTCATTTTTGACCGAAAGCCCAAATACCAGCTTTTCATAGCCTAAATACAAATAACTTGAAAGATTATGGACTTTGATACAAAGTTTCATCTCCTATTTAACATCCCTAGAGATGGAGTTTTCAAAAATCTTTTCTTAGTACGTACCAAAGGTACGTCATAAAATAAAACTGCTGACATTATTTTAAGTTTTTTATTCCACCGGTTTAGGATGTGCGTTGTTTGGCGTTGAGCGATTAGATCAGCCAGTCAGTATAGATATCTGAACGAGCCGTTGCATGACTTCATATTTGTGACATTACATTTCCTCTTAATAAGTGGTGTAGACTGTAGACGACAACTTCAAGTCCCCACTGATGAAAGAAGAATAGGCCGTTGCACGCCCATTGAATTTGCATAAGTGTCTCGGGTCAATACCCGCTTTTTACTGCATGTTCCTTATGTGGATATCTACTCATAGTATTTACTTTAAGACTAAAAATAAATTCATTAGGACACTGATGACAATGTTATTTGTCGTTTATATTATTATTTTAAAAGTCATTAAGTCAAAGCAATTGGAGAAACTAATTATGTTATTATAATGAGAATAATAATAACTATAGAAGATATTTCACGTCATTGTAAAGACATAAATATTTAACATTTTAATAAAACAGCGCCATAGATCCAATTTGTAATTAATACACAGCCACAAACACTATAAAAACAGTGCAGTTAAAGTATAAAATCTAGGAGAAGAAAGTTCGTTATTACAAGTGTTAACAACCGGGGAAGAGAGCAAACATGTACCAGATAAAAATAAACTATAAACAATTTTTATGAACCAAAATTAAAATAGGTGTTCTAAATTCACTGTCCATGTTTTTGACCGACCGAAGTCAACAACATGTCTCATTAGATGAACTCCCAAATAGATGTTTGAAAAAGAGTCAGTTTTGTGACCGGAATAAAAGTCAGATATTAGTCGAGAGCATGTCGAGAGCTAGTCAAGATAAAATATATGTTTATCTACAAGTTCATACTTTTTTGAGCCATGACTTGTGAGATTGACATCATAAATCTAAAAGTGAACGTAAACATCCTAGTCAAAAGAGAAGAACAAATTGACAGTGTTTTCTATAGAAGATTTTGGATTAACGAATGAAGTAAAAGCTAGTTTCAAGCACTTTGCGTAGGTTACACAAAGGTCAATGATTTGAATGCATGCAGCTTAATAAATGTGGGTGAATCGGTTAGAGTTATATCTAACAAAGGCTTTATTTACTAACTTTACCTCGATACATCTACTTAGCATGCTAGACTTGTAAAATTGGCTGATAGGGAAATCAGACTGTGACTACATTGTTGTAGATCTTGAAACCGGTATTATTTGTCTTGAACTTAAGCGTGTCTTAGATACTATACTTTACTTGGGATGAGACGTCATAGGATGAATACGGAACAATCCTATTTTACTTATGCTTCCTCAAAACTAAGTATGTAAGTAGATATCAAAGTTACCTAAAGAATGAATTTCTATCAGAACGGAAAAAACCGGCCAAGTGCGAGTCAGGCTCGCGCAATGAGGGTTCCGTACTATAGTCGTATTTTTTCGACATATTGCACGATAATTCAAAAAATGATGCATAAAAATAAATAAAAATCTGTTTTAGAATGTACAGGTGAAGACCTTTCATATGATACCCCACTTGATATATACACTGACTTCGAAAGTTGAAAATACTAATTATTAGTTCATTTTAATTTTTTTTGTGTGATTCTAACCCTAAATTCACGGTTTTCAGATTTTTCCTGCCAAATTTCATGATTCTAGGTCAACGGGAAGTACCCTGTAGGTTTCTTGACAGACAGACGGACAGACAGACAGACAGACAACAAAGTGATCCTATAAGGGTTCCGTTTTTGCTTTTGAGGTACGGAACCCTAAAAAATAGTAAAATATAAGCTTCTTTATAAAGTACGGAGTTGTAAGGATGAAATTGTACTGTATCATCATCATAATGACTGATCATTATGATAATAATACAGTAACGCCAACGCCGGCTCACCACAGAGCACGGGTCTCCTCTCGGTATGAGGAGGGTTTGGCCATAATCCACCTTGCTGCTGGCCGAGTTGACCTTTAAGAACATCATAAGGAACTCTCAGGCATGCAAATATCCTAACAATGTTTTCTTTTACCGGAAAATCAAGTGATATTTAAAACGCACATAGCTCCGAAAAGAGAGAGAATTCATAAGAGATCTCGGAGCCTACAAATATGCGCGTCCAAGGGGGTTTTAGTAGGTAAAACCCTACATAACCCGATGTCTTACCCAGGACGTCGCGTCGGGTATCTTAAGAAGACTTCCCCCCCTGTTAACAAAAGAAAGCTATCATAGCTTGGATTGAAATAAAAACAAAAGACTTACCTCTTGAGGAAGTCTGTGTATTCGGCCTGTCGGATGAGCCCAGTCCTCATCATGATGGTTTGGAAGCATTGTCGTTCAATAGCCCATAGACGGCAGTCGGTCGCAGCCTTGATAGTGGCGGTTCTCTTGCAATTGTATAGAATTGCCAACTCGCCGAAGACCTTTCCGGGTGCCATTGTGCTAAGGTACTTGTTCTCGCGGGATACTTCCACTCGACCCTCTGAGGACAAAATAAAATCTCATTACATTGAACCAAAAATTATAACAACGTTCTTGAACGTTATATTGTCACAGTATGAAGTTTTAATCATCGACTTTCGGAATATAATACAAGAGAACTTTCAGCTGTGTTATATTTATTAAAAAGATAACTACCTAGAGCGCTAAAATCAGCGAATAAAATTTTATTTTTGCAACTCACGCACGTTATAAATTGTCGTAGGACATAAAAAATTTCTAATGGTCTTTCGGAACATAATTCATAACAACTTTTGGCTGTGTTATATTGATTAAAATAACTATCTATCAGCACTAAAAATGCACAAATGCAATCTTTATATAGATTTTGATTTATAGCTCAGTTAAATTCAGTCTTTGATAGATCAATCAATAAATGAATTAATTTATCCTAATCCATACAAATAATATAAATGCAAAAAGTGTGTCGACAAGATTTTCCTGACCCAACTTGATGAAAGACGGGCAGCCCGGGAAGGACATAGGCTAGTTTTTGTTCCTGAAAATCAAAAAGATCCTGCGATATTTTAAAAAACCCTCAATCCATACAGAAGAAGTCACGAGCGCCATCTATTTATTACAGACTAGATGATGCCCGCGACTTCCTCCGCGTGGATATATTTTTTATATCCCGTGGGAACTCTTTGATTTTCCGGGATCCAAAGTAGCCTATGTCCTTCCCGGGATGCAACCTATCTCTGTACCAAATTTCATCAAAATCGGTTAAACGGATAGGCCGTGAAAAGCTTGCAGACAGACAGACAGACAGACTTTCGCATTTATAATATTAGTATGGATATAGCTTGCATCCTGAAGACGACTATAGGCTACTTTTGTCCCGGAAAATCAAAGAGTTCCCACCAATTTTTTGAAAAATCGAGACCTACGCGGACGCGGTCGGTCTAGTATTTAAATGGAACGATCAAAATTTTCAATTTTGTAACGATCAAAATTTTAATAACGGAACTGTTTATTGACACACAACCATAAGTGTTCAAGGCTAATGCTAATACAGAATCTAATCGTTTCTCACGATGACTCATAGCCAGTCTCGTAAGAAAACATGACAGGATATTGCAAAAAGTTTCATACTTACAAGCACTGCAACTACTAGACAAGCAAAATAAACTAAGATCGATGATTAGGAAACTGTAAAAGCTCTTTCTTCATTTACTTTAATATACGGGAAGTCAATAAAGGGTATGTCAGTCTTAGCATATTCTATAACTTCAACAGTTGTTTAGCTAACTTTACACTTTACAATAAATTTTGATTGCTCTCTCTATCTCTGCATAGTATTCTTCTCTGCTGTGGGTGTGTACTGTGTAACCCCTTCCCATTAATAATAATTTAATGGTAAAGTTTTCTTGGTTTTCTCAATTGAGGCTAGGTAGCGGAACGGAGCGAGAAAGTGATGCGGAGCGGAGTTGCGAGCACGCGACGATTCATTTGAGCTACTGATGGTGTGCAATTAGTACCCGAAATATCCACTTCCCTGCTCCGCATTAAAAATGTAGGATTTTATTAAACTAGCCCGCAAATCCCTGTCCAATATGCGGAGCAGGTGTTTTATGCAATTCTATTGGTTAATATTTGCACAGCCCCGCTCCACTCCTCTCTTCTCTGCACGACTGGACAGGCATTAGAGAGCACTTTGACTTTTCTCAGACTTAAGATTAAGTTAAAACGATTTATATTTTCTTTACATAAATCTGTCTCATTTTAATTCTGCAACGTCAAAATGCGCTTTATAGATCTCAGTTTAAGCGCTTTATGGAGCGTACTTTGACTTTTCTCAGACTTAGGTTTCAGTTAAAGACAGATTTATGCTAGCGATATAACTCTGTCTCGTTTTAACAGTATTTTAAGTCTGAGCAAAGTCAAAGAGCGCTCTCTAGAGCTCAACTTCAGATCCTTCTGCATACTAATTCCGAGTGCTCTACTTGAATCAGAGTAAATCTAAATAATTTCACGTATTTTTTTAGATTGAAGACATGCATTACATACTTGTACTTTATTTAACTTAATAAAATGTATGAAAGATAGAACAATTGAGTCAAGGTGACAACCGTGCGAATAAACAAAGAGGCGTGTGATATCGTTCATTGTTTTCTTCATTCTTGTTAAATCACTTCAATTAATACCCTGAATTCATTATGTTGTATTAACATTGTGCCATCTTTAATAGCGAGAGTCGTTTACGTAAAAATATATTATTTATAATTACAAGACCAATAGGAACAACCTGTGGGAACAACATTAATAAGTATTAAGTACCTTACAGCTTACTTAAATACAACCTTAATTTTCTAATTTATACCACCAGTCAGCCAACCTACGGGACCAGGATCATTTTAATTACTCTCTTAATAATTAACTTTATTTGCCTCATATATTTATATTTTACTTAACTACTACCATTTTAACTGAATTATTTAATATTACTTCAGCTCAAGATTGGTTTAATTTTAAAATTGACTCATTACATTATACATTGACAACCTAATTAAAATTAATTTTATTACATTAGCAGTGTTTCTTGTATAAATATAGGTAAGTAGGTATAATAAACCTGGTACAAACTCAATTTATATTATTACTTTGAATGTCATTGTGTCAACCTCCAAAATTAAGGAGTGAACGTAAATATATTATATTATGAATGTTTGCCACTTTATGTCGAAGCTTCTAAATGAATACATTGGAAAGTAACTATGTATAAAGTCACACCTTCAAGGTGAATATAACATTTCTAATAAAATTACAACTAACCTATTACCTAACCCAATAATATAAATGCAATAGACTGATACTATAAAATTGAATTTGAATTCTGTTGTCTTATAGGAAATAGAGTTACACGTATGAAAGCACTTGTATAATAAGTATAGCAAGTAGATAATGACATTCAGTGCAATTTAGAAAATCATGACAAAATTTGAGCTACCTAATTTGAATTTGGGCTGTTAACAGGCAGCTATTACTTAGGTAAAAACTAAAATTGATTAATAAAATACTTAAGATATTCCCGTATTAACAAACGTTTTATCACTACTAAAACAAATGGATAATACTAATGATGAAACGCCAAAAAGCTGAATTTTTAAACTTTAAACACCATGAGATTCGGTAACAATGTAATTTAAATAGTTCTGATCAAAACACATACCTTCAAAACGATCGGTGAGAAAAACGAAGGTGAATAACTGAGTTCACATATTATTATTAAAAGTGTTTCAAGGCGAAGCGTATTCAAATTGCAGGTCGAAAGATCAAAACGCGTTTTTATGTTACTAGTATATTTTACTACCTTTGCTTCGTGTAAAAAAATATTCTCACAATTTAATGATTTTATTAAATATATAAAGCACAGATGTTTAACGCTTACCAACAAGATGTACTAGCATGTGGTAATCTAATTTACGGCCGTTAACTCGGTCTGATTTGAAAAACAAAAAACCGGCTTTCGTTTTTTTGAAATTAGACTGACAAATTAGTGTCGGAAACAGGGCTAATTTAATGAACAATATTCATTCTTCTTTTACGCTTGCATGATTTAGGCTGTGTCCCCAGTAGGCAAACTGTTAGCGGCCGACTGAGTTTGCGGCGTACCGGTTTAGTACGCCCTTCCATATATTTGAAATGGAGTGTCCACAGATTGCTAGTTTTGCGCTCACTTTACGCAGTTTGCAGCGTTACGTGCGCCGTAGTGGCCGACTCACAGCAAAACCGGTTGCAGTCGGCGACGGCGATATGCTTGTTCGCCGGGCGTAGTGAGTCCGTTTGCCTCAAACTGTTCATGCGGACAGTTGGAAAGAAGCTATCGACGTGTTCGGACGTGTTTTTTTGCATCGCTTATCTAACTAATCTCTACGCACACACACCACAGAAAATCCAAGATGCCTTTTGATACGGAAAGGTTCATTACGGAAATACAAAATAGACCATGCATATGGAACTTGTCGAGTGAAGAATACAGCAACAGAGTATTAAAGCAGAGCGGTTGGAATGAAATCGCTGTTATTCTATACGATGATTGGCAAAACTTAGAAGAAAGCACTAAAGTAAAAAAAAGTAAGTTCCATTCTAATAAAATTATTATTTATTCAACAATATACTTGCATCACTCACTACATAAAATAAAGTATCATAATCACTACGTAGTATTTACGGCTTTACAAACTCCGTTACACCATTTCGTCCTGTAGCTACACCTTAAAAATACTTCTCTTGCCAGGGTAGTTTTCCTTCGTAAAGAAAATAGTTTTTAAAGTTATCTCTTGTTGTCTTTCCAGAATTTGATACAGTAATCATTTGGCTTCTTGTGCTTGTAAGAGTTGTTGAGGTACGTCGCGAAAGATGTGTATATTGTACTTGTTCCCTTGCTATGACAAAATTATGTAAAATACAAACAGCTTTTACGATAGCGATGGTTGTATTCACATTAGTAGCAATCGGTGTATGCAGAACTCTCCATTTGTTTGTTAGAATGCCGAATGCACATTCCACGCATCTCCTAGCCCGACTATGGCGATAATTATAAATTCGCTCTTCCTTATTTAAACTTTTATTAGGAAAAGGCCTCAAGATATGCTTTTGCAATCCAAATGCCTCATCTCCAAGAAACACGAAAGGCTGGGGCAATCCATTTGAATTAGGCAATTTAATAGAGTTAGGAATATTCAGAGACCCACGAGCCAATTTTTTGCCGAAAGCACTTTCTTTAAATATATTACTGTCAGCATTTCGTCCACAAGCACCAACATCAATAGCTATAAAAGAACAGTTTGCATCTGCTACGGCTAACAGAACAATTGAGAAGAACTTCTTATAATTAAAATAGTTAGATCCACTTTTTGGTGGTTTTCGAATACGGATATGCTTGCCATCGATAGATCCTATACAATTAGGATAGTTTGTTTTTTTATAATATCGTTTTGCTATTTCTAGCCACAGTTCTTCAGAAGGTTCCGGCATTTCCTGTGGCTGTAAAAGATCCCATATAATGCATGCAGTTTCATTTATTATTTTCGATACTGTCGATTTTCCAACAAGAAACTCTTGGGCAATTTTTCTGTAACTTAATCCAGTTGACAGGAATCTAGAAAGAATATGAAGTACCGGTTAATTTTGTTTCAGTAAAAGACCTACAAAAAAAATGGAAGGGGTTGCGCGACTATTACACCAGAGAAAAAAATAAGGATTCCTCACTCAAAAGCGGAAGTGGGGCACCAAAAAAACGTAAGACGCCATACTTGGATATGTTGCAGTTTTTGAATGTTTCTAGAGCTAGCAACCAGACATCTAGCAACATTAGCGCCGAGACGTCTAGCAACAGTAGCACTATGTATGATGAAAAAAAGAAAAAGATGACTGTGTTTCAGGAGGCACTACTTAAATCGATGGATAAAAATAGAGAATCCGACCCAGATATGAACTTTCTACTAAATATTTTACCGGAAATGAAGACAATGTCCCCAACCCAGAACTTTGAATTTCGGTTTGAAGTGATGAAACTTATTAAAAATATTAAATATAATGTACACAATAATTATGACGGTGCTTTGATGCAAACTGGGTGGACGAATGCCAATAACTACCCAGATCAGTACGGCTACACGAGTGGAAGCAGTACGCCAAATGTGCAAAACTATCCTTCAACCTCAAACAACTACAACCCAGTTGGAAGTAGCAGCATTCGAAGTCCTCGAAACAGTCCATCACATAGCTCTACAGGTTCTTCAGTGGAAGTAGAAGACATAGAAGCAATATTGCGAGGTGGTTCAGACCACATTGAGGATGACGAATGACTGGTTACCTACTCAATGTTACCATGCTAGTTCCTAATCCAATTTAATAAGACTGTAATTTGAAAAGTGATTGTTAAATTAAAAACTAGAATAATACTTATATTATAAATGCGAAAGTGACTGTATGTTTGTGGGTTTGTTTGTTTGTACCTCTATAGCGAGCCAACAACGCAGCCAATTGTCCTAAAATAGCATAGATATGTAAAATAGAACATGAGTGATTGATATTGTAGGCTACTTTTTATCCCGATATTTTCTACAGGATCGGGAGCAGCGGGACTTAAAATTTTATACGCGAGCGGAGCCGCCGGCCACCCCACTAGTAATTAAAATATTAAGTTGTCATTACATTCGTTGCTGATTTTTAATATTAAAATTTTTAAAATTCAAAAGCGTCAATTATTTACTTACCTCAAAGTTATAGTAAGCCGTTCTTCGGGACTTATTGTATCTCTTGTGATATTATTTTTAGCAATGTACTGGGTTATAGAGTTCAGCAATTCGTCAAATGTATGAGAAGTCATATTGAAATACTGGTAAAATTTTTCTGGATATTTCCTTAGTTCTGGGTAAAGAACATGAAATTGTCCAATGCTCAATCTTTTCTTGTTTAAAGGGTGAACCCAGTGCTTCTCTTTATCCTCTTTCAGTGCCTCTAAGATACCAATTACTTCAAAAATATCCATCGTCACCAACACAACCACTCCCTTCGTATAACAATAGTAAAGTGAAAATTCAGTCGGTCGACCTAAATAAGCGGCTAACTCATAAAAGTTTGCAGCTCACTCGAATTTCAGTTCGCCACAAATTTGCGGCTCACTCAGTCGGCCGCTAACAGTTTGCATACTGGGGACACAGCCTAACTATAAAAGTAGGCCAATTTAGACTTGTTTTAATTAATACGCGCAGGTAGATTTATTGAGTAACGTTTCAGTGGGTATTTCGACCGAATAATTATAACTACTTATTGCATATAATTTGTTCTCATGAAAAACAGATTTTATTACTTCCAAATCACCATAGACATATCGCATCTAACACTTAAAATCGTACAAAGTATTTACTATTCTATGTTTGTAATTGTAGACCAATTTAATCAAACAACTCAATACCTCCAAAACTTTGACTAGAATCAAAACGCGTTTCATTGTATGCTGTAGCATTAGATCATCATCATCTATCTACATACCAGCATCTTATACAATATACTTGCTATTAACATAATATAATAATCACATGATAAAGATAAGGTTCGTGCGATAAAAAAATGCGAGACACGAAAATTGTTGAGAACATAAAAAGGTTTACCTGAATCTCCATTTCGTTGTAAGTCAAATGGCTTGTTGTCTTCTAAGCGGGTAACATCAAGCAAAATTCCAGCGTCCAGTGAAGATTCTGTAGCTGTACTATCTCGCTGACAAAGATTTCCAGTCCTTCTTTTACGTGTTCCGTATGTGTGTACAGGTACAATAAGTTTTGGTCGAGGTATAGAAAAATCTGAATCCGATCCACTAGATGAACTTTTAGCACTTCGCGCATAAACACCGTTATTGTTAGTCACGCGTTCTTCAGGAATACGCTCTTTAGGTGAACTGAACGATAAAATGTCATTGTACCTATCATACCTATCTTCACTTTTCACTCTCACCGTATTATATAGCTTCCCGTATTTATCCGGTTTAATTTGTCTAGCAACACCGTTAGTCCGATAATCACTTTCTTTTCCTAAATCGACCGAATGAAATCCATTACTAGTTACAGGAACAGGTGGAGGTTGAGTTCCACGTAACATTCCGTATTGCATTAGTGTCAGCTGTTCACTCGGAGAGAGATTCCTTTTTGGTTGTGTAACAGTAACGCCATTATACATTTTACTATCATTTTCTACAGTATCAAGATAAGCTCGAAGTGGTGCTCGTCCTTCGCTTTTTACTCTTAAAGATTTTGAGCGAAAACTAGGCCTGAGATCGTCCGCGCGTCCGTTCCGCTCATTTTCAGGTTGCGTTATGTGCTCAGGAAGTTGTTCGCATGTAGATAACGATTCATTAATAGGGTGCATGTATATGCCCAAATCTTCCGCTTCGCTATCTATGTCGAGGTTTTTGCTTCCGGATTTGGGCTTGATTGGGGTCAAATCTAAAGTTGCCATTGAATTTATTATTTGATACATAGTTCCATTGCCGTAGCCACGAACGGTTCCGTTCATCTTAGCATTTCCATTTTGAAGATTACTTTCTTTCTTTGGATCTTTTTGAATTAGCTTTATTTTATCGCTGTCGGTATCATTGTTTTGTTGGCTAACTCTCGAATAATATTCGTAATATGATTCTGATGAAGGATCTGGAGGCACAGGTCCAGGATCAGGCAGAGGATAGCAATTTTTCTTTGAGTCAACTTTTCTTTGGCGATGAGCATATTTCAGAGAGTCTTTTCTTGGTGGAGGAACTGGAGCTGGTCTATCACTAGAACCAAAGGCTTCGATGTCCCATTCTGTAAAGTTTCGTCTCTTTACTCTCCTTAAAGTTGATGGTTTGTACCCATTTGGCATGTCTTTAAAGCTATAACTATGTTTTAATTTATTTTGCATTAAGAAATTATTGTTAGCTCTAGCCTTTTCTTCAATATCTTGTTGGTATTTTGCTAACTGAGATATATTTTCATTAGGAACGTTGTTTTTGTAATTGTGGCCGTGACTTGCCCGTGAATATGTATTGTATTTGTCATCTTCTTTTTCGACGCTGCGTCCCACATCTCGACATGATTTACTTCTAGATATGGAATTAAATGAAGATTTATTCAACTGATTATCATCCTCTTTGTAACCAAGATTGTTCGCCCCAACCCAGTTGGCGGCATAAACCAGATCCATAGTTCTATCGTTGATAGATAGCCACGGGTCTTCCATGACCGCTTTTCCCGGGTAATGTTTAATTTTCATAATGCTTCAAAATATGAAATTACTTTATGATTCAAGAAATTTTGCAAAGACTTTCTTGACACTTTTATATCACTAAAAGATTCTTGATCCATCTTTGTAGTTCAGTTAGTTCAATGGTGGGATTTTTAGTTGAAGATTTTCGTATTGATTTCTCAAATATATTTCATATCTAATTAAAAGAAGAGCAGATTAAAACACACTATTTTAGCCCTTTATGCCACAACAATTCCTTTATTTAAACTTAAAAATATATCTTTATCAATGCAGTTTCATGATATCGCATTGTATTGTGAATTGAGAAATATACCTACGCTAGTCACTCAGATTTTTCTTTTGTTATACCTACCTAAAGATTCAGATTTTGCATTTTGATATAATATCAGTAACATTTTGAACCAAAGAAGTCTAACTGGCGAATTGGTTTAGTAAGTAAAAGAAGAACTAACAAAATCAACTTTTTTTATTTAGATATAGCCCTTTTAGCCCAGTTAGCACATGACTGCAATCTCACTTAGTGCCGTTGGTGGTAAGTGATGATGCAGTCTAAGATGGAAGCGGGCTATCTTGGAAGGAGTATACTTTATTTATAGAGGTACTTACCTAAAAACATGGGTTGACATAATTTATGCCAGTGTATAAATAAAATGCCTTATTCAGATTCTGGTTAAATGACTCAATGATTCATAAACTTTGTATGATTCACATTATTAAGGACCCAGATACACATTATTGTTTGTTCTTAACCAATTGGTTGAAGTATAGGCTGGAGTCTAAAAAATAAAAAGGCATATGTACTTATACTTACAGATTACAGACCTATTTATCATAGAAGAAAGAGAAGTCGACAAAAAGTTTTGGCCTCATTTTCTTACCCACATAAACTATACCTACATATATACAACTCTGAGAAGGCGTTCACTGCCACGTAACTTAAGGTCTAACTAAACATTTTATTAGGTTATATATGAATGTCAAGTGCAAGCTAAGCTTGACCTTTACTGTGTTAAGTGATGAGTAATAATAGGATATCAAGTTATATTGTATGAGAGCATGTATACCTACAAGCTAAAATAAATAGTGCACGCTATAGCAAAGTATGCATGAGATATAATAAAATAATGCCCTTGATAGACCTGCATGTAGGATCATAAGCGAATGTTCAGCTATCGCTATACATTAGCCTTGAAAATAATTCCATTACCAGTTTTAAGCCAATATTAATTGAACAAGTTAGTGCCTTGTTTATGCAAATAGCCATACTTCGTCGAAAGCCACACAATAGAGAGACTTGTTATTCTTATTATAATTATTTATAAATGCCAGAGCTTTTATAAAAGTTCAATCTATTTTCATAACAGGTTTTAAGTGGCTCTTATTCATAATTAAAATTCGATTATTCCATTTACATTTATATTGTTTATGCCTACTTTAGAGAATTTTAATAAAAGGAACAACTAATTGAACGCTATTATTTAAAATTTCAACGTAATACTGGGGAAATGCAAAATACTGGTTTGGACAAAAATCAAAATAAAAAGAGGATCATTTCCTTAAAATAAAAAAGTGTTACAATTGTTAGATTCAGAATCATGGAATGAATAATACAAGATAAAGTTTGTCATTTAAAAATAACTAATGCACGTAGGTATAGGTATAAAAAAATATTTAAGAGTCATTCTCCTAAAAAGAGAGAAGGAAAGAATTATAAACAAAGACGGTAACACATTAATATAATCAGCTAATTAGAGAACGTTTCGATTTTATCGCTACATAATAAAGTGCAGCTTTTCATTAGTGAGAATACATTTATAATATTATTAGCGATCCGCTCTGGCTTCGCACGGGTAGCTTATTACAATTTTCATAGGGTTTTTTTAAATAATTAAATATAGCCTAAGGCACTCAGGAATAATGCAGCTTTCTACTGGTGAAAGAATTTCAAAATCCGTTTAAGTCGTTCTAGAGATTACTTTCTACAAACAAACTTACAAACTTCCATAAGAACGGACTATAACCGTCCATAAGAACGGATGCTTCACGGATGGTGGGCACGAATTGCACAAAGCATCATCCATGAGGAAACAACTGGGCCCCAAGAGTCCGTCAAATGCAAACTGTACCTCGTTACGCAATAATTAGATAATGGACGAGGCTTTATTCCGTCTACACAGTAGCCAGTTTTTAACATTTATTGTTATTGCACTTTCACTGGCAGTCATACTAATACTGCAATTTGCTAAAGGCGCATGCACACGCTACCATAATATAACCGCGCGATTGATTCGCAAATAAACCGCCCGCAATAGCGGTTTAAAAACTTATTGATTGATTTATGTTTTCCTTTGTGTTATCTAGATAATTCCGAGTCTATTACAATCGTCTACAAATCAAAATAAAATTGCACATTTTTTAAATAAGTGACGTTCTAGCCGCAGTTAAAAGTAAGATCGTGTCTCCTTCTCTGGATTAAACTTTACGCTTGTATCACATCTGCATCGGTCTAAAATTTAAAGCACTGTTAAATATCATACCTACAACGTACAGTTAGTTCAATGAGTATAAAAGATTATTTTCTTTTGCGCATGTTATTCTAAATTAATTCTGTAGTGACCTACCTTTTTAATAATGAAGTAAGTAAGTTGAATTTTTGAAATACGCAGTCCCAGAAAAATCGTCGTGTGCCTAGCGCCTTATAGCGAATGCAGACTGCAGATGACACAATGACAAAAAATGTAAAACAGCTATCAGTTTGCCAATACCGATAGTTATTAAAACAGCAGTTATTTAACTACTGTGGAGGTCTAAGTTCACATTTTTTAACAAGCGTTATTTAGTTTGTGAAACAGTACTTTGAAAACTTTTTTTTATATAAGAGTCCGTGGTTCTTGAGCAGAGTGTTAAATTTTGGAGTTCTAATAGGAATCTTGCACAAGCTGTTATCTCATATTTAGTAAAGTAGGTACCTACTTAGTTCTGAAATCCAAAATAAACAGCTAGAGCTTTTCTATTACGAAACAGAAGCATCATGAATATGCGCGAAATCATGTTTATTTTTAAATAATACTGCGTTACAAATTTTGCTTTACACTATATTTTTTTATTATTGTAGAAAAGTTATTTAAGTTTTGGGAACGTCAGGAAATTGTTAATTTTATCAAAGAAGATACAAAACTTCCGTCAATAGGTATAACAAGAAAGTAGATCGCAGATAACAAATCTTCCGTCATATCCGTTATGATTCTCGAGCCCCTCCTAATCTTATACCCGTAGGTAGATAGCTAGGTATATTATTAGCATTAGGTAGGTATTTAAAGGCGGGAGCATATTGATCTTAGCCTAAACACTTAAGAAAGCCTAAACTTCAAAAAGGTTATCGTGTTTAATCGTGCAGAAACGCCTCACGCGAAATCATTAGCTAATCGTAGCTTAATCTTTCATAAATCACATTTCAGGTGGGTACAGCAATGAGCAATATCGCAGAATTACAGGCGCAAAATACCTACATCACAATAATATGAACATACTTCGCAAATTGAAGGTAATTATTAAACGCATGATCGAACTACTAGAAAACGATTTCTATATCAATAGAGTTGAAACCAGTTCAATGGTCCACATATCCATTGGACTGGCCAGCTGATACGTGAGAATCTAGGAACTTGAGAAATCTTCGCCTAGTTTATCACTTACTAGCCTTATTAAGTCCAACAAACGATGAACAAAAACCGAACAGCATACAGAAGAAAAAAGATTCATATTCAATTAGTGCGATACAAAGATAAAAATTAAGACATTAAGACAAAACAGTTCAGCATAATATACACCAAACATCTTCATTGATTTAAAAGAAATTGAATAATAGATAAAACAGGATGTAGAATATCTATTTCAAAGAGAAAGAGAGAAAGGGGGCAACTCAAGTTAAAACTTTATGCAGATTGAAAAATAAACAATCTGAATAAAACAATCGCTGATAGGAAAACGAGCAAACAATAGATAGGCATGACATCTTGGAATGTGTAGAGCGTAGAACAATAAGATGAACTAATAACAATATTCTCAAGACACCCAAAATAAAAAACAATTTGCATACAATTAAAAACTTTTACAATAAGTACCTACCTATCTACAATAGCACGGTATACGAAATTATTATAAATATTTATGTACCTACATACTCGTAAGTCGTATCTGAATAACTATAACGATGAAAAAAGCGATGTTACTTTCCCTGTGGCTGGTTTGTAGTAGGTATCATAGCAATAATTGAATCTAATATTATGTGCAGAAAATTCAAAAGTTTTTTAAACCATAAACGTAATAGGATTACTATTAGGATTTGAACATGGAATGTTCTATTTTGAGTGAAGAGGTAATGATTTCTAATCCTCTAACACATTACTACTGTTTTGTGTTAATTATGAGAAAGCAAATATGTTTGAGAAATCACTAATCACTAAGATATGCCCTTTCTTAGTACTTTTCTTAGTTTACGGATCAGTATTCCAATGTATTGTACTGTACTGAGTTTTACTAATAAAGATTTTCTAAGTTTTTCTTATCTAGTTTGAAAAATAAATACATAATGATTTTCACCATCTTCAAATAATTTAATTAATATTTTACAATTGCTTTGATGTATAAGATTCATTCATATATCTTAAAACCTCTTAAAACATAAAGTGCATCCAAGAGTGCATACTAAATATTTCATCCATCAAATCCAGGCATGGCATCAAAAAACAAAATACCTACAAGCTCTTTCCAAGGCCCGGACACAGTTCGAAATAGGTACTCGATCAAAATAGACTGACAATCATCACTAACTAGTTTAATTAACAAAAAATAATACTAAAGATTTTTTATTTGAATCAAGTTAGTATTTAACTCAAGGTTACGATTTAAACGAAACCTTTTCATAAATACAGAATATGATAAGTTGGAGTATATGACTATTCTAAATAGCACCACGCCTCTACTCTCAAATATTAAGAAATGATGCAATGAGTCATCAACTTAATATGAGCCACGAAAGGCAAGAATCACAGATATAAATAACTTATTCCGGATTCGTTTTTCTGTAACTGTTAAAGTAGTAGACAAAAGAGACATTTCTTCCATTGAACTCAATAATGCATTACGACATTAGAGGCATACCATGAACTGAATTTGTATGAGCTTATTATCTGAGAAACAACGGTCCGTCTTATATATAAAAAGGTCATTAATTTCGTTATCAAATTCATTTCTTAATGAGCTGATAATATTGTCATATAGATCATAGTAGGTATGTCATTATAGTCTTTATGACCGTGAGTTTGCACCAAAAAACATTAAATATGTGAATGTTTGACAGATCTTCGTATATTATGCCGAATCCATAACTTATTTTCGTTTTCATTCGCACTGTAAAAATCGGGTAAATTCTCTGAGAGATTTCAAGATTTAATTGAAATTTTAAACCAGTTATCTTCAATAAATTATACGACAATACAAACGCCACACAGTTCAACATAATTAACAGAAAACATAATTTTCAACATGTTTTTATCTAAATGTTTCGTCAGTGCAAACTCACGGTAGGTACCTAACTAAAACTTAATACGTTTTTAATATGACTACAAACAAAAGGCAACCATACAAACTTTCTATAGCATAGTGACAGCCGTTATAGTCCACACTATTATTAAATGATAACATCAATGTTATACATGGGTTCGTATACCATGTTGTTGAACCAGTAAATCACGATCATAACATTAGACACATGAATCTGATAAAATCAATGGTACCTACTTTCTAATCGCAGAGAGAATAGGAGAATAGGCATTTGAACTCGAATTGGAAGTTTTAGTATCATTAACCGCAAGAAATAATTACTAGTTATCTATCTGTGTGATAAAAGATAAATAAATAAGCTGGAACGCTTTACAAATTAACAGAAGACCGGTTTTTTTGGATAATTACAGATTAACCTTTTTATTTTACATTAGAAGTAGGCACCAGTTTTGAAATACTCGTATAATATGAAGTTTCCAAATCTAATCATCAAATAGGAACATAAATACCTACTCGGTTAGTAAAAAAAACCAAGAGACACTGCGAGGCTGAGGATGTAGAAAGCTCCGGACAACATGAATATTATGCTAAAAATCTTCACCGTGAAAACAACGCTTCAAAATACTTTCACGACATATTCGGGTAATGCACGCGAGCATGACTTGATTGCAATATTAACTACAAGAGTGCAGTCTAGCTTACTTGATCAAGTAGCGAATCAGTTTGTAAAACTTGAGTGTCTTCTAAAGCAAAATCTGATGGTCGAAAAATACCATTTATATTAGCAGGTAAAACTTTGATTTGAATATTTTTAAATGTTTAAATATTAATACAGCATAATAGCCTATTCTGATGCTAAGCACCAAAGTCGTAACGAAATATTGTTGTGGCATAAAGCGGATGCACGCTATCCAAGCTTTTCATCACGATAGTCACTTAATATCCTTCGAAATCTTTGTGTTGTGACAGCTGCAAGTTGCGCGAAAAAACACCTTGACACTTCACTGTGTGCTCCACAACTTTGTAACTGTATCACTAAATCATTAGCTTGAAGAAAAACTTGACATCACACAAACCATCATTCCGAGAAATGAGATATATCGCGTCGAATTTTAATCCGAAGGCATAAAACATGGAGCGCAAGGCGACCAATCACGACAGCGTCGACCCGCTTACTGTTGCACTCCGATTTTGATCAACTCCTGCGCACGTAGTGGTGACGTGAGCGAGCGAGATCAATGCAAAGGCAGAGACAGACAATTTTATACCTGAATTTAAAGGTCTAAGCTAATGACAATAGACGAATATATATTAATAATAATAATATATAGACTAAAAAATCGAATAACTTAGATACCTACATGTTTTTAAATGATCCATTAGGAGTTAAACAATAGATACATTTTTGTAAATATAGCGTCAAATAAAAGCTATTTAGTAAATTTTTAGAGATACTTAATTTGATAAAAAAAAACAAGATTGATAGGTAATTACGACGTTTTTGATGTTTTTTAAAAGTTATCAAAATAGCTGTTTAGTAATTTGTGATGAAATTAGTAATTATCGACAGCAATTTGAGTTTGTAACCTAATAAGAATCAGTCGCAGTGAAGCAGCAGGTCGTAATGAAAGTGAAGGTCTTGCTTACCCCAACTATAATACAATCCATACTAGTCCATACTAATATTATAAATGCGAAAGTGTGTCTGTCTTTCTGCCTTTCTGTCTGTCTGTCTACTAGCCTTTTAGTTTTAGTATAGCTTGCATTCCTGGAAAGGACATAGGCTACTTTTTATCTTTTATTTTTAGGTTTTTGCGGCACTGAATGTAGCAGGAATAATATGTAATTTTTATAAGTTTAATAATAATAAATAGAAATATCCCTGAAAATCAAAGAGTTCCTACGGGATTTCTATAAACCTAAATCCACGCAAAGTCGTGGGCATCACGACAATATTGCTTCTAAGAAAATGAATTGAAGTTAGGTAAAATCAGTGCGAGGTATTGCCCATGACCGGTTATTCGAATGTTAATTGAAGGTTACGACCAAAAAAATATGAGTAGATATGATAAGTTTATATTTAAAAAGAACTATATTTGGTAGCGTCTCCCACCAATTTTGTATTTTGTATAGGAATTCAACAAATTTAAATCTTTATACAGAACGATGAGCTTAATTTAAAGTAATATGAATTATGTGAAACACTCACACTTGAACAAATAGAACGACTAACCACAAGACAAACGCAAAAAGATAACATCGGCATTCAAAGATTGAATGCAAGATATAAATGATTATTTCATTTAAGGTAGCACAAAAGTGATAATTTGAATCAAAAAACCGTTCTAGAATCCCATTAAATGTAAATAAGCTCATAAGATGGTGTTGTTACGTTCATTCTGGTGACGTAAGTAACAACATAATCCGGATAGCATGGAAAGCGGTAGAAATGAGAAGGGAAAGTGCTAAATGATATTAAATACAGTATGAAGGGCCTATAACAGATTTATAAAACAGAGCATTTTAAAACGTATTCATCACTTTTTACTAAATTTCAAAGTCCAGACACTAAGCTAATAAGTAATTTACCGACATCATGGAGTTACCAATTATTATTACTATGCAAGGTTTTAATTATGCTAATACTAGCTGATGTCCGTGACTTCGTTTGGTTCCTAAAAAATCCATGAGAACTCTTTGATTTTCCGCGATAAAAGTAGCCAAATGCACTCTCCATGTCTTTGACTATATCCATGCAAGAAATCTCGTCAATATGGTGTTCGGTTGCGACGTGATTGAAGGACAAACCAATAAATCAACAAACAACACACACTTTCTAATATTTAATATGGGTAGTGATAGTAAGTGATAATGATATGGGTAGTGATATGGGTAGTTAAGTAGTGATAGTTCAAATCACTAGTTGAGATGGCATTATGTACATCCCACACGTGTAGATCCGGTACCTAGTCAGATTGCGATTGGATAATAAGAAGACGTAGGTTAAATACCGAGAATAATAATTATGCTAACTCGAAGATAATTGTCAGATAATAGCGCAAATAGACGCTATCCACAGATCTACGGACACAAATAGCCGTATCAAGTTTGCTATGACACATTTATCATATAGAATCTAGATGCCCGTATTATATTGCTAATAAACTACATCTTCATATTTCAATGGTACATTTAAAACAAAAGAAAATAATATTATCTGACAAGGATTGTAAAATATTGGTAGATGCTCGAAGTATAAGACAACTGACCCTTTTAGAGGCAATTGAAGGAGGCCTCTATATACAGTCGTGGAGGTCTGAAATGAAGGAGCTAATGATTTTTCATGGTAAAGAAACAATCTCTGTTGAATCTATTAATTAATATCAAAAGTTTTGCTCTTGTTTTAAAAACACCATTTATGTTACGGTCTTTTATTAAGATAGTAAAAATTAGGAACTGTAATTTTTGAAATGGATGCCTTTATTCCAAGTCAAAGGTTGTACCGGCATTAGAATGATTCTTATGCTCACAGTAAAACATTTAGCCATTTGGCTTCGTACTTACACAAATTAAAAATCGCTCAACGTGACGTGCTACTGAGCGAGCTATGTTGGGACTTGGGTATCTTGGGCATCTCTCAGAGATGAAATCCGGAACGAGGAAATTAGTAAAACAAAAGTGACCGACATAGCTCAAGGGATTAGATGAGGTGGCAGTGGACAGATGTATTCTGACGTGTAAACTGCGCAGTGACCGTTAAGTGCAGTGTAAGACGTATTGCAGTCCGTTGGACCGATGACCTGAAGAAATTGGATGGAAGAGGCTGGATAAAAAATTCGGAGGGCTGTGCTTGGTATCGTGCTCTCGAAAAGGCCTATGTATATATTATGCGGGTTGATGGAATGGAATGGAATGAAAACATTTAGATCCGCAGCAAACTATTCACTTCGTCCTTCAGTTTATTCACAGATCACCCATTTATTTAAGTCTCTACGATACAAATAAACTGAATAACTTAAGAACAAAGCATTGATTGATACTTCACAGACGTTCTTGAGTATGAAGACGAATTCGCAAATCGTCTCTGAAATTACCTCTGAGAGTTACCTTGATAATTATAAATACAATAATAATGAAAAATACAGAAAAATGACTGTCGTAAATTATTATAATGATGGACTATGAAATGTATTTCAATAAATTTTGCACTCTAAGGCATAAATAAGTCATGTCTTTTGAGTAGCTTGAAGGAACAAAGAGTAGGTAAGTACCTAAGTCATTCCATATACAGTTATGTTAGCACTTACAACACTAAATGTTGCTAGTTCATAGTTGACAAGCCGTAATAGGTTGGGATTAAATTTCTCTACACAACCTTTCAAATGACCTGTCTATAATGCGGATTTGAAAGGCAATGAAGAGAAATTTGAAACTAAACTTTAGATACGTGGACAAAGCGTAAGAAATTTCATAGGTAAGGAATATCACAGGCCGAGATACAAGGGCTTGCTCGTGCGTATGGAATTAGGTATTTTTAAAATCATACTTCAGTGTGATCCTGGTGAACCTGGCTTACCAGGTTTACCAAGTTCACATATAATACGTTCACACGTCACGTAAGCCTTGACTTTCTAACAAAAAAGTATAGTATGTCCGAACCCAGAATGCGAGGCTATCTCCTTACCAATTTTTTTCAAAATCATTTTAGGTGGTTTAGGGAATAAATGGTATAATAAGACCTAAAGATAGGGTAACTTTCGCTTTTAAAATATTACAGTATAGTGTGTATGAATTAAGTTAGCTGCAGAATCATAAGTTGTTGGGTTGTTTTTTTACGTACTTGCGAGTTGCAACTGGCTTGAGACAAATTAGAAATCACAAATACCCAAATTGTCCAAGCTGGAAATCGAACCTAGAACATCCAACTTATAAGTCCATATAGCGCTCACTACTGCGCCAAAAGTGTCTAAAATAGTGTCTAAGCATCATAAGGGCGGACGGATGGAAAGTTCAAGTAAAAGTACAAATGGTAATCAAGAGGTTTCAATAGCGTATCATTTGCGTCACAAATCAGCCGCGGTCAAGGCTGGGATCGTGGGGTTTCGCTTTCTCAAATCACGACAAGGAAACATTCAAAAAATATCACTGAAGTTCTTTGTAGCGTTAAATATCTACTGGAAGGGAGATATTGTCCATAATTTTTGTTTGTTATGAACAGGAAAGTGTGCTAAATGATAAGAGGGCGTAGATTTGACTCATAAGCCATAGCACGCTCTATACTTAAATGCGCGGAGCTGTAATTCCTTTTATAAATGACATAAGTGAGATAATCAACTCTTTGAAAAGAGCTAACACCGAGTTTCTTGCTGGTTCTGTGATCTGTGTTCTTATACGTAAGAATGGCACAGAAAACTGGGAGTGATCTGTGTAGGAAGGGCATTCCGAACCAGGGATAGATACATTTGACGAGACAAAGTAGAATAGAAAAGTAGATTTTCCAGTGATATTATGTTTGAGGATCTTCAGTTAATGTGAACAGTTAAGAGAAACCTCGACATAGAACATAGGTAGTTAGGCTGGTACTATGTGTGACAGTATAGCACGATCAATTAAAGAGTTAAACTGTTTACATCTAACGCCATATAACTGTTTACCGTTGCAAATTGTTCAGACAACATTCTTATTTTTAGGGTTCCGTTTTTCTCGAGAAAAAAAGGAACCCTTATAGGATCACTAATTTATCTGTCGTGTCCGTAAAGACTTGTAAAGGGAATCAAAACCTATACGGTACTTTCCCGTTGACTTAGAATCATGAAAGGTAGGTAGCAATGTCTATAGCACAAGTGAAAATATCCGTAAACCGTCAATTTGTGGTTACATCGCACAAAAGGTGTATTTCTTGTACGATGGTACGGAACCCTTCATGTGCGAGTCCGATTCGCACTTTTCCGGTTTTTTTGCGGAATTAGAACGTAACCAAGAGACGATTAGCACCATGCGAAGGAAAAGTTTCAAAGAATTCGTTATGCATGTAATTATAGCTACTGGATTGTTTGAGATTTGATCTATAGAGCGTACATAATTTTTCGAGTGACTGATGAGTGTAATTGATTTGAGAAATGCCATGAATTGAATGAACAGAATGATAAAAGACTCAAACTCAATCATTTATTCAAATTGGGTACCATTGTACACTTTTGATCGTCAATTGTGGAATTTGTAAGAAACTGTAAGATGAGACTGAAAATGAAAATGCTAATGCTTTTAGTTGTTTTGTTTGATACCTGGTTCATCATCATCATGATCAACCCATCGCCGGCTCACTACAGAGCATGGGTGTCCTCTCAGAGTGAGAAGGGTTTTGGCCATAGTCTACCACTTCTTCTTCTTCTTTCTTCTTTGGGGCTATACAGGTCCTTATTATCCCTGAATCACTGCGACCGTCTCCGATCTATTGTGTTAGCCTCCACTTCACATTTCCTTGTCAAATCCAGTGGCCGCCAGATATAGCAGCACATAGTCTACCACGCTGGCCATGTGCGGATTGGTAGACTTCGCACACCTTTGAGAACATTATGGAAAACTCTCAGGCATGCAGGTTTTCTCACGATGTTTTCCTTTACCGCTAAAGCAAGTGATATTTAATTACTTAAAACGCACATAACTCCGAAAAGTTAGAGGTGCGTGCACGGGATTGAACCCCCGACCTCCGATTAGAAGGCGGACGTCCTAACCGCTAGGCTATCACAGCAATTTTTTCCATGCTTAATATTTTTTGCAGCAGCTTTTGGACGTAGTAAAATTGGAGACCGTTTCAAGATAGGTAAACGAGTTTTCCACTTACTTAATTTACTAGCATTTTACAGTGCGTGTAGGTATAAGGCAAATTTTATCTGTAGCATTAGTAAGTACCTATTTCTGCATTTCGTCATCGGCCTACATAACAATATTTCTCACAATAACCTATAGACATTAAGGCCATATTATTGGCTAATGGTGGTCACTAAGTGAGTGGAGCTAAGTCGAAAATTATCTTCATACTACATAGAAATGAAAACACGATTTTATCCCTTATTAACCTTGCTTTATGGATTATATTGCAGTATTAAGATGGTCTTAGTAGGACGGGATCTGCTTTTCTTCTAGCTCAATTTTCTTAGAATTTGTATTATAGCTGCCTGCATTAACGTAACTGACCGTAACTGATTAAATACTGTTTTGATTTCCATCTTTAGATTCATGCTACTCAGATTGGTATAGGTACACTCTTACTTCAATATAATATATCTACAGCGTATTTGATAAATCATATAACACTAGCTTGTTCCCGCGACTTCGTCCGCGTGATCTACACAAACAAACCCCTATTTTACCCCCTTAGGGTTTAAATTTTGAACAATCCTTTCTTAGCGGATGTCTACGTCATAATAGCGATCTGCATGCCTTTCAGCCTGATCCTTTATGAGTTTGAGCTGTGTATTGATAGATCAGGGTAGTCAAGTATATTTAGAAGAAGATTTGAAATACTAATTCATTCATTCTTCAAAAAGGTAATTAATCGTACATCCATACGCTGTGATAGCCTAGTGGTTAGGACGTCCGCCTTCCATCGGAGGTAGGGGGTTCGATCCCGGGCACGCAACTCTAACTTTTCGGAGTTATGTGCGTTTTAATTAATTAAATATCACGGTGAAGGAAAACATCGTGAGGAAACCTGCATGCCTGAGAGTTCTCCATAATGTTCTCAAAGGTGTGTGAAGTCTACCAATCCGCACATGGCCAGCGTGGTAGACTATGGCCAAAGCCCTACTCACTCTGAGAGGAGACCCGTGCTCTGTAGTGAGCCGGCGATGGGTTGATCATGATGATGATGATGATGAATCGTACATCCTATATGGTCCTTAGTGTCCACTGTCCACGCACTACACTTTCTCTTCCTAGTCTTTATGTACACGTGTTTGCAATTACTAATTAAAAACGAGTTATGCGTAACTCTTTAAGTCTGGACCTTGCATAATTATTCATAGTTTTTGTGTGCCATCTGCTATTTAGTTAAGTAAAACTGGACATTTTACTTTCTAAAATCAACTTTTGCCACAAGTACCTATGCCATAGGTACCTAATAACTTTACCTACTAGACTACCTAGGTACACGTAGTTTTTTTTTTATTTTTTTTTTTTTTTTTTGTTAACACACAAAACAGATTATGACAATAATTGATAACTGAGTAATACAAGCCATGAATAAAACTAGTCACTCTCCAAAAAAAGTGTGTACAAATGCAGTTATAAGTAATGGACGTGTACGTACTGTAGTTAGTAACGGACTCACTATTAAACAATACCTATACTATAATAAAAGAACATAGAATTAAAAATTTGTTAAAAATCGAACACTAAAAAAGTACTTACGTGTTATTGTGTTAGTTATTATACAAAACCAAAACGTATTTATATAAATTATATATTATATGTTATAATAATATGTTATAATAATTATATGTTATATCTAAATATAAATATAAATTACGTCAGTACCCATATTATAAATGCGAAACGGAGCAACCGATTGACGTAATTTTTTGCATGGGTATAGTTTAAGACCTGGTGAGTGACATAGGCTACTTTTTATCCCGGAAAATCAAAGAGTTCCTACGGGATTTTGAAAACCTAAATCCACGCGTACGAAGTCGCGATCATCAGCTAGTAAGTATTTAATAATAATAAAAATAATTTATTTATTTAAGATGAGAAATTAATATATAAGGATGGATAAGATAAGAAATGAATATATAAGGGGTAGTTTGAAAGTAGCGCCAGTGGTAGAAAAGATGAGGGGTAATAGGCTGGCATGGTATGGGCATATAATGCGGAGGAAAGAAAGCCATGTCACTAGAAGAATGTTAAGTATGCATGTGGAAGGAAAAAAGAGGAGAGGACGACCAAAGAAAAGGTGGATGGATTGCGTGAAAGAGGATATGCGTGAAAAAGAAGTGGATAATACGTTGACGAATGACAGGAATGAGTGGAAGAAGAAGACATGTTGTGCCGACCCCACGTAGCGTGGGATAAGGTAAGGAAGAAGAAGAAGAAGAAGAATTTATTTATTTAAGAAAAAATATTTGATTTACTACTATTTACGCAGCTGATGAGCGAGCGTCTGCGAATTCACGATCACACCTGATGGAAAGTGATGGTGTAGTACTTACCAAAGAAGTTTGTGTTATAAAGTTGTATAAAGAATAGCAAGGCCGATCGCCAAGGCTCACGTGTCAATTATTGCAAATCGTTTCGCAACCCAAAGTACAAAGGAGAATACTAACAATCCACTTCACTGTTGCGATTTCCAAACACTGATCGTTTCGCACTGCTTAATAGTTAGGTATGTAGATAGGCAGGCATATCAGTTGCATATTGGCAAATTAAATGGGTACTAAGATAGATAATAATCTATAGGCAATAAAGTATAAACTCTATATTGCATGTTCATATCCTTAACCGCAGTAAAATTAAATTATTACAAATACGAAAGATGTGCTGTTTGTATGTTGCCTTTTTACCGCACATCCGCTTAACCGATTTTGACGAAAGGTATGCAACTTTTATCCTGGAAAATCAAAGAGTTACTAATAATGAGATTTTAAAAGCCTAAATCCACGCGAATGAAGTCGTGGGCATCATCTGACTGATAATAATCAATTAGTAAGTATATACGTGAGTGCTAGTCTCTTATTAATCTAAATAACTGTCCTTTCTTAAAAGCCTGAGATTTTCTTGAAACCCCGGGAATTACCTCAAAAAAGCGTCAGAGGAAAATACAGAAGTATTCTCTGGAATTTGCTTATTTCGAATTTCTATATATAATAATTGTTATTGATAATGGATCTCCTGGTTATCTCCCGGTGGTCGGTGCCTACAGTACGATCTGTCAGACATTTAGTTTTTAATATTTGCAGCAACACAATTTTATTTCTTTCATCCAATGCATCTGATTCCTTTAAAATATTGAAAAGTTTTTTTTTTGTTTTTTTATTCAGATACAAGTTAGCCCTTGACTGCAATCTCACCTGGTGGTAAGTGATGATGCAGTCTAAGATGATAGCGGGCTAACCTGGAAGGGGTATGGCAGTTTTTATTAAACCCACACCCCTTTGGTTTCTACACGGCATCGTACCGGAACGCTAAATCGCTTTGCGGCACGGCTTTGCCGGTAGGGTGGTAACTAGCCACGGCCGAAGCCTCCCATTATCGAAGTATTGTGATAAAATAGTGTTAGGGCGTTATTATGCGGAAATCCATGATATACAATGAACCAAAAGCTTAATTTGCTATAATCCACTGAAACAGATTAGGGCGGGGGCGGTGCATATCGCATGCTGAATGTTGCACCATACCTACGCGTACAAACGCGTATATACTTATTTATTACAGTAACTATTACATTTATTATACCTACCTAAGTACCTAGATCTTTTATTTTAGTATACCTACCTACTCCAGCATCTCGTAAGAAAAGTTAGTGTAAGTAGTTGCAGTTTTTCCGCTTTCTCGTTAGGAGAAAGTTACCGACTACGCAAACAGGCTAAATATTATCGATTATAAAAAAACTATTGGGTAGAAACTAGGTAAATAATTATTATTAAAAAGAACCTATTTTAACGTAAATTAGTATTCTTGTTTAAAAAACGTTTTGCACATTTTAATTTTTCAAGCGTACCTACCTACTACGAGATTACAATGAACAAAAAAGTGATTAAAAACAATAATAGGTAATTATTATTATAAATCTTTTGTATTTAAAACGTGAAAAAGTCGCGCGCTTTTTTGTTACTTTACTAAATGAGTTACGCCATCTAGTCTTTTATAATTTTTAATAGTTCAACTACTCTTCATAGATGACGCTACTTGATAATTAAAAGTTAACGACAGGGACTTCTCCAAAGTTAAAATAGACGTTACAATTTAGTCTGCTACTACCCACTAGATGTCATAGCAAAAATATGGATATTAATAAAACAATTTAAATTTGAATTTAAAATTTTAATTTAAATTTTAAAAATGCACTAATTCCTATTAAATTTGTGACTAGAAATAAAATAATTATTTTTTTATACTAGTGATAACTGCCATCTACATTTGACATTAAGAACTTTTGTAAGATTCTTAACCTACTCCTTAATAGATGGCGCTTCATCTAAGTCAGTTTCTTCCCAATAGATGGCGTAACCAAATATGAATCAACTATAAGAGCTGTTATTAGTCTGCTACTTAATTATAATATTTTAAAACTTCGCAGCAAGCACTTCCTTACCTTCCATGACATAGACAATGCTTCCAACATCCCCCTCCTTGATGATGAGGCTGCCGACGGCATATTCAACTGGGTACATGCAGTCCACAATCTCGCGAATCTGTGTCATCTCCAGGTTCTTCATGAAATCGTTGTCCAAGATTGCACTCTTGATTAATTCCCGTGATCTGTAATTAATACAAACATAATATTATTAGTTGATAATTTATGTATGTTAATGAACAGTCTACCTACTTTGTGCAGTCATGATCAACCCATCGCTGGCTCAATACAGAGCACGGGTCTCCTCTCAGAGTGAGAAGGGTGTTGGCCGTAGTTTACCACGCTGGCCATGTGCGGATTGATAGACTTCACGCACCTTTGAGAACATTATGGAGAACTCTCTGGCACGCAGGTTATCTCACGATGTTTTCTTTCACCGTTAAAGCAAGTGATTATTAATACTTAAAACGCACATAACTGATTAGCTGAAGGCGGACGTCCTAACCACTAGGCTATCACAGCTTAATGCAGCTTTGTGCAGTACACGGCAAAAACATTATACATCGACCTTTAGAAAGAGATAGCGGTTTCGTAGAGCGTTGTCTCTGTCGTTGAGACCGAGAAAGCGTCACATAGGTATGAGTGACAGAGACAACGCTCTACAAAGCCGAAATCTCATTGGTCGATGTAAAATATTCCTTTCCGGCTACTGTATATTAATAATCTATGTAGATATTATGCTAATGTATACTATGATTTATATTTTATGTTTAGGTAGAGTATAGGTAGGTACCTACCTAAAATTTAATTATAAATCACGACACATACGTACATAGTACATATACGTGCATAGTACGTATGTGTCGTGCATCTTCATCCTTCTTCATCATTCCTCATCAAGCATCTTCTATTTCGAGGTAGGTAAAGTACGCGACAGGTCGAGATGGCAATCGGGCAATCGAGATAGGATAGATATGAGGCGGGGGGACGCCCCGCACACCCGCATTCGCCCGCGGTACTCCGCACCGGGTTAGCGCAGGGGCTGTGCGGGTGTTCTGGGCGTCCCCACCGCGATTGCCGCATACTATATGCGGAGGGATCTGGGAACCTATCGCATTATTTTTCCAACAAAATTCTTACCATTATGTGCTTAATGGAAAGGGGTCACGACCCTCAGTAATAAGGAATACGACGCAGAGAGAGATCCTACCATTTTAAGATCCAAGATATTATTATTATGGCGTGTTAGGTATGATAAATATTAAATTTATGAATGTTATAAGAGTCTCTGTAGTAGGTACCTAATTAGGTACTTCTCGAGAACTTTAATAACATCGATACCTATACTATGTAGTTACTATAGTACTTACCTACTCTATTGGTAAGGTAATTAATACTAAGTGTGATGATGAAAAGGAGTTGCATCCGCAATAGGATTGCATAATATTTTAATAATAGTACCTACCTACCTACCTATAGGTAAAATATAACAATGTTTGAAACTAGTTAATAAAAAATCTATATTATTATGAAAAGCTGACTGACTGACTGACTGATCTATCAACGCACATTTTAAACTACTGGACGGTTTATAGTCCGAGTAGAGTAGATTACAATCCGAGAGGAACGAAGATCCTTATTATTTTCTTTGTGGCATAATGAGAGATTCATGTCACGACGCTCCGTCATCGTGCAGTGACAATAAATGTCTGCGGCAGCCCAATTATAATGACTAAGTCAGACTATATTTTTGACCTGACATCAAAGGTCTTTTTTTTTAAAGATTATTTATATGTAGGTATGTTTTATAAGTATTTAGGTACGTGGCTAAGGCACGAAAAAACGTTGAATCAACGCTGTGGCTGTGGTAACTACTACAGAGAATTTAACCTCAACGCCTATACAAGGTTTTGCATGAAAACAAAATCGTAAAATGTCGGCGGGGGACAGGGGAGAATGCTTTGTTATTATTGGTGGACTCAAAAGTCACGTAATCAAGACAATGTCGGAATAAGGGTACCGAACAGGCGTGGGCCGACTTTTATGCTAAACAACTGCCCGAGCTTGGCGATCGCGGGTGTCCAGCTATTAGGAGTCTATAGGTGGTGGTCCGTGAGTACTAAAAACAATGAATAAAATGAATAAGATGAGTCAAACTACAAAAGAAAGAAAAGTAATTAAAAAATTATACTAACTCCCATGTCATGCGGTTAAGTAGGTATTTAATATTTATTAACAGTTAAGTTTGGAAAATGAGATTTTTTAACGAAATGATGAGTCAAAAGAATGTTGGGCATATTACGCGCTGACTTTAAAATTTTAAACACTGACTCTGATGTAACTCTGATATAATGTTCGTCTGAGTCTCTGTGACTACACCTGACATGGGTGTCTATAGATAACCCTGCACTTGGATGAATATTATTTTGCCCACGACGTCATGTGGATTTAGGTTTTATAAAAAACCCGTGGGCAGTCTTTGATTTCCGGGATAAAAACCTAGTATACCATTTCCATAATGCATGCTATCTCTGTAACTTTTGACAAAATCGGTTAAGTGGATGGGCGTGAAAGGTATCATTCTGACGGATACGCTTTTGCATTTACAATATAAGTACCTATCTATAGTATTAGCATGGATAATAATTAGTTTGGATATGGATTACATACCCAGACATAGATACTGTAAAATGTACATATAAATAGAATGATATTTTAAACAATAAGCACTTAGGAATAAATAGCCAGATCGTTCCAGACAAGGCTGCTTCGGTAATAGAGTTTAATGACAATAACCTTTATATTATTACAGTAAATTGATGTTATAAACTGTGATCAAGTCTACCATACATAATCAATACTTATAATAAAACTTAAGTAAGTATGTAGTACCTGAGAATGTAAGTAATTATGACTCACACGTAGAGCCGAGAAAAATAGTTGGAAAATTTTCTAATCCCGATTGAAGGCATATGACGTATGCAGTTCTGACTCAGGAAAATTTTGTATATGGGCAAAAATATCATTAACAAACTTTTCACGATTATAGTTAATACTATTGCACTAGTGGTGAACCAAAGTAGTTGTTTAATAGTAATCCAAGTAAAGATTTGAGGATCTGGCGAACAAATCGTATAGTTACACTTCTGTTCAAAATACCTTTCTTTCATCCGAACGTTTTTGGTCCATTGAATACAAAATTTAGTTCATATTAATTGTATTCAATGGACCAACTCTTTCCAAGCAAAACGACCTAAAACTGTGCTAGCAATTAGCATTGAGCCCAAAGTTCACGATTTCGATCACTGAATACAAACTTGACCTCATTTCCAAGCAAAACAGCTTAAAACTGTGCTAAAATTGAGTCCATCAATTATTATTATTCAGTTATTTCGAACAATTACAGTAAAGTTTTAACAGCTTTCGTTCATTTTTTTGGTCTTCCTGTAAAATTTAGTGCATCTAATTGTTCGCAAGCTCTCATTTGGTATAATGAAAAAAAATTTGAGGTGCTAATCACTAATTTTGAGTAGAGCCTGCTCTAGTTCCCAGATACTTAGGTATATACATCATACATAGTCCTGCAGATTGCGTCCGTAACACGCAACTACTACTCTATAGTACATTATCCTTGCTACTTAATAGTTTGACATCTCTTACTCACTTTAGTCACAAATCTAATGACAGTAACATAACGAAGTTGAAACTGAAGTCAGCAGGAGCTGAGTAACTGTACCTGTTATTACATTAACTGTAGTATAAGTCCCGCAAATTACTAATGCGCGTGGCCGCCATTTTAGTGAAGTCAATTTGCGGGACTTATATATTATGATAATTTTTGGTATAAAATGAATATTAGCAGGTTTCTTAAGTATAACTTCCGAGTTACCGAGAAAGTTCATTTAGTGGCAAATTACTACAGTAGATAGCTGGTTGAACAGAAGTTTACAAACAACATAAATAATACGCATCTTAGAACACAAAATAACAACGCTCGAGTTGTTATCAATAATACAGGTTTCTGGTGATAGCTAATCAAGTGCATAATCACGTAGTCGTAAACCAAATATTGAATTACGGAAGCATGATAAAAATTTAACTTATGTAAAAACAATTGCTGAAGTAAAGCTTAAATTATTAGACGAATAAGTTGACCCTGGAGGAAAACGGAATATATTTTTTAACTTAGCCAAACTTTTACGAGATACTTTTACACACGAGTTCGATCTCGTGAAAGTAAATTGCTCCTTTAAACATCTTTTTTTCCAAGTGGTAATTCGGTCAAATTATATTATTTTCGTCTTGGGCAGTGTGCCTACACTTCAAATAAATATTGTTCCGGTTACGCTCACGTAAAAAAGATTTTCCAAATTATGAATAAGGATGGTAAAATTAAAACAGAACTAAAGGCTAGAAAAATTAATCAAAAACTGTTGTTTGTAATTATCTATTATCTATACTTATAAGAAAACTGTAACGGTTCCAATTCTGGACATAAAGGTACGTCAAAACATTATTCACTTTTCTTAAAATCTGCGTGCTGATTTAGGGTGGGTATATTAGGGTGGGTATAAAGTTTATTGGGATTTTAACGTTTTGTTTAAGATTATTGTAGAAGCTTTCCGGAACTCTGTCAAAAGGTAGTTAAAGTTTATTCGGTGATTGAAAAATCAGCTTTTATTTGAAAATAGTTATTGTAGACTTGCGTAAAATGTTAATGACCAATACAAAACAGCTGCTGCTAAAGTGTCCGACAATTTATCACTAATTATTCTTTCGCTAGGGTATAATTAATGTCGGCCACATTTTGTATGTCAAACATGAACTTAAATGTTATTGAAAGAAATTAGTCACTGCGACCATATTGTAACGAAAGACATAGCCCGTCAGCGAGTGCCATAGGCGAGGACAATCGTAAAGTTCGTTCGTAATTATCGTAGACCGCCGCGATCATACTTTAAGAATCTGACTGGCCTTATACTGCAACGGGTGATTCTACTGAAAAAGTAGATCAACTGACCAATAAAAATATGCGAAAAAGTATCGATGTAAGGATGAATAATTGATAGGGCTTTGTGTTTATATACCCAATATATTGCATCATAGCAACACAGTCATTATTGTTCTGTCAGTATGTATGTGCACCGGCGAGGAGACCTCATATTTCAGCAAAATACTTTATACTAGCCATGTGCCTGACAAGATTTCCCATCAACAGCATTTCAGGAACCAGGCTATTAGCGGATGAATCGCCAAAAAAGCTGATACAACTGAAAGCTTAAAAATCAAATTCCAACTTCAAAACGACTTAATTCGCAAACAAGTTTTCGTCTTTTATTTTTCCTCCTAAAGGGCATTCAATTCCCTTCTTAGTGCTCATTCGTTAATTAAGGAACTCGTATGCAAAATTACATCCTCCAGACCTACAGGTTTAAGCTGTGTGCTGTCTGACAGAATCAGTGTTAGAACTTAATGAAGTTTGGTCACAAGTACGTGATGATACGATGACGCGATAGCGGGTGGAGCTGCCATATTGATACTTAAAGGTAATTATACCAAATGTGAGCGATTGAAGGCACTCCGGCTAACACACGTCGACCTCGCTTCAACACACGCGGCGAAGAAATTCAATCACCCTGATTGATTACATTTAAGTACATTACAAGATTCTTATTAATCAGTTGAAATTAACTATGAGTTGCATGATGCCCTTTTTCTTCTTATTTTACTTTATGGCTTTTAGTAGTGCCACGCCAGTATATACATTAGCCTATACCAATTATTATTACCAGCGTAGGTAGCGTAGGCCGTAGCGTACACCAGTATAAGCCATGGATGAGTCATGTATGATGAAAATGATAATAATAATAAAATGAGCTATGAAAATGAATCTTCTCTAAGGGTGCGTACTGACTACTGACCAGAAGCATTCGCTTCTATTGTAATGTAACAGCTGGGATTCGAACGTGTCATTGGTGAGTATGTCAAGCCGAGCATTACAATGTTTACTTTTGTAAAAATCTACTAGTGCTAAATTAAACTATGTGACGATTCAAAAGCACTTGTAAAAGTTTACTTGAATAAAAATATATTCTATTCTATTCTATCTGCGAATATTTCTGTAGTGACTGTTACAAAAGCGACTGTTCCTCGGATAAGTTCTGTAAAGAATGTTATGCTCAAAATCGAATTCCAAATTGTTACATTACATGTAAATGCTTCATCGGGTGATCCGCTCACTCAGTGTCTAACACTGAATGATAGCCATCGAGCTCTTGACATTGGTTGATTCTACATCGCTGCTTCATTGAGTGATATTAAAATATTTTTTCGTAGAAAAACTTTAATGGATATAAAATAAATGTCAAAATATGAGCTCGGTGGATACCATTCAGTGTTAGACACTGAGTTAGCTAATCAGTAAGAAACTTCATAAAGGGTTCCACACACACAGTCGTTGCAACGCTACGTCGAACATATTTGGAAAAACAGCGCATCCATAGAATTATTTTTATTTAACCCTTTTTAATCTAAATTACTTACTTGTGACTCTTCGGTATTTTGATTAACTTCATTTCGTTATCCTGAGACAATGAAGACAGAGGTTCCGCTGATATAGCTGTTCTTTTAAGTCTAGGTTCGCCAACCGGAAGTATCCTTGTGTTTTCTATACCTGGTGTTTTTACACCTTCCTCCTCAGTGTCAACACCATTCCTTTGTATATCAAACATTTGTCTTGTTAGCGGCTTCACCACTTGTCTGAATTTATCTATTTCATTCTTCAAATATCTTATTGTGGCATCCTTGTCATCGATTTCATTTTCTAACAAAGCTATTATTTTATCTCTACGTTTCAATTCTTGCGTCTTCTCTATGACTATTCGTTTCATTTCTAACAACTTTTTCTGTAGTTTATAATAGTCGTCTGTTTTACACTGATTGGTATGCGTTTGGGCCATTTTGATCTAATAAATGACCGTTATTAACATAAAAGTAACACTATAGTTTTATAAGTAAAACTTGCGTCTTTCTCAACTTATGCACTGGTCACATTGTCTATAAAATATTACCTACATTTTTAAATGCTGCATTAAATTATTTTTGAAGTAATTTAGTAAAGAAAATATTTCGAATGATACGAGCTTTCATCAATAGATAAATTAATAATTTAAGATTTTACTGTTCCACTTGTGCAAACAAGCCTTAACATTAAAACGAATTCGCAAGAAATAATTAAGGATGTAAAACGTCATAATATTTCTATTGTATTTATAAATTGTATACAGCAATTCTAGCGTGCTTAGGCTACAGATGATGGTAGCTTGTGGACTGATACAGGTATTCACTTGAAGTCGAATAAAATCATTCGTATTTAATTTAAAACCTTCGCGAAATTAGCTCAATACCAAGCTTATCGAATAAATGTTAATTTGTGTAATTAATTTTAGCGAGGACATAATTTTTTAATCTATAGCAATTAGCAATCCATAACACTTGCTGCATTGACGTGTAAATTCACCTACATAATAAATTAAGTGAAATTTTAAATATCCCCCTAAGTACATACGTATCGGAATTGGATGATACTTTATTACGAGAACCATAATTAAAACATATGGGTAAAATATGACAAATTACAACAGTATCAAAAAATTACAAAATTCTAATCAAAATATTATAGAAAAAGTAGTAGGTAAGCAATAAGTGTATGAAGCATAATTGACTGTTTCTAAATGTGGGTGGTTACACATAAGGTCGATGTATCGGCAACATGTATCAAGAAATCATTATACCTTTCAAAGCTTAAGGCAAAGGCCATTACAAGATTAATGACCAATGAAATAATTTGGGACATATGAGAGCTGGGGATTATGATTATAATGAAACATGTGATAATAAATCAGATCATGTTGAAGTAGTTGCGAAAATGCAATTTAGTTTGTTAGTTATAATATCTTATACCTATTGCCAATCTTATATTGACTACATTTTGATTTCTCAGTAATAAATTTCAATTGCGAAAATATTTAGTCGTAACACCGCACCGGATCGTATAAAATAAATTGATATATTTTGGTATTCGCAAGTAAAGTTTTGGATATTAATTAAATAAATATTTAAAATTGACCTATTTTGAAAAATCGCTACAAGTCGAAATAACAGACTGTTGTTACTTTAATCTTAATTTAAATAAATCAAGCCACTTTTAACTTGTAAGGATTATACTAATTAATATAATTCTGATATTATAATTGTAGATCTCAATAGTCAATAGCGTTGATTTATTATTGATTGATTTTGTCAGGTTCTGTAGAGTGAGAATATATTAGGAATATTTCTATAATGTTACTTGTTGTTAAAAATACGTTATAAATTCCAGAAGTTTTCAAGATTATTAATATATTATTTTGAAAATTTTAAGAAGACTACTACAAACTCGTTTACAAACTATTATTAAATACTTTCGGTGTTTACATCGTAAATATCAATCAGTCTTATCGCAATAGAAATCGCTCTTTTATATAATTTATTTTGCATTTATGCTATTTACAATAATATGATTATTAAACTATAATTCACTAGCGATTATCAAGAATAATTTTAATGTAAGATTGAAGTAATAATATAACAACATAATATGCTTTTATCTTTGTACGTGTCAAGGTAATACATGCATACAGTGAAATTGCCACCACCTATATTTATTTATAGATTCTGAATTTACGTAAATACACTAAGCTTGTAAACAAATAGCAGATATGAGCATATTTATTTCAATATTTTAACTCTTAATATATGTATATGGTTAGAAATATATAGGAGCTGTTCCTCTGTCGATTTAATTAACAGGTATTTGTGACAGGAAATCGGAAGTTGACCTTCAATCTGCTCTGCTTTTAAGAATATTCGTTGCATCACTTTCAATAGCTTATGCAGTTTGTGGTCTGCTCTATATTCTGAATTTACGAAATACTTTTAAGGAAAAGTAAACAGGTCAAGTATAACGCGTATATTGCAATGGGTTGGTATCTTGTATATAATCATCTCAGTAGTATAGTCACTTTCCAAAAATATTATAGCCAATAACCTGATGTCAACAATATCGAATCACAATCATTCAGAATTTATTTGTTGGTATTTTTATATATTTTACCTATCTATGGTATATTTTTAGAAGCTGTCATTGATAAAGCATGATAGATAAGATAGTGTATGGATTACCTATTACCAATCATCTGCTAACGAGTGTGTTCTGTACATTAATGCCATAAATGTACAGAATAATATTATTCCACAAATTTAGTGCATTGACCACATAGATTACAAAAGTATGATTGTGATTACAATAATTATTTAAATATCTTTAAAAGTCTAGTTTGAAAATTATTGCTTGGTGATTACACAAATTAATTTTACCAAACATTTTATAATGACCTATAATATATCTTCCGATATGACTTCCATACAAAAATCATTTTGTAAAAAAATACCAACTATCAGTTAACTTTTGTACTCCTCAATAGTCAAATATTTCTTAAATTATAGCAGATATTACTGACTGATTTGATTTGTTACAATCACAAACTTTGAAAAATCTTACAAAATCCATATTTGTACAATATTACAAGTGTATTCCTTTTCATTTTACACGTAAAATAAATGATAAACAATTTATATAAATATCGAATATGTCTTCTGTCCTAGACCTCATTCCTTTACTTGGCCTCGAGCCCAAATATTTTGCTATAGGTAAGTTCATCCTTAGTAGTTTGACCTGTGAAGTAATTTTAGTTTTTTTACGAGTAACGGGGATGCTGGAAAGATTTACATATATCAATTTAGCAAAATAGAGGAAGAATCGTTTGCTAGACAAATAAGGACTTAGGCATTGACGGATAAGACTTTGCAATCATGACTTATTCACACTGTCTATCAATAATATCAGTCTTAAAATTGTTTGTGAATCCAAAAATAAGTAAATCCCCCTTCCTTTAATCCGTAGATTAAAAAATCAACAAGATAATAATAATCATTCTATATCGCAAACGTAAGATTGCTGCGCTTGTCCAAATTAAAACTTGTGATGTACTAAATATTATTCTAGTAAATACAGTTAATAATCTTTGTAATAATGCAACTAAATCAACGGGTTTCGTTGTAATAAATACACACTAAACGATAAAATACATGATTATATTATACAGGCTGTAAATAAAGCAGTGTTTGTGATTTTGCTTAGCGTAATTTAACGTCTCGGCGAGACAATTACAAATCGAATATGATAATGAACGGATAACCCAATACATTGTAATTATTCCGTGCTGTAATGATTACTACAGCTATTACCATTCCTATTATCGTAAATTTGCTACTGTATTTGTTTAACTTCGAAATTATTATTGTGTTATTAGAAAATTAATGGAACTTAGCTCCGACCTAACGTTCTACAATTTGTTTGAGTACTATGTACATATTATTACGATTGTAATGCAATTAGTTAACTGGATTTTATATAAAGCTGTAATGTTAGTGACGTAAAATTTGACTTTACATATACGTCATATCCTACTACCTATATTATAAAGTAATGAATTTCTATTCTTATTTAATTCTCCAAACAAATAATCTAGAAGGATTCAATTTTAAGTTAACTTTATTTCTGCGATTTTATCTTATGTTAGGTTGTTTTTTTTTATAATATCGCTTAATTTTAATGTCTCATAAAAATGAATAACTAAGCAGCTCGTTAAGTGTGCTATAATTATTAACGAAAAAGTCAGATGACCAACTTTAACCATGTACAAATTGTATGTACCTACTAGTTTTTAGCATAGCTACAGCGGGTATAGTTGCTTCCATTTTGCATGTGGTGAGGTAACAATTCAAATTTCTTGAACCTGATTAACATTATACCTAACTAGGTGACATCCAGTTAACTGGAGTTAATCTAAAGCCAGCTAATCTTGTTTATATCTGACGTCATATGATGTGCCGTTTAAGCCCGTTTTAGCTGAAGTTGTCAAAAAGGCTAATGCTATTTATGGAGCTTGACGTTATCACGATACCGGTAGAACAGCCAAAACCATTAGGGAAACTCTATTAGATTGCGTAATCATGGCAACTAAAATATCACCAAGAGTTAGTTACCACAAAATTTGATAATCATATGGAACACGTATCATCTATCTTTGCTGACGTGATAGGTCAAACGACAATAGCGCAGCTAATTGAAAACTTTTATTTTAGCCAATTTACTAGGAAGAGATTCGTGGAAATGATTATAATTTTGAAATAAGAAGGATTTCTTTGCCCAAGCATAGAGTTAGAGAGAGATATCAGTTTAGACTATAAGGTCAGACAGCTAATGAAATTATTGCAATAGACATGATACGATTTAAAAAATTGATCCAATTTTCCCTAACAAAGTTAGTAATGAAATTATTGCAATAGACACGACACGATTAGAAAAAAATGATCCAATTTCCTTTAATTCAATTCAATTCCCAATTATTGGCTTTTAGGTGTGCCAGCTGGGCACAGAGTGTTTCGCCAGTGTCACGTTTATGGAGAAGGCCCAATTTCCTTTAACTAAGTTAGTAATTAAATAATTGCAATAGACATGACACGATTTGAAAAAAATGATCCAATTTCCTCTAACAAAATTACTAATGAAATTATTGCAATACACATGATATGATTTGAAAACAATGATCCAATTTCCTCTAACAAAGTTGAAAAGTTTAGGATAGCTAATTTTGTCTTGTCATGATCCTCGATAAAGATGAAAGTTCGGTCAAATCAATATCAGTAAAGTCGGAAGACGAAAAGTTGATGTCACTGGAATGTAAAATAGCAACGATGTGTGCTATTTTGATTGACATTGAAACGCCATTTGGGTGCTGTCGAAGAAGTAAACGATAATAGTATTTTCCCCGACATCCAAATTTACAAACTTTAACTGTCTATAATATTAGTGTAGATAGATTTCATTTCTCAGAATCTCATTTCAATCAATAAATTGTTGTTGATGTAATCTCATATTATCACAGCTCTCTCGCTCACAACAAAAATATTATTCTTGAGAAAACATGCTACACGATAAATGTTTTTAGCAAGTAGGTATATTATTTGAAAATTTAAAAAAAATTATATGACAGTAAATGTAAATAAATCTCAGTTGCTATAAATCATTAATTATAAACAAATCTATATAATTTTACAGCATATGAAATAAACCATTCAAATGTCGATAAGGCAATGAGTTAGTTGAGTTAACTCAACCCATTACCTAAGGTTTACCTATATACCATCTTTTATATTAATAATATCCATTAGTTGGTTGTGATTAAACAGCACTATTATATACTAATAATATTCAAAAAAGTGGTTGAAAATTTGCAAAGGCAACCCAAGTGCGGCACAGCTTCGACATTCAAAGCATCTGAGTAAACATGATTTGGCTAAATTTAGTATGAGATTTAAGGACATTGCAACAAGGTCAAATGCAGTCGTAAAAATATTTCTGTTTGATATTACCGAGTAACATCTCACTAGGTTTCTCTTGTTTTTTGAAAATGAATAGGTACTGTGTGTTAAAATCGTTATTCAGTTTATGATATATCCAGTTGGAAAATTATCTCAAGAGTAAAATTCAACATTCCACCGTGCACGTTACACATTTTTACCTGTGCGTACACAAATAGAATGTTAGTAATGAAACTATTTTTTTTTCCTAGAATGAACCTTGACACAGAAACTATGAACAGTCAAAGTCACTAGAGACGAGAGAAAGATTACTATCACTAAAGTGTCAACAGTTAACTAGACAATGCAAAGAAAATTGTTGTTTAATTTAAATTATATTATCTATTCTATTTAGAAGGTTCTAAGATAAAATTTGAGGTTACTCTATAAAGTTTATCAACTTAGCAAGAAATCTTTTTCAAGCGCTCTTTTTGGATACCATCTATTATATTTTTTCAATATCCATTTACTTTTTGCAGCTACGTCTGCGTATTACGTCTGTAGATTTTGATAAATGATGGAAAAAACATCACCTTATTCTATTCATGGAAACAAAAATATACGTACAAATTAAATGTAAAAAAAAAGTAATAAAAACATTAACAAGCTATATTATTTTTCTCATAAACTAAGTCTAAACGACCGATTAATTGCCAGTTTATTATAAAATAAGATTTTATTAATTTGAATAATTAAAATAGTGTTCGTGAATTACAGAGTTAAAATGAGACTTCAATTGATGTGTAATTTTACTGGACTTACTAAAATATAAATCTGCCATAAACTTGATCAAGCCAATAAACAGAAATGCATTTCGTGTGAAAGTGAAGGCCAAAAGAGTTTTTATTTCTGTGATATTTCATTGGATACGTACAAATATATTAAAGACTTGAATAAGTTAGAAAAATGGATATCCGGAAGATACCCAGTGCCAAGGTTGCTCTTGATTTTGTCGTAAGTTGACGATGCGTATCGGATAAATCTGCTATACTTACAGATCACGTCCCCAACTACCATGTGAATATGTGAAGGTGACTGAATGGCATTCGCAGTCAAATTTCAATGCCTATAGCTACTTCTCCACTAGCAATAAAACTTGCACAAGCCATTCTGCAAGAAATTTCGAAAATTACTTTCCAATAGAAAAACTTGCAGAAAACTAGCTATGAGCGCTAACAAAGTGCTAGTGACTTGCCACAGCTGACTTCTGTAATTTTCAAAGGTAGTGGGCAATGGATATTTGGTACGAAAAATATATTGAATCAACTAGTTTATAACTCTATCATATCGGACTTGTATTTTTTAATGAACTACTCAACTGAATTCTGATATTGGCTTGATTCTGCTAGGCTATTAAGTTTTGATTCGATGTCATATTTAAAAATACAATTTTTTCCTGAATTTGATTTTGAAGTATTTCAATAGCTGGAAAAAATAAGTACCTAGTATAATGTTAAATATGTTAAAATTTACAAAGATACTAAAAATATCCAAGTTAATTTTACTATTTTTATTTTTATTTCACTGTTTTGAAAGCAGTAAAACATGTAATTTTGGGCCTCGCTCTACATCATCAAGGAAACTACGAGTACAAAAAAAAATTGCGAGCTTCAGTGAGTCGAGTAAAGCATCAATGCTTTATGTATAGTATAGAAAAATGATGTATAGAAAAATATTCTATCTAATAAAATTCAAAAGATTCAAAAGGCTTATTGTATTTGCAGATTTGTAAAGTAATCATTGACATCTTGAGTTAATAAATAAATAAACCACGATCATAACATTTAATTACTGCCATGAATTCAAGGTGTATTATTCTACTGCAAGAGCTCAACCTAAAAGTAAATAATATTAAGACTTTCCAGTAACCCAAGCTTTCCAAGTTGTAATGGTAAAAGTCATAATAATTGTTAATTTCGAACTTTTATGCAGTTTGTTTACAAAATTTTAAGTTTTGTCTCAGAGACACTAGGTAAACAAAACGAAATCTGATCACCGCTCTATGGATCACCGCGACTCCATGCAATCTTGTCTATGATCCTATCCCAGAGTATTTTTGTAAAGCCCGAAGCCAGAAGCTTGCGGAAGAGGTTGCAGAGAGCAAAATAATATAATTATGAAGTTTCAAAAGAAATGTGGTCAGTCTTTTATAAGTAATGCTTTCGTGCTTTATCAATTTTTGTAAGTTTTTTGTCGTTGTATAGCCATAGTGTAATGTTACTATGATAACAACTTTTTTTTGACCTGGCCTAGCAAATGTAATTTAGGAGCTCATAATGAAAATAATAATACATTTCTAGACACCTACCTAGTCAAGCCTAGTGTTTAAAAGTGTCAAGTCAATATAAAATATTGTGAATCTAGAATTCATTATTTTTTGTTCCAATTATAATCAATAGGATTTATTGTCATGTTTTCTATTCATGTTATCAAATAATAAATTATGTACCTAGATATCTCGATTGATAGTTATAAGTGGTTTGATAAATTCAATCTGTATGATCTGTTTTGAGTTGGTACCCTCAAACCATGATGCTATTTACAAACTTTCTTTCATGATATAATCGGGATTTTGATAAAGAGGTACCAAATCAAATCCGCAACTATTGAAAAAAATGGTGGGTAGGGGACTGCCGACAGAAGTGAAAAATTAAATTTATAAAATATCTAACAGTTGTTTTGTTTGGATTCTAAAATTATCTAAAAGAAGTATTAAAAATTACATAATTTGTACAAACCCTTCACATTAGTTTAGTTTTTATATCTATTGGCACTACGAGCATAATAATTATTAACATTATTATGTCGGTGACGCGACCTTGAAGTTTTTACCCATCCCGAAATCGCCCAACGCGCTTGAAGAAGTTTTCACTTCAAAAGTTTCGGTTCCTGTAATTTTGCTAATAGATATTTTATAATACCCGAGTTAACAAATTAACTCGCTGTCATTTTATGTGCAATAAATTAGGATAAATGTAGAGACGTTACATAAATTAAACATTAACATTTTAAACTGATATAATAATACGTTATAGAGTGAAATATAATATTATAAAGCAGTAAATAAATCTCTTTTAATAATCATTTATTATTATTTATGCATTATTTATTCACTATTGATGTTTTGATCTGAATAGTATTTGTATTTATCAAGATGACTGATCATATAGATGTATGTTATAGGTAGTACAAAATAATCGTACGCAATAAAATGAACTAAGTATCAAATAAATATCAGAACTGAAAAACTCCTTGAACTCAAGATAGAGAAAAAGATTATTATGATATTTAATCTAATCAAAATGTCTTCTGTCGTACGATATATTTTAGGACTAAAAAAAATTATGAAGCTATAAGTAATAAATATGAAAAACCATAGTACAGCCGTGAGATTTCTTACGGATAACAAATATATCAAATTTTTAAACATTTTGACGATTTACTATTGATTGGTCAAAAGTACCTACTGTAATACAGTTTTAATCTTTATTTTTAGTCCTGCCAATTTAATTAAGTAAGTAGGTATTTAAACTATATTTGTAAGAGATTTTATTCACTATTCTACTCATTACTGTTTTTCTTCCTTTTGTGTTTCAAGATTATTATTTGTTCGCTCGCGATTTGCATTGAAAAAGATTTCACAGTTATCTGTCATCGTTAGTTAGGTAGGTACGTAAACAGGTACTTTTCTTTTTCTTCTATTGTTAGGTAGAATAATATAATTGCAAGTCAGAAAGTGGTTGTAAAGTTAATTTTTTCTTCAATTATATACATATTATTTGTAACTATATAATATGTGTTTGTTTTAAATACAGAAATAATTTTTCATATTATATTAGTCATATTAATTTAGTCATTTGCAAAGTTAGAACGGAAAATAAATATGAACGTTTAATGTTTACGACATTAGTGATTAGACTTAGTTTAGTAGTGACTTGCCTTTTTATGGTAAAATTAACTATTGTGAGCGGAATAAGGTCAAATTATAGTTTGCTTTAGAGTACCTGTAGTGTACCCTATAGGTACTCTACCCGAACCAATAATTTTAGACTATTGATGACAACTCTATGACTTCATAATACAAACAATAAAAACGTGTTAAGTGCCGATTGTATCAACTAGGTACATGAATATAGGACTGAAAAGAGAAAATATCAAAAAGTAGAACCAGAAATATCAGGACACATCATAAAAACCTTAATTCAAAAGTGAAAGTTTTAAAATGATATAAAGGTGAAATTTTAAATCACTTTCTGGATAATAAAAACTACGCGCGTTCTCAAACGATGTTCTGTTTTTGAAATGCGTTTGAACGTTCTGCCGGTTCGGAAGTCGCGGTTTGACTAGCTCGCTCGCGATACGTCAACGCGAATCAGTCTCATGTGTGAAGTGCTTATTAGCGTACGATCACACTGGGGATTTTTGTTCGGAAACTTTTTATGCAGTCGTCTGCACGTGATACTTGACGTAAGGACACTTGCGAATACAAACGAATGTGAATCGAACGAAATGGACGATGAAACTCATTGGCGTAGCGCATAAGTGAGCGAGTCGGTGGATAAGGTTTTGTATAATACAATGCGAAGCTTCGCTTCTAGTGGATGTCCCATGACACCTCACGATATTTTTTGCTAACTCATTGTTGGTCTTCCTCGCATATGAACTGGTGGTGAACAGCCCTTAGCAAAATATGCACGGGAGAAACCACATAAATCTAAATATTCCGAATTTCATGACAAATTACTGGGCTATTTATCCTGTCTGTCTTCGGAAGCCTTTTGATGTCGGTCGATATGACGTCAAATAATGATATGGTGTGATCACATGATCTACTGTATGCATCTTCGTATTTTTCCATACAAATCAGTACCCTTATTATAAATGCGAAAGTGTGTTTGTTTGTTGGTTTATTGGTTTGTTGGTTTGTCCTTCAATCACGTCGCTGCGGAGCAATGGATCGACGTGATTTTTTGCATGGGTATAGTCAAAGACCAGGAGAGTGACATAGACTACTTTTTATCCCGGAAAATTAAAGAGTTCCCACGGGATTTTCAAAACCCTAAATCCACGCATACGAAGTCGCGGGTATCAGCTAGTCAGCTAGTATGATATAACTTACGTTTGTATTAACAATAATCGTTGGTGTTCCAAAGTCGTGGAATAGCGACCTCGCACCGCAAAGCGCAGCGCTGGTAGACCACCCACTAGCTGGGCAGACGACATCAAACAAGTCCCAGGATACGCTGGATTCAGGCAGCGCAAGACCGTTGCGTGTGGAAGTCCCTGCAAGATACCTATGTCCAGCTGTGGAGGTCTAATCCACGTGGACAAAGTCTCTTGTACGACTTCCACAAATCCCTTTAAAATAATCCTGCTAGCCCAGTAAAGTTACGAGACTAAGTTTATAGGACTCACACATCTATACTAATCTATACTTTACTTACTAATAAAAAAAATTGAAGTGTCTGTCTGTCTGTAATTTCGAAATAACTACCTCAAATTAAGCTTATATGGTTATTTGACTTGTACCTTTAGCTTTCTGTTTGAACGGGCTAATCTTCGGAACGGATGAACCGATTTTGATATGACTTTCACAGACGCTTTGAGCTGTACATTGATAGATCAGTCAGTCAGTCAGTCAGCTTTTCCTTTTATAAATATATACTCGCAGATTAAATTATGATTAGTACCACTTGCTGGCGAGAAATCAATATTAAATAGCCCGGTGCGAAAACTTTGACCGGAACGTTTGAACAAAAAAATTCAAACTCTTGGAAGACTTGAAACTCTGCAGTGGACGACTATCGATATACTTGATAGCGACGAGACGAGTAACTTTTTACTAAGCGACAGTCGTTGGTGTGATCTTGCTTCTACTATTCTTATATTAATTCATACTTTAATGAACGTTGCGTATATAGCCCAGTGCAAAAACTTTGAACAAAAAATTAAAACTCTTGAAAGGCTTGAAACTGCAGTGGATGACTATCGGTTGATAGCGACGAGAAGAGCAAATTTTTACTAAGCGACAGTCGTTAGTGTGATCTTGCGTCTACTATTCTTATTATTAATTCATACTTTAATGAACGTTGCGTTTGACGATGGGCGTAATTGAAGGACGCCTACTGCCTATTGTCTTTGATATTTTATTGAGAACTGTCTGGAACAGTAATAATTACAAATCTATTTATGGCTTTTAACTGAGTAGAGAGCAAATAATAATAGACTGCTCAATTAAACCCAATAAGTCATTAGGTAAATTCTGCCCTTTGATTGGCTGTGACAAAATGTACACCGCGAATCAACCAATCAAAGGGCAGTATTTGTTGACGATTACGATAATTACTATGAAATTTAATCATTATTCTGACACAATTGGGGGGCTGGTGGGCAAAGCTCTCATACCTATAATAATTGTATTTTAAAAGTGAATAAAAAACTGTATGTTTGTGTGTGTGGCGACCACGACTGAAAATAAATTAGAGTCACATATCTATTGTTAATTTTGAAAGGTAAAATTTAATAAGCTTGATATAGCCGTACAAACTTTTAGTGACCAAACGACCGTCCCGTCCGTCCCCTTGATATCAAATCATTTGGCACATCTGAAGGCGAATTAATAAAAAGAAGATTTATATAAATCGCTATCATTTGCGACGGTTAATAGAATACGAAATGGGTGTACCTCTTAAATTAGCGCAGCCTCGTTGCTATTTTGGACACTGGCAAATTGGTTTCAGCCTTGAAATTGTTTTGCCATAAACCAGGTACGGGACCACCCGGCCCATATCAAACACAGCTTACCTATCATACAGTTCAGCAGACATATTCCTTAAAATACATGACTGATTTTTAATGACTTTAATTCAAGGCTGAATTAGCCGGTGTTGAGGTGCATGCAAACAGGGGCTATTTTCTCTGAAACGACCCGTATCTTATAGACGTCACCCAAGGGGCACATCAGACACCGTTGTGTTCGGAAGCCACAAGAACGTCTGGTATCTTAAGAAAATTTCGCCCCATTATAAAAAAGTGTTGTAGGTATGCTAGCTCGTAGTTCGTGGAGGTAGAATAAATGACGATTGCTCTCGGAAATGGATTAATAGAATATGAAATGGGTGTATCTCTTAAATTAGGCAGCCTCATTGCTATTTTGGCCACTGGCAAATTCGTTTAAGCCTTAAAATTGTTTTGCCATAAACCAGATACGGGATCGTCCATAATGAAACACAACTTACTTATCATATTTGAGCCTTAATTTTTTTTAAAGAATATTAGCCATGTTAGTCATGACTAGACACTAGTATTCCCCTTTCCCCTCCAACTAAGCGTAAAGCTTATGCTATGAGTAGGTATGACAATAGTGCAACGGCTGGGGTTCGAATCGCCGTCCTGTTGGAATTCAGTCCGCTCCTTTACCATTGAGCTGTTGAGGCCATTAATAGAGAGGTAGGTATGGCAGTTTCTGAACTGGACGATCGCTAAACTTTGACATACAAAACTGTCTAAACTAAACACTATTAATATATTTTTAGATGTTATTCTTATGATATTATTCCAGGCACGCTTGCTGGATAATATAGCTCCGGACCCGTCCGCGACAGTTCGAGATGGTAATCGGGGAGGGAACGCCCCGCACACCCACACAGCCCCCGCGCTAACCTGGTGCGGGACGGGCAAGCGCGGGTGACGTGCGGGGCATCCCCGGCCTTGGTTCAAGGTCTGGTCTTCGGGCGAAGAAGTAAATTATAAAAAACATATTTTTATTCGGACGAATATAAAATTACAATGAAATATTAGAGAAATTGCAATATAAAAATTTAATAAAATAATGCACCTTTTGTTAACTTTTCCTAAACCGCCATCTTAATGCGGACGTACTAAAACTTTTTTTCCTTAATAATTTCTACTCGACGACAGATGGCGCAATAACAGAACAACAATTTCAAGAATTTAAACTTGTTTCAACTTTAAATTATAAAAAAATTAAAGTACATAAATGAAATTTTGAAAATAAAAACATTTTTTACTAAAACATAAATAACTATACAAGCAAGCTTTTCTAAATATATAGCGCCATCTATCGTCAAGATGACTGTTGTTTGTAAAACTTTTTATCTATGGTGGTTCTTAAAAAAACCGATTTATAAGTAACAATAATTTATGTTCTATTGTTATTTTTTACTACCTAAGTATTATTTTTATTTTATTTACCTATTATTTGATTGGTATAATATAAAATTTTTACTTAAAATATCAGACCAGACCAGTACCTACCTACAGGCCATACCTACCTATGAATGGGGGGGAGCATTCACATCACAGGGGATATAATTCAGATGCAGTGATAAGGCCGCCAAATTATGATTAGGGTCAGCGCAGGCCGTATAATCATAAAATCAGTAATAATAAATCATCTTACAGAAAAAATCTTAATCGCACCCAGCAGACCAGACTTTCATGCTGAGTTTAAACTATGTTTACACGCAGAGCAAACGCTGCCAGTGCCTTTAGAGATAGAGAGCCAGCGCGTGCTAGACCTTCCTTATTATATAAAAACTGAAAGATTCTAATAAAAAAAATTGAATTTATACTTTGACCTAAGATTTTTACACTTTTATCTTTATTACAAACAAACGTTCCTCCCAGTGTTGGGGACAATACGAAGAGAAACTTTCAGTTTTTATAAAATAAGGAAGGTCTGGCACGCGCTGGCTCTTAGGCCACTTCTTTTAATGATCAGACTCTGTGTTTCGGTGAGCACGTAACGTCATCGGTTCTGCACCGATTTTTCTACGGTCGTGTCGGATTTCCATCCCATTGAGCTAAGAGAGTGATGGAATAGTCAATAGAGAGTGCACCTGTGTTTGCGCACACACTAATGATTGTGCACTATAATGTAAATATTTTGAGATCTCACTCGCCATTTTAACTCTATATGTCAACAGCTGTCATGTCAACAGTAAACACTTAGGTACCACTTCACCTTTAAATCTCCATAGGTATAGTCCGTACAAAATGACTCCTCACGCGCCATTTTAACTCTATGGCCTATGACCAACTGTCATGTCAAAAGTACGGTTCACCTTTAAAATAAGGACTAAAATCGTACTTTTGACGTGACAGTTGACACAAAGAGCTAAAATGGCGAGTGAGATTTCAAAATGTACGCATTATACTTCCCTAATAATATCTCCGCACTAATAATCTCTATGGAGATTGGCCGCCTTGGCCAAAATTTGGTCGGGTCGAAATCAAAGTCAAAGTCAAATGATTTGGGATTGGGGATTGGATGGATGAATTTTATTACTTATTAGATACAGACCAGTGGCGTGCACAACATTTGTACCCAGGGTAAGTAAGCATTAGTTAGGTAAGGTTATTGCATGGCAGGTGATCATGAAAAATGAGCAATAAACTATTTCAACTAGGGTAAGCAGTACTTTTATGCCTCTATGACTTGCACGCCACTGTACCTACTTAGTCTGCACGTAGCCTTTAGGAAGTACCTACATGATCTGGCTCATAAACGTGTTCTTATACTTCTTAGGTAGGTACTAAATTTTAATTGGTTAGTAAAAAAAATTAGTAGAATTAAGTAGGAAGGCTATCCTATAGTCTATATAGTGATTAGGACGTCCGCCTTCTAATCGGAGGTTGAGGGTTCGATCCTGGGCACACACCTCTAACTTTTCGGAGTTATGTGCGTTTTAAGTACTTAATTAAATATCACGTGTTTTAACTTTGAAGGAAAACATCGTGAGAAAACCTGCATGCCTGAGAGTTCTCCATAATGTTCTCATAGGTGTGTGAAGTCTACCAATCCGCACATAGCCAGCGTGGTAGACTATGGCCAAAACCCTTCTCACTCTGAAAGGAGACCCGTGCTCTGTAGTGAGCCGGCGATGGGCCGATCATGATGATGATGAAGTAGGAAGGTACTAGGTAAACAAAGATATAAAATGCAACAACAAGCTCGCGCTGTTCGCCGCGGTCACAAAGCCAGATAGGTCAAAATGATTGCGTGTTACTGTTGATCATGGACATGCCAGTTTGCTCGTTGACTAAAAATAGGCCACCTACTCAACGCTCGCCTTTATAATAACGTCCTTTTATTGTTCGACCAACGCAAACTGTGAGGAATTTAGCGCGAGATATTATATATTATGTAGGTACAATCATGATCAACCCATTACCGGCCCACTACTGAGAACGGATCTCCTCTCAGAGTGAGAAGGGCTCACGCTGGCCTAATGCGGATTGGCAGACTTCACACACCTTTTAGAACGTTATGGAGAAATCTCAGGCATGCAGGTTTCCTCACGATGTTTTCAACTGATATTTAATTATTTAAAACGCACATAACTTTTATAACATAACAATTTTTTTTTCCAATAAGATACTGATTTTACGTGTAAGTCGGATTAGAAACTTAAGAAAATATCTAAACTTACTATACGGACTAAACGCATTTTCCAAAATCTAGATTACCGCTATCGCTATTGAAAAATTTCCTGAAGCTTTATTTTATTATTAGCTTACCCGATCGGGTAAGTTAGAGCTATAAAATAGAGCTTTTTTTTGTTTACAATGGGGAAATCCTTCTAATTTATTCAACGTACTGAGGCCCTAAACACGCGCCCCGCGAGAAAATTTTGTCTACACATTTTCTCATATTAGTCATAGAGATAATTCTAGATAATAGTTCTAATAAGTTTAAGTGATTTTGTGTGATAATAAAAAGAATATTAGCTGAGTTTGTTGTGGGCTCTTCTCAGACCTGGGCGCGTTTGGAACCCTCGTAGCTTTAGTTTTACAAATCCAACAATCGACCATCAAAGTGTGATTTATTACCTACCTATTTTTAATAAATTATTCGACTTTGACTTTGATAATGGCTGGGCGCCTAGGGAAGGCATCGGGTCATAGGTATAGGATTTTACTTATTAAAATCCCCTCGGTGGCCACCCTAATGCACATTAGGGACTACTTACCTCCCCAAGTTTTTTAAAGCTTTTACTTCTACTGTAGTATTAGTTACTTAGAGTAGAAAATAAAATTTCCTGTCTCGTTACTTTGTCAAAACATTTGTACGTCAGGGCTTCCTGACTGGATATGTTGGCAACTCTCTATTGTAAACACCTTGTCTTCCCATATTCACACAAATTATTTCATTTCATTTCATTTCGTACGTACATAGTTGTAAATTAGATACTTACTTATCTAGGTACAGTCCACTGCACTTCCCTTGACTGATTATATCGGAACTCGATATGCGAGATACCTATTTATGTCCAGTTAATAAGGTGAAAAACACATGAAGCGGGTGGAATTCGGATTTAATTTATAATGAGCTGACATACTGTTTGCAAGGTATTCCAAATTAGCTGTATTCAACCGTCAACAGTCTGATGAGACATAATGAGACTGTTCAATTAGTATTTATGCTGTATTGACTATAATACAAAGTTAATAATTGGTACTGATTCTTAGCACACTTAAATTTTTGAGTTTTCGCATCCTCTTCTTACTAATGTAATATGAAGAGGACAAACACAGTTTGACAGTTTTAAATTTAATTTAGAGCTGTCAAAACTCGTGACTTTAGCTGTCAGTCGCGAGCCTATTGTGGCTAATTCCCTTGTACACAATCTCTAAACTAAACTAAAATGACAAATCTAAATCTATTGCTATCCCTTTCATAATGTTGCTTGCAGAAATGGATAGCACTAGATTTAGACCTGTTAATTTAGTTTAATTTTAGAGATTGTGTGCAAGAGAATCGGTCCCTTAAATTTGTAGCGTGCACTAACATTTAGAGTCTTTAAATGTAAAATTAATGTTCCAGGATAATTCAATACGTTTCCGACTCGCTTAGCTCAAATCCTAATTAGGATTCTTAAATTCAGGTTTTGTAATAATAATTGTCTAAAGTCTAAACCATGATCTGTTTATTACGTGTTTGTTAGTTTATAGTTTAGTAAATGTTAATAAATACCTACATAGGTAGGTACATTTTATTTATAAGCACTTTTTATCTACGAAAGAATTTTCAGAATCGGATCATTATCCCCTAATACAAACAAACTTTGACCTGTTTATAATATTATACTTATTACTTAGTTAAGAATAAATAAATTGAGTTTCTTTAAACCTTATTAAACAACGATTGAATGAATGAATGAAAGATTGCTTATTTATCAACCTTAATCCAATAAACGCTTCGTCAGCTCATACCCAAATGGAGACTGTCTCAAACGAGGCGAGTTGGACTTGACAGCTCGGTCAGTACTTGCCGTCGTCCGTAGCTTATTACACGTAGCTTTTATTACTTAATGCATAAGGTTCAAAATGTTGCAATGATAAAAGTTTTCTGAAAGCCGTGGCCGTACCAGACTAACAGGCCACACACGTAATGTGATTCAACAAGATAACGTATCAGACATTCTAGTTTTGCTGAGATATTAGAAAACCTTAATGAATAATATTATGTAGCTCACTATGGAAAATATAATTTATTTTATAAACGCATTTTGCTGTGAAAGGAAAAGTATCCTACAAGATCTTCTATGGTAGAAAATTAGGGGTACCCGATTGTCTTTTTAAGAAGTAGGTATACATATACATCTACTGTTTCCAAATATCTCTATAAGCATACCGGCTTTACTTTATTGTGCTAAGCTTCCCGCAAGTAATAAGCACACTGTGTACCACAATACCTACCTTTTCGTCTAAAATTCCTCAGTGCTTGAAGATCAAAGTCTTCGAACAGTGCGTGTTGATAGTGATACCGTATTATTAATTTATAGTTCCGAGACATGGTCGCTGCTCGCTCGCTCTAAATGGGCCTCTTATGTTCTCTTAGGCTGAAATCTATAGAGTGCACTTTGACTTTGCTCAGACTTAAGATTGAGTTACAACGAGACAGATTTATGTGAGACATATAGCTCTGTCTCGTTTTAACTCTGTCTTAAGTCTAAGCTAAGTCAGAGTGCGCTCTATAGATCTCACCCTAAGGCTGAAATCTATAGAGTGCACTTTGACTTTGCTCAGACTTAAGATTGAGTTAAAACGAGACAGACTTATGTGAGAGATATAGCTCTGTCTCGTTTTAACTCTGTCTTAAGTCTAAGCAAAGTCAGAGTGCGCTCTATAGATCTCACCCAGAGGCACTCAGCGGACGATTCAGGCGGGCGGGGCAAGACCGTGGCGTGTGGAACGATGATGGTACAAGAGATATGTGTCTATGTGCCTCAGCTGGACGTCTATCGGTTGACGATGATGATGCACTATTACCAAGTAAAAGTTATAACTTAGATAGATTATCATCACTAAAGTAGATAAAACTTACTAAGTTTGTTACATCTGTGTTTCGAAGTGTGTTCATGAGCTTTTAAAAGCGAATTTCCCAACGATTCATGAACTTTCCAGACGTTATAAAATATCAATAAACTAATTAGTATTTACGATTTCCTAAGAATGTAAACAGACCACCAAACGTAAACAAATACGTTTTAATTTCTATTCCAGTAAATTTTTATTTTACAGCCAAGCATTTGGGAAACTGTAGCAAACGTAAAAAGTGCTAATGGTTTTATAACCTATATTTTACGTAGGTAAACGGAAACCTGATATATTTAATCATTTAATTCAGGTACGTACTATAGGTATGTAGCGTTATTAATTGATTTATTCACTTGATTACCTACTCAGTTGCAATAGGAGGGACCTCCTATTAAGTATGAAAAATAAAAATACATGTGCTGGAAACTCATTGATGCTCGCGACTTTGTCCGCGTGGATAGGTATAGTTTTTTCTAAATTCTGTAGGGACAGTAGATAGATACTTTGATGTAGGATTTTTCACACCTTTATTACCCAATATCTCTAGGATTTTTCACACCTTTATTACCTAATATCTCCCAAAGCCACCATGATCCAAACTTCATATTCGCGGATCGTTCCTCCCTGTGTTGAACACAATACACAGAGAACCTTACAGCTTTTATAAAATAACGAAGATCTGGCACGCGCTGGCTTTTATTCCATAATAAACATTCAAACATTCAAACTTTCACATTTATCATAGATATTTATAAGACGTACTTATTAGGATTAGTATATTTTGCTAGGAGATTTTAAGTTTTCAATTTTAAGACAGTTTTATAAAATTCTACTTCGTTTAGACTCACTGGCCTGAAAACTCATTAGGCAGCCGAAGTTTTGGCTTTGGACTAAGAACTCTGGGCATTCCTAGGCCAATCGCGGTATACCGCCATTTCAGTTTTTTGGACTATAAAATACAAACTGTTACACAATAAATATTCTCATTAAACGGTACAATTTTAACCATCTCATGCTACCTATTTCATAATCGAAACTCCACATTTTGCATGTGTAATTACATACTTTAATAGGTTTGCTTGGAGAGTAATTATTATCATTAAGTCCTTTTGGTGGTCCGAATTTCTCAAGTAAATTCATTTTTCGGCTTGATAGGCCAATTAGGTAATTGTTTAATTGTTATGAAGGTCGAAATTCATATGATTGAAAATTAAAGATACTCGTATCAGTTACAAAGTTTTTCATTCGGGAAGAAAGTTTAACAACAATTCTTTTTACGATTTTTTAATAACGTTTAGTTATTGCTTTCTTTTAGCGTTTAAACTAGCGTGAGTGATTTCCATTATATATCTCACACCCGGCTTTACTCACGTGTTTAGTCGACATCAAGCCGACTGGTTTCAGTAGCAGTTCAGTAGCACTCTAAAATCGATTACACACACACACACACACTGAAAAACGACCCCGGATGGATTCGAAACTAGTCGGGCTAACGTCGACTAATCACGTAAAGCCGGATGTGAGATACATATAATTGCTTTCTTTATTTTTGGAACAATTACGGAAAACCTTGCTAATTTAAAACCTTCAAAACTTCTAATATGATGTAAATGAAAGATTACTTTGATGATAGCTTATTAATATTTCATGTAAAATAGAGAGAGAGCATGACAAATCATTAGGTATATAGTCAAACACGACAAACAAGTACACAACACACCATCATTAGCTTAATTCATTAATCATTAAATTAAAGAAAATTGTGTACAGTTTATTTGTATAGGTGTCTGTTTTTTGCAAAGGAGTGTATTCTTATGTGTATTCCGTACGTTTGGTTAACTGTAATCACTGTCTTTCATCTCCCTAAAGGTATTTTCGCGTTAGGGCACAAGCCTTAATTACGACTTATGACATTGCATTACTGCGTCGAGCCTCAGAAATAAGGAGATGGAATTTTATTGCGTTAAAATAACAAAGTGAACACGCAACGCAGGCAGTCTCACAGGAGTTATTTAGCGTCTGAGATATTAATTACTGTCTCGGAATGAATTCGGCGCAGCATTTAAAATGAGTAATTACAAATCCAACAGAAACTGCTCTAAATTTAAGATAATACCGTTTAACAAGATTTCGTGTCTTACACATGTCGGGTTCCGTAAATCATGATAACAACATTTTATGTTTGTACATATATAAATTCGAAATTCTTTTCTCGGGCAGTTTTTAATTAAAATAAAGAAAAGTAGAGTAGGTAGGTACGTTTGTTTAACTTTAAATGTTAATTGAGAACTTTAACGGGTGGAAATTCAAGTAAGATGCACAGTCACTATGACGATTCAAAAAGAGATGCTTGGAGACTGAAGAAACACCCAAATGAGCTAGCTTTTAAGCTAGACTATGAAAATAGTCGCTGACTATGGGCCTCATAAGAAAGCTCAGAGTCACTCAGCGGGCAATGGAGAGAGCTATGCTTGGAGTTTCTCTACGTGATCAAATCAGAAATGAGGGGATCCGTAGGAGAACTAGAATGGCGACCCCGCACCGGAAGACGCAGTGTTGAAAGACCCCTCTACTAGGTGGACGGACGACATCAGACGAGTCGCAGGGAGCCGCTGGATTCAGGCGGACCGTGACCGTGGCGTGTGGAAGTCCCTACAAGAGACCTATGTCCAGCAGTGGACGTCTATCGGTTGTTGTTGATGATGATGATGGTGACGATGAAAATAGACTCAAAATTAAAATAATAATATTAGAATAGTAAAGAATAAATGTCAACATGAGAAACATCATTAAATACATCTGCTTTTAAAGGATCCTAATGTCTATCGGTTTTTCGATCTAAGTACCTAGGTATGTGCCCTGTCGCAACCCGTCGAGCTGCGTTGGTTACTCTGGTTCTCTTAATTTCTAATTTAATCACGTAGAGAAATACAAGCATAGCTCTCTCCATCGCCCGCTGAATGAATCCGAGCTTTCGCATGAGGCCCATATAGTTGGCGATCATGTCTCGGATCCACATGTCATCACTAGCAAACGCACTATTCGAAGATTGGTGTCCAAGCACTGAGGAATTTTGGACGAGAAGACATCTCGAAGCTATCCAAACACTGCCCAGCCGATTCAGCGGCTAACTTCCTTCTTGGTAGTTATAGTAGGCAGAAATAAACTGCACTTACTGTATAACCAAATGTTCTGACCGTTGAATGACGTGTCGAAACTCCCAATCATATTGTAATTTGCGGTCAGAGCAAAGAGTCAGGTAATGATTGGTTGCAACTGATCAACATTATAGGTTTGCACCGGCATTTTCAATTACGTACCCCGTACATGGGCCGTGTGACGCGGTCATGCTAATTTTCTGTGACTCTAAGTATCCCTTAGCAGAGGTGAAACATGAATTTACATAATAAGTTAAGCTAAGGACTGATTTTATTGCAAAAAAAACCTTGTTCACGTTCAGTGTTTCAATATCAAACACATGCGAAGTGTTTGTTAAAGTAAAGCGCAAGTATTAAATCTATACTAATATCAACAAGTACCTACCTACTTACTAAATGATGCCCGCGACTTCGTCCGCGTGGATTTAGGTTCCTAAAAATCCCATGGGAACTCTTAAATTATCCCGGCTTAAAAGTAGCATGTGTCTTTCTCCGGGATGTAAGCTAGCTCCGTACTAAATTTCATTAAAATCGGTTAATCTGTGAAAAGCTAGCAGACAGACACACTTACGCGTTAATAATATTAGTGACTACCTAATTTAAAAATGTGTCTGTCTGTCTGCTAGCTTTTCAGGCATAATCGAGATAGCTAACATCCCGGGAACGGATACAAGTAGGCTTTTTTTTGTTCCGAAATCTGAGAGGGTTTAAAAAACCTGAATCCGCTCGGATGAATTCGCGGGTAGTGATATATTTGACACATTGCACCCCCGAAATAGATATAGACTGCTTTTAGAGTATTTTTAATTTTTAAATTAAAGAGTCCTACGGGATTTTTAGAAACCTAAACCACGCGGACGAAGTCGCTGGTATCTTCTAGTTCAGTATAAAAGCTTTGCACCTTGTCGTATTTTATCCATACTAATATTATAAATGCGAAAGTGTGTCTGTCTGTCTGTCTGTCTGCTAGCTTTTCACGGCCCAACCGTTCAACCGATTTTGATGAAATTTGGTACAGAGTTAGCTTATATCCCGGGGAAGGACATAGGCTAAATCATCCCGGAAAATTGATGAGTTCCCACGGGATTTTTAAAAACCTAAATCCACGCGTACGAAGTCGCGGGTATCAGCTAGTTTTATATAAACGTAAAAAATAACCTCTACGGGATAATACGTGGAATCTTGTAATGGCGTTTCTCTGTCAGTATAAAATGTTACGATAATTATCTACATGCTATTAATTAATTAAACACACTACCGTTAATGGTTAAGAGATTAAGGTTCTAACATAAGATCGTATCGTAAGCCTACTTATTGTTTTTTTTCATTCACAGTCTAAAGGATGATTTATGCTAGACCGAGCCGGGCCCGAGCCGTGCCGCGTCCGAGGCACTAGGTTACATCAGACCGTGCCGTGTCCGAGTTATCCGAGCCTGTGTTACGTTTCTTCATGTTAAATTGCAGTCCGTGGATCGTCTGCGCGTCGGTCGGACGTGGCACGGCTCGGGCCTGGCATGGTCTAGTATAAATTATCCACAAGTGAGACAGTCTTTCGGTGGAATTCAATATTTTATGAAAATATTATACCTACCTATTGTGAAGTTGTACTATGTTATCTTGTACATAAAAATAGAACCTACTATTAAGTCATACTACAAAATTACAAGATATTAGAAGAAATGGTAGTACAAATATATTAACTTTGCAATATATACCTAAGACCTATCTCTTTAAAACCGTTTTAGCTAAAAATGGCTTCGATTTAAGGTCTGGTTGTGGTCAGTTTAAATCTGTTACCAATAACGTGTGGTATTGCCATTATACTCGGTTAGAGATTCCTAGTAAGTGATAAACCCACTATATATGGAATAGGGCAAAAAATATCAGCTATTTAAGATCATGTCTATATATTTGTGGATGGTTATGACACGGTATAGCATAAAATCAGATTCAGATCAGAAACTAAGGATAGATACTAAGAATTGTGTTTACGTGTTAAAAGCCCTTGATATATCAGAAAGGTAGAATGACCCACTACTTAACCTATTATAAATCTACAAAATGTAAAATCAATTTAGATAAATAATTGGTGATGGCTTTTTTGATAAATTTTACGTTATTAAAATACAAATATAAATTAAAGAGAGAGAGAGTATATTACAAGTATAATTGGATGTATAGTAGTCCAATGTGCTGCATGTACTGTATTTTAAATTTAAAGAATTTGTTGCCGTATTTTGTAGGTAAGTATAACTTATTTTACCAAATCAGTGAAAGGTATAGAGACTCAAAAAATGGTAAACGATAACTAAGAAACACAACAAATAATATTAAGATTTCTTATAACACGAATTTCCAAAACAAAAATATGATAAAACTTCATAAATCGAACACTTAACTGCACACATTGTTCAGAATTTAAAATGTGTTGCGTTACGTCATAATGACTTCATTTGTGATATTTTGTATATTGCTTGGTGTCACGAGATGTACATTTTATGGTATGCCTACCCTTTTATCTTGGATCTTAACGATCGACGGAATAATTGGTTAGCAAATTCATTGACACCAGTGCATGCTGACATTTAATTTCGTTTTTTTTAAATATTATTGACAGCTGGTTTGTGCTTGATCATTTTCTCACCATAATCAAACCGGATTGGTCTAACTACTCTGGTGAGCTTTCAACTTGCGTTTCAACTGAGCTGCCGATAGCACATGCGTGTACGCATGGTATTAATTTTACATTAAAGTGGTGCGTGTTGCGTGTGCATCACAATCGAGGGAGAGGAATTGCAAGTGTTCTTACGTGCACCACAGGGTTTGATGCATACGCTATTGCATAGGTATAGTCCGCGAAAGGTTGAGATGACAATCGGGGTATGAGGCGGGGGGATGCCCCGCACACCCGCACGTCACCTGTGCTCGTCCGCACCAGGTAGGTAAGCGCGGGGACTGTGTGGGTGTGCGGGGCGCTCCTTTCCCGACTGCCATCTCGACCTGTCGCATACTATAGGTGCACAGGCATACGAAGCGTATAACTAACGCAAAAAAGCGCACCTGCCTACTGATTCGCTAACTCAGTGCACTAAATGATAGCCTAACACTAAATGATAGCCACCGAGCTCAATTGACATTTAGTTTTAATTCATTAAAGGTTTTTACGAAAAATTATTTTAATATCACTTAGTGAAGCGGCAATTTAGAACCAACTAATGTCAAATGAGCTAGGTGGCTATCATTCAGTGTTAGACACTGAGTTAGCGAATCACCCCGCTGATAGTAAAGTATGATGTAGGTAGTAGGTACTTAGTAGTAATGATGCATAATAGCCGTTGTAAAGAGGTTGTAAAGAAAAATGGAAATGTCCCCACCTGTGAACTTATTGCGTAGGTACTCGTAATATTATAATTAAAAGCATGTCATGAACAGAATAAGTAAATACATATTGAACACAAATATAATTTTTTGTTCAATTCATGAAGTAGTCAGTCAGTCATTGCCCTTTCATTTCAACTGATTAACGTCAATCTCAATTTAAATAACATGTCGATCGATAATAATCATTTGTCAGTATTGCGTGATAAGAATTTTAAGGTACCTACTGATTGTTCAATACTCATTTAACTTCCTACTCTTATATTATGACTATTTGACCACATATATTATTATTCCGTACCACCGATTAATTTAAAATATTATGGTCAATAAGTGGTAAAGAAGAGTAACTAAATCGTGACATCTATAAACTATTCAATAAACATGCTATTATTCGGTCCAAAAATATAGTCATACAATCGATTCAAGCCGTGACATCGCATCGCAAATATTTTACAAAATATGTTAAAAAATCGATCGAATGCAAGTCGGACTCGCACACGAAAGAGTTCCGTACTTTGAACAAGAAAAAATACTCTATTTTTAAATTTTCACGACGGCCATTTTGAAATTTTTATTATTTTTTGTTTTACTTAGCGGAAATAAAAATAACATTCCGTAAAAATTTCAACTCGCTACCTATTTATTACGGTTCACGAGATAAAGCCCGCTGACAGATAGACGGACGGACGGATATCAGTGGTAATAGGGTCCCGTGCCACCCTTTGGATACGGACCCTAAAAAGGATTCCATACCATCGTACGAAATCGCAACTTCTTTTTTAAAATTTACATGGCGGCCATTTTGAAATTTTTATTATTTTTGTTGATGAAGCGGCAATAGAAATATAACTGTGAAAATTCCAACTCACTATCTATTACGATTCATAAGACACAGCTCCCTAACAGACAGACAGACAGACCGACGGATGGATAGACGGACAGACATCGGAGGCTTAGTAGGTAATAGGGTCCCGTTGGTACCCTAAAAAGTAGTAAAATATTTAAAAAAAATATTATGACCATCAAAATAATTGTAGGAGAATCGTGAGTCGTGTGTCCAACAACCTTAACAAGTGCCTAACTAAGTGAGAACAAAAATCTAAACAGCTGATACCCAATCCATCATAATCAGTCAGATCATTTGTATAAATATCTAACTACAATGATTGATGGTTGAAATAGACTGTGGCTTATAAGGCTGTTAAAATAAACAGGTTTTACTTTCATGATACGCATTTTTATGTTTATATTATGACTAGCTTATTCCCGCGACTTCGTCCGCGTGGACTACATAAATTTCAAACGCCTATTTCAAAAATCAAAACCGATAAAATTTAAAAATGTATCAGCAGTTATGACTAAAAACGTTTTAAATAGAATACGAAAATCGATTGATAAGTTGAAAGCCACAACAAAAACCTTTTAGCGACACAGTTTAGCTATACCTAAGGATTACTAATGAAGTACTAAACGCCATACTAATATCCTACTAAAATGATATCATGCCAGATGTCCTTCCTCCACAGCCGGCCACTTGAACAATAAAATGATTTCTTGAATAGCTCTCTTGAATCTCTTGACATACATTCTGTAAAACAGAATAAGTTTCAGCTATCAACAACATGTGACTGGAATAAATATATCTTAATATTCTCGAATTTGTCACAGGCAATTTTTTATGATTCTTACTTCTTTGATTGTCGAAAGCAAAAGAATAGAATATATTTTTATTCAAATAAACTTTTGAATCGTCAAAATAATTTACCACTGCACTGTCAATTCAAAATGCCGTAAAGTTACAGAATCTACCTGAGGTTAGTACGAATTAGAATAAAATTTCTAATAGGTACGCATGTGATCTAAGAGTTACATAAGTAATTTAAAGGTCTTCAAAAAACCCGATAGTGCAAACACTGCACCTTTATCAGCACACAAATTAAATCGCATAAAATCTGCCATTTTTTTATTTAATTTGCATTTACTCAGCGACACTCGAAAACCACCAAGACAAATCTAATGACGTATCATTTATCAAAATCGGTTGAGCCGATGAGTAGCCGGTTGAGTTACGAGTGGACATAGGAACGGACATAATATATCGTAGTAGAATAAAAATATGGGATAGAGGATCTTTGACATGGTGATAAATTGTATTGTAACAAGAAAAAGTTAAAACTCACAAGTCGTATGGTAAAGGCCAAATTGGAAAACGAGATTTCACTCATTGCCATCTTTGGGATTCGACAACTGCACTGCGCACCTGTATTTCGAGTGTACGAATTTATTTGTTTGCGTGCTGCCTCTCGTTTTGCTTACTTAAGTTAGAGTTATGGGACACGCTATTTTACGCCACTTCAAACCTTGGCGGATAGGACCTACTAACATAATGAAAAAAAAAGCAGTCATTGGGGACTGCCGACCCAAGTGAAAAACTTCATCGGCATTATGATCAACCCATGGCCAGCTCAGTACAAAGCACGGGTCTCCTCTCAGAATGGGAAGGGTGAGGGTGGGAAGAGTGAAAAATTAAAACTAAAACAGTGTTTTTTGTTTGAATTTTCAAATTAATTACAGTGTGAAAATATTAAATTTTATAATTTGTAAATTAAAACCATTAACATTAGTTTTTGCTTTTTACATTCTATCGGCACTCCGAGCGCATTAACATTAGAATGTCGGTGGCGTGACCTTGATTTTTTCCCATCTATCAACGCACAGCTCAACTACTGGATGGATCGGGCTGGGCCGGTTCCCGAGAGGGAGCGTGGGTTCGAACCCCACACCTGACACCATGTAAAGGTACGTGTTAATCAAACCACCATTAGGAGACATCTGACTTTATTAGATAGCCCACTGGCCGAACCTACCTACATAATATTATATTTTTATACTAACTACCTACTACAATGCAGATAGCTATTATGAGGTAGACATCCGATAATAAAGGGTTTTTGAAGATAAAACCCCTAGAAAGGTAAAATGGGAGTTTGAAATTTGGGTAGTCGCGCGAAAGCCGCGGGCATAAGTTAGTTAAACATAAATCCAAACTTGCATCTGATCTAAAGAAGTTTTTAAAATACAGTGTTAACAAAAAATACGTTGAAACGTACTTATATTAGCTACTATAGTATACAAGTAAAGAAACGCATTTAATTTTATTTGAATTTAAGCTATTTTTGGCGTTTGATTCAATCATATCGTGATTGTTACGATCGATACGATCGACGATTACGATCTTTATTATAGGTACCTAACAGAGATATTTACGTAACATTTATCTTATCAGCCCCCTCTTAAGTAATTTATGTTAATAAATAAAGCACCATAATCATGAACTTATTATGCACTAGCTTATCGCCGTGATTCGTCCGCGTGGACTTCACAAATTTCAAACCACTATTTTACTCTTTTCTTTACGGAAAAATTCTACCTCTTGGTAGAATTTTCAAAAATCATTTCTGAGCAGATGTTTACGTCATAATATCTATCTACATGCCAAATTTCAGCTCGATCTGTCCAGTAGTTTGAGCTGTGCGTTGATAGATCATTCAATCAGTCAGTCAGTCAGCATTTCCTTTTATGTATAATATAGACGTACGACGCAGCGGCATATAATACCTATTTACATTTATTTCATATCTTACGCCAATTCCAATTAAAACTCCTGATACTTTATGACTTGAATAAACCCAGGTGACAATAAATAAGATTTATTTTGCATACTTATTGACATTTTAAGCATATCTACTATAGGTACTATCCTACGGTTAAATGTACTAGATACATGAATAGACTGAGCATTATCATGAATATGATTTATTCCGATGATATCACATACCAAATCACGGTTTTATCTTATTTCAATCTAATCTGTCACGCATGACACAGAAATATATTAAGCCATTTGCTCGATTCTCAGACGTAGATATTTGTAGCGATTTATTTACGCCTAAATAAATATACTAATCATCTTTAACAATATTTGTAAGTTGTTTTTTGTTTAATTTATATACGTACATCTTTATTCATACATAAGCATGCATTTTGATCTTATCTGATAAAGAATATTAATGTTATCGCGCAAGTTGAAAGGGAAGTTGGAAGATATCTGATTGACAGTTATAAAATTGTATACATTGCCGAATTATATGACTAACAAAACAATTACGGAAATGTAACGCTTACGGCTGAATACTAAAACATGTTTTAGTAATAAAACTTAAGAGCTTCTTTGATATTGTGATAGTTTTTTGTGGCATTTGCTGTATACCAAATATCAATAAATTAGTATCAAGTTCCTAGTTATATCTCAAGTGCCTAGAGACAGAGGTAGGCGAAACACCTTAGTACCATAATCTCTTTTTGACGCGATAGTAATACCACTGGAAGTAAACAGGCCTCGCGATACTGATGCAAATGTCGAACAATAATTAGTACTTCTTTTGAAGTCAGCCTCGCAGATAAGGTGGTACCTACTGCCTTTCACGCTTAAAACTTTTAATTGGGCGCGTTGGTATGTAGTTGTACATGATAATTAGACAACTGGTACTCTGGTTATTCACTAATAGGCTCATTTAAAGAACTTTTGTACGATTAACGATTTACAAATTACAGATCTTTAATATTTATACTGAACTTTGTCCTGGAACTCAATTAAGTAACCAATACTACATACGCTCGAAACTCGAAACATTTTAAATGGAAATGTTAATTAAAAAAATTAATGTAAGTGCAAAATGACAAATCGTACATGAATATAATAATAATATAAATTAAGAATTATTTTATATTGAGACACACAGGATGTGCAAGTCAATCAGATTAAGATAACTGATATGAGTGTTTAAGAAGTTGACAAAATTGAACCAAATCAATCACATTTAAAATCGACTATGTAATTGGATGAATATAGCGTTGAGTTAATAAAATGTACATATTTATCCATCCAAACAATACACTTACCTTTTTCTCTATACTTGGACCTGGCTCACGAGATTACCGCCATGTGGAGTGTTGACTCAACGATTATTGTACCGATAGTTGTATCAGTCCATGGTCTTATTGCGAATAGTTTCGAATAGCGTCATCTACGGGGTCCGTCGATGAAATAAGGGCCACACAAAGGAGAAGACCCCCACGACGAGCAATACGCCCGCCACGGAATGGCTTGGAACAACAGGAGCTGTGTGCTCCTGAGACTGCTCCCGCCGCCAGTGGTGTAGTGCGTCGCATGAGATGGTCTCGAACCATTAATGAGAACGTCATGCGAGCGTACTATGGGGCTACAGATGGGGAACTAACCTCACTGGGTATCGCTCAAGAATGGTGTCTTTGTTTCAGGCACTTACCTTTTATTATTACAAAATACAAGGCGTATATTTATTCTTCCATATGTAAATACTCAACATACTAGAAGGTCAATAAAATTTTCTACTGCAGGATTATGTATTTCGACTGACCATCTTTGGATCCTTGCTCACTATTACCCTAAATTACTGTAACCGTAACAGTCCTAAGCACTCTACATATAAAATGTAGAGCTATTAGTTAAATAAACATCAGCTTCATAAATTACACGAATTACAGTAGCCGGCAGAAAATATTGTACATCGACCTTTAGAAAGAGATAGTGGTTTCGTAGAGCGTTGTCTCGAACGAAGTCGCGGGCACAAGCTAGTGTATTTATAAATTCCGTGAAAATTCTTTGGTTTTCTCTGATAAAAAATATCTTATGTCGTTCTCTACGTCTTGTAAATATCCTCATATTCATGTATAAAATCATGTCGACCCATTGTTTTGTTACGGCGTGATTGAAGGATAAACCAACAGATAAACACACACCGCGTATATGGTTAGTGATCATAAATAGATGTTTTTTTATTAAATTATTGAGTTACCGACACAAAATTTGCTCATCAAAGTGTGAACTTTTATGATTATAATCTTTTACTCTCTAAATATTTGTCACTCCCTAAGCATGCTGTTTACGTATAAATAGCTTATCTTAAAATTAAAATTAAAATTGTTATGAATGTACCTAAATGTTACAAGCTTTTAGTAAACCCAACAAAGAAAATAAAAAAAAATTAAGTACTTAATTTGTGCAGAGGAAAAAAAATTATTTACAAATGAAGTAAAATCGCAAAGTTTCTATTATGGTCCCAATTACAATAAAAAAAAATTACTTGTAGTACGCTCACAGCATACGGGCAAGATGTCGTAACGATAAGGCCAATCCGGGAGGCTATCTCAGTACCTTGAACCGCCACTTTTGACAATACTTTTAAACTACTAACAAATGCTAATAAGATGCCAAGGGAGTTTATCTAGATCGTTTAGTACCGCTAATCTTATTGCTCGGGAAAATTGTAGAGTCACGAAGTGTATAATTATGTAAATCAATAACAGAGACAACTTAAGAACCAATAAATTGACTCGGCTAAATTACATTATTAACCTACTATGTAAAACAAAGTCTTACTTTATTCTACCCGACCACAAACTAATATATTGAATAATAATTATTTTATCGAAGGAAATAATTTTGTGCTAAAGTATAGTAACGTAAGTATAATTAAGTATAACAGACGATATTGAAAACATACAGATACCTACTCGATTATTAACATTTTATCACTAGAGAACTACGAGTAGGTATGATGCTAAATTCATATTCCTATTAATGTTTCACTAGAATTGAAGGTGAATATTGTAGTTTCAATAGTGACCGTGCAGGCCTCTTGCCAAATAAGATTAATTTTCTTCTTTTGTGACATTATTGGGTCATTGGTTTACAATATAATCTTTTATTCATCGTCCATACTAAAAATAACCAGTTGTTGATCCATTTTTAGGGTTCCGTAACTCAAAAGGGAAAAACACCCTTATAGGATCACTTCGTTGTCTGTCTGTCTGTCCGTCTGCCTGACGTGTCTGTCAAGAAAACCCATAGGGTACTTCCCGTTGACCTAGAATCATGAAATTTGCCGGGTAGATAGGTCTTATAGCACAAGTAAAGGAATCAATCCGAAAACCGTGAATTTGTGGTCATATCACAAAAAAAAATCAAAATGTGTTCATGAAAAAATAATTATTATTATCAACATTTAAAGCAAGATTACCAAGTGGGGTATCAGATGACATGGATTTACCAGTACATTCTAAAACAGATTTTCATTTATTTTTATGCATAAGCTTTTGATTTATCGTGCAAAATGTCGAAAAAAATTCTCGAGTACGGAATCCTCGGTGCACGAGTCTGACTCGCACTTGGCCGGTTCTTTAACCCTGAAATAAGACCATTTGCTACTTGAATGCCTTACACTGCGTACATTGTTTTACTGATAATAATATATGTAAGTACCTACCCTAGAAGTAGGAAAATATTAAGTGAATGGACTTGATAAACTCAGAGTCACGCAGCGGGCGATGGACAGAGCTATGTTTGGAATTTGTCTACGTGGTCAAATCAGAGATGAGGAGATCCGTAGGAGAACCAGAGTAACCAACATAACTCAGCGGGTTTGGCAGTTGAAGTGTCAATAGGCAGGGCACAAAGCTCGAAAACCGATAGACGTTGCAGTTCTAAGGTGCAAGAATGGCGAACTCGCACTGGAAAGCGCAGCGTTGGAAGACTCCACCAGGTGGAAAGAAAACATCAAGTGAGTCGCAGGGAGTCGCTGGATTCAGGTGGCGCAAGACTGTAGCGTGTGGAAGTCCCTATAAGATACTTATGTCCAGCTGTGGACGTCTATCGGTTGATGATGATGATGATGATGGACTTGATAAGGCATATTAAAGTAAACATATTCAAGCTTGGTTTTGGGATAAAATTAGACAGTTACTTGGTCTCTATAATATTCAGTTATTCGAACAAGTGCGTAACAAAGTGAAGCATTTTATTTTCACCAACAAAATATAATGATGATGGCAATGTATAAAACACAAGTCGTTATAGAATTGCTTTCCAAACTCCCATGCATTAAAACCCCTTAAATATCACATTAGGCAAGCCTACAAATTTAGATAAGGCTATAAAAAAACATTGTACCTATTGCCAAAACTCTCCCGTATCACACCATTGCGCATACTAATGACTATTTTAAAATTCAGGGTGTCATTCCGGTTTTTATCACCTTTGGGGCAATGACGAATAAAGAACAACTGTGTAGTGAATATTAATTAATAGTTAACCAGTGACTGATACGTTTGAATAGCAAACATAGCATAATTGGCTAATTTGGACAATAAAACCAATACTGCTTGGGAATTTAAATAATACTATCAATTACAGTTTATTACTAGTCTGTGACATGGTTTTGTAAAAACACACACTCTTGTTTGTTGTTTTGAAAGTTAAACACATACATTATTGATTTGGAGTAACGTATATCCAAGAATGATTCCATGTACATGTCCGAAAGAATGAGTTTACATTGTATATTCTAGTCTTAATGTAGTTATAAGCTATTTATACGAGTTCATAGATTGTACAGCAAGAGTGTCTCAAAGAGGTTGTAACAGGTTTCACAAAGAAAACCGTTCCGGATAAATTTCTATAAGGTTACTACCTGAACGGCGAACTTCGTTACCTAACAGTAATTTTTTTTTTAAGTAGGTACTTATTCTGCTATTAGGGACACCGGGTCAGCTAGTAAGATAAAAAAAGAAAAAGAAAGTTGATAAGTCAACAATTACATACATTATGTCAAAAAATAAAAAATATAACACTTAAAATTATTTTAATAGTGTTTTGCTTTCCCGGAACCCCTCCACTAACACTTAAACTTTATGGTAAGGTGTTAAAGTTCAAATTGACTTTTAAGTATTATAACGAATCTTTTGTATGGGAATATAGAAAAGTGCCGTCTTTAGACTTTTTAAATTTTTCTCTCCGTAAGAACCATCCTCGTATATTATAAAAAAAGAATTATCGAAATCGGTTCAGCTGCCATCGAGTATTGCGCTTAGCAACACATTCAGCGATTCATTTTTATATATAGAGAAGATAAGTATAACCTTATAGAAATTGATATTACTATAAGTATTTTTTTGAAATAAAAATTTAATATTTAAAATTAGATCACGATGAAGGCAGTCACAGCTCGACATAGGTTAGGGACAACAATCAACATAAATGTTGCGAAAAAACTTAAGTGTCCTAAACAGGGTCAAGTAAGTACTTCACGCCTTCTTATTTTGTAACACGGTCAAGTTTAGTAGAGTAAGGATTATTACAGGTAATAATTTTATACCTAGCTTCGCTAAATACAAGGAATTATAACAAAGATTGTAGAACTAAGATCAAATACAGCGACTTTCAGATTCTGAAACATATCACAAAACTATTTTTCATTCATAAAATTATTATTATAACGATAATTGTTGAAACAAACAAACATATTGTTGAAACAAACAATATAGCAGTCAAATAGTTCTCATGTTGCAAGCGATTAAAATTAACGTAGTTAAATTGGCGGGAACAATTCAATGAAATTTCAGAATTCGAGGAACAAGTGTAATTTAGTGGATGGCAAAACCGAGCAAATTGATCATGGCTTCTTGGAAATGATCGGACATCGGTATTCTAACGTACCAGTACAGGAATAAACAGGGGGAAACGGGGACATCCTCTTAATCCCTAACTCACTTAAGACCAAAAAGGCAATTTAACTATTTACTAGACATTTAATTGTCAAAATAATCCTGCTAAATCTTTTACCGCCATACTGCTATGGAATTCTCTCCCTTTGGATATCAAATCAGTCTAAATCACTTTCTATTTTCAAAACGAAACTGAAACTATTTTATTTACCCTCAATTTAATTTTTTTTATATATTTTATTTTACTTTTTATGGTTAAATTTAGGGTAAAATAGGGGTTTGAAATTTGTGTAGTCCACGCGGACGAAGTTGCGGGCATAAGCAAGTTATGTATAATTGTGTTTATTGCAGAATATTCTATGTAGTTCAGTGACTTATCACATTTTTATCGCAAGATTGCACCGCAGAAACACTAATTTTTCCGGTTTATTTTTATATTATTTCGTATGTGTTTTAGTTTTATTGAGATAGTTGCAGTATATTATTTGCATTCTATTTTCGTACGTAATCCATACTTAATATTATAAATGCGAAAGTGCGTCTGTTTTTCTATCTGCTAGCTTTTCACGGCCCAACAGTTTAACCGATTTTGCTGGAATTTAGTACAGAGTTTACACCCCGGGGACGGACATAGGCTACTTTTTATCACGGAAAATCAAAGAGTTTTCACGGAATTTTTGAAAAACATAAATCCACGCGGACGAAGTCGTGGGCATCATTTAGTTCATCATACAACTCAATATGGTAACAAGCAGTAATGAAAAAATAGGCGTTATTGGAATTTTATTAACGCAGTTTGTTGTATTTTATTTTTACATAATATTTTATTTATAGTCCCTGTCGGGCAAGAGAATAATAAACACTATGGGTAAGTGCCAAGTTTGTTTAAAAATGCACCACTTCTCACCCCATAAGACGCACATAACTTTCAAGTCGGCAACCTTAAAGAGACCGTTAAACACATCGCTGTTGTTTTTATGGTTCAATTAAACCTTCAGAGGTAACAAAAAATTATAATCTGAGAGTGATTTAATACGCGCGGTGAAGCATAAACCTCAATTTTGCAAGTTTTGTAAAAGCTACTTTATAATTTAAGGATAACATAAAATTATGAAATAATGTAACACTGACAAAAAGCGCGTAATCTTTGTGTCAAATCTATACTAATAAATAAATTTGAAGTGTCTGTCCGTAATTTCGAAATAAGTAACTACCTCGTATTAAGCTCATATTATGGTTATTTGAACTCTACCATAACTGAAGTTTGTTTAAATCCAGGAAAATATTATGTAAGTATAAGTCTCGCAAATTGCAATTGCGCTGGAATCATGCTCATTAACATCGAAATGACGTCATTTTGATTCAGTCGAAATAAAAATTTACGATCAGCTCAAAACTTCAGTGTAGTGCTGTCATCACTAAAATAGCGGCCACGCGCACTAGCAATTTGCGGGACTTTATACCTGTGAACTGACCATTCAAATTCGTGTCCATGATCTGTCAATCGTTTGACAGAAATCTAAAAGACGATCCTTAATTATCCTAATTTTTCAATAACCGTATGCTATTCTACAGTTACCGATACACATGTAATACAATACATCATATGACGTTGACCTTGTTTTGATTGCTTGTAATTTATAAAAGACTTGTTGCAGTTAAAATTATGATGAATAGCCACAATCATTGTATAGTTAAACAAGCTATTAGATCGATATTTACGTATTGTACTGATGGGTATGATCTAGACCAGGGGTGTTACGGATATTCGCATCCGCATCCGCAAATGCGGGACACCCACGTGAGTTCAGACATCCGCATCCGCATATTTTAATGCGGAACTTTTGCGGATGCGGATTCATATTCGCAACAAGTAACGACCTGCAAAGAAAGTGCGCGGGGCCAGAGTGGTGCGTGCTTCGCGCGTGTTTGCTAGTTGATATCTTCGTTTGCTAACTGACCAATCAAAAAGTGTACAATGGTACCCACCTAGGGTGTTACGGATATTCGCATCCGCATCCGCGGATGTCAAAATATTGGGATCCGCAATAACCCTGATCTAGACATCTGACAGGATGTACTCTGTACTCATGATAAGATTATGTGTATTGTGTACTTATTCATGAAACTATTTTGCATGATCAACATTTATATTATTTTGTATATTGGACCAATTTAGTCATGATGTTTATTGATTTGGAAGTCATTTAGGAATTCTCTAATCTAATCTCGCTGTATCCTTTTGTATGTAATAAAGATTTAAAATAAAATAAATAAACGCCTACTGCACAATGGCAAATGTATAAAACAATATATATATATATAATAGGATATGATAATATAAGACAAATAAAAGTATACAAACAAACAATGAATACATAGTTATATTGATAAATGTTCAAAAGTTATTTTTACGACAAAGTTATAGCAGTTTGGTTTAGCTACATTTGCCACGGACTGGAGTACCTTAATAGTCGTTCTTAATTATGTGCACACGACTGTAATAATATTATGATTCGTCAATAAATGTTTTTAATGTGTCATTAAGTTAATTGTAACTTTATGTATTGCAATTTTATGGATTATTCAATGTTTTATATATTAAATTAAGTGGAAAAAAATCCGAATACTATACGGATTCATTAAATGGGGCAACTATTATGGTGATTTTAAGACCAAAATAATTTTTTGACAAAGATTTGTACAAAAAAAAACTAAAAATCAACCCACAACGCTTTCGTTATGAGTTTTTATGAGAAAAACTAGCGACCTACCCCGACATCGCACGGGTGCAATTTGCTATTGCAGAAAATAAGAAGTGTAGGTACCTATTGAGATTTTTTCATATATAAATATAACCCGAATATATATCCGATTTTTGCGGTGGATTTTCCAAAAAAAATCTTTTACATAAACCTTGTCCTAATAATAAAATTACGAACACAACAAAAAAAAATCCGCCATATCAGTCAAGTGATGATCTTTCATACATGCGGCAGTTGATATTTTCTTTTTATAGATACTTTTATTAATGACTACCTGATCAGCCTCGTCTGTCGACTGTCCGCCTAGTGGGGGGTCTTCCAACAGGTTGACAGACGACATCAAACGAGTCGCAGGACGTGTTGGATTCAGGCGAGGCAAGGCATGGCGTGTGGATATCCCTACAAGAGACCTATGTCCAGCTGTGGATGTCTATCGGTTGACGATGATGATGATGATCCGCCCCAGCTTTGCTTGGATAGAACTTCTGAAAATCCTTTCGTTGGGGATGCTAAGTGTTGAAACTATGATATAAAATCTTGAATTTGAACACCGAAGCGGAAGCAAAAGTTAAGGTTAACCTCTCTATGTTTTGTAAAAGATTGATTACTCTTGGGACCACAAGCTTTGTGGTTAAAAACGAGTTCAAGATTAGTTGTTTGAATTTGAGACAACACGTCACGGTTATTTACTTAAAAAATACTCTGTAAATTAATAGCAGTTACAGAAATCATTTTCATGTTTTGGAAGTCACGATTCCGGCTACCAACATCATTGATTTTGTTTAATTTTCTGATTACTTGCCGAGATATTCGAACTTTTAAGAACATTTTAGAGTAGGCATTATAAGGACCCCGGGCATTCCCGGAGTATGAAAAATATGGTTTCAGTTAATTGTCCTCGGATTATGATATGTTATAGATTTCAGTGACCTGAGCAAAAGTCTGTACGGGTGCTACACTGCTTCCGAGTCACTTTCAGAATTTCAACTGATTTTGTACCCTCCTGCCTGCAAGATCAGATTATGTGCATTTGAAGTTGATATTGCAGTCATTTTATATTTCTTTCAATGGCCAGCTTATTGCAAAATAAGTTCAAACTGAAAGGGACTCGGAAACAGTGATAGCGCTCATAGAGTCTTCTGCTCAGGGCACTGAAATCTATATTATATCAAAATTCCACCATTTTCCATAGGTACCTTTTAGGCCCGGGTCCTTAATCTTAATAAATTATTTATTTATATTTACCTAATAATGGAAATATACGTACCAGAGAGTGGATAATAGAGTGCTAAAAGGAAATCTGTATGTTGGAACGAAAATTAATTTTAATCTTCAGTCTTCTGTATAACAGATAAACTTTGGTGTCCCAACTCCCAAGGTATTGGTATGGTGACCTCGTACCGGAAGGCGCTTGGCCGTTGGTACTTGGTAGACCCCCACTAGGTGGACAGACGACATCAAACAAGTCGCAAGGAGTCGCTGGATTCAGGCGGCGCATGACTGTGGCATGTGGAAATCCCTACAAGAGACCTATGCCCAGCTGTGGACGTCTATCGGTTGACGATGATGATGATGATGTGAAAAATCTGACGAAATTCTAGGTCTACGCTTAGATATTCCTGCTTATGTGTTTTCTGTGTATCTAAATATATAAAAGGAAAACGTGACTGACTGACTGATCTATCAACGCACAGCTCAAACTACTGGACGGATCGGGCTGAAATTTGGCATGCAGATAGCTATTATGACGTAGGCATCCGCTAAGAAAGGATTTTTGAAAATGCAACCCCTAAGGGGGTGAAATAGGGGTTTGAAATTTGTGTAGTCCACGCGGACTAAGTCGCGAGCATAAGCTAGTTATAATTAAAACGTTAGCAGAGAGAACATAAAAATAGTATAATACTTAGATCATTTTATTATATTAAGTAGGTACTTAGTGTAAAGTTAAATATTAAAAAGTCGAGGGTTCTCCGCGGATAAGTATCTACATTTTCTATGTATTGAGTGAACCAATGGCATACTCGTATTAAAGGAGAATAAGAGGAGAATATAGAATGTAAGTGTTCTCACGAATACGTAATCAAGGGAAATAAGATGACGGCCTTATTGATATACCTAAGGATAATGATGATACATACGAAAATTACTGCGAAGTGCGAACCCAACATTCATCAAACTAACATTATAGCTGTTGCGCGTCGATTATTAAACGCAGGGCTGTCTCGTAAATAACAAAATCGACGTGATAAAAGTGTTTTTAGCATTTTAGTTGTCATGTGTTTTGTTTTGCAATTTTTTGATATTATATTTATTTGTATTTTATACGAATTTTCATACGGTTTACTTTTATTTTATTTTATTTATCACAGAACCGCCCACGGTAGGTACCTATAATACGGTTGAGTATTACAAACTTACCTAGGCCATACTAATTTTTTTAAGTATGAATTTGCGTCTGTCTGTCTGTCTGTCTGCCATCCGATGAACCAATTTTGACGAAAGGTAAATTCCGGGAAAGGATATAGGCATAAGGACATTTTTCTGGTCCTGGAAAATCAAAGATTTCCCACGGGATTTTACAAAACCTAAACGTATAGATAAACTTGCACGTATCATCTACTCTGTACAGATATAGCTTTCATCTTGGATAGAGTCTATCCAAGATGCAAGCTATATAGACCGATAGAATAACTTTTTATCTCGGAAAATCAAATAGCTCCCACGGGGTTTTTAAAAATCATTTACATGTACAAAGTCGAGGGGCTTTATTTAGTGAGATAATAAACCTTTCAAATATCAGCTATCCATCTTTGCAGATTATAAGGCTTCTACTTATTTATAACTAAGACTTTTGAATATATTATATTGGTTTATTTAAGTTTGTATGTTTTATTTTAATATTTTTAAGTACTTTTAATTTAGATTTAAGTTTATTTAATAGAATTGTGTTATTATTTTAATAAATGCGTATGTCTTTTTGTCTTCAAAATTATATTGGTATAATATTTACGTATGTAATATATTCAATGATATTAAATTATGTATTTAAACGAAGTAGATACGTTGCGTATAACGTATCTATCTAAAATGAAGACTTAAAACTTTGACTTTTGAATCGCGTTTGTGTATCGCTAACTTATATTTTGTTATACCTAAGCCATGTAATATAAATTTGATGTTTACCCATACAAAATTGGATAACGGCTTCTATATGGAACTCTGTTCCAGATTGTTAATTAAAGGTACTATAATTAAATAATAGTAAAACGGCTTCTTAAGGCGATTAAAGCCGAGTTTTCTTTTAATTTCCTGCAGTATTAATTACGTCTTGATATGATAAACATTTACTGTTTGACATTGGCTATATTGCCAATTACACATCGCCATTTATGATTTCTAAGATCATTGCAAAGGCATATTATATCTATAGCAATGATATTATTTATATTAAAATACCATAATATCAGCTTCGGAACTCAATACAGTTATAGTATAACAAAGTTTGCAAGTTCGAATTCAAAGCACGTATTTCTAAGGTATCTATGAAAATGTATAATAAGGTATGTATGGTTGTTTGAAATAACCATGGTATGAGTTCATTTTCCACATTTAAAACCTTTAAATGAAATAAAGCTTACACACTATTGATATCCACAATATTGAGTGTTGAGTGATAACCATCATTCAATTCTGCAAGGATGTTGTTGTATGAACATTGTGAAAACAATTGAAGTCAATAACCACTTAACGATTGTGTAACGATAAGAAAGAAATTGTACTTACGTCTCGCTTTTGTCGTAGATCGGGAACGTTTGGTGCGCCAGATCCTGAAGGGATGAACTGGTCTGCGGCTCGGCAGAGATACCCTGCGCCCGCTGCTTCCTGGGACCTCTGGATCCCCTCGCATATTGCTGGTACGGGAACACGCTCTGCAACTTGTCCAGCTGCGAGCGCAACTCCAGCATCTCCTGGTCGCGCTGCTTTAAAAGCGCTTCCAGCTCCCTTATCCGCTCTATGAGCGGCTGCATATCGCTCGTCACTGTTGCATTAGCAACACAATTTTCGTCTGAATTCATCGCGCTAGGAGTCCCCATTATACCATTCAACTCCTCTCGATAGGTCTCGTCTAACGCACGTCTATCACCATTGACGGTGGGCGCCACGGTCAGCGCTCCTCCTCCAGTATGCACTACGGCCCTCGGCTCATCGTCACCAGCTGCTCGCTGTGACGATCCGAAGCAGAGGGTATCGAAACAGACGCGCATTCACTCGGCTACCGAGCACTGCACAGAATCACTGGGGATTACTATCGCACTTGGGTTAATAAGGTCCACGTTTGAACACTGGCTGGTGTAACGGTTTATAGTCTCTCGGTTTGCACGGAGGGAGTTGCAGGATGCGTGTCAATGCGAGTCGTGCGACGCGAGCGCGGACGGACGGTGTAGTGATACGCCGTCCTACTCGCCGCGCTTAGCCCCGCGTGCCTCGGTGACGCCCTGCAAATAATATTTTTCTCATTATACTATCATCTATTTATCAAAATAAACATTGGTATATTTGTAACGTATTTTTTTTATCTAATGGAAGCATTTATTATATTATCTCATCAAATTTTCTGTCGTATAAGTGGGTAATTAGTGTAAAATCTGTATTCGAATTACCTACGTGTGTTATCAGTTTGGTGTGGCTTAAAAAAGTATTATAGCAAAACTAGCTGCTGTCCGGGTCTCTTCTCTACCCCGTGTTAAATTAAGCACGAAACGTCTAATAATGAGTCCACCCTATAAAAGTTTCCATGCATAGCTATAGGATGGTTCAAAAGTTATCCAAACTTATTTGGTTGTCATGCATATGACGAATCTCTATCTAGTATGAGTCGGTTTCCCTAAAACTTTTATATGATCAAAGTATACTTGAGATAACCTTTAACTTCAAAGATACTTAGCCTTAGATAAGTTTAAGAAAACAGCAACTTTGTCTGCTTAGTTAGGTACTTGTAACATTCAAATTCTGGATGCTTCATATTAGTAATAGTCTGACCTTGCAATAAGTAGGTACAGTACGCGGCCGAAAGTAATGTACCATACTCATACTCATACTCATACCTACCGTACTCATACCTATATGACGTTTTGTCGATCTCAACGACAGGAACAACGTACTCTATGTTTTATTGTTAATAAACAAACTACAAAGGCCTAGCATATTATTTTTATAATCATTTTTTATAGAATTTACGACTATAGAGACAAAAGTTACGTGAAATGTGTTCTTAATCTATAAGCAAAATAATTCTTTGATTAGACTGTTTTCCGATTATGGTATTAATCATATCACGCAAGCACAAACTAAATATAGCATTCAGCTGGTTTGATAAGGCGCTCTAATTTTTGACCATTCGTAATTCGACAGGTACTGTGTGGGGGCAAGCAAATTTTTTTTTATAACATCTACAGAATTTCTTTGCAGCTAAGTAGGTTTATTCAAGGTGCGTATAAACAATAACTGGCCAATCTGATGATTGGCGGTGGAGTTACTCAGTCACAGGTAGGCAGGTGCTCGTTTCGTTCACTATATTTTGTATAAAAAACCCGGTCAAGTGCAAGCCGAACTCGCACACGAAAGGTTCCGCACCATCGTACAAGAAATCTTAAACCAGTATAGTAAATATCTGCAAGTTCATTAACATGCAGATTTTTACTTAGATCGCCATCATGATTTGATTTAGTAAACTAATTTGGTCGGGAACTCAAATCTTTAATATTTTGTGGTGTAACCACACATTCACGGTTTTTTCCTTTACTTGTGCTATAGTATAAGATATTTCATGATTCTAGGTCAACGGGAAGTACCCTGTAGGATTTGATTTCCCTAGTCTTGACAGATAGGCAACAAACTGATCCTATAAGGGTTCCTTTTTTCCCTTTTAAGCTATGTAATGTAATATGAAAAGGACAGACTTTAGCTGTCAGTTGATAGTTGTCTATTGTTTGAGGTAGAGCGCTCTATAGAATCTTTATATGTAAAATTCATGTTCCGTCCTTTTTTAGCAATATTACAAAATAAAAAAATAAAATGCAGATACTCTACTCTAAATTTAGTTTAGAGAAACACAACAGAATCGGCGCCATTACTTATACATATATTTCGTCGTATTTCTGAAGTGATTTGGAACAGATAAGGCTGCAATTGCTTTATCAACGTGAAAGGGATATCAAGCTTATTGGTATGACAATAGGTGCTGTTGATCACCTGATTGAGAGGTACACTGGCCACATGATGCTGGCTATCTAATCTTATAATCCTCAGAACTGACACAATACAAGGTACTATCAGATAGTATTTTATTATGTCGGAGTAAAGTTTCAAATGGATTCTGGGTTAAATATTCAAGGGCATTTTTGTCTGGTGGGAGGCTTCGGCCGTGGCTAGTTACCACCCTACCGACAAATCTTGCCACCAAGCGATTTAGCATTCCGGTGCTATGCCGCGTAGAAATCGATTAGGGGTTAAGTACGGGTTTAATAAATATTGTAAAATCTGTGCAGGACCCTGCGGTCCCGGTTTAAGAATTGGAAGTGTTTTTGAATGTACCACTTGTCAGTTGATATCAGCCGGTTAAAATAAGGTTACTTTAACACTGGTTTTTTTTTTGTGTCCAAATAGTATAACTTTAGCCACCTGAAATGCAACTGGGCCCTTAATGAAAAACTAGCTCAATTTTCTATTATTCTGAATTAAATTATGCTTTTCTAAGCAATACTCAAGAATAGTTATTTATTGTACACATGTCACTTATTTTAGAATTTCCTTATATTTTTGTTTCAATAAAAAATTATGGTCTAATGAGTCTAATATAAAAAAAATATCACGTAGGAATTTGGACATAACAGTTGTTAAGGAATGCTTCGTAGCACCTGTAGGTATTATTATGGCAAGGCAAAAAGCGAAATACCTAGCTATTTCCCTTATTTAACTAATTTTAAAGCAAAAATGTATGAACACGCCATTTTCATGTGCAAAATCAGACCATATTCATAAAATTATGGCTCTGTTACTTTTGTAGAATACAAAAATACTTACTGTTAGCGTTATCAAATTTTTATTATCAAATGATTTTAATCCATTTGAAAACATAAATCCGAATATGCGATCTAAATCATTAAATATAACTTATTAGGTACAATCATGATAATAGATAGGCAGGTAGTTAGTGTTCTGTGACACAATCAATATGGACTAAAAATCAGTGCGTACCAGACCTTCGTAATTTTATAAAAGCTAAAAGTTTCTCTGCGTAGGTATTGTCCCCAACACTGAGAGGAACGTTTGTTTGAATGTTTGTTTGGATCATGGTGGCTTTGGGAGATAACAGAACATAAAAGTGTATTTTTTTTATTATCAATCAAGCCACCATGATCCGAACAAATATCCAAGCAAACGTTCCTCCCAGTGTTGGGGACAATACGTAAATAAACTTTCAGCTTTTATAAAATGGCGAAGGTTTAGCACGCGCTGGCTCTCTCTCTAATATGACATTTAAGTAAGTAAACCTATGTATCATAGTTAGTATAGTCAACAGGACATAATATTATGCTTATAATATTATTACATTTTTTTTGGTTTATTTCATAGTATTTAGCTATCTTTAGATTATTAAATAGTAAAATTTACTTAAATTAGTTGTTCTACTCCAAAAAATGTTAAAATCGCTTATAATTTTATCGTCTCATTCACATTAAAAAAATATAAAATATTAATAATACAAATTGCTAAATTATATTTCTGTCTGTCTGCTAGTTTTCACGGCCCATCCGTTAAGCCGATTTTGACGAAACTTGGTACAGAGATAACTCGTATCCCGGCGACAGACAAAGGCTACTTTTAATCCCGGAAAATCAAATAGTTTCAAAGAGTCTTTTGAAAAACTTAAATTCACGCAGACGAAGTCAGGGGCATCATCTGGTAATACTATAAAATAATACTACGCTTGCACCGAAGACCTTATTATTTATTAGTCATTCAATAATGACTTCTAAATCGTCGCATTAATTACCCTACGAAATTAAATCATACTGGCACGTGCTGACAAATTTTCCATTGAAAATGTTAGACCTTTACTTATTTATATCAACAACCTGTCCATAAGATGACGTTACGTAGCGAAAGCTATACTATGCGACAAAAATAATTTAGTAACAATTATTATTCAATTTTACAAAAAGCATTTCAATCTTGATACGGGTAAGTATCCAGCAAAGCCCCTTTTTAGTACCTTTACTTTTTTACCGTTCACAATAATCTTTTCACAATCATTCCATTTCAAAATAGGAAATTTCAGAATTTATTTTTAGGTGACTGATTATTATTAATGATACAGCTGCTATAGTATGGTCAAAATAATATTTCCATTTATTGAGACACTAGCTTTTTCCACTGACTTTGTCTAGGTGTGATATAATCCGGGGATAATTTACTAGCTATCTATCAATGAAAAATTTCAGGTTTGGATCGATAGTTCCGGAGATATTCCCCTACATTTAAACTTACAAACTTTCCCTCTTTATAATACTACTAGCGTAGATTTTCTTTTGCAAACGATTTGATTAATAAAACCCGGTTTTATTCAAAAAAACTATAAGTTAGTAATGAACCCATGGATAATAGACTACTCATTAAATTAACACAACAGACTATTATTTGTAATTTATACCGGTCTTCGTATAGCATTGTCAGTGGATCTCTATCGTTATAATGACGATACCGGCGAATGATGTGAAATGATGAACGTAATTGATCTATTGATCCATTTATAGCCCTGCATCCGTGCTACATGTTACAAATCTTTGGCTTATAAGGTATATAATATTTTATATAACTATCAACAATTTATGTTATGCGAAAATGTCCGTAATGGCTGTCGCCTGCTATCTCTGAATAAAATGGATGATGCTCGCCACTTCATTCGCGTGGATTTCAATTTTTTTAATCCTTAAATTTATCGGAAAAGAGGTAGCCTATGTCCATTTTCGGGACCACAGTAACAATTTTCGGTATAATCGGTGAAACGGATGGCCTTTATTTTTAACTCTTACATCGTGAAAACGTAAGATACATATTATAGAGACAGATGCTCATTTGTATTTTTGATATTAGCATGGATTAAAACAATAAGAACAGGAGTCAGGAGGAATAAGTTAGCACCATAAAACCATAAATTCGATCACGAAAATATAAGAACAAAATGATTACAAGCATTTTACTTTTCAACGAGTTTCTGTTGAAATCAAAGTAGGCTTAGGTACACACACAACATAAACTTTATTAAAAGTTGTTTCATGTATCTGAACTTTAGATGTACGAAATATTATATTTCATTAAAAAAAACAATATGTTAATTAATTACCTAATTACTATTATGTAACATGTAGTCAAAAATTAAAAGCCCCATCAGGTTTTGCTTTATTAATATTATATCCACAATTATTTTTGACATTTAAAATAAAAAGAACAAAATGTATTCTGAAACACAAATAAATATTCATGACTATACTAGTAGTTTTATTTGCGTAATTTATGTACCTTTTAATAAATAATTCTAGGTTTGAGAAAAAAGTTGCTGCTTACTCTTAGATAGGTACATTTTGTATGAATAAAAATAAGCAAAGATAATATTTAAAATTCAATGTACATTGTACGTGTAATTATAAAATAATAGGTGGTTGGCATTTAATTAAAAAAGCAATGCAACAATAATCATTATTTTGTGAATGAAAAAATCGTACGTATTTAGACTTTAGAGTGAAATTTGTTTAATTGAAGGTAAAACAAAACTGAAAAATGCCTGCAGAAGGTGACTTCTTAAAAACTACAATTATTCTATGTAAGTATTATATTTCTTGTAGAGTTTTGTTAGTCTACTTACTAATTTATGTACCTACATGCAGCAGCGACGACATTGCGTTGAGGACTGACATGACGTACAAAATATTAACGTTTAACGCAATACTTGTAACCTATTTATTAGTTGGTGACAGGCGTACACTGCGCGCTAAATAGTTACAAAGGTGTGAATAAATTATTTTTGCTTTAGATTTATTGATACAGTAACGCCAATGTAAAATTTTGCTTAGCAATAAACTACAATCAACTATTTTAAAGACCGCGGCTGTAATATTATCAAAGCCTGGTGATCGTGGTCAAGCGTGCGCATCAAGTTTCACATTGAACAGTTACCAATTTTTCACCGTTTCCTTTAAATAAATTTAAAGGAAACGGTGATTAAGTAAAAGGACCTTCTGTTAAATCAGGCGTCAATAAAGCGACTCTATGAAAAGTAAACTTGAAAATGGATCTTGACGTGTTTAACAGATGCTTTGCTTTGAATCCCGGAAACGGACATATAGGTACTACTTGTAATCCTGGAAAATTAAAAAGTTTCCTCGGGACTTTTAAAAAACCATGGATGAAACCGCGAGCATCATCTAATAGGTGCTTAGTTGAATAAAGGAGGTCTTTTAATGGTAGATGTAAAACATGAATCTTACAGAAAGTTACAGAAATAAAAGCACTGAATTAAATCTAGACCCTATGAGTAATGTTACGTTAGTTTTTCATAATACCTAAACGGCTTAGTCAACTGTACAAACAAAGACTATGAGAAAATAATTCGAAGGCGACAAACGCGGCACTGGGCCAATAATAATGGCAACAGTTTTCATTACCACGACCAAATCAACGCGGAATATAAATATATTCAATGCCCGACCCCTACAGTGCAATCCTAACATGGATCGTGAGTTTTCCGTGACGTTCCTATTACAGTGATCACAAAACAAAATAGTACAATCTGAAGTTGCAACATATAGAGAGATCTGTTGAGTGTAGGTACACCTCCTGTTCAGGTGGGACTACCTGTTTCGCGCGCTCTATAACAAATCTTTTGGATGATTTGAAACAATGTACCTACTTATTGGATCAAAAAAAACTTGGTCCTTTAAATCTATATAGGTAATATATAAAAGGAAAAGCTGACTGAATGACTGACTGATTGATCTATCAACGCACAGCTAGACGGATCGGGCTGAAATTTGGCATGCAAATAGCTATTATGACGTAGACATCCGCTAAGAAAGGATTTTTGAAAATTAAACCCTTAAGAGGGTAAACTAGGGGGTTTGAAATTTGTGTAGTCCACGCGGACGAAGTCGCTAGCATAAGTGACCTTTAAAAAATCTTTTATAACACAATATTTTCATCCCAATTTACATAAAGTAGGATATAGAAAATTCATTGTCCATGGAGTCGAAATACTCAGTCATTCTAAACCTCAGCTAGGAACTTACTCGTTCATCCTTAACCGGTAGCGGAAGTCAGATGGCCGTCGTGCCGTGAAAAAATACTAAAGCTTACAGCCGGACAAATCGATTACAATTAAACAGATTCTGTTTTCTAGGGCATGCTACGATGAAATGGTGTACCTACCGTGAAACATGCAAAAGAGGCTGTATCTAGGCTGCGTATAGAGCGTACTTTTACTTTGCTCAGACTTAAGCTTCAGTTAACACGAGACAGATTTATGCCACCGATATAACGCTGCCTCGTTTTAACAATGTCACAGTCTGAGCAAAGTCAAAGTGCGCTCTATAGATTTCAACCTTAATTTACCCACTTTACAATAGGTCGAAACTTTAAAACCTTGGTTATAAATGTCATGTTGATCATGACCTCACCCTACTTATCAAAGTGGGTGTTCCTGCGCTATATTTAGTTCCGGTGGGTGATTATAATTATTATGGGTGTACAATTGGGGCCGATTCTCTTGTACACAATCTCTAAACTAAACTAAATTAATAGGTATAAATCTAGTACTATCCTTTTTTGCAAGCAACATTATGAAAGGGATAGCAATAGATTTAGACGTGCCATTTTGGTTTAATTTAGAGATTGTGTACAAGAGAATTGGCCACATTAAGTCACTACACTAAGTTAAGTTTGTTAAATCAGCTGATCTCGAAAGGGCTGAACAGGTAGAGTGTCTCTTTGGAGATGATATTTATTATATTAGGTGCTAACTGATGCCCACTACTTCTTTCAAGTAGGTTTAGATCTCCAGGAGTCAAAATCTCTGTGTGACCAATTTTAAGATCTGTTCTGTCTGGCAAAGATTATATAGGCAGCAAACAGAAAGACACACATCCTGTCGTATCTCTATATATATAAATGAATCGCTGAATGTGTTGCTGATCGCAAATCTCGAGAACAGCTGAACCGATGTCGCTAACTCTTTTTTCATAATATTCCTTGAAGTACGAGGATGGTTCATACGGAGAGAAAAAATTAAAAAATATCCTGAAAAAGAATCGACTGTTAGGCGGTACGAAGTTCGCCGGGGCAGCTAGTTCATAATAATTATTATAAAATATTGAGTATAGAAGTATGCATGAATACTTAAGGTTACCCGTGCGAAACCGGGGCACATAATATAGAGTATAAAAAGCTCATAATATGAACACAATCGCTTAAACACACAAGATGAAACTAAATGTCAAAAAGTTGAAGGATTTGGAAAGGTCGCGTTTCGAAATTCATCTCTACAAACAAAAGTACTTATACAACATATTTTCAACTATACTTTTAGTCTAGGACCCCACTGAAGACATTTTAATCGTGACAACATCGGTACCTACATAAATGATAAACAGATTTCCGGAAACCATCACGGGTATAGGTAGGTTTAATGAAACTACCAAACCCCCCTTCCAAGTTAGCCCGCTTCCATCTTAGACTGCATCATAACTTAGCATCAGGTGAGATCACAGTCAAGGGCTAACTTGTATCAGGATAAAAAACCAGCCAAGTGCGTGTCAGACTCGTACACCGAGTGTTCCGTACTACAGTCGCATTTTTTCGACATTTTACACGATAAATCAAAGACATGCATTAAAAAAACTGTTTTAGAATATACAGGTAAAGCCCTTTCACATGATGCTGCTTGATATAGTATAATCTTCCTTAAAAAGTTAAAAATATTTGTTCATGAACAAATTTTTTGTGACGTAATAACAAATTCACAATATTCGGATTTTTTCCTTTACTTGCGCTATAAGACCTATCTAACTGCCAAATTTCATGATTCTAGGTCAACGGGAAGTACCCTATAGGTTTTCTTGACAGACACGACTGACAGACCAACAGACAGACATCAAGGTGATCCTATAAGGGTTCCCTTTTTTCCTTTTGAGGTACGGAACCCTAACAAAGTTGAAAATGTACATTCATTTAAATAAAGTACGAACGATGCATCGATCATTTCAACGACAGATAACATGGGCTAAGATACAGAGGGCCGCCCAATTGTCGAATGAGGATCGAGATAAGAGAATTCAAGCGTGCGCGCGCGTCGCTCACAATAAAATTATGTCAATGAAACAATTATCTCAACTCTGTAATGTTTGCATAAAAAATTAAGGACGAAATGTTGGTCCGTGCAATTTTGTGAAATTAAGTTAATTGGAGGAGAAAAAAACACTTATCAGATTTCTTTAATATCATTTTTTGCAATTATGTCTAGGTACCTATATTTTTTATTGGAGACTGACCGATAATTCGAGATTAATAATTGTAATTTATGTGTTATCAAAAGTGCAATGAACTGAACGAAATTATTGGATCTGTTGATGAGGGATGTTCTGAAATAAAATTAACTACATTTTTAAATTTTTTTTCGCGTGATTGTGTATTTTCCTTTGCACCTAATTATTATTATAACATAGTTTATCGTATCTTATCTCTATGTATATATAATTTCATTGCAAACCTCATCCTCAGTTGAATTATGTTATCGTTTACCTTTTATATGAGATCTGAGTCAATTAAAAACCTTTCCTCAAATGAAGAAAAAGAAAAAACAGTATTATAAAGGCATTTTTAGGTGACTATGAGATTGTAATCACCAGCAATAAAAAATAATGAGTAAAACACATGTTACGTGTACATATTTTGTTGTTTCTTTTATCATTAACTCCCGATCGACCTACACTATGGAAACATTTCGCGTATATATTTAAAAGAATATTATACTTGTATAAAAGAATATTAATCACACTACTTAAATTGCAAAGTGAGTTCGGGGACATTCCTATGCCGTGTCATCGAACAGAATTGACTTATGAGAGGCAGTTAAAATAACTACTGTAAATAAATAGTCTCATTGTTCGATCAATTTTTTGGTAATTGGCCTTATAAAACGAATATTTAAGATAATTTTATGAATAAATAATATTGTATTGGCCTTTAACTTTTTTGTACTAAGTATACTAGATAGGTAATATCTGCGACTTTGTAAGAGCTCCTTAATTTTCCGGGATAAAAAGTAGGTAGCCTATGCCCGTCTCTGGGATGCAAGCTATCTCTGTATCTTTCATTAAAATCGGTTAAACGGTTAGGCTGCGAAAAGCTATAGCAAACGGACAGCTAAAGACAGACGCACTTTCGAATTAATATAGATTTTGTGAATATTCTTTCACCTATTCTTGGCGATCATTATCGCTAGTTTTATGAAGCTGCTACGCGATTTCAATCTATTCAGATTTATTCAAATTCAGCCTATGATTCTGATTTCTGAATGACAATTCTAATATTTAGATTTTATACAAAACAGTCCGATAAAATGTTAGTTATGGAAGAGCAGTTTTTTTTTATACAAAAATCTGAACTATGAAATTAGTTGTCTTTCTTGATTGGAGACACGCTTTGTTCACGCGTTCTTTCAGCGCTTACACTACACTTACACTAATCACTATGCACTAATTTAAAAGGTTTAGTGCTCTTTAGTCTTTTAAGTAGGTAACCAGATTGTGATAATTTTGTGATGGAGGTACCTACCAGGTATTTAATTTTCAGTACCTAAATATTGTCCATTTTTTATGAAATCAATGTCAGAATATTAAATTATACATATTACACATATTACATTATGACAGAACTAATGTTTCTAGAAACTTGTTCTAAACACGAGTTGCTTGTTAAATTAATGCGACACATTAATATATGCTTTTAATTGCCACGTACAACTTAAAACATAATTATAAAACCTACCTACGTCTTGTACCTCTTTAATTAGACAAATAGCATTTTTTTGACTTGATAAATTTTATAATATCATGCAAAACAAAATTAGAATTATTAATTAGCTGACGATGGAAAATTACATCTGTTTGAAGGATTTTTTTTTCAATAGGTAAGCCAACATAGCCTGTATACCAATATTTTATCCGTAAAGGTGCTGATAAACTTGAGCATTCACTTGTAATAGAACATCGAGCATTCGCCGTTTTTATTTTTGTCGAACTGAACAACGAGCCGAGCCAAGCATAGAGCCAAATATTGCTACGAATATCTTGAGCATTCGCTACTATTCTTCATGAAGATGTCAGACTTGACGGTCGCGTGTGCTCGCTAGAATGCTCGCCAGAACGCTCGATAGAATGTTCTCGTATTTTTCTGTGATGTAACATTCGTAAGAACGCTCATTACAAGTGAATGCTCAAGTTTATCAGCACCTTAATAGTGCTGCACTATGAACTAAAATTCGTTGCAAGACTTACATCTTTCATAAGTAATTAAGAAAGTGAACCTATAAAATTACCACGACATAAGTTAGGTACGATACTTTAATTTAATATCAATTCCTTTGGATGAGGTATGAATCTGAAATAATGATGATATTTTTAGCACAGTTAGTTAATAAAATAGATTAAAAAAAATTACAAAAAAAATAAAAACCGACTCTATACACAAACACTAAAAATTGAAAAATAAATTAATTTTTTACCGAATATATTATGTATACAAGAGTTGATATAGTTCCATAATAATATTTTTTTTTGCCGGTGCCAATTAGCTTCAGCTGCGCGAATCGTCTAAACTTCGAATTATGAGACTCCACAATGGCACCTCATTGGCACCGACCCCAAAAAATATTATTATGGAACTATATCAACTCTTGTATACATAATATATTCGGTAAAAAATTAAATTATTTTTCAATTTTTAGTGGCCCCATGGTATTAAAATATGCTATGCCTGGTTAAAAATCTACTGTTTACTAAGCTATTACACTGATCGCGAGCAATTTACTCTTATCCGTTGAGGAGTTCTTATCTTTGAAGATAGATAATGATCTATCTTCAAAGATGTTCATCAGATCTTCACCAAATTTAAATGGGACCAACTTTGAAGTATACCCTTTCAAACAAAAAAGAATTTTCAAAATCGGTCCAGGCGTCTTCGAGTAATCGGGGAACATACATAAAAAAAAAAAAAAAAGATTCCGACGAATTGAGAACCTCCCTCAACCAACCTCCTCCTTTTTTTGAAGTCGGTTAAAAATAAAGTGATTTTTTGTATAGTGGTATTTTATAGGTATAATTCATTATTAATGAGAATAATTTAAAAAGCATGATTTTATTTATTTTTAACATGTACGTCACGATGTGTAGGGAAGGTTAATAATAACGTCGCAATAAAGAAATTTGAATTTGAATCCATAAACAACAATTGTTTTCAATTTTTTAACATAAAAATAGAGTAATTTCTGCAGGAAAATATTTTTTATGTTAAAAAATAGAAAAATATTTGTCGTGTACGCCATATGACGTCATTAATTGCTTTCCAGACAGCGTGACGTTAATAATTAATTATTTTAAAAAATTAATAAAATTCATGATTTTTTAATTATCCTCTGTAATCATGAATTCTGGCTCCATATAAACTACCGATATACAAAAAATCACGTCATTATAATATATATATATATATATATATTTTTTTTAAAGAATATTAGCCATGTTAAATGACTAATATTCCCTTTTCCTTTCCAACTAAGCGTCAAGCTTGTGCTAGGAGTAGGTACGACAATAGTGCAACGGGCGGGGTTTGAACCGTCGACCTTTCGGTTTTCAGTCCACTCTTTTACCCGTTGAGCTATTGAGGCTCAAGTTACTACAGTCTATTACTACAGTCCAAGACCCTATTAGTGTACATCTTGTCACGTTGATTTGGCCTGCTAAAAACAATCGACCAAAATGGTCTCAGCAAAATGTAGGTGGTCTATATGGGCTAAAAATACCACTGCGTATAATAAATACATTTAAGTCTAATTCCAAGAATATTTTATATATGGCAGTTTTTGAAAGTGGACACATGCCACAACCTTGATGGATTTGTACAAATTGCACTTTAATTAGCACTACAAAAGTTCACAATAATTGACGAAATAATGCAGTTGGAAAGTTATATTATTCATTTGAGCTCACAATGCCAGATTTTTTTGTTTGCCGAGAGAAGGTAATGATGGCGCATAATTCCCATCGAGATGGTAATTGGGGAAGGAACGCCCCGCACATCTGCACAGCCCCCGCGCTAACCCGGTGTGGGCGAGTGCGGGTGACATGCGGGACGTCCCCACCTCATACCCCGATTGCAATCTCAACCTGTCGCGGACTATATGTGCATATACCTACCTATTATGGATATGATCATTATGGCCACTGAAACTGAAAAGGAAAACAGCTATGTCATAGCTTGCTAAAAATCTTAAATTCCCCTACCCTATTACCCTATTAGGGTGCCTGTCCACTGAAGCGGAATGGAGCGCAGAAGTATTGAGCAGACTTATCAGATTGTCGGTAAACAACGTGATAACAAGGTGATAACTTTATTTCATCATCTGACAAAACTCTGATTGGTCAACTATACACATCTCCGCTCCGCTCCACTTCAGTGGACATGGACAGGCACCCTTACTCTTGTTTTGGGTTTAGGTAAGTATACCTACATAGATTAATTATTGGTCTCGCATGTATACCTATTTATTTTTATTACTAAAGGTTCATTAAGCATTCAGCAATAGATGCAATGAAGTCAGAAACTTGAAGAATTGGTATTTCGCGCCACTATAATGAAGAATAACATTATGTAACACAATACATCATGTTACAAAATTATTATTTTACTGACATAATTTTAGTGCGATGTAACATTTATTTGTCAATCAAATAAATGTTATTATGTTTTTTCGCAGTTAACGTGCTATAAAACACATTCAAAAAGTCATTATAATTAATAAAATGTTTTTTATTTGTGAAAACCAGTCCGGTAAATTGCAGTTTAATTTGGACGTTAGCGAAGCCATAAATTTTAAATGCTCTACTTTTTAACCTGAAAACGAGTTATTTTCGTTGTGTTCTTGAAGTGCATCACGTAAATAACGAATACACACTACACAGGCATAAAAACCTGGATTGAAAAAGCTTTTACCTATTTATTTAATAAAGAACTTTTTTGTAGATAGGTATAAGGTAAAATTTCAGCCCGATCGGTCCAGTAGTTTGAGCTGTGTATTGATAGATCAGTCAATCAGTCAGTCAGCTTTTCCTTTTTTAACAATTTAGATCAGCCATGTCAAACTCAAAGTTACTGGTGGGCCAAAAGCATGAATACCGTAGACTAGGTAGACCGCAAAACCTAATCTTAGAAGACAAACTGAAAATCTTAACAAAAAATAACTATTATAGGATACGCATTATTAAAATTCCTATAAAAAGGACTAAACAAAAAAATACTAAAACATTAATTTATTTTGTCAGACATTTGACATCTTTTGTATTGTCGATTTGTAGGGTGAATTTATCGGGTCCTCAATCAATCCGTCAATGAAGATTTTGCTGGAGATTTCTTTCCTTTCTTCAAAGAAAATAATTGTTCACACTTATAGGTACTTCATCATCATCATGATCAACCCATCGCCGGCTCACTACAGAGCACGGGTCTCCTAACAGAGTGAGAAGGGTTTTGGCCATAGTCTACAACGCTGGCCAAGTGCGGATTGGCAGACTTCACACACCTTTGAGAACATTATGGAGAACTCTCAGGCATGCAGGTTTCCTCGCGATGTTTTCCTTCACCGTTAAAGCAAGTGATATTTTAATTACTTAAAAACGCACATAACTCCGAAAAGTGAGAAGTGCGTGCCCGGGATCGAACCCCCGACCTCCGATTGGAAGGCGGACGTCCTAAACACTAGGCTACCACAGCTACGAGGTATAGGTACTTACTCGTATATTTTAATTTGTCGATATTTCAACCCAATTGCACGTGTCGTGGTTACGACGAGGCGGGAGTTCTACCTATCTCTAGACTATTCCTGAGTATCTAGGTTTCAAAAATATTTATATGTAAATCCTACGCCTTAAAAGCATCAATAAATTTCAAACAGTTGATAATATCTTACGTATTAATATAAATTTACATAGGATTTACATATCGATATCATCTATTATATGAAATAGTGCCTACTTTACATGTATAAAATAACAAGTTATTTAATACTGACAAAGACCTCATCGCACGTTTTATACCACGGTTCATGTACATTGCGAACGTTATGTAGTATTATCAATTACGTAGGTTGGAAGTTAATAGACATAATAACCGTACATGAAGTTTATACAATAAAGACTGAGGCATTACATTGAACGCTACTATGAACTAAAGGCGAAATAATGGCGCTCTTTGAGAAGGATTACAAAACAAGGCTGATTCAGAACAATTTTACGGTTCATTTAAAATGAATGCTCTTTTTGTTGAAAATGAATACATGAATGAATTTCGCACGCTTCTATGTCGTTTATTTTAACTTTATGTTATGAATATTTCAAATGTATTGACTTATTTATATACTAGAAAAAAAGTTAAACACTTCACAACTTGCAGCCACTTGGCTGTGGAGTCTATAACTAAAAAAAAAAAGAATACCTATACCTAGAACCAAAAATCTCAAAAATATTTATCGACCAGGTCAGATACTGAGAAGCCTCAAGTAGCTCCTACTCAAAAGACTGACGATTTGGACGCAACCAGAAGTCATGGCCAATGTTTGAAACTTTGCGACTCTGCCATTTCCTTACTTCATGCTCAAATTGTCAGATTATTGAAATACACACTTTTCTGTCTAATTATCTTTCCCGTCCTTCCAAAATCCCCGCTTGGACTCTTCTACCACATACCCGCGATTGCCATCTCAACCTGTCGTGGACTTGAGTTTGTAAACCAAATTTTTTATACTAGTTAATAGTACTAAGTATGCATTCTCAAAGATTATTTTTTTGAACAAGAACCACAAAGATGTTCTCAAGTCTCAACGCTTTTTAACCGACTTCAAAAAAAGGAGGTTCTCAATTCGTCGGAATCTTTTTTTTTTTTTTTTTTATGTATGTTCCCCGATTACTCGATGACGCCTGGACCGATTTTGAAAATTCTTTTTTGTTTGAAAGGGTATACTTCAAAGTTGGTCCCATTTAAATTTGGTGAAGATCTGATGAACATCTTCGAAGATAGATACTGGAACTCCTCAACGGATAAGAGTAAATTGCTCGCGATCAGTGTAATAGCTTAGTAAACAGTAGATTTTTAACCAGTCATAGCATAATTCCATGGGACCACTAAAAATTGTGAAATAAATTATTTTTACAAAAAAAATAAAAACCGACTTCGATACACAAACACTAAAAATTGAAAAATAATTTAATTTATTACCGAATATATTATGTATACAAGAGTTAATGTAGTTCCATAATCATATTTTTTGGGGTCGGTGCCAATGACGTGCCATTGTGGAGTCTCATAAAAATATGAAGTCTAGACGATTCGCGCAGCTAAAGCTAATTGGCACCGGCACCAAAAAGTATTATTATGGAACTATATTAACTCTTGTATACATAATATATTCGGTAATAAATTAAATTATTTTTCAATTTTTAGTGTTTGTGTATCGAAGTCGGTTTTTATTTTTTTTGTAATTTAGATATTTTTTTCGCTTAGAAATAAATCGGTACACCGACATACAAGATACTCGTACTAAACGATGCACATTAGTTAGACTTTGGTTTTTTACAGCTATTATCGTGCAAAGGGTTGGCTCCGTCTGTCGGTCTGTCCGTTGAACCAATTATGAAACATAAGCAACCACTTAGAGCTAATAAGCTTTAATGTTTATTTTAACATGAACAGCTCCGGCTATTTTTAGATTGCTCTCAATTACTTTCAATTCAACAGTGGCTGGGTTGTGATATGAACAATTGTGTTATTTACGGGTACATGGTATGTCGTAGTTCAATCGCGGTTATTTAGAATTAAGAATAATTTATTTTTAGGGTTCCGTAGCTCAAAAGGAAAAATGGAAGCCTTATAGGATCACTTCGTTGTCTGTCTGGTGACACGACAGCGTGTTTGTCAAGAAACTTATAGGATACTTCCCGTTGACCTAGAATCATAAAATTTTGCAGGTAAGTAGGTATTATAGCACACTTAAGTGGAAAAATCCGAAAACCGTGAATTTGAAGTTACATCACAAAAAAAATGTGTTTATGAACAAATAATTAGTATTTCCAACTTTCAAAGTAAGATAATATAGGTATTACCAAGTGGGGATCATATTATGACAAGTGGGGATCATATTATGACAAGTGGGGATCATATGAAACGGTTACCATAGGTAGGTACATTCTAAAACAGATTTTCATTTATTTTTCTGCAAAGTAGTTTTTGATTTATTGTGCAAAATGTCGAAAAAATACGACTTTAGTACGGAACCCTCGGTGCACGATTCTGACTCGCGCTTGGCCGGTTTTTTATTGGCCGGCGCGGCTCAATCAATTGTTTTGTTGATTGTTGTGAGGATTATAGTTTTGCTTCTTTTAACCTATTTTTTACGTCTAAATTGCCCCCCATTGCTGAGTGCCTCGTCTGCTTGTCATCGACCAAGAGAACACGGCTAATTGTTGAAGACACAAGCTTCATTTCTTTAGTTACAAAGAACAGATTCCTTCTTTAATTCTATTTATCCTAATTAATTATTTTCCGTAAAATGAAGGTTCTCGTAGTTGTTTTTTATTAAAAAATTAATCTCCAGAAGTGATATTTAAGATTTTTTCGATACCTACTCTAATTCTAAAGCAGTTGGAGATCATTCGTGTTATACCTACTTTGCATCAAATTAGGCGCTTCCGTAGAGATGCACTTATTAAGTAATTGAGCGATCAAGTTTTAGGGCTAACGGCTTGCTTTGGTATTCAGGACGGCCAATTTAGAGACTAGAGGTTAGAGTTAGCCCTGAAAATATATGAGGTAGTCATCAATTAAAAAAGAATAAAATCCCTTGTCAGCAACGACTTCTATGTAACACACTAGACTTGTCATTCCAACATTTTTTTTGCCAGCTACCACACTTTAAACAAAAACTTTTTTTAATTTAAAGTATTTTCGGTGTCTATCTTAGACTGCATCGTCACTTACCACCAGGTGAGATTGCAGTCAAGGGCTAACTAGAATCTGAATAAAATAAAAATTAATAAATAATAACCCTAGGTTCGACTAAGTTTTTCGTAGAGATACTCGTATATCGTATAACGTTGATTATATTGTGATGATATCGCGTCGTTCGTATCAGTTTTTCTCAATGTTGCTCTATTTTAGGGAATTCAACATCTGATTTGACCTTTGGAATTTCCATTTTACGTGGAATCTGAATCCATATATACGTCCATACATAGGAATTACTGACTGAGGCTAGGCACTGATGTAATTGGATTAATTAGTTTACGTTCTAAGTCTGATAATGTTGTTATACTTCTCATCTCTAATACGAGAAAGACGCTCAAGTCTTTATTAAACCCTATAATGATTTTTCAAAATATATTATTCCGTAGTAGTTTTCGAGTTCGTAATATATATAATACTGCAAGTTTATATTATTTTTTCGTACATCTCTCATTATCTTCTACAAATAAATAGGTATAATCTTTAATTTGCTAATAGATAAGTATGATTTACCTAGGTCTATCTTATGATTCACTGCAATAGTAAAAAAATAACATCTAGGTACCTACCTAGCTTTACACAAAAAAACCGGCCAAGTGCGAGTCAGGCTCGCGCAACGAGGGTTCCGTACTACAGTCGTATTTTTTCGACATTTTGCACGATAATTCAAAAACTATGATGCATAAAAATAAATAAAAATCTGTTTTCGAATGAACATGTGAAGCCCTTTCATATGATACCCCACTTGATATAGTTATCGAACTTCAAAAATTGAAAATACGAATTTTTAGTTCACGACCACAATTTTTTTTGGTGTGATGTAACCATAAATTCATGGTTTTCAGATTTTTCCCCGAATGTCTGCTATAAGTTCTACTTCCTGCCAAATTCATGATTCTAGGTCAACGGGAAGTACCCTGTAGATTTCTTGACAGACCGACAGACAGACAGACAACAAAGTGATCCTATAAGGGTTCCGTTTTCCTTTTGAGGTACGGAACCCTAAAAACGTAATACATATACATATAATAGACCTCCGAACCAATTTTAAAGTTTGATAAGAGAAAGGCTGTTTGAAACTGCATTTTCAAATATTTCATAGGTACTTTGCATGCATTTAACCGGTCCATAACTATAATATCATACTTAGACTATCATAGTTGTATTTTGACAGATCCAGAGCAAGCTGATTCGAATTAATAAAAGTACTGATTAGTATCGCGTCAATCACGACTTTATCGCTACTCATAACATCTTGTTAGTACCTAAACCTAGAGAACCTATTTATTTTCTGCATTAGCTAAATACATATATTGTATGCAAATAGAGAAGTAGATAGCTCTTAATTGGGATGATGTAGTCGTCATTCCAATAGGGCCCTGGACTGTAGTAACAAAATGATTTTTTGTAAAGCGGTAGATATCAGAAAGAAAGAAAAGAAACTATTCAAAAGGATGCAGAGCCGGTCTAATTGCTAAGAGCTAAGAGCAAGCTCTTATAGATAACTGAGATAACCTTTGGAGAAAGAGTTGTTTGACCAGACCAGGTACAGTTCGCGACAGTTCGAAATCGCAATCGAGGTATGAGGCGGGCGGACGCCCCGCACACCCGCACAGCGGCTGCGCTAGCCCGCACCGGGTTAGTGCGGGGGCTGTGCAGGTGTGCGGGTTGCCCCCTCCCAATTGCTATCTCGAGCTGTCGCGTGCTATAGGTATTTTGTCTTATTATATGTTTATACTAGACAGTAGACATACTGACAATTTCATTATTACTTAGGTAGCTGATTATGAAATAATGTGTATAATAGGTACGTATTGTGGCTAATTCCGCTGTACACAATCTCTAAACTAAACTAAAATGACAGGTCTGAATCTATTGCTATCCCTTTCATAAGGTTGCTTGCAGAAAAGGATGGCACTAGATCATGACCTGTTAATTTAGTTTAGTTTAGAGATTGTGTACAAGAGAATCGGCCCCATTGTATGAAAAGCATAATAATATTATCTTCCTAAATAAACTTTTTGTGAATATTAAAATATAAATTACATTGTATAATTACTTTTACTTTACTTTATAAAGTAAGTAATCATGATTACGGGAAAACGGGACGGAAGTTTGAAATTCTTTAAGTAAAATAATAATATGAAATAATCGGACAATTCCAAAGAAAAGGTTGCTCCGGCCGGTTGATTGATAGTTGATAGTGAGTCAGATGTCAAATGTCGCGGTTACTGTTCGAAATGTGACATATTGATTACTACCCACAGCTCACACTTATCTCTAGGTACCTACCTATATTATATTTTTTATTGTTTCCAGGTTTTTGTTCAGACTCTGCATGACATATTTGGCGCTTACTGTATCTTAAGCCGATGATAAGTCACGATACTAATAAACGTCTATACTTTTAGTGAAGTATATGTACTTAGAGGTTTATCTTCATTTAGTGCCACTTCTATTTAGATAGAACGAAGTCGTGAGCATAATAAGCAAGTATTTTATAAAAATACAAATTAGAATTGATAATGCAGAAATTATTATCATAAATCACTGGAGTATTCCAAATAATACAAAATCTTAAGACATTAAACGGCTTGGCACAGTTTAACTTTACATGCACCAAATGCCAATTCAGATTTGTTGAACTGCCAACCTAACCCGGCCTTTGTAAAGTTCATTGCAATAAAAAAACGAAACGTATTTCATGTTACTGTACAATTAAATAGCGATCATATCGAAAACAAGTGTTTCTGGGCGGTGCCGAGATAAATCACAGCAATGGGATAAATAAATGTAAAAAACTACAGGTGGTATTATTTTATTGATTAATAGGCTTTAAAGGAGCATGCAGACTTAACTTTTTTTTGTAGCACAAAATAAAAGCATAAGCCCTGTGATATATAAATGTTTTTAACTAACAGCTTTATACGATAAAAAATTATTTCAATTTCATACTATGTAGTAAATAAAAAGATAAGATAAATTAAATTACTTACCTACCGCAATCTTAGTATTTATTTGTAAAGCAATTTTAATTTTATGTTCTTTTTTTATACTATTGTGTAAAACTCATCTTAATTAAATACCCGTTTAAACTCATTCCATAATGTTCCTAATTTACTCAGATAACAATATTTCTTCTTAATTGAGGGCTATTATATTACACGAGCATGATAAACAATTAATATTCCTAAAAATAATTTAAAGACTATTTTTATGATACTGTTAAAATTTTCATTATTAATTTCACTCTTCAATTGTTAACTAAGTAGAAACTGTGTCAATCTTTCAAATTATTGTTATGTTGTATGGCGTTTTATAATTTTAACTAGCTTAATTCCGCGACTTTGGCCGCGTGAACTACACAACTAACCCCTGTTTTACCCTCTCAGAGATTGAATTTTCAGAAATCCTTTCGTCATAATAGCTATCTGCATACCAAATTTTAGCCCAATCCGTCGAGTAGTTTGACCTGTGCATGATAGATCAGTCAGCTTTTCCTTTTACATAGATGCGCACATGCCTTTATGGCTGGCATCTGGTACTTACCGAGATCCGGTAATTTGGCCAAATGAAATATTTCGTTATATGACTGCAACGTTTGTGTTGTTCGCGGGTCTTTATGACACGTAGGGCGTGTTTCGGCGACTTTAATTATAATAAAAGTATTTATTTTGTATTGTATGTCTAGGTTATATAGGTACGTCATTTTCCTTTTGAGAATTAATTTTACATTTACCCATATCAACATCCATACTAATGTTATAAAAGCGAAATGTGTCTGTTTGTCTGCTAGGTTTTCACGGCACATCCGCTTGACCGATTTTGATGAGGTACAAAGAAAACTTGCAGCCCGGGGAAAGATATAGACTTTTGATCCCGGAAAATCAAAGAGTTCCCACGGGACTAAAAAAACGTAAATGCAAATGGATGAAGTTGCAACGCACCATCTATTAGTAAAAAGATAGCTTGCATCCTGGAGTTCTTCTTTTTATCCTGGAAAATCAAGGAATTCCCAAGGGATTTTTAAAAAACTAAATCCAACACGGACGAAGTCGCGGCAACTTTTAGTACTGTACTGACTCTATTATAGTAAGTAGTAATATTACATACTTAACACAAAACACAACATTGTTGAATCTGACCGGCAGAACCTGGGAAAAGACAAGAACTCCCACCACTACGCCATGAGGTATGCAAAAATGTATAATAAAGTGATAAAATAAAAAAGTTTACATGAAAAATAATAATTACCGAAATAATGGCTGTTACATTTAACGTTACGTACACACGTATAATTATTTAATTACAATATTTAAATTGTACAAGTACAAAATCGTGCACATGAAATCAAAATGTCAGGGGGCAAGTGTAACTGCGTATAATTGCTCTATTCTGTAAAGGCCTGGGCAGACAAAAATCACAACGGCAGCGATGTGTGATGCAGGTAGTAGGGCAGATTAATTACAATATTAAAACTGTATAGGTACAACATCGTGTACATAAATGTCGGGGGGCAACTGTGACTGGGCAGTCAAAAAGCGCAACGGCTTACGGCAGCGATGCGCTACGGATGTAATACAAATGACAGATTAATTATTACAATATTTAAAGTGTATACAGGTACAATATCGTGCACACGAAATCAAAATGTCAGAAGGCTACTGTTACTGCGTATAATTGCTCTATTCGATAAGGCCTGGGCAAACAAAAAGCACAACGGCAGCGATGGAGGTAGTACGGCGAATTAATGACCATATTTACTTAAATTGTATATGTATGCACATTTATTTATTTGTTCCTGTACCAATAACTTAAAATTAAAACAAATATGTGGGCTATGTTGGATTTATTTTTGGGGTACAAACTCGTAACGCTCCATAACACGCTGAGGAATTTTGAACTAGCGGACAAGGCTATCAGTGTCCACGTTTCAGCGCCATACGTCATCACAGATAGGACACACTCATTAAAGACTTTCGTCTTTAGGCTTTAGGGTATTAACGAATTAATGTTAGACCTAATATAATCGAATATAATACCTAATTATAATATGCTAATGAAATGTCTCATGAAATCAAAATATCAGGGGGCAACTGCAAGAACTTGTAATTGCTCTACTGACTAGTCAGTATGTAAAGGCTTGGGCAGACACAAAGTGCGATGGTAGCGATGCGGGCGCAAGCACAGCAGATTAATAATTTACAGTACTGACTTTGCTCAGACTTAAGTTTCAGTCACGTCTTAAGTCGTATCAAGTCAGAGATCGCTCTATAGATCTCAACCAAAGAGTAACTTCAGAGTGAACTAGAGTGACGAAACTACCGGTTTTGATCCTGCATCGACATCTGTCAAATATTAGGCTAGGGGTAACGTGAAATCAAAGATACCTAGTCGTTTAATAGCCTACCTAGCGTGGAATATAAGTAACATTTGACGCCTGCCAGTGTAGGTGAAGCCTCGACCTTCACAAGGTTCCTAACCTATCGTGAACTCTGCTCATTGTTCTCGCGCTTTATCCTTCCAAGCCTTTAGTCACTAACGTATTGGTCAAGGCTTGAACGGTTAGCATTATGTTTATTTATGATACAGGAATGACTTAATCTCTAAAATCTAAACATATCCCTCGATTTCAGATCTACTCAAAACATGATTTAATTCTAGAGACAATAAATAGGTAGCTTAAGTTTTTATTAGTTATCATTTTTGTGCCTGAGCGTTTGTCTCTAAGCGGCTTCTTATTCAGGCTCGAGGTCTCGAAGCCGTTCGAATGTATTTAAATTCGTCGTTAATCATAGACTTAAACTGTATTATATTTATTTAAATCTTTGTTGTAAATAAAGTGTTTGAATATGATGCTAGTGCCCCGCGAAATAATAATTATTTTTTGCAGATTTCCTTTACGTAGAATGACTGAAATCCGCTTATTTATTAGTCATAGTTCAATACTATTTAGACTGTAGGTAGGTATCTGACTTCTTAAAACATGAAATGTGTAATTATTTAAATTTAAGCTGCTTTAAGTGTTTTCACAGGCTCTCTTATTTCGCAATCGCAATTCAAGCCATAACTTTGGCTTAAAAGACTGAGGCTTTATCCTTTTATCATAAAGCTATTAAGGCTTTCGAGGTATTACACGAATTTATTGTTGTTGGCCACGCAATTATCAGACACTTGATAAAATATCTAAATGCAATGGCCTGGTAACATAGTGCGAGCTGAGACCTGATGATCGACCTGCGAGTTGCAATAAGCTTGGAACTAGGAATCAGCTTAGCTTAGCAATAACTGAGATGCAAGCTATTGAATACTTCGACGACTGCACTGGCGAAGTGGTAAGAGCTGTGGTCTTATTAGAGGAGGCTCCCGAGTTCGATTTCTTACGGGAGTTTGGGAGTTTTATAGTTTCTCAATCTCTGGTCTGGTCTGGTGGGAGGCTTCAGCCATGGCTAGTTACTACCGACAAAGCCGTACCGCCAAGCAATTTAGCGTTCCGGTACGATGTCTTGTAGAAACTTACCAGGTTAGCCCACTTCCATGTTAGACTGCATCATCACTTACCACCAGGCGAGATTGCAGTCAAGAGCTAACTTGTATCTGAATACATAAAAATAAAAATAAACTATACATATCATGCCAGTAACTTGCCCAATGTGGTTAGACCATTGATGTTGGAAGAGCTACCCCCGGGCCCCGGTTAGACTGTGCGAATAACTACACTGTAATAACTGAACCAGGCTAACATTCACCCCAAGTCCCGAAGTTCTATTGGGGGCGCAGGATATTCATTTAAAAAATGAAGGTTTTTCGGGATGTCTCGTCATAAACTTAGTAACCAAACAGAGGTCATTAGCTTGCAGTATGCCAAAAGGATTAGGATAATGTGAAATACAAATACTTTTATTTTCGTTACAGTAAGCAGAGCCGTTTATTTGTAGGACGAAACGCTGAATAAAAGCCGTTTGTCAGGTGTGAATTTATTATTGTACCTACTGCTGTGATTTTTTCCCATTAACGATTTTATTGTTATTAAAAAATTATAATACCACATTAACGGACCAGCTGGTGACTGCCACCGTTTCCATATTTATTCACACATCTAGTTAAATAAAAAAATAAAAACCGACTTCGTTACACAAACACTAAAAATTGAAAAATAATTTAATTTATTACCGAATATATTATGTATACAAGAGTTAATATAGTTCCATAATAATACTTTTTGGTGCCGGTGCCAATTAGCTTTCGCGAATCGTCTAGACTTCATATTTTTATGGGACTCCACCATGGCACCTCATTGGCACCGACCCCAAAAATATTATTATGGAACTATATTAACTCTTGTATACATAATATATTCGGTAATAAATTAAATTATTTTTCAATTTTTAGTGTTTGTGTAACGAAGTCGGTTTTTATTTTTTTTGTAAAAAATTTTTATTTCACAATTTTTAGTGGCCCCATGGAATTATGCTATTACTGGTTAAAAGTCTACTGTTTACTAAGCTATTACACTGATCGCGAGCAATTTACTCTTATCCGTTGAGGAGTTCCAGTATCTATCTTCGAAGATGTTCATCAGATCTTCACCAAATTGAAATGGGACCAACTTTGAAGTATACCCTTTCAAACAAAAAAAGAATTTTCAAAATCGGTCTAGGCGTTTTCGAGTAATCGGGGAATATACATAAAAAAAAAAAAAAAAAAAAAGATTCCGACGAATTGAGAACCTCCTCCTTTTTTTGAAGTCGGTTAAAAAACGAGCCAAGTGCGAGTCAGGCTCGCACACTGAGGGTTCCGTACTACAGTCGTATTTTTTCGACATTTTGCACGATAATTCAAAAACTATGATGCATAAAAATAAATAAAAATCTGTTTTAGAATGTACAGGTGAAGACCTTTCATATGATACCCCACTTGATATAGTCACTCACTTCGAAAGTTGAAAATACTAATTATTAGTTCATGACCACAATATAATTTTTTTTGAGTGATCTAACCCTAAATTCACGGTTTTCAGATTTTTCCCCAAATGTCAGCTATAAGATCTACCTACCTGCCAAATTTCATGATTCTAGGTCAACGGGAAGTACCCTGTAGGTTTCTTGACAGACAGACAGACAGACAACAAAGTGATCCTATAAGGGTTCCGTTTTTCCTTTTGAGGTACGGAACCCTAAAAAAGAAAGAAAGAAGAAAAATTACAAGTCTATTCTATCTACGCGGTTTTTTGCCATTTTTGCATAAGCAAAAATTGTATTTTCCAATTAAAATAGTGGCACCATAGGTGCCATGCCATGTTGATGTGTCGAAATAAGTTTTCTTGTTTTTACGCGACTGCCCAAAAATGTTTTTAGTATTCATGTATGTATGTACTTAAGTCTTTTTATTCCACCATAACTTCTAAATGCCGGAATAGGTTGGGATGTATGGGGTGTCGTTAGAGTCCTCATCATCCCGAGTGACAATAAGTAACTATTTATTTTAAATTCAATATGGCAGGGCAGTCATGTTTTTAATTTTTTTTAACTATCACCAATGGGTTTCATGTTGCGTTGGTGGTTCTGATGTAGGTATGGCATGGTCAAACTATAAGAGCTATACTGTTGAAACTTCGTAAGTAAATGTATTCTGTGAATCGCATTAAGATTTTCACACAAAAATAGAAAAAAAACAATAAATTTTGGGGTTCCCCATACTTAGAACTGAAACTCAAAATATTTTTTTTCATCAAACCCATACCTACGTGTGGGATATCTATAGATAGGTCTTCAAAAATGATATTGAGATTTCTAATATAATTTTTTTTTAAAACTGAACAGTTTGTGCGAGAGACACGTAAAATGTGTGGGGACACACTGTAACTTTTAAATAAAAGAATGATAAAACTAAAAAAAATATATGATGTACTATTCGAATGAAAACCACTTTGATATACTTTAGAAGGCTTTTATTCACTGTTCACATAGTAATTATTATTTACATCAACACAAGAGCAAACACCTCTTTTTACGCGCCATTATAGAGTGACGTTTACGCCACAGATTACACCTACAATCACCTAGTTTTAATGCCGTCTAATGGTAATCCATGTAATGGTAATCCATGCAAACTTCCATCGGAAATTTGTTTGAACGAGATCTAGTAACTAGTTTTTGAATTATCGTGCAAAATGTCGATAAAATACGATTGTAGCACGGAGCCCTCAGTGCGCGAGTCTGATTCGCACTTGGCCGGTTTTTTTAAATAGAATCATTTAAATTTAAAAAAGTTTGAAATGGTTTTTTCTAGAATAAACACTCAATATTCATTAAAATAAATGAATTAAAATAAATGAATAATAAAACATGTATCAAGGCACGAGTCGATCTATCAGGTAATTAATATAACACGTGCTGGTAAAGCTTTTAAACTTTATCTAATTTAAATTTTTATTTAAATATATTAAAAGCACCAATGTTTCTACAGCTCCACAATTTAATGTAAATTAGGTCTTAATTATAATAATGAAAAATTACTTATTTTAAAGGTTAATATTTTATTATGTTATCAATCTCATATTTTTAGGGTTCCGTACCTCCAAATGAAAAAAGGAACTCTTCTACTCGTTGTCTGTCTGTCTGTCGTGTCTGTCAAGAAACCAGAGGGTACTTCCCGTTCACCTAGAGTCCTAGAATCATGAAATTTGGCAGGTAGGTAGGTCTTTTAGCAGACATAAGGGAGAAAATCCGAAATCCGTGAATTTGTGGTTACATCACAAAAATTATTAAAATTTGTTCATGAACAAATAATTAGTATTTTCAATTTTCAAAGTAACATAACTATACCAAGTGGTATCATATGAAAGGGCTTTACCTGTACATTCTAAAACAGATTTTTATTTATTGTTATGTATAATAGTTTTTGGTTTATCGTGCAAAATGTCGAAAAAATGCGAGTGTAGTACGGAACCCTCTGTGCGCGAGTCTGACTCGCACTTGGCCGGTTTTTTTATCAATCAAGTAGGTGGTTTTTAAAACAATTGTAGAGCTTAGATGTTTTTAAGACGGATACATTTTTGACAAAATGACCGAAATTATATTATACTAGCTTATGCCCGCGACTCCGTCCGCGTCGACTGCATAGATTTCAAACCCCTGTTTTACCCCTTTAAGGATTGAATTTGCAAAAATCCTTTCTTAGCGGATGTCTATATCATAATAGCTACTATCTGCATGACAAATTTCAGCCCGATCCGTCCAGCAGTTTGAGCAGTGCGTTGATAGATCAGTCAGTCAGCTTTTCCTTATATATATAGATATACCAAAATATACCATTATTATTATAATAAATTTATGTTAACTTAAAATTGTTTAATAGCCACTTGATAAAATTCTTAAAAGGTTAGCAAAAAAATAGTCAATAGTCAAATGGTTACAAAAAGCCATTTAAGTATTCAAATATCGTGTAAATTGTATCTGAATAGAGATTTAAAACTATTAATTTTAATAGGAATCATTATAAAAGATAATAATAAGTAGGTACCTAATGTTTTCGTCTGGATATTTTTTCTATTAATTAAGTAAAATGTCAAAGTAATACTCGTAAATTATGCAAAGTCCTACTTGTTTCTTATCTGCCTTAAATATACCAACCGACAATTTCACGCTTACCAAGAACTAGATAGATACAAATGATTTTAAATACATACCTATCAAAAATTGCGGACTGGCAGGAATCGAATGCGCGTCTCCTGGGATCGCGCTGACGCTCTGACCACTAACTTAGCTATTCCTGCCGATTCCTGCCGGTCCGCAATTTTTGATACGTATTTAAAATTATTTAGAAATTTCCTTGAAGTGTACGTAAAACATAAAACACTATGAAATATTATAAAATATAGATAGGTAGGTATAGTCTAATACCTACATAGTTCTAAGTTTTGTTTGTTGCACTGATATTGAAGTCCATCGATGGCACGGTCATATAGCACAGAAACTACCAAGCTGCGTCGGTAATAGATTTCTCAAAATCACATTCAATCGAATTCAAATTTGTCAAATTAGTTGAGGTGGGAACTGGAGTTCTTTGCATGTATTATAGTGCTTGGACTTAAGTAGTTATATATTTTGTTTTCATGTGTAAGTTTCATTTTGGCCTAAGAGCCAGCGCGTGCCAGATCTTACTTATTTTATAAAAGCTGAAAGTTTCTCTGCGTGTTGTCCCTAATACAGAGAGGAACGTTTGTTTGGATGTTTGTTTGTATCATGGTGGCTTTGGGAGATAACAGGTAATAAACGTGTTAAAAATTTACGTCAAAGTATAAAGTCTATTTTCTTCGGAGTAGTATTAGAAATCACGTCATGCATTTTCAGACACTGAGTATGGTGGCGACTGGCGACCCCCCTGCCAGACACCTTCAGAGGTTAATAAATTATTAACATTTAAGGGTGTCTGGCTGGGGTTCCCACGACACTTTAGTGTCTGGCAATACATGACGTGATTTCTAATACTTACTACTTCGCAGAAAGTAAACAAAATTAGACTTTGTACCTTGACGTTTTTTTACACATTTATCTCCCAAAGCCACCATTATCCAAACAAACTTTCCTTCCAGTATTGGGGACAATACGCAAAGAAACTTTCAGCTTTTATAAAAAATAAGGAAGATCTGGCACGCGCTGGCTCTCTCTCTATTACTTTGTAGTCGGTACTTACATTAAAAATTACTTTTTTTACTTTTTACTTATTCCATTCAGGACAGTCATAATATGACGGGTGTCGTTAAATAAATAAAAACAATATCGACGTCATGCTGTCGTTTAGCGTGCAAGCTGTAATTGAAACCTCGTGATGCCTGTACCGTACAAACTTTACAAAGTGTTACGTACGACTTCTAATTTGTGATAAAATGTTCTATAATGTGTTATATTGTTGCGTGGCCAGCCGTGCTAATTTTGTTTAGAAATTTTTCAGTTATTTTTTTTATCCCAGCTCGTTACATAATAGAGCCACCGCGTGCCAGACCTTCGTCTCTACATAGTATAAAATAAAGTCGCTTTCCGCTGTCTGTATGTATGAGCGTATAAGATAAATGGTTAGAGTTGCTATTTATTTCTTGAAATTGCTACTAAACTCTTTAGATTTTGCTTAAGAATTAATTCTAAACCATAGATATTATATTTGTAAACAGAGGCACGTCAAAATGATAGACAAAATACTACACACGTGACAGAACAATTAACAGATTATAAATGGCAAATCTATGGTACTTACATGGCAAAACATAATAAAGATTTTATTATATTTTAGAAATAAAGTAATTGTAGATTTAAATAGAGTATAATGTGGTATTTAAAGTATATAAATTTAGTAGAGTTTAAACTCTATTGACTCTATTGAATTTAATCTTTACATGGTATCACTATATTTTTATACAGAGGGTGGGAGTTAATCCCAGCCTATAAATGGCTCTGCTTTGACGGTAGAAATCATTAATTTTCCTATTTTTAATAAGAAGCTGTGACATACCTACAGGTACGAATATTGTTGATTTTATATTTCTATTGTTATACTATGTATGTTGTTTTAGGTGTTGGTTAATGTGTAATTTGTTATACATCTGGTATTCCTTTGTAATAGTTTATGCTTATACCCTATGTGGGTTGGATATGTTATGGTAATACCTACCATAGTTGTATCTATTTTTCAATAATTGTGAATAGACACCGCCGAGTTTTTTCTTGCCAGTTCTTTCTCTCGGTAGATATGCTTTTTCGAACTGGCGGTAGATTTTTCTTAAAGGAAATAATAAATTATATAACGATAAAGCAATAATTAATGGTAAAGATAAACTTTGATTTGGAGGGACTTTTCCCTGAATAAAACAGTTTATTTCCTTATACAATCTTTTATTTTGTTTTCTACCTTCAACCACGCCCTAGCTTATTGATAACGAACTAAGGTTTAGACTCTCAGTAGGTTGATTCCTGACTCTATTGTCTCTATACTTCTGAGGCTAATCTAGCATCAGAAGTGGGATACGATATGGCTGAATTGTGCCTTTTCTAATACAGTTGTACAAGTTTCAGAAATACCGGCCAATTCGGATGGCTTTGTGAAAAGCCATCAAAGATGTTACAACAGGCGTTGTGATGACTGACGTCCACGAGAGGTACCACAATGGACATTGGATATCCTTAATCTGGATACCCTAAATCGGTATGGAAGCTTATTTTGTTCAAGTGTTGTGAAAGTGAAAAAAAAAAAAGTGTTTTTGCGAGACAATTTTTTTCAGGCAGGTAGGCCTTAAAAAGTTTTATTGCGTAATCATGGACCTATTAATACTCTGCGTAATGTAGTAACACAAAGTAATTGTATTATAGAAAAGATGTGGGTACTAAATAAATAAAATTTTTGCGGGTAATTTTGTATTCAGTATAGATGTTCTGTTTCAATGACTCAGATTAATGTTTGAAGGTGTTTAATCGCATGATGTCCCAGCTAGTAACACAAATCGATATTACGTAAATTAATGTTAAAAATTTGCAGGTAGTTAGTTGGTATGAAATTTTTATTAAATGATCATACGATAAAATGTGGTTAAATGTCAGACTGACCGAGCGGTGAAAAACTAAAGCAAGTTTGTCAGTAAATATTTACTGATGATTAATTTGTGTTCTATTTTAATTTACGTCTGACGTCTAGCCGTATATTCGTAATTTATATGATAGTGATGTTGACATTGAATCATTGAATATTGTTTTACGAGTGATGAGTCATCTTACTTTTTTTTTAGTTATGTTCTTGAGGCATTTCCTATGTAAGTACTTCGAGAACGAAGTACTTTTCAGGTTGGCCGAATAGATGTATATAATTTATTTATGTGTTACATAATGACAGAGAGAAAAGAAGGAAAAAAAGAACCAAAAAAAAAAAAGAAAAAAAAAATTTTTTTTGTTGTAATTTTGTTTCAAATTAAGAACAATACAGAAATACATATTGCATCATTCGTTAAATATTGATGATTCATTGATCAGAAACGCGATTAGCGTGGCCATTTTTGTAAATTTGCTATTGACTTTGCATCGGAGTTCTCACTCGCGAAACGTAGAGATGAAAGATTTGTACACCTACCTACAATAATTAAGAAATTTTGTTGGAGTTTATTTTTGTAGTTTTTATATAAGGATAGGTTAGGCTGCTGATGTCTTATCCTGTTGCTATGCCGCTAAGTCTAGTAGCTACTGATTGTTTGATGTCATTGTTTTTTTATATATACCCACCGTTACGTAATGTGATGTAATGGAGCTGCCAATCCACACTTGGCCAGCGTGGTGGACTATGGTTAAACCTGAAACTTAAATTTAGAATATTGGAATTTAGAGATTATTGACTACCCACTTGTGTTTAATATTTTTTAATGCCGTATTTTGTTGTTTTGTTTGAATAATACTTTTGATTTTTTGACGTTTTTGATGTTTGAAGTGTTTAACTATTTTTGATATTGATTACTTCTTTGACGATCTTTTTAATGTAAATTATTTTTGTGGTATTTTTTGACATTTTAGTTTTTGATACCTACCTTTATGTTTTTATTTACGATCTTTTTGGATTTTTATATTTTATTGTGGAAAAATGTTTTGGTATTTATTTAAAAAGGAAGGTTGTTGGCACATCATTGGATGTGGGAAGCAACAAATGTTTTTGTATAGTCCAAGGACTGATTGCAGATAGACAAAAAGAGATTGAATAGAAAATATTTTTGAAAGTAAATAACGATAATTAGATAAGTTTACTCTTTGATTATTTTTACTTCTTCTAACATAGTAGTTAGTTTTGTTTTGATATATCTTACATATAATTACTTTTATATACCTACCCTTTGTTTTTGACTTTGGTACTTTAGGAGTAAGAGTCGATGGTATTTTATTATTTTTGCAAAATTATTAACTTGAAATTGAAAAAAAGTTCTTATGATTTAACTTATTTTGAAATATTAATATTTTTGTAACTTTTTCATTTTGATGGTTCTTTTTTATGAAACATATTATTTTAAATTCTGATAATTTACAATTTGTTCAGTTGCAATTTTTCTTTGTTTAATATTCATCTCTATATTTTATTGGAATTTATTTAAAACTTTGATCAAATGTTCGATCAATGGAAAAATTGTATAGTGATATATGGATCAAAACCAATGGTGTTAAGGGACAATTTTATGATGGTTTACGATGTTGCCTTAAAACCAATGGTGTTGAAGGATATTTTGTAGATGATACTTTAAAACGTTGGAACCAACGGTGTTGAAAAGTATTTTTATAATATCGCTTTAATACCAGTGGTGTTAAAAATATTTTTTGATATTGGTTTAAAACCAATGGGGTTAAAGGATATCTTGTTTGGAAACATTTATGTGCTGTGGCGAGAAAAATATTTCTTGTATTTTTGAGAGTAAACTGTGTGGTAATTTTGTATGTCACACACATGTTTAAAATGTTTTTTTAAATTTTGTTGGAAGCCACAGACATGTTGTTTGAAAAAAAAAAAAAAAAAAAAAATGTTTTGATGTTGTTAAAAATTTACTTTACGAATTGTTTGTTTTTATTTTGTTGCTTCGAGAACGAAGCAATTGTCAGTTTGGCCGTATAAGATAAATGGTTAGAGTTGCTATTTATTTCTTGAAATTGCTACTAAACTCTTTAGATTTTGCTTAAGAATTAATTCTAAACCATAGATATTATATTTGTAAACAGAGGCACGTCAAAATGATAGACAAAATACTACACACGTGACAGAACAATTAACAGATTATAAATGGCAAATCTATGGTACTTACATGGCAAAACATAATAAAGATTTTATTATATTTTAGAAATAAAGTAATTGTAGATTTAAATAGAGTATAATGTGGTATTTAAAGTATATAAATTTAGTAGAGTTTAAACTCTATTGACTCTATTGAATTTAATCTTTACATGGTATCACTATATTTTTATACAGAGGGTGGGAGTTAATCCCAGCCTATAAATGGCTCTGCTTTGACGGTAGAAATCATTAATTTTCCTATTTTTAATAAGAAGCTGTGACATACCTACAGGTACGAATATTGTTGATTTTATATTTCTATTGTTATACTATGTATGTTGTTTTAGGTGTTGGTTAATGTGTAATTTGTTATACATCTGGTATTCCTTTGTAATAGTTTATGCTTATACCCTATGTGGGTTGGATATGTTATGGTAATACCTACCATAGTTGTATCTATTTTTCAATAATTGTGAATAGACACCGCCGAGTTTTTTCTTGCCAGTTCTTTCTCTCGGTAGATATGCTTTTTCGAACTGGCGGTAGATTTTTCTTAAAGGAAATAATAAATTATATAACGATAAAGCAATAATTAATGGTAAAGATAAACTTTGATTTGGAGGGACTTTTCCCTGAATAAAACAGTTTATTTCCTTATACAATCTTTTATTTTGTTTTCTACCTTCAACCACGCCCTAGCTTATTGATAACGAACTAAGGTTTAGACTCTCAGTAGGTTGATTCCTGACTCTATTGTCTCTATACTTCTGAGGCTAATCTAGCAAGCGCGTAGATCTTTTTAACTACGCAACGGATTTTAATGCGATTTTCACCAACAGATAGAGTGATTCAAGAGGAAGGTTTATAGGTATAGTTTAATTCTCAAAAAATTAGAGATCCCTAGAGAAATTGAAATAATCTGAATAAGGTCGGAAAAAAAATCCTCTAATTCGAGAGTTTCCGAGGCAAATGACACCTCAATGAAACCACATTAGTATCTACATTGCACCCATGCGAAGCTGGGGCGGGTCGCTTCTTATTTTATAAAAGCTTAAAGTTTGTTTCTCTGCGTATTGTCCCCAACCAGGAAGGGACGACCAGCGGCTATGAAGTTTGGATCATATGGTGGTTTTGGGGAATAACAGGTAGGTAACAAAGGTGCAAAAAATCTTACGTCAAAGTAGAGTCTTTTTTTTAGTTTTCTTCGGAATAGTACTAGAATCAATCACGTCATGCATTCCGACACTAAAGTGTCGTGGTACACCCTGCCAGACTCTCTGAAAGTGTAAAATTTTCAAAAGGATTCAATTCAAAAGAACTAAGAACTAACCAAGAAATAAAGATTTTTATATTCTATTCCTTGTAAATTTCTGCACGGCCAATGATTGAGAAACACATCTTGAAGTTAATAAATTAACCTGAAGTTTTTATTAAACTTTGAAGTAAAACGTTAAGTAGATATGTAAGTATAGACGGAAATGCCTGTGACGCTAATAATAATAATTATAAAGACTTTAATAATAATAAACAAACATAAACGCCACAAGCATCCACGACTTTATAATCAAATACAATATTATGTTAATAACTTGTATAATGACAATGATAGTCTTACATGAATAGAAAATGGTAATTGTTTGTTGGTATTCTAGGAATAATTTAAACATAATAAAATACTGTATAATTTTACATATCGCACCCATAAGTCAAAACTATTCCAACTCAAAAACCTAGCTTTTTGATATATTATGTTCATTTTCTGTTAGACTAGTAATAGAACTGTAGTAACTATGCTTTAAACATTCTAAACACAATGATAATCCATACTTATATTATAAATGCGAAAGTGTGTCTGTCTGTCTGTCTATCTGTCTGTCTGTCTGCTAGCCTTTCACGGCCCAACCGTTCAACCGATTTTGATGAAATTTTGTACAAAGATATCTTGCATCCCAGGCATGCATACTTTTTATCCCGGAAAATCAAAGAGTCACAGGATTTTCAAAAACCTAAATCCACGCGAACGAAGTCGCGGGCATCATCTAGTTCTTTTTAATTTAATAGCTTATTTAGTCTTTTTTTTGACAGGCATGCCCTTGACCACAATCACACTAAATAGTAGGCGATGATGCAGCCTTAGGTGGAGCGCGCCTTCCTAGAAGACTTTTGAAGATTTAAATATTATCGAAAATAGTCTTTCTTAGTTTTTGAAAAAAGATTGTTTTTGAGTTGAAATAGTTTTGAAATAGGTGCGATATTATTATTATCGAAATACGAGGTCATACTCCTGGTAACATATCATTCATTATTTTGATAAAACTTTTTGCCCTGTTCATTTACGTCGTAAAATCTACTAGTTACCTACTTACTAACGGTTGGTACACATTAAAAACGAGGAAGTAAAACGTTTCCTACTTTGCTAGATGTGGTATAACATAATATTACCTATTTGTGGAATGTCAATAAATAATATTATGTAAGGATGTGAACTTCGGACCTCTGCTCTGGCGTATAATATCTAGTTCGAATGAACTATAGCTGTTTATATGCTTATTATTATTGCAAATATCAGACTAGTCTAATATTAAGTAATTACTACTGCTATTAATTTTGAAACTAGCTTATCCCTGCGATTTAGTCCGCGTGGACTACACAAATTTACCCCTATTTTACCACCTAAGAGGGGTTAAATTTTCAAAAATCCTTTCTTAGTCGATATCTACGTCATAATAACTATCTGTATGCCTTTCAGCCCGATCCGTGCAGTAGCTTGAGCTGAGTGTTGATAGATCAGTCAGTCAGTCAGTCAGCTTTTCCTTTTGTATATTCTATAGATAAAACCTACTACCTACGGATAGTAGGTACCTAAAACCTATGTGTGTTTAAATGAGTTAAATTGTGTCTATTAGACACATACAAATAAGTCAGCATCTACCAATTTAATTTAAATGTAATAAAGAGATCCCTGAAATATCAATATCAGACGGATCCTAATGAATTAGAAAAGTAAATACCTACCTAATAGTTTGCGACAGGTCGACATGGCAGTCGGGGTGGAGACGCCCCGCACATCTGCACAGCCCCCTTGCTAACCTAGTGCAGAACTGCAGAATAGCGCGGGTGTTGTGCGGGTGTGCAGAGCGTTCCCCCGCCTTTTACCCCGATTGCCATCTCGACCTGTCGCGTGCTGTAGGTACCAATAGCTATTCGCGGTTCGATGATCGCGTTGGCCTGTTAGAAAACGTGTTGACAGCGGCGAGCGGACAGAATTTTAATTTTCTATAAATTACTAGGTAGGTAGTTGGTATAGAAAACATCTCGACGGCGAGACGGGCATTTAAATCGATTATGTTCATATTCATCTTGCCAAAATGAGATTGATATATTATTATTAGGTAGGTAATAAATAGGTGGAAGGATCTGGAAACCCACCGCATTATTATCTCAAGAGAACTCCTGCCAATATGTGATTAATGGAAAGGATTCACGACCCTCAGCAATGAGGAGTACGACTATAAAGAAGAAACGAATAATAAATAGTAAGGATATCAAGCAACAGCTATAATACTCATATTATTTTCTATAAATGAAATTAATTTAGCAAATAAAACGATTCGCCGTCGCCGTTATGTTTGTATGTTGTATGCCTTCAGGCGACTTGAATCACCGGCTTAGTACTTTAGTTCCAGTTTCATGACAGACAACCAAAGTAACCTACCGTTAAACTTTTACCACCCATAAAAAGCAAAGTAAATTGCACAAGACAAAAATTATACCACTATGATGAAGGTTAAACGTAAAGTTTCGGGTCAAAGTTAACGAATCCTGACAATCCTTGTGCAAGCCATTTTTCTTTTATTGATGGTCAAAATTCGGTAACCGTAACGAGTGAAGTTTCTCCAAGAGCTGTGTCTAGCGGTGGATGTCTATCCGTTATCTATAAGAATAAGATGATGATGATGATCAATTTGACTATCATAATATTATGCACTTGTAAAATATCTTGTTTTATTTTTAAACGGCTGGCTCTCTTGTAAATTTAGCTTTTTTGAGTTGTGTCAATATTCATTCAAAGGAGTGAAATGTAACCCTACGCGACTGGGTTGGCTGAGATCTCGTCGATCTGCGACGGTTTGTATCGATAAAACGAATAACATTTCTTTTAATTAGGTCATTTCGGCAGTAAAGTTGTGCTGATACGCGACTTCATTGCTTCAATTGATTTTTATGTGATCAATGTTATTAAACACGCATGTAATTGGGACTTTGATTGGATAATTAAAGTCTTATTTCGCTTTTAGGTACCACGCAAAACTTTTGAAATACTCATAAAAAATTGATGACTTTGAAATATTATTTTCTTAGCAAATAGCCGCTACTTTGCCGCTATAAAAATGGATGGAAAAATGCAAATAAGTTTGACTTCGAATTTTTAATCGAACTATTTCAGTGCAGAATAGACCTAGAATTAATTCTAAGAAGTAAGCTAAGGTAGAGAGCAGTGTAGAGCTGTGAGTGTGAATTGGTTTACAGGTTGCCTTGCGTCCCCCACAGGTAAAGTTTACCAAAATATTAATCCATTGTAGTCGTAATCATAGGACAAATTGTAATAAGATTTCTGAGATCCATACACCGGCTGAAAATACAGCTGATAATCTTCAAACGGTTGAACAGATTTTCATCAAACATGTCTTAAGAACCATCTTAACTAAACAGACTTTGGAATTAAAGAAACCACATTAAAATTACTTAGTTCTGCTTTCGGGAGATATTACGATACCGCAGACAGACACACAAATACACATATATACGTTAAACTTATAACAACCCTTTTAATATTATGTCAAGCATCCAAACCCACTTGCCACCTCTCTTCTAGCTGCCCCAAGAGTAAAAAGACTAAAACGAGCTGACGTGCTCGATATCTGATGGACGTTGGTGCAATGGCCTTAATGGCTCCCTCGTTTTTCAATACCAAATTTAACAGAAATAATCTGCTTAGGTATAGTACCCCGCAGTAGCGTGCAGGTCATAGAGGCATAAATGCACTGCTTACCCCAGTTGTAAGCTCAATGCATATTTTTCATTATGACCTGCTAGTAAACAGGTTCCTAACTAACTAATGCCTACCCTGGCTTCAAACCCTGTGCACGCCACTGGTACCCCGACTGATTGCAAATAAATGATAGAAAAAAAAACCCGTTTATGCGTCGGGGTATTTTATGTAGGAAACGCTGTATTGAAGAAGTTATAAATGAAACCTCACCTTAAAACCCTTCGGTGTGAGATAATTTCAATAATAGTAGAAAGATATCTACTATTTTCTAGCCGACTTTAAAAAAGCAGGTTTTGTTTTATAGGTTAACACAACACAGCACTTGCACTTATAAAATTCAACAACAATTTTCCGTTGTTATCTTTATTGGGCAATGTTGTTTCAACATCAACACTCGCACGGTTTTCTCGGTCAAAACTCAAGACTCAAGATTCAAAATGTGGATTACAGGATTAGCGGAGACGAGCACGCGTGATGCAGACGAGCGGACAATAAATTCATATCGTATAAACAAGCGCACCAAGTCATATTCGAAGCACTATTATGTTCTGTGGTCATATTTACTAGTATTAACCACTTGAGATACGGGCCAAGTCATGGTTGATAGCGTCTTGGCTCGACTATACTGATCCATACTAATATTATAAATGCGAAAGCTATGTCTGTCTGTCTGGCTATCTGGTAGCTTTTTACGGCCCATCCGTTGAACCGATTGTGATGAAATGTAGTACAGACAGAGATAGCTGAATCGCAGGGACAGACGTAAACTACTTTTGTCTCGGAAAATTAAAGAGTTCTCACGAGATTTCAAAAATTTAAACCGTAAATATAAAAGTGGTATGAATTTGCGGGCTTCATTTATTTGGTAGGATTTACTGAGATAGCTTCCATCCCGTAGGCTACTTTTTATCCTGGAAAATTGAAGAGTACCCTTGGGATATTTAAAAACTTAAATCAAGTTTAGAATATTTTGTTGAACAAATAAAAAATGAAATCTTTAAAATGAATTATAAAGTTCATTATATAATTTTATAAACTGAAATTAACATTTTTCGATTTTTATTTCTAATATGTACTATCCTGTTTATACATTTTTAATATTTTTAGATTTTTTCTCGCTCGGTGTAAAATACCGGATTAAGACAAGGATAGGTAAAATTTTACGTAGATTCACATAGACCATGTGCATGTACTAATTAATAGATCCACATAGATCATGGATAGAAAGGTAGATAGGTAGATAGATTCACATAGACCATGGGTTGGGTAGATTTCTATGAAAGCTGGTAATATTTTTTTACAGCCTAGCTGGTTTGCTTGAAGCTGAAATGAAATGATGGTAATCTTCCATCACTTGCACCAACATCAATCTATCACATGCATCATTCACGGAGTACCGAGTAACCCGGACCTACTTATCAATGTGTTTGCTCTGTCGACCATTGGCAAGGCCGCAGTAGTATTTTGTGACAACTACCGGTAACGCTCCACAGAGTAGAACCACTGTGGGACAAAAAGTCGCTAAGTGTTGTTATTATAGACCTGAGACCTCTAGTCAAGCGTGACTCTTTCCGAGTTAACGGTTCTAGTTTCAAAATAACTCAAAACCTTACATAATATAAACGAATAAAAACCTTATTTATTACAATATTGAAATAAGTATTTTTACAGAAAAAAATTGCTTTACTTAATATAATTTTTTTGGAATAATAAATTATGTTTAATCTTGGCATAGGTATTATTCAAAAAAATATTAGTAAGTCATTAAAAAAGTTTGAACTATACATGTAAGGTGCCATCTAGTGACGAGTAGCAGTACTAATATTCACCGTCATGAGTTGTTTAATACGCTCAACTCATAGATAGCGCTATAAAAGTGCATAAATTCAGAATAATACAGTCACACTAAATTGATAGTATGTAATTATTTAATCAAATATTTACAATAGCGTTTGTGGTGACGAATGACGAGACAATCATTAAATAAATAAGTATTTAATTACTAACTTTAAAGGAAAATCATTAAGTAACCTATTGCTTAACCTAAATAATAGGTCCGCCTATGATAACTCTTGACTTTGAAGGTTAAATGTCTATTTTTAGAACAAAATTTAATAACAAACGATACCTATTAGGTACGTATAAAATCTGAGAGATGCAGTAGGTACATGGTGGTGATAAATCGACCTGCTCTATCTTTAAGCTCTAGGTAAATGCTAGCTCTAGGAAAGGTAAAAAGGTAGGTACCTACCAGCTTACCTAAATGTTAGTTAAATATTTTCATAATCCTTTCTTAGTGAGTAGGGAGTAGGTACGTTATAAGATAATCTCATCATCAACCGATTCCTCAGCTACATAGGCCTCAAGTAGGCCGTAGGGTCTTCCACCTGCCGCAGACTTGCGCCGCCTGAATACAGCGGCTCCCTGCGACTCGTCTGATGTCGTCGGTCCACCTAGTGCGGGGTCTTCCAACGCGCCTTCCGGTGCGAGGTCGCCATTCCAGCCCCTTGGGACCCCAACGTCTATCGGTTTTCCGAATTATATGCCATGCCCATTGTCACTTCAGCTTCGCAACTCGTTGAGAAGAGAGAATCTACTTGTGCTTAAAAAAAATTTAGAAGCAGCGCCATCTTTTCAAAGGTGTGTGAAGTCTGTCAAACCGCACTTGGCCAGGGTGGCGGCCTATGGTCTAAACTCTAAACCATTCTCATTCTGAGAGGAGACCTGTGCTTAGTGGGCGATAGGTTGATCATGATGATGATGAAGTACCTAATAAACTACCTATTTTAGTGGTCTAATTATGATTGCTACCAAACCTAGTTGAAGATTGCAGCTATCTAACTTAAAATAAGGCGGTCAAACAATTTCTTTGTAGGTATAATTTAATACGCGCTGATAGGATTGTATAATTTAATACCTATACTGATAGGAGTTTAAAAATAAATACACGTGGCTCGATAGTGGCCTAATGTTTCCGCAGTATATTTTTAGTTCAGATAACGAACCGTACGCTCGTAATCACTGGTTATTGCCAATAAATACCACGTTATATTATTTTATGCCACAAACCGCAATAAAGTAAATATAAATAAAAGGCCTTAGGGTTTCTTACCTCCAAAGTCCAAAGGAAAAAGGAACCCCAGATAACTTCGTCGTTTTTTTTTAAATAAAAATGACGGGCCACCTGATGTTAATTGATTACCGCCGCCCATGAACATTGCAGTACCAGAGGAACCACCAATGCGTTGCCGGCCTTTCAGGAATTTGTTGTTGTCTGTCTGTCAAGCCCCTATTTCTCAGAAACGCACAGAGGTATCAAGTTGAAAATAATCCGAAATACCTACCTACTCAAGTCTCCCTTCTTTCTTTCTTCAACCAAACTTCTAAGTCAACGCAATCAAAAGATACGGCCGATTATCATATTATTTTGACACGCGCAAGGGAATCAAAACCTATAGGGTACCTACTTCCCATTCACCTAGAATCATGAAAGGCAATTGAAGCAATATACAGCACAAGTAAAGGTAAAAATCCGAAATCCAAAATACTTTTAGTTATAATATTTACATTAAAATTGCGATTACAAACTTATATTTGCAGTTATGTGGAGGTAATAAATAATTACACGTGTCTTTCCAAGGTACGGAACCCTCGGTGTGCGAGTCCGACTCGCACTTGTAAACATGTTTGATTGCTCTTCTGTAGATAAGCAATGGAACGTGGTTAGAATCTGGCCCAGAAGAGGTAGGTAAGTAGGTAGGTTATTAGACGCGCAAAACAATAAGTAATCCAATCTGAACACGAGGCATACGGCTGCGCGTTAAGTTCAAAAACAAATCCCAGCCGGGCTTGTATGAATTATGTGGACCTATTTAATCCTTAGTTGCTAGGAGTCCTAGAAGATGATACTTCATAGAACCTGTGATTGTATTAGAATATAGAAGAAGGTTCTATGAAGTATCATGAGTTGTATAGAAGCAAGCGTTACTTTGCGGAAATCGCTGATATACAATGAACCAAAAGCTTAATTTGCTATAATTAATAAAATTAGCCTATGTCCTTCCCCGGGATGCAAGCTATATTTGTACCAAATTTCGCCAAAATTGGTTGAACGAATGGGCCGTGAAAGTTTAGCAGACAGACAGACAGACACACTTTCGCATTTATAATATTAGTATGGATTGCAGTTACGAGGTGACACATCTAGACTCTAGACTTAGAGCGATGCTATGTCCGAACTCCGAAGTGAGTAGGTAGGTAGGAACATTGTTTTTCAAAGGGGCGTTGAAAAGTCGAACACTCGTGTTTCGGAACAAGATTCGGCCAAACCGGTTACACAGGAGCGGGACGTTGCTCTGATACTGATAAGGTAACACTACCTATTCAATACGAGTGATGACTCGTGTCTTGATATTAACATAGATAGGTAGGTATGTATACTCGTATCTGCCTTCCTTGTGTGAGTCGTGCCAGAGTGAGGGAACTCTAGAGGGAAGGGTCTACGTCATAATAGCCAAATTTCACCCCAATCCACAATCTGTCCTGTAGTTTGAGCTGGCGTTGATAGATCAGTCAATCAGTCAGTTACGCAGCTTTTCCTTTTATATATTTAGATGCATATAGATAGACCGCGTAGGTAGTATTTTTCCAAAAGTGGGTAATTTTGTTTTTCGTTTCCAACGCTTCCTAGCAACCTGCTAGCTATTTTAAGCCGTTTACATTACTGTTAAAAAAGTTTATTGAGTAATATACCTAGGCGTTTTTTTATTATTAAATTATACCTAGATCCCGTTACAACAGTGGCGCATCGATGAATTATGATTCTAACTAAACATTCCCCGTAAACGTTTCCTATTGGTCGCAAAATGGTAATGTGAAAGGGACCACATCGTATGAGTTTGGAACCACGTAGGTATCCATATTATGCAGGTATTAGGTAGGTATTATAAAGCTGGAAGTAGGTCAGAAATCACAAGCACTGAGCAGGTAGTCTGTGTCAGCTCTAGACAATAATTATTAGCAATACTTTAGGTACCTACTTAATCCTACATAACATCGAGTAGAGCGCTTTTCTAATCTTGTGCATTTTGTATTTTCGGTCTTACTTATCAGCGGGAACGCATTTTTACACACCATTTAATATTATTATGAACCTAACATACCTATCTATGGTAAATGTAATACATCATTGGTCTTAGATTAATAGTGTTCGCCTGCTTTCGGTCATTTAAATTCTTCTTTAAATTCATCGACTACCTACCTAATCTACCTAATAGGAATTTAATATTTTCCTTAAATTCCGACTTATATCTTGACATAATATCATTATTATAGTTAGGTATAGCTAAACAATAAAGAGATATTAGAGGTTTGACCTTCGGATTCCAATTTCCTCTGATCGTTAAAATCGTGTCTTTACACTTTAAACCCAATTTTACGGGCGAAAAAATACTTTAAATGTTACTTTATCTCCTAAATTTATGAGCATTTCAAGAAGCTTTCGACATAAAATTGCTAAAAATATTACGCTTTTAGCTTCTTTTGTTGTGTTTCGATTGTCGAAAGGCAAAAACAACATGACATCAAGTAAAATAAAGTTATTCTTCAGAATATTATGTACTTTAAGTAGGACTTATTTTCGTACTTACTAGTAATAATAATTTAATACTTTTACAGTTATCTTATTAAGTGTGTGTTAATAAAATTTCAATAATATGTAGATAATATTATATGAAATTGATTATAATATACCTAATGTAGTTTGCTTTTCCCAAGTTAACCTACTCATACTTATTCATATATTTCAGGGTCCTTGAATATCGTTTATATTTTTAAAAGTTCCCTATCAACATGTAATTGTAACGAAAGGTTTGGACAGTCCCGAAGACAATTGGAATCAAACAAGACAATTGTCCTTAAAAGAAAATCGAGCCGCCCGATTCGGGTTGATTCCAATTCCCGAGGACAATTCCCGGTTTAAAACCTACCTTAGTACGTGTCAATAATACCTATCTATACCTACATAATTTAACGAATGGTTAAGCACTTTATCTTCATTAACATTGTTAATTGAGAAATGTAGGTAATGTTATTGATATGTCAACTTCATTATTCATATGATACTACTTATACTGGCGCCTCTGTTTTAATTAAATAATGTGAAAGATCTACAATTTTGTTATGACTAATAACTTTAATAGTAATTATGTAAAAAAGTAATAAGTAAAAATACCTACTAAAGTCAAGCTACCTAACTTAACGCTTGAGTAAAAACAACATGGACTAATAAATCTTTTTTATTAACTACTTAATAAGATTTATATCTCTCGGACCAACTTCTTACGAACAAAGAAAAGTCAATTACTGTTCTTTATTGCAATCTTCTGTAGGTACGCAACAATTCATACTGGGAATATAATACATTCCACTTTTCCATCATTTACAAGAACTTTCAGAGTTACATTCTGTCACTTTTTTTAAATTTATTGACTAGTGCTTGGCTGCAATCAGAGTTCAGACCTGCTGGCAAGTGATGATGCAACTTAAGATGGTGCACGCTTATTAGAAGACTAGCTGATGCCAGCGGCTTCGCCCGCGTGGATTTAGGTTTTTAAAAATCCCGTCGTAAAGTTTCCCTATCGATTAAAAAAAATACTCAAATCGGTTCAGAAATCTCGATTTCTGTGAGAGATTCAGTTCAGAGATTTCCGTGTACATAGTAGGTAGTAAAACACAACTCCTTATTTGAAAGTCGGTTAAAAAGTAGCCTATGTTACTCCTTGGTTAATCCTCTACTTATCTGTGAAAGTCCCGTCGAAATAGGTTCAGCCATTCAGAAGATTAGCCCGTTCAAACAGTTACAACTTCAATTTTATTTATTAGTATAGAATATAGACGCCTATTTATGTTCACTCTTGAGTTGAAAGTGCCTATACTTATCTATTAAAAGTGAATAACAATTTTATGAATGTAAATATCTCAGCTTACCAACCAATACACAATACATTTGATCAAGGTTTATACAAGGTTTCCAAGAGATTTTCCTATATTTAATCCAAACAAACCTTGATACTAAAATTGTAGTAGGTACGTAGGTCTATCTATAAAATTTCTGTATCTTATAAAACCTGTCCCGACCTGACCTGTGACCTGAGTCCCGCTAAAATCAAATGACCGATTATTCTATTTTCTATTGACGATGGGTTGATGATGATGATGATGATAATGATGATGATGATGATAATGATGACGATAATATATATAGCATTGTGATTGCACTATAAGTCCATAAACGAAGTGACGTTGATGTTGTTATTGTAGTGATCTATTTCGGGACACAATATCTCTTGTGGCCTGAACTTGTAATGTGTAGAATGTAGACGACTGATGTTACACTAATGACATTTTCGCGGCCGCTTTATTGTAGAGTTGGTCGAGGTGTCGAGGTAGTGACAGAGTGAGGGAACTCTCGGTTTGATCCTGAATCGACGAATGTCAAATATTAGGCTATGAAATCAAAGAAAAATAGGCTTTTCATAGGCTAGCTACGTAGTAGCGTCAGATGTAGAAACATTTAACCGCCTGCCAGTGACGTCGAAGCCTGCCTGTCGAACTGTGATAGTGATAAATAAACATCTTTCAATATATGTCTCGTCTAACGAGAAATTAAATTAATTGTAACTTAACTATTTGTACAATATCACTTATTTTCAACTAGAGGATGCCCACGACTTAGTCCGCGTGGATTTAGGTTTTTAAAAATCCCGTGGGAACACTTTAATTTTCCGTGATAAAAAGTAGCCTATGTCCTTTCCCAGGACGTATGCGAATTCTGTACCAAATTTCATCAAAATCGGTTAAACTGCTGGGCCGTGAAAAGCTAGCAGACAGACAGATAGACAGACAGACAGACGGACAGACACACTTTCGCATTTATAATATTAGTATAGATATAGATAACTCTTCTTTACTCTTGATTTCAACATTTTAAATATATTTTTTATTCTAAATCAGATTCACGATAGGTACCTACCTAATAATATTTGATTAACCGTTAAACACTGCCATAAGCAACAATATTCTTAATTTATTCTCTTTATGTTGTTAAAATGATAAAGCAACAAAATAATATCCACTGAATTAATAATCACAAAACACACAGCACTATATTTAACCACACTGATGAAATAAACATGATACGGAGCTATTTTTAACTTGTGCAAGCATTAAACCAATACTTAACGTAACAGCACGAATAATTCATAAGATAGATACCATTCTAATAATAGCTCATTGTTTTAAATCAACTGTGGTGTAAAACAATTTTAAAATTGTTCTTCAAGTATTTTTAACATTACCTTGGCCAAATTCAAAGTAGGTAATACTGATGCAAAAAGTAGGTACCTAATATTGCTGCTGTTAAAAACTAAGTACAATATTGAAGAGATTAGTGTAATGAAAAATATGAATCACTTTCAGAAAAAAGTAATAATTCAATAATTTCATTCACAAAAAACTAACTCACCATAAAATCAGTAAAAAAATGAAACATTTCATTTATTTTTGATAAGCTAAAAATAAGATATATTTCAGTAAAATACTTTTGTACAATTTCTGTATAACTTATACAGAAATTGGGAGAATATTTAAAGAATTTAGGCAACAGTTAAGATGTGAGCTTAACAAAGATAATAAAATGCAAATTGTGATAGTGGAGTTCTGAGGAATTGGAAAAATGCCGAAAAACAAGGCAATCTAATAACTTATAGATGTACCAATAAACTTTATTCATTGGCTTAACCTACATTCGAAACTAAATTCACACTTTTTTTAGACACTTAAAATAAATTGATGCAATAAAACTAGAATTAGATTAAGAATTAGATAATCTACATATCTACATATCCATAATAATACATTAAGAACATCGATTAATAAACACATGCGTAAATTTCATTAGTAGGTAGGTATTTAGTTTTATTACAATATCTAGACTAGCAAGTGTTCCAGATTTCGCTGTTCTAACATATGCCTGCCGGAAGGAAGATTCCAATGGGCGACTTAGAATCAACTAGGTAGTCTGATTGATATCAGGTAATTTGATTAATAGGTAAGTATCTACTAGGACGTTACTGGCAGGCGCTATGTAGCCCTAAGGTAGCCCTATTTTCTTTACTTTCACGTCACCATAGCCTTATATTTGACATTATTCTCGTCGATTCAGGATCAAAGAGTTCACTCACCTTAGTTCGCTCTGCCTAAGTTTATTAGTCCCACCGCTGTCACCATGTAATAAAACGAGACTGGTTGACCGACAACTGACTTTATTTTGAGAATACCCTCATGTTTTATAATATAATTACACTTCAGTCTATTCATAGTCTTTTGATACAAAGTCACAAAGTTAGAGGTAATTGCCAGTAATATAATAACGTGTACCATCATAAACCACTACTATATAATAAGCAGCATTGAAGATAAAGGGACGGACGTGTGAATAATCTCATGTAACTATTTTCATCCTGCCCAGTCTATATTTAGATGACATGGTGTAAATATAACCAACCAGTTTAGTGTTGAACCAGTTATCGTATTGACCATCCCTGAGCGAGCTATATTTAGATTCAGTTAGTCATATGAGTTCATAATATTGCCATTTAGGTGTATAATCCGATGGTACTATTATAGAATTTATAGGCTTGTACATTTATATTTTTAACAGTGTTGTAATAGTTACGATCATAACGAGTTATAACGACGTTAATGTTGAACATAAAAATGTAAGAATCAAACAAGAATTGTTAATGTTGGCAGCTGTGGTATATAAAATTATTATACAAGTGAAAGAAAGAAAGATTTATTTTTGAAAGTTGTGCAACACAGCACCAGTTATATTTATATATTTGGTAATTGGTTATCCCGGCTCCTCTACTATTTGACCAAGAGGCCTCAAGTAGAAGAAGCGCCGGAAACTGTGTCATGTATGACACAACCCGAACGAAAGGTCCCAAGTCAGCATAATGCTTTGGATATACACAAAAACATACAGCTAGTATACAGCCGGAACCCCGATTCGGGTGGCGGGCGCCACGGAATTCTTCATAATTGTTCTCACCTATGCTATTTACTCTGTCTATGTATACAAACAATTAAGGAACTGGCGAATACTCGTAAAACGGTGTAAGTAGTTACACTTTGATCGAAATCATTTTTTTAAATCTGGATGTTTTTAGTTTACTGAATACAAATCTGAACTCATTTCCAAGCAAAACGACCTAAAACTGTGTTAAAAATTTAAAATTGATTCCATTGATTTCAATCAAAACGATATAATTACAGTAGGTAAAATTTCAATAGCTTGTAACTCCTGTAAATTTTTATTTCGTGAAATTACGCCGTTTTGTTCGCCAGCTGTGTATTCTGATCTGCCGTCACCACACGGTACTAATCATCATCATCATATCATCATCATCATCATCAACCTATAGACGTCGGACTTCCACACGCCACGGTCTTGCGCCGCCTGAATCCAGCGGCTCCCTGCGACTCGTCTGATGTCGTCCGTCCACCTAGTTGGGGGAGAGATAATCTTCCAACGCTACGTCTTTCGGTGCGAGGTCGCCATTCCAGCACCTTGGGACCCCGACGCCTATCGGTTCTATGAACTATGTGCCCTGCGCATTGCCACGGCACTAATAAGTAAGGTTTTGTGCAACCTAATTTTGTCCTATCAGTAACCGTAGCCGGTGACAACCATGAATAATGCAGGCATGCAAAAAATGTACGTAATTCTTCAGCCATTACACGTGACTCGGGTGAAATAGCAGTTGTTCGAGCTACCACCGTGTGTGGAATGATAAACAAGTTCACATTTATATTATGTTTCGTGCCTATATGTAACATACCCCTATTGTAACTTAATGTGACCCATAAACGTGTTCTGTCAATATTACATGGTACTTAGGTGTCTTTTTCTATGGAACTTAAGAGTTCTATGAAAATTTTATGTTTTAGATGGAATTGCCTCAAATAGTTACATGCACCTTCCTTCCAAAAGCATCCTAAAGATCGGGTGGATTTTAAAAAGTACGCTTGTATTAATTAATACTTTACAATTAAAAAAGCACGCAATTAATATTGATGACATTTGGTTGACCTATAAAGGTTTTAGGTGTGTAATATTTTTTCCTTAAGTCCTTTTTTTAAGTGTCATCATCATCTTCCTCATTATCAATAAATAGACGTCCACCGCTGGACATAATATAATATTATGCCTCTTGTAGGGACTTCCACACGCCCACACCATAGTCCTGCCGCCCGCCTGAATGCAGCATAATGTAGGTACCTACTAATGTTTTAAGTGTACATAAATTAAGAAGAGCATCATTATAATATGCTGAGATCGTGTTCCAACAATTTCTCAATTTGAATCCATTACAAAGTGTAAAACACACGACCTTCAGTTGTCCTGATTCAACGCTTTATTGCACCACGAGGCAAATGTGAGTTACATTTTAATGCAAAATCACGTTCCCTTTAGAACTGTTTTTCAGTGTCTAAGGATAAAATATAGCAAAAAAAAATTAAACCTTGTATTTAGTACTTAGCACTAATCGCATAAAAACCTTCGTTGTCGCTTACACTACTTCAATCTAAAGAAAAGAATAGTAAGTATTATTTTATTTTTATTGGTAGACTAGGTACACAAAACATATAACATTCCTATAATTAGTATAAGGTTATAGGTTCGGTTCTACCATAATATTATATACACAGTCATGACTATATAAAATCGATAAAATTAAACCATTGAAGAATATAAAAATTAACATTATAAAAATCTATAAATATAAAAAGATACACTGACTGACATTAGTACAGTTTATACCGCTAGAACCTGATATTTTACATGAAAATTTTCTCAGTATTCTTTATAATAAGTTGTAATAAGTACATCTTCTTTGTTTTCATCTGTATTTTCCAACTAACTTTTTTGTTTGCAACTGAACTGTCTTCTTAATTCGTTCTGCTACTTTTTAAATGTTTTTTTATTTATCTCAGATGAATTAAAAGATTATTATTCACTGATCCTCTAATAAAGTAAGTTTTAAGTCGCCAAAGTCACGTAGATTCTAGCAATGATTAATTAATTATTGTTTCAATTGGCCTTCAACAAACTATTGTCATAATCCATCTAGATCTAGGTACATAATTTTTTCAATATTCGTGATTGGAATTTACCTCCTTTGATGTTACGCAAGGAAAAGCAATGGACCATGCTAAGTTGTTACGGATTGATAATTTACATTCAATCGATGAATTCGCAAAACTCGGTATTATTATGTACCTGGCAACGTTGGAAAACCTTCATAAATATGAATGAACCTTCTCTTATACAATCGAATGGACTGCAATTAATTTTATCAACGGTAAGCAATAATAGCTCTTTTTGTTCAATAATAAGAGCTATATTAGCTAGAGAGCTGATTTCTGGATTAGAAGTTGCATTGGTTTGAAAATCGCAAATTAGAAATGTGGTGCAGTCTACATTTTATGTTAGCAACAATTTACAGTATATCGTATCTCACAATTTATAACGCATTACTTTTCGCTTTCTCTTTGCTATTAATATACCTATATTATTATTAGATTTTTTATTTGTGGAAGAAGTTGTTAAATTGAATAATTCAGTCCGCTTCTTAACTTTTAAGCTATTGTGGCTCTAATGGATGGCATGCTAATTTGTATCATGTCGTAATCCGCCTAAAATCTTATTAATTCGGCTGGTAGCCAATCATCATGACATAATATTAACAATCAAAGAGTTAAACTTATTTAGTTGTCAATCCAATACGAACTCAATTCCCTATCATACTATTTTTTTATACAATACAGTATCTGATTCACGTAAAATGGCTTTAAGCCAACTATACTACGCTAGCCAAACGCTAGCTTATCTATTCATTTTGGCTAGATGACAAATTTTCATCTTATTGGAACGTAAATTGTGCATTTCGACGCCAGTAATGACGTTACTTTGCACATTTAGTTCCTTTCAATTGCTTAAAAAAACATCTATACTCATCATCATGATCAACCTATGATCAAAAGGAAGTCTCTCAGTTTTGACATTATCTAAATATATAAAAGGAAAAGGTGACTGACTGACTGACTGACTGATCTATCAACGCACAGCTCAAACTACTGGACGGATCGTGCAGAAATTTGGCATGCAGATAGTTATTATGACGTAGACGTCCGCTAAGAAAGGATTTTTGAAAATTCAACCCCTAACAGGGTAAAACAGGGGTTTGAAATTTGCGTAGTCCACGCGGACGAAGTCGCGAGCATAAGCTAGTATCAATATAAATTGGCTTTAGGCTTTCGGTTGAAATGAAGGAATACGTGTTTCACAATTTATGGAGATTCCACCTGCAAGAGGATTAAATAGGGAATGAAAGTTTGTATGAAAGCCTTTTTCTAGCCATTATGTTTCTATGAAAAAAAATCTAGATATTCGTGCTTTCAATTAGAAATAAAGGAATAAGTATTTGAGGATTTTAGGTTATTCTAAAGGAAGCGAAGCTTAAAATTTTAAAGAACTACGTAGGTAAACGGACACAAGAAGTGATCTACGCTACAAGGGATTTTTAAGAACCTAATTCCACGCGGATGATGCGGACGAAGTCGCGGACAAAAGATAGCTTAACATAAAATAGGTACGTTTTGAAATCCAAAGCTAATAATATCTACCTGTAGTTCTGCAGTGTGGTGGCCTTTCTGACTAATATATTAGGTCAAGGTTAGATAATTTTACTGGTTTTTCAATGTATATTTAAATCATTTCACGTAAAATCTTATATCTTTCGTCTTGAAATTTTCAATTTAAACTCACTGGAAAACCACATGACATGGTATTCTTACACAAACTCGTAAACGGTACAATGGATAACTCGGAACTGTTGAGTTGAAATCTTTCTAGATCCCCTCTCGTATGCCGCGGAATCTTCGCTTTTTTTTACCAAATTCACAGAAGAAATCTCGATCATCATTCCTTCATACCTAGGTAAAGCCGTCTATAAGCTAGGGATATTATTACCATTGATTTGTTTTGTATTAAATTGGAAAATTTAAAAAAAACAGCCAAGTGCGAGTCAGGCTCGCGCAACGAGGGTTCCGTACCTACTACAGTCATATTTTTTCGACATTTTGCACGATAATTCAAAAACTATGATGCATAAAAATGAATAAAAATCTGTTGTAGAATGCACAGGTGAAGACCTTTCATATGATAACCCACTTGATATAGTTACCTTACTTCGAAAACTGAAAATACTAATTATTAGTTCATTACCACAATTTAATTTTTCTTGTGTGATGTAACCACAAATTCACGGTTTTTTCCCCGAATGTCTGCTATAAGACCTACCTACCTGCCAATTTCATGATTCTAGGTCAATGGGAAGTACCCTGTAGATTTCTTGACAGACCGAAAGACAGACAGACAGACAGACAACAAAGTGATCATATAAGGGTTCCGTGTTTCCTTTTGAGGTACGGAACCCTAAAAAATGTCAAATCACTTGACTCTCAAATGGGAGATGTCAAGTAGTAACTTATGATGGAATTTAGGTATGTTTTCTTACACTTAACATGCACTGAACCTTTTTTTGTTTTTTTTTCTTACCTTCGTGTTTCTTTCATAAGCTAAGTATTAGTTCTAAGTTCTTTCGCACGACTTATCCATCTTAATTTGCGTGCTGTAGCCGCCTATAATTTGAATTATATAAGAACTTAGCACCTTTTTGTATGATTCTGTTTGTGGTTTAATAAAATAAAAAAAGGTAGGTACCTACATTTTGAAGTCCAAAGCTAATTTCAACCGGTGATCCCGCAGTGTGCTAGCCTTTGCGACTTCAATATCAGGTCAAGGTTGAATGCATTATTTTATAAATAACAATCTATTTAAATTTTAAATAAGCACACTTAGGTAGGGACTAGGTAGGTACAATTTCTGGTTTGTGGCACCCGCCAAACTACTTCATAAAAATAAGAAATAGGTAGTTTTGTATGCATGATTTTACTCTGTATCAGGCCTGATATGATAACAGAATCATAAAAAAACTCATAAAATATAATAAGCATGTATTATAGGAGGAATATTAATCAGTCCTAATTTAAATTTTCCAATTTTTTTATATTCCTTTCAAGCACATCTGCTGCTTTTTACAAGAAAATTTATGATATTTTTCACAATATACTTTATTACACTTCGACCGCCTTCTAACTAATTAATTTTCATACAAATATTATTATAAATGCAATTATTTAAAAAAAGTATGTCGATTGTGCGATTGAACAATATTTTGTACAAAAATAGCATGCATCCCGAGAATGAAAATAAGCTACTTTTTGTCCCGGAAAAATCAAAGAGCTCCCACGGGGTTTTTTAAAGACCTAAGACTACATGGACGAAGTTGTGAGCATCATCTAGTTCTTATAGTATAATGTTAAACTTTTTTGTATATATATATACAAAATTATTATATTCTTATATATATATAAGAAATATAATAATTGTATTATAATAATTATTATTATGATTTAACTCTACTTTAGAAAGATCTACTGTGATACGCACTTTTTATTTGGTCTTATTAATATTTACTGTATGATTTTAAATATATTAAACATATTATTTTATTAAAAGTGTATTCAATATTGATTACAGTGCTCGTTTATACATATATTACTATTGGGAACAGTAGCACTCTGATCTGAGAATGTTTGATCTTAAACGTATTGCCCTCACTGATCTACGTCCGCATGTTTATTTATTTATCAAAACCGCGTTCTGTGATGTTTAATATAGCTGATGTTATTAGTTATTATAGCAGATTACTCAAAAAAATAAAAGAATTGCATCATAAATTACAATATACCTACTTGAATCAATTATGTATTTAGTTTGAAAAATAGGTACCTACTTTTACTATCTTGGCTTTTTCCTGTTATAGGTATGCAGGTAAGAAATATTTTATTATTTTACAATACGTAAGTACACTAATCTGGATTTTACTGCAATGCCTAAACCTACCAATTTACAATACATTACCTAGGTATACGTGATTTATCTACTAGCTTTATATTTTCCTAGCGCAGGGATTGAAGCGTGGATAGTGGCTATTCAAGTGTAGTTGTACTAGAGATTTAAATCTGTAGGTCCACTATTAACCTTCATAATCACAACCCATCTGAAGGATTAGGGGCCCTACTACCACCGCTTAAAGAAATAATGTTTCAATATTGTTTTGTCATTTTCATACAAGTTTTGTATAAAAATGTCAAAACAATATTAAAACATTACTACTTAGTTTAAGCGACGGTAGTAGGGTTCCTGATCTGAAACGGGGAAATTCGCAGGAGAAAACCAATATGACAGACACAGCTCAACTCATCAGCAAACTGAACTGGCAGTAGACACGCCCGCGCCATGCTAATACAAGGAGTGATTGCTGGTGGAGCCGAGAAGTCCTAAATTGGAGACTGTGTAGGTACTAGTACGTAAACGCAGTGTGGGATCCCTTCAGCACGATAGACTGTTGAAATAAATAAGGTGGTAAGCGGCTGGATGAGGAAGGCTGAGGCCACAGTGTGGTGGCGCTCACTAGGGCAGTCCTATGTTCAATAGTAGACGCAAGATTGTATGACGATGAAAATAGCTAAAATCCGCCTTCTTTAAAATAATTAAATATGAAGAATTCTACTCAAACTGTTCGCCAGCGTTTAATTTTCACAGTCAACTCAGTGCCTGCGTATAAATGCATTTGCATCGACCTTGATGGCACATTATTTGCATGGCTGGCACTCGACGGTAATATTAAATAGCAGAAGCAACAAAAATTATGCACTGTGCGATAACAATTCAAATTTTGTCCCACTTTATTATCATGACGACGTAAGTTACCGGAACATAAAGTTAAATGTAATTCATCGCATGTTGATGTTGCAAGATCACTAACGGCTTTAAGTCAAAATAATCAATCTATCTGTAATCATCCGATAAGTTAGGTTCTAAGCAAACGCAGTAGTTGTCAAAAAACAGGTATACAATTTTTGACAAATATGTAGGTACCTGCTTTAATTGATAGATTATCAGTATTGGCCTTTTATTGAGTGACAAGGTAATGATGATTTAGGGAAGGTGTTTGAATGGTGACCCCGCACCAGTAAACGTAGCGTTAGGAGATCACCCACTAGGTGGGTGGGCGTACTAGGAATCTAGTATTGTACGTACAACACATTGAACAGCACTAATATGAAATGAAATATATTTTTCATTCAATAATTATTTATGCCACTAGTCAAGTCCCAAAAGCTAATTCTCTGGGAAGAGCAGACAAGAAACTTAGCAGTCAATCAATTCAAAATTCATGTTACAATTATTATAGACATAATATATTAGATGGTTACAATAGTTTTATCAATCTAACAAATTGTTAGGTAGGTAGGTATGCTATCTTGAGGGCAGTAGATTACAACACCAAAAGCTTCCATGCCATATTTGTCATGCCCCCTAGAATCTAGATCCTTAAACATCAAGCCATGAAAGTCAGTTCAGCTTTGTAAGAAGATTATTATTTCCACTTAAGACATTCCGTGTATTTAACCATATTTGACAGGCTACCAGTATTACGGAGCGATTGCAATCAAACCTCCTCAACCAGTTTGTGGTTTGAAAATTAACCAGTTGAATTAGCTCTGTTAAGAATTTAAGATTATCATCAAACGCTAGTCGTAATTATTGGTGTCGACGGCTTTTAAGAGAACCATAGCGAAAACATAGTTAACTAAAACCTCAGATAGAGGTAGAGGACGCGTACTCCGCAAAAACGTTTAAATTATTTTTATTTTATTTTATTTTGTTTATTTGAAAGTAATCAACAGCGAAAATACATAATTATTATTTAAATTTAAATCTAGTTATAACAGAAGGCCAAAAGAGATTACTTAAAATTATAATTAAAACTATTTTAACAGAATAGATTTAGAATAAATGTAGGTATATACAATAATAAAATTACAACAGTGTGTGTGTATGCTTGTGTGTGTGTGTGTATGCGTGTGTGAGTGTGTGCTTGTATCTGTGTGTGCGTGTGTGTATGTGTGTGTATGTGTGTAAGTGGGAGTGTGTGATTGCATGTTAATAGTGACTCTTGTTACAACGCAATAAAGTGCAATTAGATCGCACAGCAATGCGGCCTAAAGTTCATTTGGTGCCTCCCTTTCTATCGCGTAAAGTGTAAACATATTATCAAATTTTTTTCATTTCATGTAGAAAAACTAGTGAGCTCTTATGCTACGTCTGTGACGACCGCCTACCACTGGTATAAAAAGCAAATTGTACTAAGAAGAACCGCGAAGAAATTCAGCAGTTGCTCTTAACTCTTATTTCTTATCTCTCTTATGAGAAGGGCACGCCATCGTAGGTATGTGAACTATTAAGCCCAGCTTGTCCAAAGCAAAGTTCGGGTATCCACAAAGTTACTCACTTTAAATAAAACAAAAACATACATACCTAAATAATAATTTTATTTAAAGTTTCCTAGTCTCATAATTCTTGAATTGAATTTCTCAGATTGGATTTACCTTAAAATTTAGGCCGGAAATAATCAGGCTCAGATTATTTTTCTTCGGGAATTCCTCTACATCAAAAAGTTATCTTACAAAGTGAGATATACGTATCAGCTATTGACACAACTCTCATTATAGTACGTGCTTATCATGTATCATTATTTTAACACCATTTATCTCATTCGCTGAAATCTGTCGAGATTTCGTATCCTTGATTGACATTGTAAATGTAACTCTAGATTTTTTTCGGTTAATTCAACGCTTAAATTACGCTTTACAGGTGACTTGATGCAAAATTTACAACGGGACCTGATGGGTTGAATTGATTAAGATAAAAATGGAAACGAATTCGATTTAATTGCAGAAACTTCCATTGGTATCTTCCAAAACGGTTAATTTACTTAATACAACTCTTATAATGACTGAATTAATGACTACGACGCACCATCTATGGGGCTAGAAGAATGAAACTTTGTTGAGGAGTTCCTCAGAATATAACATAGTTGAGCATTAAGAAAATTATTTTGAGAATTTCTAAAGGATATAAAAACCCCGCAAAAATGTACAAAAAAGATCTCAAGAACGGAAGTAAAAGAGAACTCAAAACCACGACCACTCTGTCAACAGTGAACAAATGAGAAGAAAAATAATTAAAAATCTAAGTACATCCTTTTTTAACTAAATAGGCATGCGCTTGACTGCTAATATACCAAAGTAAATGGTGATGCAGCATAGGGTTGAGCGTCTAAAGTGTATATTCACTCTTCTGTTGGAGGTCCCAATATTGTTATTGGTAGGGAAAACGGGAGCCGGAAAGTCCACGCGGACAAAATCGCGGAAACTAGCTAGTAACGATGTAAATTCACTTTTTAAGCCACACTTCATAAATGTTTTAATGACAAGTTAGATTGTTTATTTACATTTATACAGTAGAATTTAGATGGATTTAGATGGCTGTCTTGCCGTGGAAAACTTTGTTTGCCTTAGAGTTAAACTTGAAAAATTATGAGACTTGCCAATAAACGCGTTATTTTTCCGTTGTTGATCTAAAAAATCTTTTACGAAGAGTGGATTGGCCTCGGCAAAGCTGATTGGTGCAATGAAGCGCAGAATAGCTATGAGTGGCAGCACAGTGGGAGAACTGCTTTGGGTCACTAAGCAAGCCAAATTAGATTAAAAACATTGATGTTGTGCTATCTATCAATATAATGTGAACTCCAGCTGCGCGATTGCGGTAGAATGACAGCTACAATGTCACAATCGCAATCACCTCTGATTGGTTGATGCTCGCTCACTATTGGCCACAATGCATTTTTTTGCAACAAGAATAGCACAAATTCACCCAATCACAACAATTGAGATTGTAATAATGATTGATGCAGGTTTAACTAAATCACCCTACAGATAGTCAAAGCACATACGTTCGCATTTTAAACAGTGAAGACAATTAATTCGTACGCATATGTGTGTGACACGCATGCCTGTAGCATCACAGCCTACATAGATAAGCTGGTGCGTTATTCACACACCTTTGGAAAAAACAACTTTGAGCTCGCTTCAAAACATGGCGGTCCGCTAGCATTTTATAGAAATCGTCGATAAGAACATACTAAGATTAGAAATGTTAATCGGAAGTAATTCCCTATTTTTCCTTTCTAATCTTATTCAAAAAATCTTTAAATAATATATCCAATGTTTTTTTTATTTTATTTTTGTGTGTCCTCTATTCTTTCCTCCGACATGATGGTCGGAGACTTTTTATACTTTTTTTTTTTTTTACATCAAGTTGACATGGCTTATTTTTTTTCCTTGCCTTGCTCTGTTGGACGAGAATGAGCCGCTTTGTTTTTTTTTAGCATTTTATTAATTATAAGAGTTTTTATAATTATAATTATAAAATATCCAATGTTTACCAAAATAACCTGTGAATACTACTTACTTTACTAGACATGTGGTAAGGCTGATTAATTTAAATCGCACGATCAAGCGATCAAGACTGACATGCAGTTGCCATGATACTTTTGACATGGGGTTAACAGGCTGTCGCAGACGCAACACGTCTGATTAGAATCTATATTTTTCTATTCATTTAATTTAATGATTAATTATATTGTTACTTATGCTTGATTAAAATCTACATGTTAAATAGTCTGTCTAACACGTTGGTATGGACATTAATCTAACAATCATAAAATGTACGTCATACGTAAAATATACATCGTATTTTTTTGATATAAATCATAATTCAATCACTCTTGTCAAAATGACTTCGCGTAAAAATATTACTTGATTTACTTATAGTTAAATTTTTTGGATTTATTGCATTTTATGCGTTTTTATTGAGTCTGAGCAAAGTCAAACTGCGCTTTAGATACACAAATATTCTGTATAAGTAGGCGGTCTCTCTCAAGTTTACTTCGAGTTAAAACAAGACAAGATACAATTCTATCTCATTTTAGATCTGAGCAAAGTATCTGTCTAAAGTCTGAGCAAAGTTGAAGTAACTTAAGCCTAGATGTTTTATGAGATGAGAGATAATATGTGAGCTGGTTCTTTTAATACCAGCATATATTTTATTTGTTATTCCTTTTCGATCCTTCATTTCCTTCGTCTCTCACCATGAATAAATTGTTACACTATTGTAATTTGTAATCTATTTAAGTACAGAATGTTTCTATCTTGTAAATAGATTTTCGTCTCAAGGTTCTTGTGATTTAATTTGACATTTTACGGCGCTGTTCAACATAAATCGGGATTAATCAGCACTTTAAATTTTACGATTTGAATAACACAAATATACCATTTAAAAGTTTATGATTAATTGGCGTTTTTCTTTATAAATTTTTTTTGCAAAATTCTTAATTGGCCTATCTTGTATTGATTTTATAAAAAACTGCAATAATTGATTTAAATGTGGCCACTCTACTATTTATTGATATTATTTGAGTAGGATGTGTTTAAGATTCTGATTTATGGATATACTTAAGTGATATAGAGCTTTTTTTTAAATAAATTATTATTTATGCATATTATTGGTGTATGTTTATAATGACTCTTTTCATATACTTGGTAAGCAGAACGATTGCTTCCAGGTTAGCTCTCTCTAGTTAGAATCAATTTCAATTTATCACTTAGGTACCTGATTATATTGAAATCAAAGACTAATAATATGTCATCAAAATATAAAACAAAAGTTTGTTTATACTATATCATATATAAACAATGTAAATTGTTTATAGAAGCACTATTATTACCTGGGCCCTACCGCGGTTGTTTGACAGCTACAATGTCACGATCGCAATCATCTCTGATTGGTTAATGCTCGCTCACTATTGGCCACAATGCATTGTTGCAAAAAGAATCGCACAAATTCAGCCAATCAGAACAATTGAGATTGTAATAATGATTGATGCAGGTTTTAGACCATCGCCCTACCTATGTATTAAGAAGTAGACGGAATGACACACTTTTTAAACCTTCGTGGTTTTTTGCGTTTTGTTAAGCAATAATTGGATTTGTTAAGCATTCTAAATATTATAAAAGGAAAAGGTGACTGACTGACTGACTGATCTATCAACGCACAGCTCAAACTACTGTGCCAATCGGGCTGAAATTTGGCATGCAGATAGCTTATATGACGTAAACATACGCTACGAAAGAATTTTTTTAAAATTCAACCCCTAAAGGGGTGAAATAGGGGTTTGGAATTTGTATAGTCCACGCGGACGAAGTCGCGAGCATAAGCTAGTTTATAATAACATAATTTAACTTTGATCAGACTTAAGACTCAGCTAATAAGAGACAGAGTTACGTCTTTCATATAAATCTGTCTTAAATGTCTGAGAAAAGTCAAAATACGCTGTATAGATCTCAGGATGAAAAATATTTCACTAAAATATATTTTAAAACAAAACAACTGTAGGTAATTGCTTGATTTTATTATAACTTTAAAACCTGCACCCATAGTTTTGGCTCTAGTTGATAATAAATAATCAAGTACACATATCTTTACAGTCATAAATTGACCCCCATGCTAGCAGTATATTCACATGAAAGGTTTTAATGAAGATTTATCACTATGAAAGACAGCTTTTATTAGCTTTGTAATGTATTGATATTTTGTTTATACAGTGGAAGTATTGAATTGAATAAACAGATTTATTTATAACGAGCGCATATGTACGATATATTATGTATACGGATTACGAAGTGTATTTTGGTTAAACACTTCCTGTTTTACAATATTCTTTGAAGATTCAAGCCTAAACAGTTACAAATTGAGAAGAGAAAGGAAAGGAAAGGGAAAATAGTGACGATAGCTTAGCAGTGAACACGCCGGGGTCCTATTTGGAGAATCCGGGATTTGATCCCAGGCATGCATCTCTAACTTTACGGATTCAAAATGTGTGTTCAAAAAATTAAATAGCACTTGCTTAGCGGTAAAGGAAAACATTGTGTGAAAACCTGCATGTCTCAGAGTTCTAAAACTTCTAACTAATGTTCTCGAAGGCCTCCGCAATCAGTGGCGTAGCTACCTAGGGGCAACTAGGGGCTAGGCGGGGCAGTGCCCCGGGGCCCCCAAGCTCAGTGAGCCTTCTTATTCCGAGAGAAGAATCCGAAGAAGAGAAGAATTCTTGAATAACAAACCAAAAATGCCTTTACCGTATTGCCAAAGGATTAAGAGTTTCTTTGTAGGTATAATAGTGCAAAACCCTAATGATAATGAGAGATATGTGTTGCTGTATAGATATATTGAATACAATTTGAAAGAAACTTTTTATTGAAATAAACTTATCTTTTTTTCTACCTTTCGGCGCAAAGTTTAGCGAATTACATCTTGCAATGTGTCATCATATTAACACGAGTCAAGATCGTATCGTAAACCAGGACAAAAAAATATCTTATTTTATTTATTAAATATAATATATTAGGTAGGTATATTTTGTTAATTAATGATTGCTAGCGAGTTTATTTCGCTTATCGCTATAAGATCGATATGATCTTGACGTCATAGTCATAGTGTCGCTCTATCAAAGTTATCCGCATGGCTTATGGCTAATATTTTATTTGGCAGAATGCGATATGACGCGTTTATCATCGATTGGCATGGCCCGGCCTCTTTGTTTTACCAACTTTTGGACACTCGTCAACGCCGCAACCACATCCCGCAACTCGACGCGCGTCAGCAACGCTGAAACTGTGTCTGTCAGCATATTATTATGCAAAGGTAAACAGGCGACTAGGTATTTAGCGTTTGCAACTTGGTAAGTAATTGCCATAAGCTATGATAGCCTAGCGGTTAGAACGTCCGCCTTCTAATCGGAGCCGGAGGTCGGGGGTTCGATCCCGGGCACGCACCTCTAACTTTTCGGAATTATGTGCGTTTTAAGTACCTAATTAAATATCATTTGCTTTAACGGTGAAGGAAAACACCGTGAGGAAACCTGCATGCCTGAGAGTTCTCCATAATGTTCTCAAAGGTGTGTGAAGTCTACCAATTCGCACATGGCCAGCGTGGTAGATTATGGCCAAAACCCTTCTCACTCAGAGAAGAGACCCGTGCTCTGTAGTGAGCCGGCGATGGGTTGATCATGATGATGATGAAGTAATCGCCAAAGTAATTGCAAATTTATCTTTTTAACTGATTTAAAAAAGACGTTCTGTACCCATAAGTATTAACTATATTTGAGCGCGATTTTTTTACTGGATGGTGCACGTGACTTCCTCCGCATGGATTTAGTTTTTGAAAATCCCGTAGGAACTTTTTGATTTTCCGGGATAAAAATAGTATACTTCTACTACTGTCTATGAAACAATTATGTGTGACATTCGACAGACGTCGATTCAGGATCAAACCGAGAGCTCCCTCACTCTCTGATAGGGCCCTACTAAGTAAGCCAGTTCGGGTTGCTCCTTCGTCCCACACGTGTCCCACACAAACTTATCGCACGATTGCTTGCTGTACTTATGTCGTAGATATGTAATATCATATCTTTAGTCTCAAGTCTGTGCTCATAGTATTTTTTAAATAGAAACATATATTACAATAATAGCTCATAGTTAGATATTAATTGGCATCTGTTTGATTGTTTAGTGCAGCATGTTGAGCAATCAACGTAACGTGGAAGTTGGAATATCATGCGAAATGAAAACGCGTAAAAATGATTTAACTTGTTTGTTTTACAGAAAGCCATTTCGTTCGCACAGCATTCCGCGCGCAGTATATCACTGAAGTAAGCTAACTACTGTAATTTTGTGATTTTTCAATCTTATATGTAAGTATTACTCTAGGAACCTAACCAAAGATTTGTCGCTGGCTTAATGTAGGTACCTACATTAAGCCAGCGACAAATAGAGCAAAACCACAAAACTAATAAATCAAGAAATGCATGTTATGACTATTTTACGTTTTATAGGTAGCTGCAGTATGGAACGCCTACCTAACCTAAAAGATAATTATTTTAGGAAGAACAGAATAAATCTTTAACTAACCAAGTCAAGAGCTGGCGCTTTAGCCAAATGCTACTATGTAAGAATCTGAACGCCGCTGTTGGCATAGGTATAGTACGCGACAGGTCGAAATAGCAATCGGGGTAGGGCCGCCCCGCGCTTACCCGGTGCGGGATAGCGCGGGTAACGTGCGGGTGTGCGGGGAGTCCCCCTGCTCCTTTACAGCGAAAAACTCCGTTTAAGAATTAGGTAGAATCTATACTAAGTATTTCTTGTTCATTAAATAAACACTCCGTCTTGAAGCAGTGCTAATCGCAGTCGGGTATTTAAAAGTTTTAAATTATTTTTGTTTATTGGAATAAACTTTTGATTAAAGCTATTTTAAATCTGCCCTATAGAATGGACTAATTTCAGTTCTTTTGTTTAATTTATCTCATCGAGTTTGTAGCGAATTGGTGGCAATAGACCATAAACGCAAAGGAAAGTCGCGTGCGCCAATGTAATTTAACGGCGCATTAGCCCCATTGAAAATAATTGAAAATTTCAGATCTAGATCACTTCACGTCAAAGCCATATAAGAAATGTATCCATTTAGGTACATAAACATAACTGTAAAGTAGACATTTTATGATAATAAAGGAACATGATAAAAGTATTCCTTTTTAATCAAGTAAGTACCTCCAAGTTTTATTAAGTTGAAATAAGATCGGACCTTTTAAAAGGTTGAGGCAACATGTTACATTTAAAATGGTTGATAAAAGGCACTTGCTTTAATACATAGTAAGTGCACTCATGACTTGTTCGGAGTATGGATTAAACGTGCTCGCACATTGCCTCAAGATCCGCTGAGACGCAAAAATCGCCAGGGCCGTAAGAGACTATTGCATAGAGTAAATAGCATCGAATCTTCGATATGAATAACAAGATATGGTCAAGTGAACAAAATTTTTCACGGTTTTGGAACCAAATAAATCAGCGCCAATACTTAGATATTAATGAACGACCCGTTTGAAATCCAAACGTCACTAAGGTTGCATTGGTGCTAAAGCACCACTGAGTCGGTGTCATTTTGTTTGTTCAATAGCCCTGTCCATACGAAGTAATATATCAAGTCAGTGCATCGAAGTATTGTAAAAATGCGTGAGTAGAATTTACCGAAGAACTATGCCAACTTTTATTGCATTAATTCGATGCGCTAAGTACGCCCTACTGAGTACTGACACAAGTTAGTTTCATTATCAGTTGTTAAATAAGATCTGACACAAATTTAATAAACCTGTCTATAGCAATGTAAATTTATATAGATACGATAAACAGGCATGTTTTTAGAATATGGTAGATGGATATTTTCATACTGAGTACCCAAATATATTTTAAAGTTTTTTTTTTGCAAAGCCAAAATGCGATCATGACGATTTGTACACATGATGTAGCTAACACGCACTTTCAGTATTGGAAAATGCTGTCCTTGCGGCTTTTGCAGTTCTGGCAGCGCGTCGTGACTCGTGTAGTATGCGATCATCTTTAGAGATGTTTATATACCACCATATTATTTAAATACAGAAGAGGATATTTATTTGTTCAATTTGATCATAACTTGTGTAATATACTGCCTGTTGATATCAATAGTTTTTTCTTTAGTTTATTAAAAAGGTTAGTGAGTACAGTTTTACTTTAATCTTGAGGCCTTACTTCATACATGATACTTATTTAAAACCTTAAAACGATCTGTAGGTAAATAATAATAATATGATGTCTCATATCAACAGGTAGGGTTGAGATATTTTAATGTTGTTACCAGATATAAGCCCCGCAAATTGCTATTGCGCTGGAACCATGTCTCATTTACATCGAAATGATGTCATTTTGACGTCAGCCGAAATAAAAATATACCATCAGCTCGAAACTTCAGACTAGTGCTGACGTCCTTCACTAAAATGGCAGCCACGCGAATTAGCAATTTGCAGGACTTATAATTTACGTTATTTAAATTCCGTGTGAACTCTTTTATTTTTCTGGATATAAAGCAGCCTATGTCCGTCTCCGCGCCCTATCTCTGTAGCTTTCGTCAAAATCGTTTAAGCAGATGGGCCGTGAGAAGGTAACAGATAGATAAACAAAAAGATACACTTTCGTATTTATTGGTAAGAATTATGTTTTTTATCATAGATGCCAACCTTTGGCCGTAACATTTTGAAGATTCATATTAGATAAACTACTAGTAGATACCTATTGAAAGATTACATTAACATTTTTATCACATTATAGGGATTTAGGTATTAGCATACCTATCAGTCTATCAAGTTTCAAATAGGTACGCGAAAAGTTTTTATCGCTGTTATTATAAAAAACCGGCCAAGTGCGAGTCGGGCTCGCGCAACGAGGGTTCCGTAATACAGTCGTATTTTTTCGAAATTTTGCACGATAAGTCAAAACTATGATGCAACATAAAAAATAAAGAAACGGTCCGAATTGAGAACCACCTCCTTTTTGGTAGTCGGTTAATAAAAATAATAACATCTGTTTTAGAATGCACGGGTGAAGCCCTTTCATATGATATAATATATACCACTTGATATAGTTCATCTTACTTCGAAAATTGAAAATACTAATTTTTGGTTCATGACCATAAATTCTAAGCATAATATAAAAATGAATCACTAAATGTGTTGCTCATTTCGCTAAATCTTTTTTTATAATATTCCTTGAAGTACGAGGATGGTTCTTACGGAGAGAATTTTTTAATTCAACCTCCCCCTCAATTTTCTAAACAACTCCACCCGAGCGAAGCCGGGGCAGATCAGCTAGTAATATATATTTAAAAAATGAATGAATGAATATCCGTTAAAATTTTTTTTTTTTTTTTATACAATAAATCTTAAAGCTAGCCTTATCTAATTACTATATAAATCATGACCGCGTGGAATGGTGCCAAGAATACTGGCTGCATTTCCGCGCTGGACAGCCAGGCTCATCCGCTGCGCAAAAAATGAGCCAGCCCTTCTGTCACCAGTTGAGGCTATTAATCGCGGTGAAATGTCTCGTAAAAAATTTTTAGCACTAAGACTCCATGGCCCCAGGGTCTCCACGGCAAACGGCACAAAAATGTTACTCTCTATAAGAGAGGCATACTTGCGCCGCTTGCCGTTTTCAGCTGTTTCTGCTGCGGCTCCCGGTCTTGATGCTGTCTTCCTGATATGACACGGGGCCAATGTGTCAACGCAAGTTGCGTCCCACATTAGCGCCCGTCCCCGTTCCCAGGGAACCAGCGTCAATCCATCAGGTCTCTTGCCATCATCCCGACTAATCCCTGCCGGCTCAATGAGCGCAGGAATATTTATGGTGGCAAGAGCTCTTTTAATTGTATCGTTAAGAGAGCCATGCCTAAACAGCCTACCGGAGCTCCTTTGGCAAGAGAGTCCGTGGATTCCAAATTTATCAACCTCTTTTCCACACGGACATCTGTGCTGATGGCACAGTGGTGTTCCCAATCTGAGACCTAGAGCCACACGAAAACTTTCGTTATCTAAAAGTGTGCCGAGATTTTTTGATGGCAAGGCATGCAGCCAATACCCAGATTCCTTTTCGGATAATGCTAGAAGCCTGGCACGATCTCTGTCACTTGTAAGATTTTGAACCAAATTCGTATGTGTCAGTTGAACCAATGGCAAATCCCAAAGTTTTTGTGTAGTACGTTCCTTCGGGATGTCGACATTGGGACATCTGACCTTCCAACTATTAAAAAATTAAAAATAAAGATGTTTATGTTTTTGATATTTAATATGGACCAGTTAAACCTACGTTGGCAGCACGGCTTTGCCGGTACGGTAGTAACTAGCCACGGCCGAAGCCTCCCACCAGAAAATAGCAGTAGGTACTATTATAATATTTTCTGTGCTGTCGCGTACCTATACCTAGTACCTAGTACCTATAGGTACCTACGGTACGACCGGCTTGTACCACGCTTTTGGACAACCAATTATTATTGCCAACTACAGTGGAAACTTGATTAACCGGACTAATTGTTGTCGTTAGGGATTCGGATAATCGAAAATCCGGATAATCGAATGTATGAAGAAAAGCGGGTTTTGTGCATATTATGTAGTTCACTATTTATTTTCAATTTTCAAAGTAAGATAACTATACCAAGTGGGATATCATAATTATGAAAGGGCTTTGCCTGTACATTCTAAAACAGATTTTTACTTATTTTTATGCATAATAGATTTTGATTTATCGTACAAAATGGCGGAAAAAATACCCGAGTATGGAACTCTAGGTGCGCGAGTCTGACTCGCACTTGGCCGAACAATTTTCGGTTGGTAGTCTGGATAATCGCGAATCCGTATAACTGCAGAGGGCCTGATAATCGAGCTTCTACTGTAAATATAAAGTTGTAAGTACCTACGTAGAACTATCGGCCTAACCTAAAACACGGATTGCGGCACATCTAGCTAGTAGAGGTGACGGGAAAAACGCATGCCGGAAGGGCATTCCACACCTTAGCGGTGATGAGTAAGCTTTGGTTTTACTACGTTGACCCAAATCAGTGGTGGGTGACGAGATTCACGGTATGTGGTTAGACCCGTTTGTGATTCACTATCATCATCATCAACCGATAGACGTCCGTTGCTGGACATAGGTCTCTAGTAGAGAGACTTCCACATCCACACGCAACGGTCTTGCGCCACCTGAACCCAGCGGCTCCCTGGCGACTCGTTTGATGTCGTCCGTGCACCTAGTCTTTCAGCGCTGCGTCTTCCGGTGCGGTCGCCATTCCAGCACCTTGGGAGCCCAACGTCTACCGGTTTTACGAACTATGTTCCCTGCCCATTGCCACTTCAGCTTCGCAATAAGTTGAGCTATGTCGGTTACTCACACACCCAGGTGCACAGATCACACAGGTCTATTCCTTCAGAAACTCAGTTTCATATTCCGATGGGCCAGCAATCCGACACGATTGGACAGAGATTAGACGAAGGACAATGGCTTTACAGGCTCTCTGGGGCACGACGGGCTTAGCTGAATATTCAAACGATTTCTCGAAAACTATAAAAATAGGTGGGTAAGTAGGTACTTACCTACTAAAAGTAACACTATTAGAAGTAGACATTATTAGAAAACTAGCTCTTGCCCGCGACTGTCCGCGTGATATAAGTAAATATAATCCGCGTGGCTCTCGGGGATAATTTATTTCAATCAGTGAATGAATTTTCTAAATCGGATCATCAGTTCCGGAGATTACCCTCTTACATCCGAACTTATAAACTTTACCTCTTTAAAATATTCCAAATACGCTTCTTAGATCTCAGCCTAAAGTTTAGATTGAGGGTCTTTAAATACTAAGGCTGTGTTCAACGGAAAACTTTATTACAGAAGTCGCTGTTACTGTCGCGTCAATGGCAATTTCTGCATCTTTTATGCACTAAAAACTTGCAGAAATTGTCATTGACTTGCTGCAAGTGTGTATAAAGTGCAAAAAGCCGATTTCTGCAAGTTTGCAAAAAATTCTTGTTAGTGGGCTGGTAGCTTAAGGTAGGGTAACCATACTGTTTTGGTATGCTTTCGCGTGACTTGTTGAGAGGTTTAACGGTTAAATCCGGTTCTAGATTCCACTTTTAAATTAAGTACCTTTTTCAAAATTGGTAAGTAGGTAGATCGATACCAAATTATTTTATTGCCTTCACACGTCCAACTACTTTCTTGTATCACTTAAAGTTCAAGACTTAAACGATAAATTCCAATGAAAAATCAATCAATCAAAGAAACTTGGTAAAAAATTACTTTATTTAAGTTTTTATGCAATTTTTATACTTATATTTTTTAATTTAAATGTTGAGAGTAATAATTAATAAGTAAGTTAATGACAGTAAAAATGTAAAATATTATGTAAAAGTGACAGCTTATAACTAAGCTTATCTTCCCATTTGAACAAAATACTTATAAGATTTTTCTAATAGGTATCTACACAAAACAAAGGGTAGGTACTTACTTTCGTATGTCTAATACTATTAGTGAGTCCCGTAAAAGCAGCATTTGGTACGTCAATGATATATTATGTAAAATAAAACGGAATCCCATTACAAACCTAACTACCTACCTAACTACTTTATAAACTTAATAGCTGTATCTAAATGCATAGAAGGAAAAGCTGACTGACTGACCGACTGATCAACGCACAGCTTAAACTCCTGGACAGATCGGGCTGAAATTGTGCATGCAGATGCTGTTATATGGAAGTCTTGAGTAGGAAGTATTATCTTTAATCTTATTGATGTTTGTTTTTTATTTTGTCACATATGTTTGTAAATGTTGTATTAACTTATAATTGGCGACTGCACTTAGTAAGTAATATTTTCAGAATTAAGTTTTTTTTTTTAAATGTATTAGTGTAAGTAGCCGTTAGTTAATTTAATAAATAAAATAAAATAAAAATAAAAAATAAAATAACGTAGACACCCACCTAGAAATGATTTTTGCGGACGAAGTCGCGGGCATAAGCTATTTTGTAGTAAATGAAAATGTTAAGGTAGGTATTAGAGCTTATGAATTTAGCTCTAAGTAGGAATATTTTCATAAAGTTGGCGCAAGAATGTGTACCTTTCAAATGTTTACATTAAGTAAATAAGACAATCTCCAACCATAAGTAGGTAGGTACCTAATAGGGCTTTAACTTAGAGCCAGCCGCTGATTAATCTAACCGCCATTACTGTGCGAGCTATTTTTAGATTCCGCACAGAGATCATGACTTTATCTGCCGTAATGTAAATGAATACCGACTGTTTGTGTATGAGTCGACAGTGGAGCCGGCACTAAACAGTGCGTGTATTATCTAAATGGCATAACCTATAAGTTAACATCTTAAAACAAAAGTAGAAAACCATTCTCACCGAATCCACGACGAAACGGCTTCCACATTTCCCAAATCATCATTTTATTTGCACTAAAAAGTATATACCTACAAAACAATATGAGGTTATGCTAGGCCGTTGTCACATAGTTTTGACAGGTGTCGTGCGACAATACTGCCACCTGCACGCGCAGGCGGGCACACGCGAATCAGCTCCTGGTTTCGTGTATTATTTTGTTGGAATATTATCATAGTTTAGGGATCGGAGAGGAGCACGGCACGGCTTGGCATCGCGGCCAATGAACGGCGTACGCCGCGTCAAGGTCACTGGAGGCGAATAAGCGGCACGCGACGCCAACAGAGGGCAGCTTGCGATGGATACGAGTAGCTACCTCGCTGCCCGTATGGCAACTAAACAGAGACTGTAAGCAGTGTAAGCCTCAGCATGATGCGCCGATAAGCGTTATATGGTATAAATAAAAACATCGCGTCGTGAATATGAATGAATGCGCACCAACTTTACATCGTTTACCCACTATTGCAATGTGGGTGAAAACTATTTAGAATCTTGTCCCGATAAATTATTTTTTATCCATTGCTTATAGCAGAGATAATTATCTCTGCTTATAGCTAGAATGCACGCTCTATCAAAAGCAAGCGAAACATTGCAGTTCGAAGTGTTATAAACAAACTATTGCATCTTTTTGTTTTCGCTGTGGCTAAAAGATACTAAAATATACCTATCAATAAAATCTGTGACTTCAAACTACGTACCTACCTAAAACGGCTAACGTATTGCATTGCCTGCGTCTTTAAAACTCTCCACTGCTGTGAAACAAAGTGTAAGTCATTCCGGATCTGTATCTCAGAAAATACCCAAAATGATTAAATTAGGCTTTCCAATGTTTTTACATTATTACAGCTGTAAGATAATGTTAACTAATCATCAGGAAATTATTCATATATTTACTGATTTTTTTAAAGGCCTACTTTGGCTTATTGTTAATAATATTGTTTATACTAATAATATAAAGGTGAAAATGTGTGTCTGTCTGTCTGCTAGCTTTTCACGGCCTATCTGCTCAACCGATTTTAACAAAATTTGGTACAGAGATCACTTGCATCCCGGAAAAGGACAAGGGCTTTTATCTTGGAAAATCGAAGAGTTGCCACGGGATTTTTAGAACTTAAATCCACGCGGACGAAGTCGCGGGCATCAAAAACGCTACAAGCAAAACTGTCGTCAGCCATCTGAGGTACCTTAAAAAAACAATTTTATAGTCCTTAAAATTTGGGATACTATTTTGGTAACCCTAGTTAAGCTGTTGGTAGATGTAAGTTTCTAATTTGACAGATTCCCTGCGATTATTTTATACTTACCAGCTAGGTGATTCTCTAACTCAGTGTCTAACACTAAATGATAGCCACCGAGGTTGGTTAGTTCTACATTGCTGCTTCACTGGGTGATATTAAAATATTTTTTCGTAGAAAACCTTCAACGGATTAAAAAATGAGCTCCGTGCCTATCATTCAGTGTTAGAAACTGAGTTAGCGAATCACCCTATAGGTACCTAAATGTACCTTGTTGTTAAATTGACAGCAGCCAATTTCTTTCAACCCGTGGAACCAGGTTCCACCTGCTGTGTTTCCACAATAGCATAGCATTGGGGCTATAGGGCTATTCAAGGGGCGGATAAACAAATTTCTCATAACCGGCGTTGGCCTTATCAGTTCCTCAGGTGCTGCCTAAGTTCCAACATTAGGTGTAGTAGGTATATCATTTGGTGCTGCAGGGTTATGGGTGGCGGTATGTAAATAATATAATTATTTGACATAAGGTAATATCCTTTTATAAAACTTAAGTATGTAACTTGAGTTTTTATTAAAACAAAATATTATAAAAAGGTAGTTACCGACTTTATATTATTTCAAAATAATTATTAGTTCAGCTACTACACGCATGGGGTCACTAGTAGATCTAATAAAAGATTCAGAATAGATATTTACTTATAATTAATTATTTTTTCTTAACAAATTACCAAATTATGATTTGGTAATTATTGATGATTGAAAAATATGCTATTAATAATATACTTAACTCGTATTTTTATATTCTTGAATGAAATCTAAACTATAGGTAGGTAGCTACCTAGGAGGCATATTAAATTTCGATCAACATAAGACGATAAGGTTTTTTATCTAATAATCCAATGATATTTAAGATGTAAATTAATGTAGATGAATATTTAAAAATGTATAATAGATTATAAATAGCATCTTAAACCACTTATCTTATCTTAAATCTAAGTGCTGCTGAAAAAAGTTGTTCCTTTATTACATCCGCGTGCTGAGGTATTATATTACATATATAAAAATAATATTCTAAAATAATGCACGTGCCAAATTTATCCGGTGGATAAAGAAAATGTAGCTAAGTACCTGGGTACCTAAATAATTATTTTTAAATAAATAATAATCTAGCTAGTTTTAAAAAACAAGAGAGGGAATCTTCAAACGCGTTCCATCTTAGGCCACACTATGTTGGTAGGTATAGCACAGAATACCTTAATGTACCTTATAGTGGTTTTTTAGGGTTCCGTAACTCTAAAGGAACCCTTATAGGACCACTTTGTTGTATGTATGTCTGTCTGTCGTGCCTGTCTAGAAATTCGTAGGGTAGGTAACTTCCTGTCTCGTTCACCTGTAGAATCATGAAATTTGGTAGGTAGGTCTCATAGCACAAGTAAAGGGAAAAATCCGAAAACCGTGAATTGGTCGTTACATAACAAAAAAAAATTAAAAATTGTTATCTTTTGTACGATGGTACGGAACCCTTTGTTTGCGACTCCGACTCGCTCTGGGCCGGTTTTTTAAATTGAAATGATTACAATAAAACTAAAAACTAACCTTATCTAATTACTGTACCTGCAAATCATTTTTTATTTAGATTTTTTTAGCTTCCCATCCGAGAACTTCTGTGTAGGGTGGTTAATGGTTATGCAATATGCTTGTCAAACCGATCTTGTTTTTTTTTGGCAAATTGTCAATTAGTGTGTTGTTACCATTGATGTTGAAAGAGCCACCCTACTGATATTAATTAATTATACTTAATTAAACGTTTTATATAAGCTGTGATAGCCTAGTGGTTAGGACGTCCGCCTTCTAATCGGAGGTCGGGGGTTCGATCCCAGGCACGCACCTCTAACTTTTCGGAGTTATGTGCGTTTTAATTAATTAAATATTACTTGCTTTACCGATGAAGGAAAACATCGTGAGGAAACCTGCATGCCTGAGAGTTCTCCATAATGTTCTCAAAGGTGTGTGAAGTCTACCAATCCGCACATGGCCAGCGTGGTAGACTATGGCCAAAACCCCTCTCAGTCTAAGAGGAGACCCGTGCTCAGTAGTGAGCCGGCGATGGGTTGATCATGATGATGATGATGAAACGTTTTATAAAAAACATTTTCTAGTAGTGCATCATTTTCGTAAATATCAAGGTACCTATAAAATAAATAATTTCAAAATATCGTACCTAAACTTAACAATTCACATGTCAAAAAGGATCGTTTCCAATTCCTTTAATAGGTACTTATCAGATTTGTTTTTGAAATGTTTTTAGTAGGTATAAAGTAATATCTATGCCTAAGCGCTATAATTAACATAACTAAATGCCAAACGCGAGGACATAATTTGGGACAGGTTTAATAAAATTTTGAAAATAGTTATTTTTTCGAAAATCAACGACACCTGGCCTTGCCATTCCGATTAGGTCATCACAAGCTCTACTACCTACGATTTTCAAGGACAAACTTATCATAAACCGACATTACGACTAGCGCCCTAGCCATATTATGAGCTGCACACTACACAGGCAGGCCTAGCACATAAGTTTCACAGCATCAAGTTTCATGAGTTTGTTGTGGGCTCTTCTCAGACCTGGGCGCGTTTAGAACCCTCGTAGCTATAGTTTAAAGCTCGCGTAAAATTATCACCACTATAATATCATACAAATGCAACAACCGACCATCAAAAAGTGTAATTTATTACCTACTAGATGATACCCGCGACTTCGTCCGCGTGGAGTTTGGGTTTTTGAAAATCCCGTGGGAACTCTTAATTTTCCGGGATAAAGCCTATGTCCTTCCCCGGGATGTAAGCTAACTCTGTACCAAATATCATCAAAATCAGTTGAACTGTTGGGGCGTGAAAAGCTAGCAGACAGACAGACACACTTTCGCATTTATAATATTAGTATGGATTTGAATAAAAATGTGACTTTGACTGATATTAAATGATGAATGCAATTACCGGTCATTAATTATTATTATTGTTTGACACTTTTTCTAGTTATATGTACTTACAAAAATAATTGAGATTTAACCGCATAACTCTGGGTTTCCCTAACTGTTTTTGATTTTTCCAACACTGATCGACCACAATCACCCATTTTGATAAACATTTCCAGAAATTTTTGATTAATACATAGAGAACCATTCAAATCGACCCCATTCTCGGGCCCCATCTGCGCTTTCAATAGTCTAGGAAGAAGCTGTTGCTGTGATAGCTATGTCAGTCTACCCTTCCAGATCCAGACGTAGGTATCTGGAACAGCGACATACATTTCTGGAATAGAGATAATTAGACGATTGCCAGCCGTCTCCGTCGCATGATTCACGAGACAAAAATAGTCATCTCGGAGATGTACCCTATCCGCAAAATGAAGTTAATGTAGCTCCATCGTTTGTATAAGTACGTAACAGGAGAGAGCGCTATGCGCTATACTATTTATTATGGTACGATTACATCTACCAAGTAGTGAAGCGAGACAGTAAAATGTCACAGGACAGGACAGCTACTCGTTAGGTGTAATCGTACCATTACGGAATAAAGTTAGTATAGCGGTCTCTCTGTTTTTGTATGGGATTAGGTCGAGAGAGCGCTATATTAATTCCGCGGGTATGGTACACCTAACGCGTACAGTGGCGAGCCAGTGTCCTCGGCCGAGTACTCGGTTGGTATAAACACTTACGAGTACTCGGCGCAATTTCGAAACACGTATAAACGGCCACCCCAGCACTGTCTCGGCCGAGTGACATTTTACTGTCTCGCTTCACTACTCGGTAGGTGTAATCAGCCCAGTAGGGTATAGTATAGAGGGCCGACAAACCTCGAGCCCACTTCCTCATTCTATTCCGTGCTTGAAATTATAATTATTATGGAAGTTAGGTAGGAGTTTTCTCGGGATTGTTCCCAGCATACAAATCGACTGAGAGAATGAAATTTCGACTCTTGGGTTTCCGTCATATTAGATGTAGTCTACAAATCGTCAGACGAAGGAATTTGATCTGAGGAAAAATCAATTACCTAACAATAATATTGTGATTGAAAGAAAGACAAACGCCAAGGAATTTGAAATTAATTTTCAAATACCTTGACGAACACCAATAAAAAGTTTTAAAACATCTAGTAAATATTCTTGGGAAAAAAACAGTGTCTGTTTTCAAATTTTATTTAAAAATAAATTATTGTAGTACAACTTGCACCAATAACAACAAAATTTTGGTTTAAACAACTTGAAACCGTAACGTTAGCTCAAAGCATGAATCAATTATTATTTCGTCAATTGTCTTATAGTGAATTAGAAATAGCCTTAATTAAAGAGAATACAAAATTATCTACAAGGTGCGATAGTAAGCCCTACATTGCTTCGCTGTCCACTAAAATGTTGGTTCATAGATGTATCAAAAGTGATTTTGAGACAGCAAGTTGGGAAGTAGTATAATAAATATTATTCATTCAAAACACGTTAAGTATAGTTGAACATCTATGAACCGATCAAAATCGATGAATCAAATCTTTAGAGGTAACGCAGATCACTTTTCATCTCGGACTGATTTTTATTTATCAACGGACTGTAGACGGTGAGAAACCAAATCCAGGCATTTGTTTAGCGCGTGTCATCTATTCCGTTCTGTTAGAATGTTAGTTCGATTGCAATCGGACAATCTGGAAAAAAAACCCGATCTGTTCGACTGCTCGATCTAACAGATCGAAAACTGGTATTATTTATTTCGTTCTGTTAGATTATTCGGCTGTTATTTTAGACTGTAGAACAATTCGGGAAAAAAGAAGTGTAAGTCTGAGTACTTATTATGTTCTCTAACGTAACTACGTACCTACTTTCAGGAAGGTTCTAGTAGGTATATAATACAGTTAGTTATAATTTTTCACTAGGTAGCAAACTAACAGAATGGAATAGACGGTTAACTCATCTATTCCATATTGCATGTCTCGCCTGCTCTTTGTAAAAATTTCGGCAAGAGTTGATCACCATATTTAGTAGGACTGTTTTTTCAGAGACTTTAATCGATCAAGTACCGTTTTTTTACAAACTTTAATCGGTCATCTGCGATACCTCTCTCGTAATATTACGTCCAATTGACTATCTTCACTTATCGAAAAACTGTCTTCTAATTCAGATACACTCGTAGGTATGTTATCTTTGTCCACATGATTAATTACTGATGCAAGCTAGGCTTCAGCGGACAAGTGACTTCTCATATAATATACCTATATAATAAATCCCATCTCAACCACACACATGAGATTCACCCTCTAATATTAAGTACATCTTTGCACAACATACTATAGGAAATAATAAAAAAAAATAACAAAAAAAAAACACTTTTTCTCAACAATTGAAAATAACATATTTTACTTGACGCTAAAATATTTAAGTATAAAAATGTTAAAAGGCACAGCGTAAAATTACACTCGCCTAGAGTACCTATTGTTTATTTTTCATTAAAAGTTATAACATACATAAATGGATTTAATTGGCGACCGTATCAGTATTGCTAAAGAGCTTATCAATAACTTAAAACTGTACATACAATTATGATTTAGACTAATATAATGTTTAATGTCAATATACATACAATTAATTATATAATTCAACCCACGCTCTTCAAGGATTGTACCAACTATAGCTGGCTGAGATAGCTCGTAAGAAGAGCGGGAGAGTAACGGCGGTTACGCACTCATCCGATCCGAGTCCGTGAAAATACCTTACTTTTTTTTTGTGTGGGAGCTTATATGTCGGAGATAATCGCTGGTATTCTCACGGATGACGGATAGAACTCGGATGACGGAAGTGCAGTGCGTAATCGCCGTAACCCTTTGACGTAAATTTTAAAGTTCTCAACATCACGTCACTGTCAGTTGTCACCCTTCCGCAACCCGCATTCTATACCTCACGAGCTGTCCCAGTTAAGCGGTACACTGTAAATTATAGTACGCGACAGGTCGAGATGGCAGTCAGCGTATGCGGCGGGGGAACGCCCCGCACACCCACACGTCACCCGCGCTCGCCCGGACCGGGTTAGCGCGGAGGCTGTGCGGGTGTGCGGGGCGTTCACACCCCGATTGTCATATCGACCTATCACGTACTATATTATGTGTTAAGTATATTTATATTGCTTAAACGTCAGTTCAGCTTCAACGTTTATTGATAAAATATCTTTGCTACTAAATTCTTCTCTATTAAATTGCTATAGTATTTTAAGTCATAATGCGAATTATGTACTTAAATCTTCAAATTTTCTCAAGGTTTAAACTTGATATAAAATAATTGCCTACGTTACATTTATACTATAAATTATCTTTATCTAGCTCAAAAAATTGCATAATACTATGTGTTTGAAGGCTTTTTGCTAAAAATTCAATGCTTTTATGGTTTTTGAATGGACGTTGTTACGTGAAAAGGACCCAACTCACACATAGTCAGTTTTTAGATTTTAAAATTCAGACTTTAGTTAGCTATTTGATGTTTAAATTCAGACTTTAAAAGTCGAATATCTGAAATTTAAATCAGTGTGGGTTGGATTCTTTTTACCTAACAACGTCCAATTTATCTTCAGGTTGATAAACTTTAAACAAATCATTGAGAATATTTTTAAAAAGTATCATTATGATCTTTTCTACTTGTTTTAGTTCCAGTATCTTCGCCCAAATAGGTATAGTACACAGTAAATTCATCACTAAAAGTAGAAGTAACAAATATATTTGAAAGTTTAATAATTGACTATACAAGAAACCTTTAGTTTCTTTATTTATTGGCATTTTAAAAACGCTACATGAGACGGTATGACGTACCAAATTCTATAGTTATAGGTTTTTAATTTAATGTTCTAATTTAACAAGAAATTGTCTAGGCTTATTTATGTCTACAGTTTTACAGTTTTAATATTTTGAGCGGGACTATACCTTCGGTTTCTTTTAAAAGCATGGTATAGAACCGTAGACGGAATAGCTAATTTATATTTTATAATTATGTACCTACTTCAAGGACTTTTTAATAAATATTTCTTGATATAGCACTGAATAAATGAGTTTATAATAAGGTGCCTAAATACTTATCTCTCAAACAGATTTCAGCAGGTGTGGCGTTTGTGCACTCATTCGTATTCGGTTCGTTATCGTGTTTTTAAATACGGAATACGGATGAGTGCACAAACGCCCTTAGTATAAGATTCTTTTAACATCTCAAGCTGATAGAATTCGAGCAATACAATAACGTAAATGTAAAATTGACCTAAATCTGATTGATTTAAAGTCGAAAATTCTACAACTTTTAATTTAACTTCTTATCCATTTTACTAAATTAAACTTCGACGCTCGAATTCTATCATCATTGATGAGATGTAAAATCTTATATTAAGCACACTGAAAAGAAATGTTGATCCATAAAACCGAAATGACAATTTCCCTAAATTAAATCGTAGATAACAATGTAAATAAAATATGACTTTAAGCTTAATCCTCCTTACTTTATCATATTACTTTGCTATTCAAAAACAAGTAGCAAACTAAAATTTAAAGATAAATTGCAGTTGGTGCAGAAAATATGTTCATTAAAGGTATTATTCCGAACCACGCTGCACGCAGCAGCGCTGCCGCAACAGTGCTATCACCAGCTGTCACAGTCCTGTCGCGGCACTACTGGTCCCCATACAATCTCTATAAGCTTATATGACATTACATCCCGAGCTGGGCAGCAATGTTCCGCCACATTGCTGCCGCGACATTGCTGCCTAGCTCGGAATGTAATCTCATATAAGCTTATAGAGATTGTATGGGGACCAGTAGTGCCGCGACAGGACTGTGACAGCTGGTGACAGCACTGTTGCGGCAGCGCTGCTGCTTGCAGCGTGGTCGGTGGTTCGGAATCATACCTCAATTTTATTATAATTATTACAATTTACAAGTCCAATGACGTGATGTCATATGTACACTTGATAAGAAAAGTGTTATGCTATAATTTTAAGTGAATGCTATTGTTATTCGAGTTTTTTATACATGTCGTCGATCTGGGGTTTGAAGTAACTTCTGATTTCTGGGCGTTTCGCCTTCATTGTTGGCGTTAATAGACCGTTCTGTACAGAGAACGGATCTGGATGTAAGTAGATATCTTTTACCTGAAATAAAAAATAGTCCAATAAGTATCTAGTTGTACCGTGATATCTTAGACGTCTGCTTACTATTCGGGAGGTCGGAGGTTCGATCCCGGGCATGCACCTCTAGCTTTTCGGAGTTATGTGCGTTTTAAGTAATTAAATATCACTCGCTTTAATGGTGAATGAAAACGTGAAGAAATCTGCATGCCTGAGATTTCGCAATAATGTTCTCAAAGGTATGTGAAGTCATATCCGCACTTCCCTTCTCATACTGAGAGGAGACCCGTGGTCTGTAGTGAGCCGGCGTACCTAGTTAAAGTTCACCTTCTTCCTTCGCCATTAACATAGAATGATTAGTATTGTAGAATTATTATTTAAGTTGTTTTTGTTAGTTTATAATGAGTATTATAGAATTATTGTTAATAGTTATTGTGAGTTTATAATTCCGTGACGTCACCCGGTTCAGGGTACCAGCTGAAAATCAGCGCTGTATGTTCTTGCACAACAAGGCATACAGCATAATGCTGAGCTGGGACCCTTTTTCGGGTTGTGCCACACATGACAGTTTGTTCCGGCGCTTCTTTTTCTTGTTCTCAGGTACAAGAAGCGCCGGAACTAGCTCTTAGTTTTAAGATGTGATGTGTGGCACAGTTATGTAAATAAACGTCTTTTCTTTCTTTCTTTTCTTCTTTCCATTCTACAGAACAACAATAAGCAGTGAGTGTAGACATCATGGACTAAGAGCCCATGAGGAGGACCTCCATTATTTTATAAAAGCTGAAAGTTTGTCTGCGCATTGCCTACAGACCAACACAGGGAGGAATGATCAACGAATATGAAGTTTGGATCATGGTGGCTTTGGGAGATAACTGGTAACAAAGACGTATAAAATCTTTCGTTGAAATATAAAGTCCCATTTTTTTATATTTTCTTCGGAATAGTATTAGAAAACACGTCATGCATTGCCAGACACTTAGGCTGAAACCTATAGAGCGCACTTTGTCTCGTTTTAACTGTCTTAAGTCTAAGCTAAGTCAGAGTGCGCACTATAGATCTCACCCTGAGTATCATGGTAGACCTCTGCCAGACACCCCTAAAGTTTATTATTTTTTTATTTTCCCACTCTGAATGCATAATATCATCAAAGCAACGTACTTGTTCAAAGGTCTTAAGGCCAGCAGTTTTCCCCCACTGCAGCATGTCCTCCAGGATGACGGTCTTGATGCGTTCGTCTTCGCAGAGCGCAGAGAAGGTGCCTTTGATGCCGTTCTCTAGTGCCCAGCACTTCACCACGTCGACGTCAGGTACCACGACCGCTACTATGCATGACTGGAAAATGGAAAAAATCGCAAATATAATAGACGACGTCAACTCGGAAGATTTATACCAAATCTTCTAATTTTGTATGCCTAAAAGCTACTGTTCTAATTCCAGTTAAAAAAATGCCGCTCTAGCCCTAGCTGTTACAAGTAAATGTAAAAATGGCGGCGAATGCAATTGGGTATTTGCCTACTTTTGAATTTGAGAAATATTATTACACTTAATTATAAACTAGGATAAAAATAATGACGTACACTGAAAAAAATATTAAAATCCAACAAAGATTTACAAAGTTATAGGCATTTTAATTTTGAAGTGAGAGGAGGGTCTTCTATTCCTTTCTCGCAAAACGAAAATTTGTATGAAACCGCACGAAGCTACTATGGCATTAGTAGGTATGACGTCAAACTGCTGTATCGCTATCTCTGTCTAATCAGAAATATTTAAATGCTTATAACTTTTTTGTTATTTGATCGATTTAGTTATTAGTTTTTTCAGTTTACGTCATTATTATTCTAGTTTATAATAAAGTAATAAAAAAATTGGAGTCAAATACCCAATTGATGTGAGACGGTGGACCTGATACAGCACAGAAAGAAAAAGAAGAAGAAGATGCACAGAAACTACTACTACTAGCTTAATATGATATTAACATAACATACGTATATTTTATAACAAATTTTCGTTATTTTTAGAATCGCCTTTACACAAGTTTAAAAAGTTTGCTCCTGAAAAAGCATATTACATCTGAAAAGAGCATCCACCGAGTTTCTTGCTAGCTCTTCGCAGTAGGAAAGGCATTCCGAAACCAGTGTTAGATGCATTTGACGATTAAAGAATACTTGTAGAGTTTATTTTTATAACGAAACAATGGAATTTAAAATAATAATGCAAAATATCACTGGCTATAAATCGATGTTCATAATATTATTTTATCTACACCCATGCTTTAAATCCTCTATAAAAGATTCTGAAACAGTTAGCTTATTGCAAACATTAAAACACCCAATGACGTAATAACCATTATATCATCCAAAGGGGTGTTATAATGTTGTACTGAATTTCATAATAACACTCCTTTGGTTTTTTTTTTCGATCTCTGCGCAAAGGGCCACCGACAACAGACAGCCACATTCTTACTGCTTGATGCATGGTATTTGTATGAATTTCAAAAAAAGAACATCGTCATTGAACGCGTCTTTCGCTAGAACGCCGCGCCGCGCCGTGCGCCGTAAAAAAAAAAGTAAAATATTCGAATCCCCGCCATTTTTCTTCAATATTTTTACGTGATTTTTATTGTTTTGTTTACAATAAAATAAGCGATTCAAGCTTCGAAAGCACACCGCCAGATATTTTAAACGCTGCAAAGGATATTTCTAACAAATTACTACCGGAAAAATCAAGACAGCACTATGAAAAAACGTATCAAGATTTTATCAATTTAAACAATTTAATCTCATTTACGTTTTAACAAACTGTTTCAGAATCTTTTATAGTCGATTCATATTATATGTGTAGATAAAGTCTTGTATGCAACTGTTGATAATTAGGTATTAAAATAACAGTTGCATAAATAACTATTACAAAACTGTGCCAACTTTCGTGTTGGATCATTCATTCAGTAACACGATTTAATAGCGTGCATATGAGTTTATGAATTACGCACCAATGAATTTTAATAGGTAATCCATGTTAATGCAACTTCATCGCTAAACTGTATTTATTTAGTATATTTTATTTTAATGCTGCTATAAAACATATTTACTATGCAACGTGGTGTACGTTATAATGCATAGTTGGGTATTTGACTACATAAATAATACATTATTTCTCAGTGATTATTAAATAGAGGGTCTTCCAAAATACGTAAAATCCACGTCCTTTGTTAGTTTTAAGTGTAATAACCATTTTAAATTATCGATTAAACCAAAAAAAGCACGTCAAATGATTGTGACGTCACACACCGGTATTCCATAGAATCTCGCATACTAAGCGCGCGTTTTGACGTTTGATAAAAAGTTACTGATTTGACTAGTTGTCAAATACCGTATTATTTTGTAGCTTTGTCCACACTCCGCGACTTAATTCGTGTGCTTAGAATGTCATTGGTGTGGTTAGATATTTAGTTATTCCGGGATTTCTGTATCCTTTAAAGGCTTGATTAAATGGTTGAGTCTTATGAGGTAAGAGACCGGAAGATAGAAAGTTTTTTTAATATTTACCTATAATAGTTTGGAAATGGAACCTATCTAGTATCTATATTTATAAGGAAAAGCTAACTGACTGACTGACTGACTGATCTATCAACGCACAGCTCAAACTACGGGACGGATCGAACTGAAATTTAGCACACAGCTATATTGACGTAGACACCCACTAAAAAAAGGATTTTTGATTATTTAATTCCTGAAGGGGTAAAACAGGGATTTGATATTTGTGTAGTCCACGCGGACGAAGTCAGGGACATAGCTAGTTATTAACATATTCACTTTACCTTTAATGATTCACCATGTACGAAAACTTGTTCGACGTATTGACTTCTAATGTAAATATTTTCTATTTTTTCAGGAACTATGTATTCGCCTTGTGACAGCTTGAAGATATGTTTTCTTCTGTCGATAATTTTCAAGGTACCATTCTGGAAATATAAAATTTCATTTAAAATCTTACTACATACTTAAATAATGCTATCAGGCCTCACGAACTTCTTTCGTAAATTTTCTTTCTTTAATCGTCTTATGTAAATATTAAATTGTCTTACTTGTGTGTGTTATGTTGTATGGCTGCTTTTAATTTAATTTTTTAACAACCTCGCATTTATGAATATCATTAAGAACGGTAGTTATGAATTGAAACAAGACCAGTTGTTTTTAGCTCCTCCTTCAAGTAACCCTAGAACACGTTAGTGTTCTGCACGCACACCTCTCCTTGCCCCTGCGCCGCGTAGTTCTCCATTTCAGGGAACCTAGGAAATACTTACAGGCATCCACTTTCCAACATCGCCGGTATGATGCCAGCCATCCTGGTCGATGACTTGACGCGTCTTGTCCGGCTCCTTGAAGTAACCCTAGAACACGTTAGTGTCCTGCACGCATACTTCCCCTTGCCCCTGCGCCGCGTAGTCCTCCATTTCTGGGAGCCTAGGAAATACTTACAGGCATCCACTTTCCAACATCGCCGGTATAATGCCAGCCATCCTGGTCGATGACCTGACGCGTCTTGTCCGGCTCCTTGAAGTAACCCTAGAACACGTTAGCGTCCTGCACGCATACCTCCCCTTGTCCCTGCACCGCGTAGTTCTCCATTTCTGGGAGCCTAGGAAATACTTACAGGCATCCACTTTCCAACATCGCCGGTATGATGCCAGCCATCCTGGTCGATGACCTGACGCGTCTTGTCCGGCTCCTTAAAGTAGCCCTTGAACACGTTTGCGCCCTGCACGCACACCTCCCCTTGCCCCTGCGCCGCGTAGTACTCCATTTCTGGGACGTCCACTAGCTGCACAATAAATATAGTTATCACTTTGAATCTCCACATGAGGGAAGTAACTGTCTCGTTGTGACAGCGCATATCAAGCTTCTGCGATTGTTAAGTAACTTTGACCAAAGTCAGTAAATGCCTCTGTAAATCGGAACAAAAATCTCAGCCTGAATTTAAATGTACGCTTAAAATAATATTGGTTTAAAGATCTACTTATTTAAATGTTTTGTAAATCCAAGTCCCAACGATATTGGTGTTTATTAGCTAGGTACCTTCACTTTGCAACAAGCGACGGGAGGCCCGACGTGTTCAGGCACGTGGTCGCCCTGAACCGTCAGAGTCACTGGCGCAGTGCACTCCGTCTGACCGTAGCCTTCCACGATCTGGAAATTAACAGAATTTACTAAGCTTAAAAAGAATTGAGTATGATCAGTAAGTAATATGACTTGTAAAAAGAAAATAGGAGTTGTAAAGTTGTTGCATTAAATAATTTTGAGAAAGAAATTATTTTAAATGATACAGCTAGTCCTAAATGCGAAAACATGTTTGTTTGTTGGTTTGTGCTCTAATCACATCACAACGAAGAGACGGATCGAAGTGATTTTTTGCATAGCTACAGACTACCGTTAAAACCCTGGAAAACGACACAACCTACTTTTTACCTCAAGAATTCAAAGAGTTTCCGCGGGATATTTAAAAACCTAAATCCACACGAATCTCGTGTCGTGGGCAAGATCTAGTTTACTATAAAAGTCTGAGAGTTATCCGTAAATCATCAGCCTCCACATGAAGTCAGATGATTGATCACATTTCCTATAAACCTGTCATCAATGATCAAGTTCATATTGAAGTGGAATATTTCCTAGGCACTCACATTTAAACTCACAAGATTTATTATAAATACTTCCCGATAGATTTCAAATATATCGAAATAAATATTGAACTTCATACGTAAAATACTAGGACTTTGAAAGGATAACAAACATTTACTCCTCCAAATTTATTGGAGTAAATAAAGTGACCTTGGCAACAATCACTACTCATATTATAAATGCGAAAGTGTGTTTGTTTGTTTGTTCTAACGAAACTCGCAAAACTAAGCTATTTCTGATTTAAAATGACAAGCCACGGTATTAATCTGTTGGAGTGGACTGGACATATTTTTTATTTGCACTAATAAATACCTTCTGTATCCCAACTTCAAGTGGTTAGAAATACATTATTGGATAATTAGACAGACCTCGTCCGAGTCAACTGTAGAGAGGCCACTCACCAATGACTAATGAGAGATGAAAAACGGAAACAGGGATCACCTGTTTTTATTTTCCTCGATCCTCAAATAGAAACTCAAACCATTTATTCAAAATGGGTACCATTACTCTTCTTGATTGTCAATTATTGACAGATTTATTAGATAATGATGTAGGTAATGGTGATAACTAATTACGTAAATTCGCCAGGATCTCACCAGAACCAGGATCTTTAGTAATGAATGAACGGCCGGAAACTGAGACTTACCAGACATCCAAGAGCGCATCGCGCGAAAGTGAGGACGTTGCCAGCAAGCGGTGCAGATCCAACCACCATTATACGTAACCGTCCTCCCATCCCTTCACGCACTTTGCGGAACACTAGCTTGTCCCAGATTGAGTCAGGACGGATTATTCCCCTGTAAAATAAACCAAAAAAAATTTGTGTAAAGTCATTAAGCAGTTGGTGTCTTTCTTACTAGGAGGTTAAAGAAGTCTTTTATTGGTGCAGTGATTGCAAGTAGTTAAATTTGATCACGCAGCGTACAATCAAATTCAGCGGGAGTACCTTGGATATACCCAGACCGCCATGATTGGACTGCTTGTTTTACGATCAGTTTAACTACTACACAGAAGGAGCACTACTACACGTAGGAGTGGAATTTACTAATCAATGATCTCAATAACTAAACTTATGCTTTTTATAATTAGAATATGAATATCCAACCTTTATCAAATAAAATGAACCAACCTCTTTAATTCTGACTCTTTCGCAGACAATGCCATATTGAACAGTAATTTTTTGATCTTTGAATTTGATATTTCACTCTGTGCCTTATCGTATAATCTGTTCAAGAGCCTCGGCACAGCCGGCATCATCGTGGGTTTGAGAGCACTTAGGTCATCGCCTAGTCTTCTGATGTCTCCACTGTAAAAACCGACAGCCCCGCCTACCATGTATAGAGCATTCTGGAAAAATTCACATACACCATTTAATTACACATCGATTCAAATCAAATAGAATTATTTTTAAAATTTACGCGCAAAATTATTTAGAAAGATATTAGCCTGGTTAAACTTAATTGTCAATGTCTGTTACCATTTTCCTCAAAACCTGATGGACCAATTTTGGAGTGTTATTTTTTTAATTACGTAGATATCACCTCAGAGTAGGTTTAGATGCTACATCTTCGTCTGACCGTGAGGTAGGTATGCACGTGCCTTGAGGCTTAATTTATGTACTCGGATAGTAACTTTTACTTCCAAAGATATGCTTTACGGTATTACACCATCAGTTGTAAATTTCTCAAGCTGTATAACTTTTACCTATTTGAAAATTACTAACCTCACAACACCGCTCAAGCATATGTGCGAGAGGTAGGAAGGATATCATTACGTCGTGTTTCATTGGCCGATGTTCCCCAAGCTGCATGATTACGCTGCACATAGAAGCCACCACATTTTCATGCGTCAACATCACACCCTTGGGCATTCCTGTCGTGCCTGATGTGTAGCAGATTGTGCAGAGATTGTCTGGTTTTGGTGGCTGAAATTTTTAACACTTCATTATTAACATCATTTTCTCTACTCCCTTCACTACCTTCCTAAATACCTTGTTTACTGTTAAATTTAAGGATATTATCAATATTTAATGTTATAATGAAATAAATATATAAATATATAAGATTTTCGGAATCGAAATGGGAAAATAAAAAATGATTACTTTAGTTTGTTTAAATAGTAAAGATTTTTAATCTCGAGTATTCGTTAAGTGAATTACGTATTTAGTAATGCAACATCATTTTTGTAAAGTGTGAATAGTCATATATTTTTAGCCACATTAATATTAAAACTAAAAGCATTAATATTAACAACATTGTTAAATTTATATGCTTAGGACTTAAAATACTTAGATACTGACGTAATCTTAGCAATTAACCTAACATTGCTAACGTTATGAGTCTTGCTGTGAAATCCACTTACAATGCAAGGATGATCTTTCTGCGCTCCCAGTATCTCGACATCGCTGAATTTAACAATTTCCACACCACGACTTTTTGCCCTTTGGTGCGTTGACGGCGAAACTTCCTTTATCGTGACGAGCTTGCGCAAGCACCGTGGGGACTGGTCGAGCAGAAGGTTTGCTTTTCTTTCATCTTCACATACAACCACTGTCATTTCCGCTGGAATATGTAATAGAGTTTAGTTAGCACAAATCGTTTCAAAAGTAAATTTACTATGACTTTTTTAAAGTCATGGCAACGCAGTAAATCTAAAAACAGTATTATCATCATCGTAGCGTTAAAATGTTTAATTTATTATCTTAAAGATTTACCGAAAAAAACTTAAACATGCATTCAATATGTGTTTATTTCAGACAGATTTCCTACACCAAAGCTGTTAAAACTTTATGTAATTATTGGTAAAATGGTATCCTTACCATAATTTATATCAAAATTTATTTTTCGATATTTGTTTTAAGCTGTTTATTGTGATTTAGTGAATACTTTTTCATTTACTTAATAAGTAAATGCTACATAGCAAATGTTATTGGAACCCTCATTGCTATTAAAGTTTAAGTAATTAGTTTAAGTTTTAGTAATTGTCATCAATCATCATCTTGAAAAATCAGCAACTCAGTGCGTAAAAGTAGATGATCTCATACAATATGATCCATAGCCAACAGCTAATTAATAAGTAAGGTACAAAACCCTAATTTATCATTGTAGAACAAATATTTCTATAACAAAAATGGACTTACTTTGATTAATAATGAAGGCACATGCATTGGCTCCTAAGGTATCATACAAGGGTACTATAACCATCGAGTAGCAGTAGGCAGCTTGTTCTGTCATGATCCATTCTGGACAATTTTGAGCATATATACCTGGAAATTACAAAGCATTGAATTTACGATTTCGGGTCTCAATTTATTTTCAAGATTTCAAAAGATATAATAAGTTAATTGAGAGCTATATTTTAAAAGTACTCGCGGAAATAATGATTGTCAAGTCATTTACCAACAAAGGTGCTTTGGCCCGGGGTGAGGCCTTGGCATATAAGACCTGAACCAAAGTTTTTCGCTCGCAGCAGGGTTTCATTGTATGTCTGCCATACATACGGCTTATTTGGTCCCTCACGCCAACCAAGACAGTTGCCATTATCTGCAAAGTAACATAATTACTCGTGGTTTTTTTTTAATTTATTTTGATACTTAATTGTTGACATTTAAGAGTTGAAAAGGAAGAAAAAGAAAATATTGATGTTATCACGGAATAACTAAGATGTTAATCGAGGAATATTCCACAAATTACAATTGATATTTTGTTGCACCGCCTAGATATTCTTTTTTCAATCATCAATGTTGGTATTTTACTAGTATTAAAAAAATAAAACTTGAGATCAACTGTCCCGACTACTCTGTTAGCACAAATTACGTTAACTGTAAACCCCGTGTCGTAAACCCGGTTTTGAATAATGTTAACATTATTCTGTGATGTGTAGATTATCGCATTTATCGCTAATGAGTGGAAACGCAAACCGGAATGGGGTGGGCCCTAGAGTTATGCCTTGATGCACTCCCATGCATATAATTGTGTGAATATCTTCATTTAAACTGACGTTTACTATAAGACATACTACAGAATTTTAACTTTTTAAATCAGCGATTTGAGTATCTATAGGATTTATAGTGTGCTTCAAAAGCAGCCCGAAAAATAAAAGCAATGTCCTTATTACAAATTAGTCAAACTTTTAGACTTATTGCTGTTTAAAGTTTTATTTTAGAAAAAATATTATTTTTGCTCTTATTTAAAAAAAACTTTTCGAATCTTTTTAAACTTATTGTCGATGACAAGAAGTCTTATGATCAAGTAATAAACTGAAGTTGATTCATTTTTCTACATTTCGTAATAAGAAACATATAACGCGTAAAATTTAACTCCTCACGCCCCATTTTAAAAAGTTAAAATGGGGCGTGAGGAGTTAAATTGTGTCAAATTTCATACGAAAGTTCGATTTTAGTATTTGTAGTATTTTAAAGGTGAACCGTACTTTTGACATGACAGTTAACATGAAAGTTTAAATGTGTGCAAACCTGGCCACTTGAGTAATGCCATTTTGTTAGTGATCTGTAACCGTAGTATAAGATTAGACGTCTCACCAAACGTTACTAGAATTCGAGAGTCGATACACTTCCGCGCTTCACTCAAGTTTGTCTACACATCTACAGCCAGCGCTCCAAGCAGAAACGTTGCGAAATTAAAATCAGTGGCATTGAATTTTTGACTTCAATTCAAGGCGCTTTAGGTCCATTTTACTTTGATGTTATTGTATTTCGATTCTCGAATTCTAGCAACGTTTGATGAGACGTAAAATCTTATACTACGGGTTCTGTCATCTATACATCAATAGTTAAACTTACTTGATTCTTTGACACCTCTACGAAAAGTTTCATAAAGTGTGCGTGTGTCGTCGTGTAGATATCGTAGGTATTTCCCGTTTTTTGCTTCCTTGTAGAACTTTGACACGCGAACCATTTCAGGTCCCTGGAACAATAATTTAAGTAAATAAAGGCTTCAAAGCCATCAATCAAGATATTTTTATTGTTAGGAAATGTTAACTGTGACTTCTGGGGTGAAAATTTGTGGGCTTATAATAAGGCTTATTATTATAAGCCCACAAATTAAAAAATCATTCATTTTTTACTTAGTATTTTAATGTATCTATCGATGTTATTAATAGCCTTAAAATACTAGTTATTACTTATTTAAGACATACCTACATTGCAAGTAGGTAGTTATGTCTTTAGATTTCATTAAAAAGAAAGTTTATATTATCATTTTAATCACGTGAGATACAGCCATTTTCCTTAGTCGTCATAACAACTATAAGTGTTATCTACAGTATTATCTTATCAACGACATTTTTAAGCCGTACCTATCTAGCATATTAATCTAAATTTATTACGCATACTACATCTTCCGCTTTAATTTGATTTGTCATGAGAGTTCATTGCCCTGAATCCTTTCAGTGGTAGGGAACCTAATAAACAATCTCTAGTAATCTTTTTAACGCTACTGCTTCGTACCCATTCCCGCTGAATAGATTTATTCGTCTGTAATAGGTCTGTACATTCCTTTCATAAGCATAAATAATGCCTAGTCTTTTACTAGTCTCATTGACCACTTACATCGACACTCGTGCGCTAAAAGCTTATGTAAATAAACTCCGTTAACCCAATGATATATTTGGCCTACAAATTCTGTTTTCGACTTTAGCACGTAACACTTAATACACGTGCCGATAGCCATTATTCACTTCGTATTTTAAATGCGAAAGTGTGTCTGTCTGTCGGCTAGTTTTTCACGGCCCATCTGTTTAACCGTTTTGACGAAATTTGGTACAGGAATGGCATGCATCTCAGGGAAGGACATCCATCCATAGGATTCATAAGGTTCATCTCCAGTAAGCTATCTATATGTACCAAATTTCGTCAATCATAGATGTTAAAAATGTGACATTTGTGTTACATATTATTTTAAAATGAAACGTTTGATACTGTACCTAGGTACCGATCAGTAATTTAGCTACGAGTTTAGCTAAATTACTGATCGGTACCTAGAGACATCCGCTAAGAAAGGATTTTTAAAAATTCAACCTCTAACGGTCAAATTATTTCCTATTTCTTCTAACAGACTAACTACTCGGTGCACACTCGACACTTCGATATTTTTTGTAATTAATCGTTGTTTTTTAACTATGATTTCAAATGTAATTTGATATTTTATAAAAGAATGAGTGATCTGAAATGTTTTAAAATAGGAAGATTTTTCTACTTCATAAATATAATAATAATAACTAATATATATATAATAATAAATATATATAATAATAACTAATAATAACTAATATAATATAATATAATATAATAACTCATAAAAATAGCAATAGCAGTTTTGATCTCACAAAACGATGTTTAAACAGTAGTTTTCATATAATCCCCGAAATCCGAACTCATTAAAGCATTCCATTTATAAACAGGAAAATATAAGATGTTCATATGTTTCGTTTAAAATTAAACAAGGTTAAAAGGAAACAGAAGTTAAACAGAGACGTGTAGCGACAGTTGTGACTCGTGAGGTTAGGTGACCGAGTATTTATAATCGTGGTGACATAACGCACACGTTGTCTGAGATATTTTGGGACACGTTTTTAGGGTTCCGTACCTCAAAAGGAAAAACGGAACCCTTATAGGATCACTTTGTTGTCTGTCTGTCCGTCCGTCCGTCCGTCTGTCTGTCTGTCAAGAAACGACAGGGTACTTTCCGTTGGCCCAGAATAATAAAATTTGGCATGTAGGTAGATCTTATAGCAGACATTAGGGGGAAAATCTGAAAGCCGTGAATTTGTGGTTACATCACAAGAAAAAAATTAAAATGTGTTCATGAGCAAATATTACTATTTTCGACTTTCAAAGTAAGATTGCTATACCAAGTGGGGTATTATATGAAAGGGCTTTACCTGTACATTCTAAAACAGATTTTTATTTATTTTAAGACATTGGTTTATCGTGTAAAATGTCGATAAATTACGATTACAAGTTAGCCCATGACTGCGATCTCACCGTGGTAAATGATGATGTACTCTAAAGTGGTAGCGGGCTAACTTGGAAGGGGTACCTATGGCAGTTTTATTCAGCCTACACTTACGGCGGTTACGCACTCATCCGATCTGAGTAGAAAATACGTTCCTTTTTATTTTGTATGGGAGCTTATGACATCTGTCGCAGATTTTTTATATCCGTATTTTCACGGATTCGGATCGGATGAATGCGTGATCGCTGTTACCCCATATTGGTTTCTACACGGCATGGTACCGGAACGCTAAATCGCTTGGCGGCACAGCTTTGCCGGTAGGGCGATAACTAGCCACAGCCGTAGCCTCCCACCAGACTAGATCAGTGACCATTTTAGAAATTATAAATTCCGAGACGGCCCCTGCCGGGAATCGAACCCGGGAGCTATTGCTCATACGACCACAGCGCTCACCACAGCGGCAGGGAAGTCGTCAAACCTTATGAATTAGACCTGACATGAGCACTTTAATTAAATTAATTAATGATCGTGGTATTGTCTTTTAGCAGGTTTAAGTCGAGCGCACACCGAGCACAAAAATATATAACTTTTATCTCATTAATCATTCTGCGGAGATTTTTTAAGGTCATTCATGGGCGGAACTGAGATGACAGCCTCCCTGTCACTCAAAATCTATATAAATAAAAATGAATCGCCGAAATATATGTACGCACATAACTTTAGAACGGCTGCACCAAATATTGGTTAGGTAATTATTTTTTGTTGTGTTTGTATTTGTTCAGGCAAAGTTTGTATGAAAGAAAATTTTTGGAAAATCCACAGAAAAAGTTCCCGCGGGACGTGGACGAAGTCGCGGGCAACAGGTAGTTATTTATAAATTCTCAACATTATAAGAAGGTTTGGCCGGTCCCACATTTCCGCATTTAACACCCTAGCTAGAGTGTTCTGAGATGTAAACAAGATTTAAATAAAATGACGTTTTGTAAACAAGATGTAGTTGTCGGTAATAGGATGTTTTATATAATATTATGTTTATGAATGATTCTCATTTCTCGATGATAAGCAGATGCTTTAAAATTTTCTGGCATAGCTTAAGAGAAGGGAAATCTTTTACGTAATGTTAACTGTCTTAGCGTGTAGAGTAGTAGTTCAATATTTTTTATTTTTTTATTCAAATACAAGTTAACCCTTGACCTCATCACCAATCTCACCTGGTGTTAAGTGGTGATGTAAGCTAAGATGGAAGCGGGCAAACCTGGAAGGGGTATGGCAGTTTTTATTAAGCCCTTTGGTTTCTATACCTACGGCATCGTACCGGAACGCTAAATCGCTTTTAGGGTGGTAACTAGCCACGGCCGAAGCCTCCTACCAGGTCAAACCAGAGAAAATGTATGTAGGCATATGAAAAATATAACATGCAAATATTTCCTTACTCCTCAGAATTTTTAGTCCTAGGTATATAAGTAGTGTTGGTTGGTTTAGATTTTCTGCTACTTTTCGCTATTGGTTAAGGCTCTTATGAAGCTCTTCCGGTGTCTTGTAAAGCAATGCTTGGTTAATGTATTGATACCGATCGAAACTTTTTTGTGTATGTGTTCTATAAAATACACTCTATTTTATTTGTTCTGTTAGGAATACAAATGATGTAAAATAAAAAACCCGAGATTTTAAGCGAGTCGCTGGGAGACGCAGCTGGACCCAAGCGACATAGATACCTTTGCGAGAGATCAATAATTTAGCAGTAGACGTACCTATCGTACCTACTTTGAATTTACGACGACAACGAATGTCAAATGTTATTCTAAAATACCATGAAAATACCAAATAATACTTTACGATAAGTAAGACAAAAGAAGCGTTTAACAAATTAAAGGTGTTAAGTAACAACAATAAAACGTCACTCATGAACATTGTTTTGATGATAACGATTATATATTTTGGCAAAATACCAAATATGTCACGAGATAATGTTAAAATTACTTACGTTTTGTTTACATGCAATTTACAAACAAACTACAAACTCAGGCGAAAAATACTCAACATGTAAATTAATTGATTCCAATAAATAAAACGCGGTCACCTAAATTAAATGACTAAAAAGCAAAACTGGATGAGTAACAACAATTATTACAAAAACCGACTTCGATACACAAACACTAAAATTGAAAAATAATTTAATTTATTACCGAGTATATTATGTATACAAGAGTTAATATAGTTCCATAATAATACTTTTTGGGGTCGGTGCCAATGAGGTGCCATTGTGGAGTCTCATAAAAATATTTCGAAGTCAGTTTTTATTTTTTTTGTAAAAAAAAATTAATTCACAATTTTTAGTGGCCCCATGGTACTAAAATATGCTATGCCTGGTTAAAAATCTACTGTTTACTAAGCTATTACACTGATCGCGAGCAATTTACTCATATCCGTTGAGGATCTTCACCAAATTTAATTGAGACCAACTTTGAAGTATACCCTTTCGAACAAAAAAAGAATTTTTAAAATCGGTCCAGGCGTCTTCGAGTAATCCGGTAACATACATTTAAAAAAAACTGATGAATTGAGAACCTCCTCCTTTTTTTGAAGTCGGTTAAAAAACATTTTTAAAAAGTTTTATTTTTCTTTACTTTCATATAATTGTGTAGGTACAAATGATGTGACAGATTTTTCCATTACTTTTCAGATTTATCCCTAATGATGCAGGGTACATAACTCCTAAACCATTCAGAGTTTCAGGAACTGTTCATGGCGAAATAATATTGTAAATGCCGAGTATAGACTTGATTATCGAATTCCTCAATACTGATGCTGCAAGGTATTGAACTCCTAAGGCGTGGTGATTAAAGGACATCTTGAGAAAAGGATAGGTATGTCGAGAAAAGGACATTATGAAAAAGGACATATTGAGAAAAGACCATTATGCGCTGAGACGAAAATCTACTACACAATATATTGGTTGTTGTTTTTTTGGTGCGTTCACAGAAAATATGAGAAAGTAATTTAACACTTTAATGCAAAAATAAAAAATATTGATGAAACTAACGGCTTTTCAGCAGAAACACGACATGTGAGTGACATACGCATTGAGATTTCTTACAATAGCCATGACATATACATTAAATACTTGTACTGTCGATTCTAAATTTTGCATTAAGCATAAAACGGAAATACGAATCAAGAATTGTATTGACTGAGTGAAACTGACTGAGTAGAAAAAAAAGTGAGTGTCAGATTTTTACATTTTTCAAATAAATTATTTCTTCATATAATGTGTACGATGATGTAATAATATGTACAGGAGAGAAGAGCCAAACATTAAAAAATCATCTAGAAATAACTCCATTAATCAATTCTCTTTTCAAATCAATCACTTGTCAACAAAGAATGTATCAATAGTAACATCCGGATAGCTATGCCGTGTACCTACTTCTTCGTAGAGATAATTTTTTTTTAAATCATATTATCATAGTCAAAGTCAAAGTCAAAGTCAAAGTCAAATGATTTATTCAAAATAGGTAATAAATTACTCTTATTGATGGTCTGGTATGGTGTTAGATTATACCCGCGACTTCGTCGCATTTATAATATTACTATGGATTAGAAACAACTACCTCGTTGGTCTATTGGTTGGCATGTTCGACTGCGGACTGGGTTCTATTCCCTGGCAGGGCCAAAAAGTCAGGTGTTGGGTTTCTGTTAAGAAATTCTCAGTAGGTACTAGCCTAGAGTTCGGAATTTGGTAGTGTTTCAATCCCGTGCTACGGAGACAACGTCCTGTACCTGTACTCTCTCCGATCGTGTTTGATTTCTGTCCCATCGGGCTATGAGATTGAGGGAATAGAGAGTGCACCTGTGTAACGCGCACATACTTGTGCACTATAATGTCTCCCGCGCAGTTAGCTATACTAAGTTAAGCTATCTTATTTATTAGTCATAAATTAGGCTATATCGTAGTATAATTGAGTAGGTAACTCAGCAATAAGAAAAAAATCGATGAAAATACTTATAAGACGTTTCCAGTCAAAAACTACTAACCAATTTAAAGTGACTCAGCGCTAATCATTGGCAATCTGTACAATATGCTGAACCATAATGTGTGTAAAATTTTAGAATTTAGAGTATGTTGTCTTCATCCCGTGACTCGTCTGGAAAGTGTGCCAAAAATTTCAAAACTTTAAAAATGCTTTCCCTAATGTCACATGTCGACTTTTAAATCGGTTGCCATGCAAGCCATGTGATTTTGGAAACTTTTAGCGAGTTTTAGCTACAACAATTATTTTGATTGATTTAGATTTTTTTAATGTCGATGGGAACACTTTTGATTTCCTTGCATTAAAAGTAGCCTATGTCAATCTACAGTCTTCAGGTCTGTAACAGACAGATCAAACAGAAAAACCCGTCGATTAGTGACTCCATTATGGTGTAATTAAAGGACAAACCACGAGTAAGAAACAAACGCATTTTCCCCATTTAATCATATTAGTAGTAGGTTTGTACTTTGCATACTTTAGTTACGAGTTACTGTAATAATCCGCTGATGTGTCACAAATCGCGAATGAAGCGAATTGGAAACTTTTTCTCGATAAAATTGACTCACGAATTGCTACAATCTAGTTTTATTACTGAAAAGCTAAGCTTTACTTTACAGTTATGGCACATAATTATAAAATTTAGTAGATATTTAATTGCCCATGCGAAGTTGTCATAAAGAAACAAACAATTTTGGCACAAGATGAATCTAACTAACTTTTCTACACTCTGCTACATTGTGGTTCAATCATTTTCTACTAGTAGGTACCTAATGCAAACAAACTCTGGTTTTGCCTTTGACGTTTTCAAGAGTCGTAAATCACTTGAATGTGTTAAATGCATTACCATTTGCATATGATTTTGAGTTTTAGTCGAGGATAATGGAAGGCTTAGGCAAAATGTGCTTAATGAAATAAACAATATCTAAATATATAAAAGGAAAAGGTAACTGACTAACTGACTGACTGATCTATCAACGCACAGCTCAAACTACTGGACGCATCGGGCTGAAGTTTGGCATGCAGATAGCTATTATGACGTAGGCATCCGCTAAGGAAGGGTTTTTTGAAAATTCAACAACAAAGGGGGTGAAATAGAGGTTTGAAATTTGTGTAGTCCACGCGGACGAAGTCGCGAGCATAAGCTAGTTATTAACGAACTAAAAGAAAATTTGAATTTTTTAGTAGATATGTTTCCCTGGTAATCCTCCAACATGGTTGGCGTCTAAGCGGTAAGTTCTAGAAACATTTTAATGAAGCTTACATATTTTCCGCAATCAAGTTGTAAAGTACTACATACAGTGCTTGCTAGCTTTTATTTCAAACAAGCCGTATAAATTATTAACAAGTAGAGCCTCAATAGCTCAACGGTTAGGAGCGGACTGAATTTCGAAAAGTCGGCGGTTCAAAATCCACCCGTTGCACTATTGTCGTACCCACTCCTCAGACAAGCTTCTCGCTTATTTGGAGGAGGGCGGGCACAGTAAAAAAAAGTAGTGAACGATAGCAAACTTTTAAACTCATTGAGCTTGAAATGCCACCAAAACTCATATTGGTATTGCAAAATCCATATTCATATCATCAAAAATGTCTGTCGTGATCTCTATCTAATGACGAGAAACTTTGCCAACAATCACAACTCGATTAACAGCGTCTCAGATACGGATTACAATAATTCTTTTTTTATACTTGTTACCGGTGCCCACTATTATACTGTGGTCAGCTTCTATTTTTTCCAGTTATCTCTTTTTAACAGTTTTTTAACCCCAATTTATGAACACAACATCATGGACACTATAAAGTATACCCACTCGTAGTTTCATCACATTTTTGTCTTTGATACATCGGTATATATATTATATTACTATAGCATTGAGAATCGCACAATGTTACTTTTTATACTAATATACATTAAGAGTGTAAGGGTAATGATCTTAACAAAATCCTTCCTAATGATCTATTTGTAAGGAAGGATATAATCTTACTTTTAAGGAATCCGATTGATCACTCAAAAGTATAGGTGGCCGAACGGGTGCGACACCTATACAACAGTTACAGCACGCCATAGTAGCTGTCCTTTATCACTTATTCACTGTATTTTATCAACTTCATTCACACATCACTGATTAATTGCGCAATCAGCATTGGTCATTGCTTTTGATATCACTTCCAATATATTGTTAAGCGTAACGCTCACTTTTGTCACTGATGCCACAAAACTTACGAAAACTCGAAAAATAATTTGGTCTAATAAAACTTGAGGTCTGAGTCAATCTCGTCACTTTCGCTAGAGACTTCTGAATACTGACATGAGAGTAGCAGGTTGGGCAGCTCTTGGTACAATGAGTTATAAATACCGCCCGAAGATGCTCTCTGCCAATTCAAAGAGCGGCAGTTTGGTTTAGGACATCTTGAACTTTGATGCTCAGATATAAGGAACAGAACAGTCATAACCACATATTATGATGCATCAGGTGCAAAATAGTATTTTATACGTATTTAATACATTTTATAGTTCTAGGTTATAAGAGAAACACGTTCATTGACCTTTACGTTGACATTCAGAACAATTTTAATTTTTGCTTAAAGATTTGCAAGGCTTTAAAAGTAGGTAATTTAAGTTTTTCATTAAAAAAACATTTCCTTAAAATGTGCGGTGGCTTCAACAGAAGCATTTTTATTTTATTTTGAGAATGATTTTATTGTACCTACCTGGGTGCAATCGAACTTTGCTTGGTGTCTTTCAAGTTCTTTTTGCGGGAACACATCATATCCATTCATATAAACTTGGAAAGTATACATACTATTTAAATTTTAAAACAATCTCTAGATTCAAAACTTCATCCAAATCGTCACAGCAGTTTCAGAGAAACCATTATATTATATTTCTAATAATACTAGCTGCCCCGGCGTACTTCGTATCGCCTAACAGTCGATTATTTTTCAGGATTTTAAAAAAAAATTATCTCCGTAAGAACCATATGGCCCCGTACTCGAAAGAATATTATTATGAAAAAGAATTAGCGAATAAGCGTTACAATGCAACTCGCTCTCCACATTATACGTTGATGGTACTGGTTTTTTATACATAATATAATATATTATGTTAACCAAATAAATCTGTTAGTGTTAATTACCTAAATGGTATTATGTTCGAAACCTTTACACAAGCGCCACCATCAACTGTACAAAGTTTCAATTCAATTGCATGAACGATACGTGAACGCATAGGTAACGACATTGACACAAACATTAATATTATAAATGTTATTTGTTGGTTTATTAGTTTGTTGGTTTGTTGGTTTGTCCATCAATCACGTAGCAACGGAGCAACGGATCAAAGAGTTCCCACGGGATTTTTAAAAACCTTCATCCACGCGAACGAAGTCGCGGACATCAGCCAGTTGTTATATGAGACAGATGAACTGGATATATCGAAGTTTTCGTAATATAATGCTTATCACACGATTAAAGTTTAAAAAATGATTGTTTTATCGATCAATACTCCTTTACACGAATAGGCATGTCTATCATACAAAGAAAATCTTTATCGGTTGTGAACCTTTTTTATCTACTTATGACTTACGAAAGACTTACTCAATAGCTTACTATATATGAATAAAGTAGATACGTTTTAAGTACCTGACAACACGTGCAAGGTCATAAATGCCACTGAGTTTTTACTTCCTGTTTTTTTGCAGCAATAACTCAAACTATCAATCTTTATAGTTTATATTTATTATTAAGTAAACTAGTAGTACCACACTTTAAATTAAATATTTTGCTAAATCGTTTTTCGGTAAAATAGATTTTTAGCGAAAAATTGTGTTTTTGGTTATGATTTGGTTTTTCGTCAGACATAATTTGGATTATAGTACTTACTTATCTACGATCCGTTGTTCTACTTCAGTGTGGGTGATAACGTGAGGAAACCTGCATGCCTGAGAGTTCTCCATAATGTTCTCAAAGGTGTGTGAAGTCTGCCGCCTTGTCCGGCGTGGTAGACTATGGCCAAAACCCTTCTTACTCTGAGAGGAGGCCCATGCTCTGTAGTGAGCCGGCGATGGGTTGATCATGAAGAATTTTGATATAACCAGTAGTAAAATATGCCTGATGAAGTGTTTTTAAAATTTTCCTATTCTTACAATTTTTAAGGCCGACTCTCATTAATGAATCATCATCGTTTTCTCAACCCATCGCTTGCCCACTACTCCTTTCAAAATGGTCGACTTTAGGTCGTAGTCCGTCATACCAGCCAAGTGCGGATTGACAGACTTAATTTCGAAAATATTATGGAGAACTTTCAGTCAGTAATGCAGGTTTCTTTGCAATATTTTCCTTATGTATAGTCCGTGAAGGGTTGAGAGGGCAATCGGGGTATGAGGCGGGGAGGGCGCCCCGCACCCCCGCACGTCACTCGCGCTCGCCCGCACCAGGTTTGCGGGTGTGCAAGGCATTCCCTCCCCGATTGCCATCTCCATCTGTAGCGCACTAAGTATAGGTGGATGTAATAATGGATGTATTGGCATTATTAAACTTACCGGCTCAAGTAAGCTCTGTTCGTGTAGTGTGACCAGGGGTTTCTCTGGTTTGGGCCGTGTGCTGAGATAGAAGGCCGAGGCAGCTGCAACGCCCGTCAGCGCCAGGGCCCCCGCTGATCCGCCGACCATCCATAGGTACTGGTCTATTTCGCTCACTGAAACAAAGAGAAAAAAAAAATATTCAACAAGTGATTATAAAGGAAATTTCACGTATAGTTCTTGCATTTCACGAAGGCGAGTGGCTCATACGTAAGGTAAAGTAAATGTGTGCGTTTGCGAGCGCTTGCTCGCGACTGATTGGTCCGACTTCACGCAAACTTACGCAATGTCCTTGTATACAACGTAACCACAAGTAAAGTTCACACGCCTTCGTGAGTTGCAAGAACTGTACCTGTTCCTAAATCTTTTACCATTTCTAGCTCATCTTGTTTCTTCTTGCATGATTTTACTAAAGCATTCAGATGTCTACTCTGCTATGAGACAATTTAAAAATTCAGTTTTTTAACGAACTGAGCATTGAGCATGATAAGTATGGCTACATTGGACATTCCATACGTATATAATATGACGCGTAGCAACAAAAAGATATTTACTGTGTCGGCTTTAAAATCCAGACCTTACAAACTATTACTCTGACATCTTGGCATCTCCAAATCAGGAGATACGATAATGATAGTTCTCATTTTTAGGGTTCCGTACCTCAAAAGGAAAAACGGAACTCTTATAGGATCACTTCGTTGTCAGTCTGTCTGTCTGTCAGTCTGTCAGTCTGTCTGTCTGTATGTCTGTCTGTCGGTCTGTCAAAAAACCTACAGGGTACTTCCCGTTGACCTAGAATCATGAAATTTGGCAGGTAGGTAGGTCTTATAGCTGGCTTTAGGGGAAAAACTGAAAACCGTGAATTTGTGGTCACATCACACAAAAAAAAATTAAATTGTGGTCATGAACTAATAATTAGTATTTTCAATTATAAAAGTAAGATAACTATATCATATGAAAGGGCTTCACCTGTGGATTCTAAAACAGATTTTTATTTATTTTTATGAATCATAGTTTTTGATTTATCGTGCGAAATGTTGAAAAAATGCGATTGTACTACGGAACCCTCGGTGCGCGAGCCTGACTCACACTTGGCCGGTTTTTACTATAGGACTTACTCCGAACCTTGTACTTTCGATAACGATCGCGACCTCTCTTGTCAATCGCTGGATTACTAATAATCATGCACTTCTACAATCTATAGTACGCGACAGGTTGAGTCGGCCATCGGGGTATGAGGCGGGGTGACGTCCCGCACACCCGCACATCACCCCCGCTATCCCGCACCGAGTTGTGGATGTGCGGGGCGTCCCCACCCCGTTTGCCATCTCGACCTGTCGTGTACCTACTAGACTTGTTTAATGAAAATAAAAGTTTACGAAGGATAATAGAGTTCATCGACCTCAATATAAAATTGTTTAAACATTATTTTTATTCTATACCCTGAAAGAATATCATAAATACAATAAAATTAACATAAAATCACAGAATCGCGTCAATTTTAATACGGAATTTTAAGACCGAATGATAATAAAATACATTTATTGCATACTAGCGGATACCCGGCGTGTGCTATTACGCTAAAAAACCGGCCAATGCGAGTCAGACTCGCGCACCCAGAGTTCCGTATTCGGGTATTTTTGCGACATTTTGCAAGATAAATCAAAAACTATTATGCAGAAAAATAAATAAGAATCTGTTTTAGAATGTATAAGTAAAAGCCCTTTCATATGATACCCCACTCGGTACCTATAGTTATCTTACTTTAAAAATTGACAATACTAATTATTTGTTCATGAACACATTTTAATTTTTTTTAATGATGCAACCATAAATTCACGGTTTTTGGATTTATTCCTTTAGGTTTTCTTGACAGACGCGACTGACGGATAGACAGACAGACAGACCGACAACGAAGTGATCCTATTCCTTTTGAGGTACGGAACCCTATAAAAGAATGTACCTATTTGTAATTGTTTTAGTGGTCTAAAACCATCTTTCTTTCTCACATCGGTTGGATGGTTTCAAAGTCTATAACGGACATTAGAAACACTTTTTGTGTTTTAAATATTAGGATAGACAAATAAAATAAAAAATTTGACAAGCACGTTTCAGTTGGTTGATAGAGTTTTTTTTATTACTCAGTTAATATATAAGAAAGACAGTATTTTCAACAAATCAAAGCAACCATTAAACTACAGACAAGGAAGTATAAAACAAGATAAATCGCGTTGAAGGAACAAGCGCATCTAATATGAACATATAACGTGTCATAAAGCTGGCTCAATTGGATGTTAAGTTTCCTGATGTTGAAGAGTCAAGACAAGGAAACGTCTTAGACAACTTTCATGCAGTCTAGAGACTAGTTCCTGGAACATAAACTGAGAGTGCGGCTAGTTTAGAAAGTGGATACCGGGGTGCTCAAGCGCTAGGCGTCGAGTTAGCGTGTAGATTTCACGGGATTCTCTCGCGCTTTCCACTGACACACTTTTACGTTGCTTGTTCTTGTATTTACGATGAGAATTTTTATATGTAACCTCTACCATTAAAAGTGTAGTCGGTACAAAATGAGTTATCACGCGCCATTTTAACTCAACGTGTCTACTGTCATGTCAAAAGTACATTTCACCTTTAAAATAACGACTATTATCGTACTTTTGACATGACAGTTGATACATTAAGTTAAAATGGCGCGTGATAACTCATTTTGTACCCATTATATGACTTGAATTGCACCAAGATTAAGTTCAGTTCAGTTCACATTGCATTTTCGAGTTTTGTCGTATTCGATTTATTATTAGTTCTACTTACTTAAAAAACAAGCACAGCGTGCGGTTAAAGCAAAGGTAGTTCACAATTCACATAGCAATTAAGGTTATGTTTGGCAAAAGTCAATGTCGAAATTCAATGTTTATTATTATTAGAAGGGTCCACATATTATTTGAAGGCAACGTTTAAGGTCGTGTCGTTGGCCTCGATTATTTTGTCGTTGAATAACAGGAGGTACTTGGTTGATTTCAAAAGTTGGAACCTTGGTGCTCTAATTTCCCTTCATTGTAGATTCAAAGAGCGTAACAGACGTGACGGCCCTTCAAGGGCCAGTTGGTCTTGCAATAATACAATCGAATAACCTTTTATTCTAATCGATAAAAAATCAAGGCATAAAGGGCTGAGAACAAATTTAATATCTACTTTATATTATAGTTGCTAAGTTTAGCTAATTACAGCATACATATATTGTCAATATTAATCGCTAATAATATTTTTTCGGGTCGGGGTTCGATCCCGGGCACGCACCTCTATCTTTTCGGAGTTATGAGCGTTTTAATTAATTAAATATCACTTGCTTTAACGGTGAAGGAAAACATCGTGAGGACCTGCACACCTGAGAGTTCTCCATTATGTTCTCAAAAGTGTGTGAAGTTTACCAATGCGCACATGGCCAGCGTGGTAGACTATGGCCACAACCCTTCTCACTCTGAGGGACTCGTGATCTTTAATGAGCCGGCGATGGGCTGACCGTGATTATGAAACAAACGTAATTTAGTTCTTATTTGAATATCAAAATATCTATCAAAGTCAATGAAATTTTGTAGCTATACGTTCTAAGAACTAATATCTATGTTGCATTTGCATGATTTCTGACAAAATATTTTTATTCTAGAAAAGCGCAGGGAAGCGCGCTAGGGAAACTTCTCTTAACTCAATTATGTAAATACAACCTAACAGTAATTACAAATATTCTGTGTATCGGAAGATGATTAATCTATCAATTATTATAAATCATTTTCTCATATCACCTTTTAAGTTTATAGTAATTTAAATTACTTACAACTGCTGCATTGATTCCACCAAATCGTCTTCTCCTTTGAGTTAGATTCAGTCTTCTGTTTATCAGTCTTCTTGAGTTTTTTCTGCAGCTTACGGCATTTTTCCTTAACACTAAACTCAGTCTTAATAGCCTCTGTTGTTTTGACTTTGTCTTTTTTACCATTCAGTCCAAACTTCCCACTTCCCATTTTATTATTGTTGTTGCACATATTTGAGAATTTATTATCACTCTTGTTTCCGCATTAACGTTCTTATCCTCATTATTTATTTACACTACTCGAGCGCCTAAATTGTAAACAAACTTTTAAAATAACACTACACTTTATTCAGTATCCATCCGCTAGTATTCGATTGCCATAAAGATATTCAATATCGATTATTTTGTTGTGGAATGAAGCTGAATCCATAAAACTAAAAGGTTTTATAGATTCATTTCGAGGGGGCCTTTAGCCTTGGAAGGGTCATTAACACAGCCACTTGATATCTGGATACTAATCTAGCTCCTGATTTCATTGGCTGGCTTGCTTATCTATTTTGTAATGATAATAATATCAAAACATAGGAAATTATGAGTCAAACATATCGCGAAAATTATTTGATAACGATCAAGACGAATTCTCATCTAAACAGTTAAGATGATAAGAACTAAAACTAAGTAAGTAAGAACAGTAAATTATAACTCGACAAGCAGAACAAAGCTACCACAAACTACAATGTGGTGGAACAAATAGCAAAAATCTAGGAAGCTTCACAATATGACTAATTATATTTATGTCCTTGCAATTAAGATAAATACCTACCCGAACTGAATAAACCTTACGACATTAACGACAGACAGTTCAATTATACAATAAAAGAGCAATCAGCAATGATATTGTATTTAAACTTTTATGGCTGTTTAAATTAGCTTTAACTATTTAATCACAACTATACAGTACCGATGATAATAAGTATTTAGGAGTATAAGTTTTTATATGTTTAACAATTAAATTAAACTGGCATCGTGAAATAAACTAAAAAAATTGAACTACATAAATACAAGAAGTTTCGCGTATTATTTAGGTTTTATGATTTTTTATTTGTTATTATATTGAAAAATCTGATGTTTGCGTAAATTCAGTATAATGTATGATGATTAATTTTCTATACTTCAGTGTGAGCAGTTATACAGATCATTATACTACTAGTAATTAAGGGTTTTTTTTATATAATAAATCTATATCTATAAATAGGAAAATCTATCTGATCAAACTGACATATTATTTCAATGAGATCAAATTGATATATTTCACTAAGATAGGAGAATCTAACTAATTAAATAGACATATTTTACTAAGATAGGAGAATCTAACTGATCAAATTGACATATTTCACTAAAATAGGAGAATTTAACTCATCAAATTGACATATTTCACTAAGATAGGAGAATCTAACTGATCAAATTGATATATTTCACTATGATAGGAGAATCTAACTTATCAAATTGACATATTTCACTAAGACAGGATTTTTAGAAATTTCAGCCGAAAGACTCTTTCTCTTGGCTGAAATTTCTTAAAATCCTTTTTTTAAAATAGCTTTTTTGAAAACTAAACAAAAAGCATACCTACATCCGTTATAATAACAATGCAAAATAAACTAACAAATCGCAATTTGCAGAGAAGAAGTAGGTAGCGGACGTTTCTGTCCTATTGAAAATTGTAAACATCAAAATGTAAATCATGCAGTCAATGCAAACAGTCATAGATTGACAGATAAACCGGCAACACGCTATTGAAATCTAACAATGGATTATAATCCCCAAGCCGTATGCAGCGTATCGTGTTGACCCAATAATTTGAAAGTACCATGGTGGGTGTAAGTACACATAAAGATATGATTCCGAACCACGCTGCACGCAGCAGTGCTGCCGCAACAGTGCTGTCACCAGCTGTCACAGCTAGCGAGCTAGGCAGCAATGTTCCGCTACATTGCTGCCGCGACATTGCTGCCTAGCTCGGAATGTAATCTCATATAAGCTTATAGAGATTGTATAGGGACCAGTAGTGCCGCGACAGCGCTGTGACAGCTGGTGGCAGCACTGTTGCGGCAGCACTGCTGCGTGCAGCGTGGTTCGGAATCATACCTTTAAACTTCAATAGAGGCACAAACGCTATGATTATTCATTTTCACCTCAAATGAGGTCCGGTAGCAAAAAAAGCTACTACAAAGCTTCAATTCGTAATAGCAGCGAAGGCAGGAAGTATAAAAATTAGAAACAAAGCTAAAAATACACAAACACACAAAATTTATGTACTAAAAATAATTTTAAGTATTTTCTTTTTTGAAGCTCTTATTATTCAACAATGAGTATGTGTACCTACATAACTTTATCAAGAAAATTAAAGAAGTTTTACTTTACTAATATCTATAGGTATACCCACCTAATAGATGTAGCGGCGTACTGTTTGTCCCTTACGTTTTTAGGGTTCCGTATCCAAAGGGTAAAAACGGTTTTTTTTCTTTTTCTTTCATGGTTCATTGCTATATGTTCTAGCTCGGAAAAGAATTATTTCGTACACCCAAATTATGTACGGAACCCTAAAAGAGCGAGACCCGACTTGAACTTAACCAGTTTTAAAAAATTATTGCAATAGGCTAGTTGACACTTTTTTAAGGAGGTCTTAAATGGTTAATATTTGTCCTATTAGATCAAAAAAATTAACATTATATTTTTTTGCGCCCTAAAAATCGTAAAAATTTTAATTTAAAAATATTTTTTTCTTAGACAAGTGAAAACACTGTCGGCCATGTTTGGCCGATAGATTATCTGTGCTCTGACGTCATGCATTTGTAAACAACAGCATAACCTACCAAAGTTTAATAAACATGACTTCTATACTAGTTTACATGAAAAATATAGTAATTATCGTTATTGTATCATCCGAGAATGTAAAAACGCATCGATGAAGACTACAGGAAAGTTGTGGATTAGAGTGCCCAGTGAAATAAATATACGTAACACGCGAAGACTTGCTTAAAGGGATCCTATATGACTAACGACTGCAACCCAAATTTATTTTTGCAAACATCACTTTGTTGTAAGTCTTACTTAATAACTTATTCAATTTATAAAGAGAAAACGATAATTTTTTACGTTTACTATGAGTTTTTAGAAATATATAAAAACTAGCTTATGCTCGTGACTTCGCCCGCACAGACTTCATAAATTTCTAACCCCCATTTAACCCACTCAGGGGTGGAATTTCAAAAAATCCTTTCCTAGTGGATACCTTCTCTTTACCTACAAAGAACACACCCACCAAAATTTCATGTATCTAGGACCAGCTGATGTTTAGGCTGTGCGTTGATATATAAGTTAGTCATTCAGTCAGGACTTTTTTATATATATGGTTACTACGTTAGTCCACGCGTGACATAGGGATGACATTTCTTTGTTTACATATTGAATGACATCACATCATGGCTGACAGCGTTTTCTGCGTTTCAAATAAAAATAAAAACTGTATTTTTTTAAATTGGATTTATATATCCATCCTGCGTTTTTAATAATTGTTATTGATATATTTAGTTGTCTTAAGCAAAATACTATAATAAATAATCATTTATTGGACGAAATTAGATATGAGTCAAGTAGCCTATTGGAATTGGATGAATGGTTATACACCAACTTTGAACAGTTGTTGTTGCGACTTGCGTATTACCATCAATGTGAGTCGTTCATACTAAGAAGCATCGGAATGCATGCTGGGCATTAGCAAGTGGGTCATAATTTGCAAGAACGATAACCAATATCGATTATTGGTTTTCCTAAACGTACCTCTAATACAACGAATTGTACCAGTTATTAGTTACGGATCGTAAATAACGTAAACGCTATTGTGGAACAGAATGAATGGGACCTGTAATATACAACTAACAGTGATTTCCGCTATCGAAACGTTCACAATTAACGGTAGTTCTGGTAAATCTGGTACACGAAATGATAAAATCACATTTCTCGAAATTCATTCTTTACGGAACTTTACCAAGTTATATCATTGTTACAAAAAATTACAACCTGGAAAGAGTAGTTTTTCAAAATGTTGAGGACTTAAAACTCGTTTGCGTGAAGACTAGCTGAACCGGCCCGGTTTTGTTTGTGTGGAATTTTTTGAAATTCTATATATATATATTACCCGTTCTAAGTATATTACCCGTCAGTCAGTTTCCTAAGTATGTATACCAACTTAACTATCTAATGCCCGCGTGGATCTATGTTTTTGATATCGTATGGGAACTCTTTAGTTTTCTCCAGGCCTTTATTCATGCAAGAATCACGTCGATCCGTTGCTCTGTTACGACGTGATTGAAGGACAAACCAATAAAACAACAAATTAACAAACAAAAACACTTTTACATTTATCATATTATACCTACTAATAATATGGGTAGTGAGTGATATTAATATTATTATAAAAAGTAAAGGTTTGTTTGTTTGTAATCGATAAATTATGACACTACTAATGAACCAATTTTAATCATTCTTTCACCATTAGAAAGCTTCTTAACCCAGAAATAACACAGGCTATACCTAAATAACATAACAATTATGTACCGCAGACGAAATTACGGACAAAAGCTACTTCTTCTATAATTATGTAAGGTTAGTGCCCTATAGGTAGATGCTCTCTGATTACCCTAAATGATACAATAATCATCATCATCGTCATCAACCAATAGACGTCCACAGCTGGACATAGGTCTCTTGTAGGGACTTCCACACGCCACGGTCTTGCGCCGCCTGGATCCAGCGGCTCCCTGTGACTCGTCTGATGTCGTCCGTCCACCTAGTGGGGGGTCTTCCAACGCTGCGTCTTCCGGTGCGAGGTCGCCATTCCAGCACCTTGGGACCCCAACGTCTATCGGTTGTACGAACTATGTGCCCTGCCCATTGCCACTTCAGCTTCGTAACCCGTTGAGCTATGTCGGTTACTCTAGTTCTCCTACGGATCTCCTTATTTCTGATTTGATCACGAAGAGAAACTCCAAGCATAGCTCTCTCCGTCGCTCGCTGAGAGACTCTGAGCTTTCTCAAGAGGCCCATAGTTAGCGACCATGTCTCGGATCCATATGTCATCACTGGCAACACGCACTGTTCGAAGACTTTAGTCTTCAAGCACTGCGATGAACAACTGACTAAATGATACAATAGTGAGTGCAAAATATTTGACACACATTCCGAGTTGCTAGGCTACTTCGAGGTCGACGAACTCTTCAAAGCGTGTTTTGATATAGCCGTCAATTCGCAATCTGCCAATTTTTTACCAAAAGTACCGCGGTTACAGTTAAAATGCTATAAGGCTTTCGTGGACCGTTTTAATTACTTCGTAGTCACGTCGTAGTAAAATTTTACCGTTACACGAAAGAGATATGACAGACAAAACAGGATTTTGGATAGGAAGAAGTAATTAGAGATTTCATCTACGGGTTCAACGCTTCTAGAAGTGATATTAGCTCTTTATGAATTATAGCTGATCCCCGCGGCTTCGCCTGCGTAGATTTAGGGTTTTAAAGATCCCGTATAGCCTATGTCACTCAGGAATAATGTAGCTTTCTACTAGTGAAAGAATTTTAAAAATCGGTTCAGTAGTTCCAAAGAATACCCCCTACAAACAAACTTAACGACATTACCTCTTTATATAATAGTATAGCTACCTATCTTTATTTACCAAAAAGTGCGTTATAATTGGTATCTACAAAACTTAGGTACCTACACTTATCAATAAATAATCGGGAAATATTTTTAAAGTAAATATGAATTCTAACCTATGTATATACTGATTTTTTACTATTAATTCGAGCTTGATAAAATACAGATATCAATTATTATTATTTATCAAGAAAATGATCGTTATTTTATTTTATTACCGATTTCAAAAACAAGTCCAGTATTTCAGGTGTAGGTATCTGAGATTAAAACCAGTAACATACTTAAACAAATGTGTTCTATAACCCCCTCGGTGGCCACCCTCAGCGCATATTGGGATGTCTTATAAACACATCAGTGCCCCCCTTGCGCGACCCCATTGGGCTTGTCCCAGCGGAGATAGCACTCTGCCTCACACCTCGCTATGAGGTGCCACAGCAAGCTGCCATCTTCCCAACGTCGCATACGGGATGACAAGTAAATGACTGGAGAAAAAGGCATCATGTGAGCCTGAATATAAGTATGCAAAAAAACCGCAGTAGCCCGATAATAATACCATGCAAATTCTGAAATCGAAAGTAACGCTCTGAAGTAGGTACTAATCAGTTCAATACAATTCGCGCACGGCTTTCCGCACTATTACATGCACTTCCTAGGCAATGCGCCTGCGCATACCAAATGAGATTGAGGCGGTACGACACAGACTGAGTCACGTCCGCAAACCGCAGTCGCCATTCGATTTGTACACAAATGGTACTTTAATATAATAGCAAATCAAACAATTAGATCAGTGTTTTATAGTTGACATTTTATAGCGCACAAATTGCCGAGCTACGATTACTTAAGGGGTCTCAATTTATAATTATAGAATCCGATCAATTAAATCTTGTGTTGAAATGTTACAGGTTTGCGCTTAGGTTTGACCATGTTTGAGCAAGTGATTTAAGGAGTTTGTCACACTTTCAGTCGGAAGATCCCTTTGATCTTATGTAGGTGGATGTGTACACTGGTACTGCCGTAAAAGTCGGTCGGTCACTAGTAGGCGAGATAAGTAGATTTCTATTAGTAAAAAAAATCGGATCAACAGTTCCAAAGATCACTCCTTAAATACAAACTCACAAACTAGCACATTTCACTTTATAATATTAAGTATGAAGAGAATTTAAAATATCAGCATTGTAAGGCATGAAGATGATAACCAATAAAATGCATCTCATTAAATGCATAACGAATAACACGTCTAAGTAGAAAAGGATGAATAAAAGTTTTATACATATCAAACTAAGCTTAAAGTCCTACGATAGGACAGGCCCAGACGTCTACAGGATGCATTTACAGCTTCGCGGAACGTACTGACTTAAGTGAATCGCCACAAAACAGTTTCCTTTTTTTCCTTTTATGCTTTTAAATATATTTCAAGCACATCACACAGCGTATAAAGATACAAGGTTAAATAGGATTGGAATTACGCATCAACGGTTTTACGGTAAGTGCTATCTAGTACAGTACACGACAGGTCGAGATGGCAATCGAAACATGAGTTCGGGGGACGCCACGCACACCCGCACGTTACCCGTGCTATCCCGCACCGGTTTAGCGCGGGGGCTAAGTGGATGTGCTGGGCGTCCTCAACCCGATTGCCATTTCAACCTGTCGCGGAATATATCTACCTACTTTTGACTTTAAAGAATTCTTAGTGCGTACAGGTTTACTATCTGACATTTATATCATGGGCAATTTCCTGATTTTAAAAAGTAAGTATGTATACAAAAAAAAGCTTTTAAAACATCTAAATCAGAGATCTGGTTCTGAGGATTCTGAGGAGAAAAGTGGAAACCTCGGGTTTTCAATTTTCACGGTGGTGAAAATTTGACAGCGGAATGCATGATCTTAAGTGAAATTCTATTCTTATTTCGCAGTAAGATCTTTTTAACGATGCTGTAAAATCCAATATGAGTACGAATCTCGTATCAATAAAGCAAAGTACAAAGATATATTATACCTACTACAAGGATGATACGCTAAAATGGAAAGTTAGATTTTGTGAGTGATTTATTTTGAACTAGATGATGCCCGTGACTTCGTCCGCGTGGATTAAGGATTTCAAAATCCCGTGGGATACTTCCTTCAATCCTTTGACTTTCCGGGATAAAATGTAGCCTATGTGAATTTCCGGGATGTAAGCTACCTCTGTACCAAATTTCATACAAGTAAAACGTAAGTTTCATAAAAGTAAGTTAAACGGAACTCTTTGATTTTCCGGGATAAAAAGTAGCCTATATTCTTCGCCGGGATGTAAGCTACATCGGTACCTTCCATCAAGACTGGTTAAACTGTTGGCCTGTGAAAAGATAGCAGACAGACAGGCATTTAAAATTTAGTACGGATTGTACGGATATAATAATTATTTATATGCATTCAAAATATATTTTGAGTTGCTACGTCTGACATAATATATGACTATAATAATATAAGCTTCTAAAGACGTATTGTATCTCGTTAAGCTTGAAAGGGGAAAGATACGACAGGATTGTGCGTCCGGATGTCTTTACTACTTCGGCGAACGAACTCTCATGAGTTTATGAGTGACTTTAGATACTATGGATAAGTTATTATTATCCTCTTATTTCTGAGGAAAAAAGTCTTTCAGTTTTTTATGTAAACTCCATAAGTACAGATACTATATTGTTTTTTTTTTAATGAAAATATTACAATAAAAGTTAAAGCTAGCCTTATCTAATTACTATACAAATCATGCCCGCGTGGAATGGTGCCAAGAATACTGGCTGCATTTCCTTGCTGGACAGCCAGGCTAATCTGTTGCGCAAAAAATGAGCCAGCCCTTCTGTCACCAGATGAGGCTATTAATCGCGGTGAAATGTCTCGTAATTTTTTTTTTGCACTAAGACTCCATGGCAAACGGAACAAAAATGTAACTCTCGATAAGAGAGCCATACTTGCGCCGCTTGCCGTTATTAGATGTTTGTTATTGAATTAAAAATTTAGATTAGTTTTTGCAGATTTCATAAAATTACAAAACTTACCAATATTCTTATTTTTATGATTGCTTACCAAAAACCTACTTTTCCTATTTGTCTCGTTTCACTTATTTTATAGTCTCTGTCTAGTATAGATCGTTCAGAAACAATAGCTACCAATTTTCTAAATATATTCGAATCTGTCGCTAATTTCCTAATCCATAATTTGCTTTGTACGTAAAACATTACGAATTTCAAGCACCGCTTGAGTGCACTTTGTTTTCAATGGTGAAACCAAAGTCACTTATAAAATGTGGTCCATTATGATGCAAGTTAGTTTTAATTCAAGGCTAATGTCAGGTTATTATGTCAGGGACGGGTTTTTGTACGAAACACGGTCGGTCTTTCATTACGCCCGTCAGCTTAGAGACGCCTTTATGGTGAAGTCTAATATTCAGAACTTCTAAAGTCTTAGAGCATTCAACTCGCAGGGTTTTGTATTCTAATAAAAGACTAGTACTTTGTGAGGTAATGCGTGGTTTATTTTTATATATCCTGGCCTTTGCGCGCATGTATTTTAATGCCAATTTTTTCAGCTTTCATTCAGAAATGTTTAATTTAAAATTACATTTTATTGAAATTTTTCAAGCTTTTAAGAATTGCCGTTGTAGATTTTTTTTTTATTTTAGCTACGATCGTCGCAAATTTTCTTCGACTCTGATTCGTATCAGCTTATCCTTAGCACTTCTTGAGTCTATGGTGTATTTCGCATTTCATTACCGCACACCTACATCAAAAACTACTCATTTCTAATAATACTGCCTAACAAAACCTACCTAATTGCATCAAAACATTCTCAATAATGCACTGTCTGTACTAAACCCATTTATCAAGCCGCACCAGTCAAGCACGCATAAGTTATAAAAGAGCTTTCATCTAAGTACGGCCTATAGTATTCTAACAGTCAAGTTCCATTCATATCACAAATAAAGAAATTCACTTTGTAAAGGAGCTCTCTCATGGCGTGTGATACCACGAGCCGCTGACTCTCAAATTGTACCCACTCGGGTAAACTTGCTCGACGCTTTGTTCGATGCTCGGATGATGTAACTTTATTGTGCGAATCAAGTCTCAAACCGACATCAACATGTGCGATAATGGTGGCTTCTCATGGTATATGTGTAAAATCATAAATTGGATAGTTCACATCTTTATGTATAAAGATTAAGCTGCCGTATGTTTGTGTCCACAAAACTCGAAAAGTACCTAGTCGATGGATTTATATTCACAACGAACAAAAAGAGTGTTTTAATGTATCTACTTTTTATCTGTTCTGACGGGAACAGAAATTATTTACTTCCCTTATAACAATAAGTATCAGACTGAGGCCTGAGCCATAGTGAAGCACGGCTGGATTTAACTAGTACAATACAAATGTGGCTCGCAATAGCGCAAGCTTACACAAATTAGTAGCAGGCGTGACCAGTAGATTGTCTAAAACCTGCATCAATCATTATTACAATCTCAATTGTTCTGATTGGCTGAATTTGTACGATTCTTGTTGCAACAATGCATTGTGGCCAATAGTGAGCGAGCATTAACCAATCAGAGATGATTGCGATCGTGATAGCTGTCAAACAACCGCGGTATGGCCACAGGACTATCACGAGTCACGACTCGTGAGAAGGCAGCAATGTAATGATCACAACAAGAAGCCTTTAAGAGTCGTGTTCTGAGTTCTGACCCACAAAGGTGCGGATCAAATTTCCTCCCATAGAGCAAGAATCGTGATCGCCTTAGGCACGATCGCAATCGTTTATACAACAGTTGTTATTAAAATAATGGTTGCCTGCACGAAGCCTTTTCAAGTAATAAAATGCATTATTATACGGTGGAGCGCCTGCGCCGTTGAGATGTGACATGAGATTGCAAGAATATGAGTTGTAAATAGAGCCTTTTGCATCTCGGAAAGCGTAGTCATTTAGGTATTCAGGCATGCAAATAGGTTTACGTACCCCGTGTGCGAAATTACTTTAGATACATTCGGAAAGATAAAGAGATGCACGTTTTTTATTTGATCGCAGAAGTTAGTGTAGGTTTTATAATCAATTAGATATTTTATTTTAATATGTATACATACACACAAATTTCTCTATGCATATAGCTATCTATTGTTCTACAATCGGACTAGTTTCTAATCTGCTTGGGGTCTAATTGGAGAAAAATGCAGTTTATATGGAATTCAATAACGTACAGCCAAACTAATATTTTGAAAGTGCGTCTGTATGTCTGTAAGTCTGTAATTGAGACTAATTTGGCAAAATAGCCTATCTCCTATCTCTGTACCAACACAGAGATAGGGGATAGGCTATTTTTGTTCTGGAAAAATTGGAAAATCAAATATTTCCCACGGGATTTAAAAAAAATCCAAGTCACGGGTATCATCTAGTAACTAGTAGTTTGACTTTATGTTGAAAATGCTAATGCTACCATAAACACTGGTTTTGGTAGAACTTTACAACTTTCCAAAGTCACACGTCATGTATCGTTAAGAAAATAAAAAGATAAATACCTACCTACTGAATTAAAATAAAACCTAGACAAATGAAAACAGAACCGCGAATTTCAAACAAACTTGCTTTAGTAAGCATTATTTCGATTCACACTTTACCGAGTTTTTAAAATTAGCAAGAATAATCCTTGATGAATATTGCATTGCATATAACAAATAATTTCCTAATTCACCCGAGCTCGCCCGCACCGGGTTAGCCCGGGGATTGTGCGGTTGTACGGGGCGTTCTCTCCCCGATTGCCATCTCGATTATTTAAGGTGACGCAGGACGCTCGACCGAAATTGGCAGCGCACGTGGGTAACATGTTTGCTTTTCACTTGACATTGTATGAGAAAGTTGAGAGGCACGATGATTTTCACCGAAATCAAGCGCGCGATAAGGGTTTAGGAAAAGTATTTTTGAGAAAAAACTGCTGAATTTATGTTTGCAAAGTAAAGTTATTTCAACTAATGAATAAATAAACTACGTCTAATGATAAATTGTTTTAGAATTTTCATATCCCTAATCTTATTTATTTACGCCCAAAGTTGTCATTAATTTAGTGTTAAAATAGGAATCTTTTGAGCCTCGTAACTTTTTAATCAATATTTTTTTCAATGTTTTATATATCAATAAACCTAGATAATTATTATTATTATTATTATTGACACTTTATTGCACACAACACAAAGTAAACATTGAAAAAACACAATACAGGATCTTATTCTAATAGATGTAGCATGCAAAGGCGGCCTTATCGCTAAAGCGATCTCTTCCAGGCAACCTTTGACGAAAGGAATCACGAAAGCACGGGTTGGTGCGGCAGCCGAAAATGGCCCTAGTTATTATTATTAATTAGACTACATACACAGTACATTCAAATAATACACAAATAAATATAATTATATATACCCATATACATATCTCTATAATATACTACATAATTCTGTTTACATAGATAAATAATAGTTCTTCAAACGATTTTTGAAGGTGTTTAAGGATTTCGCCTGACGTATTTCAGCTGGGAGAGAATTCCAGAGCTTGACACTGTTAGTGGTGAAAGAGTTACCATAGTATACCGTGCGGCTGTGTGGAGTCATAAGCTTATTGTCGGTGCTGGAGCGGAGGGAGAACTGATGGTTCTCACCAAGATAGGAAAACCGTTCTTTTAAGTATGATGGTGTTTGAGGGATAATGACGAGATAAATCGATATAATTCTTAGTTTTGTGCGTACAATATCGAATATTGTTGTATTTTCCCTCCTACGTTTGTATGAAGAAAGCACCGAACTAAGTCCCCTTAAGTACTTACCTATCTCCAGAATTAATAATGTCTAGACATAGGTAAGTGTTATCACCTGCCTTAAACATTTTGCAACGCCAAAACCATTGCCTAATGCAATCAGATACTTCAGATGAAATATATTATTATTCTAATTCACAATATAATATGTAGTTAGGTACATACTATTAGTCATGAAGTTAAGAAATTTTTCATTAAGTAATATGAGCGTGTTATAGATTCCATTGGTCATTGATCATATTTCCGATGTTTACAATAAAGTAGTTTGATAGTTTACAGACACCGTAAAGTCCATTCTTCCATAATCTATCTAAATTAATATAAAAGGAAAATGTGACTGACTGACTGACTGACTTATCAACGCACAGCTCTAACTAAGAATTTTGGCATGCAATAAGCTATTATGACGTAGGCATCCGCTAAGAAAGGATTTTTGAAAATTCAACCCCTAGGAGGTGAAATAGGGGTTTGAAATTTGTGTACCACGCGAAAGAAGTCGCGAGCATAAGCTAGTTAGTATTATAAAAGTCTGTCTATCTGCCTCCATGTCTGCTAGCTTTTCGTTCCAAAGCCCATCCGTTTAACGCATATTGTCGAAATTTACAATTTCAAGGTACAGAGATAGGAATCCATCCCTGGGAAAGACATAGGCTACTTTTGGTCTCAAAGGGCTCCCACGGATTTCCTAAAAACCTAAATCCACACGGATGAATTTGCAGGCATCATCACTAAAGTCACTAGTGACTTTATAAAGTAAAGCAGGTTATTTTAGAGATTCAATTGAATCCAACAGTTATTAATTATTATTATTATTTCAACAAGCAAGTGTAATATTGTGCCAAAATTATATTTCAGCGCCCTTCATTAAAAAGGGCTGCAGGAAGTAGGAAAAGGAAATAGTTCCAATGAATGAGGCTTTATCGACAAAAAGTTCTACCTTTCTATATAATAAAAAATCAGTGCCTGCAGTAAAAAAGGAACAACTCAAATTCGACACTTTTCAGGAGATGCTAAAAACAATTTACTAAGTAATGATTTATAGTTCGCAATTAAAATCATAACTTCTTTTGGATGAAATTTGATTATATCTACCATTCAAAGTTTCGACTGAGAAATACTACAAATCATTAAAAAGTTATGTTGTTTTAGCCTCTTCTGAAAAATGTCGTATTTGAGTTATTGTCTTTTTACTGGAGGTACATCAATGCGGTCAAGTGTTTTAATATTATACTTAATGTGACTTGTTTTGTACACAAACATGCGGCCCATTGGTAGCGAGACGGTGAAAAACTCAAGCGGCAAACATAGATACGGAGAGGAGAGCACAACAAAAACACGACATCGAAAATCGTTACGACATTCCATCGAGCACGTTACCTACGGAATTTACACACTGCGGTTTTTTATCGACGATGTCTTATCGTTACACGTACGTATCGTGTCGCGTATTATGTCGTATAGGTACATATAGGTACGATGCGCGTGCGCCGGTGAACGCGCGGCCGATACGGCGGCCTGGGACAATGTGACTCCATGTACAACGATACCTCCCCAGCAGAGCCTATCCGCCTCTCTCTTTTATTTAAGTTAACGCAGCTTTACTTGAGCTCTTCAACGAAGTGTTCTTTTACGCCGGGTAATCATGAAATTAATAAGCATTCCTCTTCTTAGCTAGCCTCTGATAACTTTAAAAGCCGAGGTAAGTTACATGAAATTGCCTAAAATAGTAGAATAATAATTAATATAAACGTTTTTATTAAATGGTATGGTGCGGTCATTCATATTATTTGGTTAATGATCTTAGGCCAGTTGTGTTAAGTAGGTATTTTGTATTGGACTTTTCCAAAAATCACACATTATATATGGATAAACTTTCTCTGGAAGAGGTTTTCATGTCAAACAAATTCACATTTTATGCCAAACTATGAATTCTCTAATTTAGCGTCTAATTATCACAGATTCGCTGAGACATGGACACCGACAAAGGGATTGATACGCCAATTTAAAATCGCTCAGTGAGCTATGGAGAGAGCTCTCACTCTCTCTGAAGAATAAGATTCGAAATGAAGAGATCCGCAGGAGACCCAAGTTCACTGACATAGTCCAAACCATCAGCAAGTTGAAGTGGCAGTGGGTGAGCAATGCTGTAGGAGCGATGGTCGGTGGAGTCAGAAAGTTCTACAGTATGGATACACGAGTAGATATCTACTCATGTGGCATAGAACCCGCTACAAGTAAGCGTAGTGTTACCGACGATATAAAGAGGATGGCGACATGTGGCTGTATCTTGTATAGTGGTGCGCTTTGGAGAAGTCTATGCTTACCAGTAGACGTCCACAGGCTGAAATGATGATAAAGATGAATCATGATCACAGAAGGGATTTCCAGGAATCAGAAGTGACCCTGTATCCTTGTATCTATCTACACCGCAAATCAATCAACGACCAAAACAAAAATATATTTTGAGAACCATCGTCGCATAAGTAGTTAGGTTCAATTTTCAATTTAATATAAATCCTAAAAGCCATTCTTCGCGCAAACACAGTACGCCTACGCCCTACACCACGACAGACCCCGTTTTATTACATACGAAATTGTTTTCTTGCGCATAAAATGAGGTTTGTTTGAGATACACATAATAATATAAACTTTAGTAGCAACGCGGGATTGTAAAGCCCATTATGTTTCATGTGGAACCACAGCATTCTTGTATGTTACTCAGTTCGAATTATGTGCTGGAACACTGCACTATTTTAGGTTAAAGTCGGTACAGCTAGAATAATAATACCTTTTGGAAAATCAAGTCAAATCTTCTCACACTTAATATCTCAATGCCTAAAAAACATAAATAAAATTATTGTTTCCTCGCAAAAAGTACTTACTACACAAGTCTCGGCCGAAATAGCGATTACCAACCCGGAGTCACTACAGAAGTCCTCGGCTTCGCCTCGGCCTTCCAATAATACTCGCTCAATAATCGCTTTATTTTAGGCATGGACTGTTATGGGCCTAATATATACCTACTGTTAAGGAAAAGTAATGATGGAAATAAAAAGCTTAATAATTATTATTGTTAGATAATATTTTATAAAATCGCTACACAATTTAAAACTCGCGCTAGAAATAACGCAGTACCTATGCTTTACTTAAATATCAAGGCTTGAGCTTTGTACACAAATCTCGTTGACAAAACTCCATTTAGTGCGTTAAATCATATACTCACCTACTTCGCCATCCTTACGAAACAAACCTAAATATTGACGCGGGCTGAACATGTGAGAGAACAAGAATAAACAGTGCAGTTCACAAGGGCGTCGAACTAGAACGAGTAAATTGGCACTGCCCAAGCTGCAAATTGAATTACAGAAACTAAACGCATCAATGGATTGCTATAATATACGAACTTCTGTTTTAGTTTACAATCGCCGAGTTTAAATAGCATATTTGTGATTTTGCAATAGTAGCTAGTAGGGGAGTTGGTGGAATTAAAACTTGATTAGCTCGTTGATGAGGTTGATAGAATTTTGAAGCTTGTGATATCATACGTAATTTTGTGTTTACCAAAAATGTTTAACAGTAATAAAAAACGTATGTATGCGAGAATAGATAGATCTCTAATCTCTACCAGTTCTGATTCTAAAGGGATAGGGATTTATATCTAATAGGTGAACTACTGGGTAGGCCAAAATATTCAAAGCCGCCGTTGTCGTCGTTAAATGACTCGTCGTCGCATTTGGATAAGCTATAGTCGTCTTTAAAATCTCTCAATAATATCACTACATTATTAAGAATTAAGAGTAACGGGGATGACTAGATGCAAGAGTAAGACAAAACGCTAGTATTTGGCATAATGCCTAGAATCGATATGGCATGATCGTGTAACGATTTTACGTTAGTCCTTACGTCACTCATATTTAGCCTTTGGCAAAAGCGAGTGACGTAACAATCGTGCCCGGACGAACATGGTTCAAAGTATTGTGTTAAAAGATAAAACATTGACTATACAATGTTTTATCCCGTAAAAATTGACTCCTCACGCGCCATTTTAACTCTATGGGTCAACTGTCATGTCAAAAGTACGGTTCACCGAGGGTTCACCTTTAAAATAAGGACTAAAATCGTATTCTTGGCATGAAATTTGACACAAAAAGTTAAAATGACGCATTTATGACATAACGAGTTAAACGCGTTATATGAAGTAATGCAGACATAAAGGGATCCTTAGAAGAATCAAAGTAAGTGACATAGCTCATCGAGTTGCGAAGCTGAAGTGGCAATGGGTGGGGCACAACCGATAGTCGTTGGGGTCCAGAGGTAGTGGTAGACCCTCGACTAGATAAACGACATCAAACAAGTCGCAGATAGCCGCTGGATTCAGGCGGCGTGTGGAAGCCCCTACAAGAGACCTATGTCCAGCAGTGGACGTCTATCGGCTTATGATGACGACGACTATGAAGTAGTTCATGCTAGAACGGCCGTGACCATTACCCATCCGTAAATTGTACCTAAACCCATTTTTATCCTTCATGAATCCTGTATTAACAAAAACCTTTCACTTAAAAATAAAGTCGACAATTTTTTTTAACGATAAAACTAAACAAAAGGTTATTATTTTGGTGTCAGAGTAAAGGTATAATAAAGTAAATAAAAAACTACTTTTCGTGACTTTAATCTTAAAAATCTCAATTTGCTGGCACGGTTTGGCTATAAACGTTATGTACACACTTTTGTGTTGTGTGTGTGTTATAGTCCAAAGCTGAAATGTTGGCAAATCGTAATTTGTCTAGAGGCAACCCTCAGGAATGCCTAGATATATTCCAAATCTATACCTTCTGGTGAGTTTTCGGTCGTTATAACGATCGAAACGTATGTACGCACTTTTGTGTGTGTGTTATATAGTCCAAAGCGGAAATGTTGGCAAATCGCAATTTGTCTAGAGGCAACCCTCAGGAATGCCTAGATATAGCCCAAATCTATACCTTCTGGTGAGTTTTCGGTCCATTCGCTGAGTGCGCAGTTCAAAGTCGAAACTCAATTTTTCAATTTCTCGACTTTGATCAAGTGTGCTCTGTATTATTGAGGATTGCCTAGGTCAATCGCAATGTGCTAGCATTTCGGCTTTGGCCTGTAACATATGAAAATAAAAATATTAGAATCGCTCCATTTACATTTTATGTTTAAAATTGCTGACGGCCTGACCTACTTATTTATATTTTTTTAGAAACGCAATATCAGAAGGACATGTCAGCTGTTTTTCTAGCAACGCATATAAATAAAATAATAGGTATAAGTAAGTATTATGTAGGCCGAAAATACCAATAAACATGAATGAAACTAAAATTTTGAATCATCACTATAAAGTGCGCACATTTGACTCAAAAAACAAAACTATTTTTAAGTATCCTAGGCATTTCTACAACGCACGCTGGTTTTCTGAAATAATTTTAATTTCATTCCAAGGTTTCGAATACTTTGCACTTATCTGTCGACGACTAATTGAAAATATTTAGGCGACCATTCATAGATATATGAATAGCATTTAAGTACATAGTACGCTAGGTATGGAGTGCATATCTAAAAGCACGTCGTTTATTGTATATGTCATCGTCATATGAGCGTACTCGGAACTAAATGTTCGCGATGAGACATCTGTCAACATAGACACAAAAAGTAACTGTCATTTTGTAACGCACGCCATATCTAGCATACTGTCTAAATAATATTATTATATATCTATCACATAGCTCTATGTGAAAAATTTAACGCCTCACGCGCCTTTTTACTTTTTCTGGCAAATTTCATGTCAAAAGTACGATTTTTAGCCCTTATTTTAAAGGTGAACTGCAATTTTTACATGACAGTTGACCCATAGAGTTAAAATGGCGCATGAGGAGTCATTTTGTACGGACTATATAATATACTTCGTAAAGCGCAAAAGTTTTACATTAAGGTGACAGCTATTATCATCAATTATGTTCAGGGCGTTCCCAAATATTCAATTTAGATGTCATTTCTGGATGATGCTTGCCAACCACTCTGTCATTACGTTATTTCATAGTAGATTAATTATTATTATTAAGATATAAAAATAGCATTAGCTAATAACATTTAGCTTTTTCATAACAATTATATTATCCACGGTCAACAATCGGTTGTTTTCCACCTTAAGTACACACCTACTAATACACGTCCCCGACTATGGGTATGGGGTATTGACCACATTATAAATGCAAAAGTGTTGTTTGTTGGTTTGTTTTTCAATCACGCCGCAACGGAGCAACGGATCAATGTGATTATCTGCATGGATTTAATTTAAGACCTGGGAGTTACATAATATATTATGGTATATTTTATCCCGCAAAATAAGAGTTCCCGTGTTATTTTAAAACCTAAATCCACGCGCATAGCATCGTCACGTCGACTTCTATCATTGATTTGTATTAGTTTCGCGATCCGATCATCAATGTAAATACAGTCGACAGCCATATAATATCTTGTAAATATATAATGTAAATGTGAGTCATATAATATCTTGTGAATATACAATACAAATGTAAGCACTGTTTTTTTTGCTATACAGTATACGACTACAAAAACTAATTCGCACTAAACAACATTTCCTAATCAATTTGCGACTAAAAAGTAAAACTGTAAAATTACTGTATTATGTATACAGTTCGGGAAACCGGGTTACCTTCGAGACAATCCTCTTTAAAATATTACATAAACACATTCCATCAAGTGTTATTGCGGTCAAGTGCTGGCACATTAACCTTAAATTATTAAAGAATGCATATTTTGACCAATATACTAATTTTAACCGTGATTTCGATAAACTCGCACCTTAGTGCTAACTGTATGTAGGGTTACCTACTAAACGAATGTATTTAGCGAACGGTCTAATAAATAACAGCGAACTAAGTATTTTGGAAAACAAATCGTGAAAAATATAGGTACTTGGAAATGTCGGCAAAGGGGGATTTCAGAGGTGGGCACTTGATTTATATAAATAAAAAATATTTGAGCACATACCTATGGTTACCGATTAGTTAATATAAACCGATTAGGCGGGATTATTAGAAATTCTCCCAAAGCCAAACCTGAGCAGGTCTTCTTCTTCTTCTTCTTTGTCGTATCACTTTTGGCAGAGCGGTCGTGGTCATCACGAAGCAACGTCTTTGAGGGCAGATGTTATACGCCTGACGAGCATTCGCCATTTCTCCCTGCTGGCCGACAGCCTGGTACACTCGTGCAAAGGACCGCCCACAGCAGACTTAATTTGGTCGGTCCATCGCATGGGTGACCTTCCTCGTCCTCTGGTGCCCTCCACCTTGCCCTGCACGACAAGACGCTCGATGGAGTCACTCTCACGCCGGGAGACGTGTCCGAAGAATTTTAATGCTGAGCAGGTCAGCTAGTACTTATATGCTAAAACCCTCGCAATACACATAAAGTAGTATGCAATTTCCACAGAGCGTGGGATCATGCGTCAGTATCGGCACCATTGGATCAAGTCATGTGGTTCTGGTGACGCATCGTGGAATGCATGTCACATGCCCACTACTGTCTGTCTGAGAGATGCCATGGATTCTTGCACTTCGAGTTTGTTTGGGTTTTAGGTGATGAAAAGTCCATCGAGTACCTTCCACCTTAGTATTTAAAACCAATAAATAAATATATCTCACTTTGATTTTGATATGATTGCCATGCCATACTTCATATATAGTATTAAACCAAACAAGCAGTAGGAAATACTTAATATGTATAATGTAATGTACTCGTATACTAAGATCAATTTTTTTCTACGCTCGTTTATTATGATTAAATTAAGGTAATTTTTTTATAAACGACTTGTTGAATTTCTAATTGTTGAAATTTTTATTATTTGTTATTTTATTCGTTCTGTGAAAATTTCAACTTTCTATTATGATTCAAAAGATAAAACCCGCTGACAGACAGACAGACGGACGTCCGGCTGACCGACACGGTCCTAATAATAAACGGGTCCCGTTGGCACCCTTCGGATACGAAACCCTAAAATAAGGTAAAAGTATTAATTTAGTAAAGAAAAAATACATTTCTATGAGGAAAGAAACAGCAAATCTATTCAGAGAAACCGTAAAGGAACTAAGTGCTATTTAAAAGTATCGCGAAATATTTCAATTAGTATGTATAGGTAGGTACCTATTTATAGAATAAACAACTCTCAGACGTTTAATTGTGTAGGAAGCGGTCTCGGTTAATTCCACGTTTTAGCTTTAAAAGTTAAAAATTAAAGCCATTTCTTTATTTGCAAGTGTTTGCGTGAAGTAGGCACGAAAAAAAGCATTATGACAGTCAATTTTAAAAGCTTCCTGAATAATAAACTTTACAAATAGTAATAAAACTTGACAACTTACCGTGAAACGCTGAAATATCGAAAATAACGAGATTTTATATTTTAAAGTAAAGTAGGTACTATATACTTACCTACTTTTAGGATCGGCAAAGACATAAAGGACAGTAGGCTGTAGGAATGTAGTAGAGGTATGTAATTGAATTCATAAGTTTTTTTATCTTTTATTTATCATGCTGTTTGCAAACTATGTAATTCTTTTTTTAATGGTAGGTACCTACTGTATATTGTTATAATATTATTTTATTTTTAACTTTTACAAAGTGTTTATAAAATTATTCAAAACGCGACTTGATGTTTTAAATACTTAATTTTTATGTTGATTTTTCTTGTTTAATTTTTAATCACTTTTAATTCGTGTTGTTGTGCAGCCCTTTGTAATAATTTCACAAGTTAAAAACTTACTTTTAAAGGACTACAACAGCTAATTTATCTAATTTTATAGATTTAAAATTACTGAAAAACCGTGAATAATTTCAAGTACTCTCTGTAATGAATTGTGCCCAGCGCGGATTAATAATTTTTCTGAATAAGTCGTAACTGTCCTGCCAAAAAACACACTAAAAAGTAAAAACTCTTTCATTTGAAAATGGCTCCATATAGCCGCCACGCTGTTTTTTTTTTAATTTTATAGCCAGGGTCACTTGGGATGATGTAAGGATTCTAACGATACGGGACACCCATACATCAAAATCTTCTTAGGCATAAAGAAGTTATGGGAGAATAAAGAAACTCGCATACTTACATATACACACATACCTACCTACATGAATCCTGAAAACATTAGACTCCTTTTTTTGAACAGTCGTGTTAAAATGCGCATAAAAGGTAGGTACTACTTATACATTGCCCAAAGTTATGCTTTCTTAAGAATTTGAAATCCGTCCCTTGCGCCGGCACTTACACCATAGCAACATTATTACGTAGGCCTCAGCGGCAGGTGGTTTGCAGAAAATAAAAGGATAAGCCATATAACTCGCCACAATAGTGTCATTAATCCTTCATGGGTTCCCTGACCCCGGTTCGCGAGTGATAGACAATGGTGGTAGTCGGTTGTGAGCTGAATTAATGCGTATGCACATGCAATGGGAAGCGGGAGCCGACCAGCCTTGAACTTGCCCGCTGCAGTTCGTCGCGAGCTATGAATGCGAAAGCAACCGCCATTTCTAGGAGCCACTTCATGGTGCGTGGTGCTACCACACGGGGCTAACTACTTGTCTCATGCACATGACCAAGTACGTGTTCAATTTATTCATGTAAACATTTTATTGCCTATGCTTTATCTGTACATATAAAATTCAAAGTCCTGACTGACTGACTTATATATCAACTAGTTAATATAATATCAGACGTCCACGTCTTTATGAGCATGACAGGGACATCTCCTGCATGTCATGAAGAACAAAGCCATAAAGTGGTATATTAAAAGCGAGTATGACAGATACTCGTTCTTGCATTGTAGCTGAAGAGCCAGTACACTCTTCTCTCTATTTAGGTTTTTAAAAATCCCGTGGAAACTCTTTGATTTTCCGGGATAAGAAGTATGGGATGTAAGCTAATTCTGTACCAATTTTTTATCAAAATCGGTTAAACGGTTGGGCCGTGAAAACCTAGCAGACGGACAGACAGATAGACACACTTTTGCATTTATTATATTAGTATGGATATGTTTGACAAAATAAAAAATGACTACGCTCAAAAGCTGAAAAGAGATTGCCCATTTTCTTAGGAGCTTTGGGCCCCCCCTAATATAATTGTTATGTCACCATGGTTTTAATTTTATTTTGTAGACAAATAATTAACTCTTTATATTCTGCAAACGATTTATATTTATTCACCCTGGTTATAAAGAAATCTTATTTTTTATATTGCTGATATTGAGGTTATATTTAAGTAATACTTCTTCAAAATAAATGCATGTTTACGATTCGAACTGTAATTGTGGATATTTTCAATAATAGAGTGAAAAAAAGTCGTTATAAAACATAATCGTAAAAAAATAACACATTTCTAAAAAATTTAATTTAAGTTTTGACACGACGCCACAAAAGAGATTTTTTTAAATTGGATTTATATATCCATCCTGCGTTTTTAATAATTGTTATTGATATATTTCGTTGTCTTAAGCAAAATACTATAATAAATAATCATTTATTGGACGAAATTAGATATGAGTCAAGTAGCCTGCCTATTGCGCCAAATAAATAATAGTAACAGAAAACTGTTGAAAAGTTCCAACAGTTCAACGGTAAAGTTACAGTAAAGTTACTGTAATTGTACCGTTTTGATAAAAAATCACGAACTTTGAACTCAATTTTAGCACAGTTTTAGGCCATTTTGCTTGGAAATGATATTGTACTCAATGATCGAAATCATGAACTTTAGACTGAATTTCAGTAGATACAGTTTTGGGCCCTTTCCTTTTACTTCTAAATGAGTCAATTGTATTAAGTGAGCCAACAACGTCCGGATTAAAGAAAAAATCGGTCAAGTGCGAGTCGGAGTCGCACACAAAGGGTTCCGAAGGTACTATCGTACAAGACATATCGCTTTTAGATTTTTTTAATTATCATAGTGGCCATTTTGAAATTTTATAACTTGTTGTCATAGCGGCAATAGTAATAAACATTCCATGGAAATCTTAACTTTCTACCTATTACGGTTCACGAGATACAGCCCGCTGACAGACGGACGGACAGCGGAGGCTTAGTAATAGGGTCCCGACTCCCCTTAGGGTACGGAGCCCTAAAAAGAATATTGATCAGAAGTGTAATTACGTTTTGTACGTCAGCTCCTCAATAGATTTCATGGCCACATAAAGGACCGCAAACTCAGCGTACAAACGAACAAAGCAAACAAAAAGTTTTAAACAAAAGTTGGAACTTACATTTCCCACAATTCGAAGTTTCGTCTCTACAAGTTATAGTTTTGAAATAATTACGATAAGACGTACAAAGGAAATGCCTGCGTGATAGCACCATTACACCTTCATAAAGCGGCCCGCAATTACTGTTTTCCTGCTAGAACCCGTGTCGTGCTGAGCCTATTATCGGTGACAAAACAGAAGCTACATAAACGATAAGTGTGTCCCTCTGTGCACGCTTAAAGGGAAACATCGTACCTTATTTATATAGTTAGCGTGCTTACAGACGAGCTACAACCACACCACAGTGGCAAAAATATCGCTGAGCACAAAATTGTATGAATACGCGTAGTTCCATTTAATTGTAACACTATTTACAGGCGCGTGTATTGCTTACGTGGAACGTGTGATCAGTGTCGATGAGATCTCAGTTACAATCGCAACCACTAGCAGCACTCACATGTTAGCAGTTGACCGCATCACGATCACAGCATTCAATAGGCTGAGATCTATAGAGTGCACTTTGACTTTGCCCAGATTTAAGATACCTACAATTAAAACGAGACAGATTTATAAATTTTAACTCTAAGTTAAGTGTAAGCAAATTCAAAGTACTTATAATACGTACAAAATGAGTTATCACGCGCCATTTTAACTTTATGTGTCAAATGTCACGTCAAAAGTTTGATTTTAGTCCTTATTTTAAAGTTTAATAGTACTTTAGACATAACAGTAGACCTATAGAGTTAAAATGGCGCGTGAGAACTAGAGAAGTCATATTGTAAGGATTATACGCTCTATAGATCTCAGCCTTAGTAATTTGTGGCTGCGGCAGCACAACTTCAGGCAGATGCCGCGAGACCATTCTGTCCACATAGTAAGTAACACGACCGCTTGGTGTGGTCCATCTTAATAGACACTAATACGCAGACCGTCTCAGTCGTAAGTGCACCATTGAAATAATAAATTCAGTCGTTATTTACATTTCGCTAGGGAATTTTAATTAAACATACTTGAGTCATGTTTAAGGAAAGTGAGTTCGTTTGCTTTTACATATATTTGTTTAGCGAAATGTCCTTAAATCATGACCGCCATGAACATGGCCACTCTCGGTGTATTAAATATTACTAGACTTCGTGATTTTCAAAGAAAGATTTTTTCTCGTATTTAAGAAGGAAAGCTCTTATTGCACTCGACAATGATTTAAATATTTACTACTTCTTCGAAAATATTGTAGTGGGTAATGAGTGAGATGTCTGAGTGAGACTTAACTGTTATTTATACCTAGGCTCATTCGTGACCTTTTCCCATAAGTACTTAAGATTTTGTTTAATTAAGTGGAAATAAGATTGAAATGCCTACTAAACTAAGGACAAACGAAATATTAGGACAGCTCTTTCTTTGTTATTATTATGTTGGATACGTAGGTATATTTTCGTATTTCCTATAGAAACCACAGTTTTAAAAAAAATAAGAGCTCCAGGCAAACGTAGTTTGGCTTTCATTTGAATGTAATCCAGCCAATCTCAAATAAAGTAAATACGTTCTAGCAACAATCCATACTAAGATTTCCATACGAGACATGCCTTTTATGTTTTGTCGTTTGAAGAAAAAAACACAACTAGAACCTTATAGTACTTTTTATTGTTTTTCAAAGTATTCACCACTTAGCTTAATACACTTTTCCATTCGCTCAAACCAGTTATTATAACATTTATTGCACTCTAAAGTGGGGCTGTTCAAATGGCTGACTTGAAAGCGTCGACTGCTTCTTCACCGGACTGGAACCTTTGACCACGAAGACTTTTCTTAATTTTAGGAAACGTAAAGAAATCGTTAGGGTTTAGGTCAGGACTGTATGGAGGATGGTCAAGAATTTCTACTTTTTCCTGCTTCAAATACTCAATCGTTTGACGAGCGCTGTGTGAGCTTGCGTTGTCGTGGTGCAGGATGATGCGTCGCTTTGAGTTAGATTTTCGAAGTTCGGCGATGACTTGTGGTAAACAAACTGTGGTATACCACTCTGCGTTAACCGTTCTACGATCTTCAAGTGCAATAGTCGCAACATGGCCCGCATTTCCAACGAACGTGGCCACCATCTTCTTTGAAGTCCTTCGAGAACGAACAACTTTAGTCGGCTTTGGCTCGTCTTGAAAGACCCAGATTGTAGATCGTTGTTTGGAATCAGGATCGTAGGCATAGATCCAAGATTCGTCACCACTGATGATGTCGTAGACGTGATTTGACTCTCTTCGGTTGAACCTTTGCAGAGTTTTCTTACACTATCTCCCGCGGGCCGCCTTGTGATCGTCGGAAAGCAGATGCGGTATCCAACGGCAAATTAGCTTTCTCACACCGAGCGCTTCATGCGAGATCTTCTGAATGGTTGTCCCTGAGATGCCTAATAGAGCCTCTATCTCTCAATACGTCATATGACGATCTTCGAGAATTAGTTTTCTCACAGCAATGATCTTATCTTCAGTGAAGGCGGATTTTTGGCGTCCTTCGCGAGATTTGTCACTAACACTAGTATGTCCACGCTGGAATTCTAAATACCAGCGTTCGACAGTCCGCAGACATGGGGCTTCATCACTGAACACAGATATTAGCTCTTCGAAACACTGAAGCCGTGTTAGGCCTCTTCTAAAGTTGTAGAAAATTATTACACGAACATTTTTCTTAGAAAGATTCGTTTTCGTACGTAACCTGACAGATTCCAATCGACGCTGTGACTAAACAATAGCATTAACCCTAATACTTTCAACTGTTTTGAGATTCAAAATTTAAACACATTCGAATATAGAACAGTTCCAAATTCAAAATTGCCGGGAAATGTGGAAACGACAGAACTTAAAAGGCACGCCTAGTACAAATCTTTAAACCCGTGTAACCTAACAACTGGATATTTTTAAGGCAATTTGGTAAACCACAGACACAAATATAAATACTTAGTATTCAAATGAGAACCAACCTATAGTCCGCGACAGGTCGAGATGGCAGTCGGGGTATGAGGCGGGGGGACGTCCTGTATACCCGCACGTCACCCGCGCTCGCCCGCGCCGGGTTAGCGCGGGGCTGTGCGGGTGTGCGGGGCGTTCCCCTTCCCTCCCCGATTGCCATTTCGACCTGTCGCGTATTATAAGTTTGTATGGGGAGCGCGCTAGGGAAACTTTTCTTAAGAAGTATTTTATGCGACAACGGTTCTCGAAAGATTACGCAATTACTCGGAATATTTTTCCGAAAATCCCATAAATATAATAAGCAATTTGCGAAATTATTATAATAATAATTGTTTTATGAGAATAGCGAGATGTCGAGAGGCAGCCAGTAGGTTGCGGGGTCGATGGCCTATCAACCGGTCGCGCTTTGAGCTTAGTCGAGCGAACGGGGCAAGGCGAATTTGGCCCACTTTTGAGAATCTATGCTTTATTATAATAAGGAATTACCACACTATGACCAAGCCAAAAATACTAGAAAAAAAATACTGATTACTAAGTGGACTTCTATTAGGTTCCAAGCGATTTTTATCACAAGAGGAAGTTGTGTAGACGTAGATAGTAAGTAGGTAGGTATATCTACATAATATAAATCTTCAATTCAACCTTCTTTCAACCAAATGATTCTACACATACGAAATCGTGGGCAACAGCCAGTGACATAAAAGTTTCCGAAACTGGTCTGAACAGGTACAGCCTGTCCATGAGAGGAAAAACCAGTGGAAATTGAAAAAGGTCTACAAATTAATACACTTTTATTTTATCTTCTTCTTCTAAATATTATGTTAAATGAATTGCTGCCTAACTGACTGACTGACTGATTTATCAACGCACAGCTCAAATTACTGGACGGATCGGGCTGAAATTTGGCATGCAGATAGCTATTATAAATAACATCTGCTAAAAAGGACTTTTGAAAATTTAACTCCTATTTTACAATAGGGGTTTGAAAATAATTATGTAAGTAATAAAATATTATGAAATTTTATTTGACAATATGACAAAAGATTGTAAAGAAGACAAGAGCATGCCCATTGCCCACGAGTTGACCCGTGTAAGTTTAGTGTGACCAAAATCTCGTGAGAACTCTTTGATTTTTGGGGTAAACGTAACGTCTGTCTTCGAGGTGCAGGAGTTGGTTAAACGGGTCGGCCGTGTAAATGTAACAGACAGATAGACATACTTTCGCATTAATATTTACTTACCTAATTTATTTCGCAAATAATATTAGTATGGACATATTTTTAGAATCGTCATTTTGTGACCATGTAACAAATGAAAACAAAAATTTTATGACTGCATTTATTACTGAGGGAACATAGAAATGCATAGATAACATGGTATTGCCCACAGTCGAGTAAAATGGATGTTTTATTAGGTACTTACTAAGGGCCGATTAAATCGTCAAATAACTTTTATCTGAGGAATACAGTTTTTGTATAGGAAATCCGTCAAACCTCAGACAAAAGTTTAGTATTTGACGATTGAAAAATCGGCCCTTAGTAATAATTTTTTTTTACTACAAAAAATATGTCAAAATTTATCAAAAAAATTTACTTTATACTTTGACGTAAGATTTTTTACAACTTTATTACTTGTTATCTCCCAAAGCCACCATGATCCAAACTTCATAGTAGCTGATCGTTCCTCCCTGTGTTGGGAACAATACGCAGAGAAACTTTCAGCTTTTATAAAATAAAGGAGGTCTGGCACGCGCTGGCTCCTCACCGCACTGGTCCATTACACCTCGATAAGAAATGTCTATTTTTTAATGTGATTGCTTTCTAGTAACAAGTAGGTAAGTACTTACTAAAGGTTCTATTTCTCAATGGACTTAAAGCCTACATTGTAAGGTTAGAATATATTGTCTCCTATCTATTCCGCCCTTTATGCGCTGGCGCATATTTGTTACATTAATCTCCCCTTCGCGGTTAGTGTGTCGAGTAACGGTGCACAGCAGATGGAGTTGAGCGCATCTACTCACTGACAAAGATTATTTATTCAAGTAGACATTTTATTACTTACTTCATAAATGTGTTACGGTTTTAAAGATGTTTTTATAATGTATTTGTTGTGTCCTCTTCTTAGACCTGGGCGCGTTTGGAACCTTCGTAGCCTTAGTTTTAAGTTTACGTAATTATGGTGATAGTCAACCATTACTAAGAAGTAATGTTGAATTTGTAAGAACAAATTCCACAATTGAAAATTAAAGTAAATAATGGTACCTACCTATCCAATTTAAATAAATAATTTGACTTTGACTTTGAATCAAACTTTAGTAGGTAAGTATTTTTTTTTATTCGTTGGCAAGTTAACCTTTAAATAAGTTAGCAGCCTAGCCTGCAAAAGGTATACCAAAGTATTTTGTTAGACCAATATACCTAATTTTTTTTAACTAAATAGGTATAATGGCTTTCGCTTGACTGCAGTCGTACCAAGTAGGCGATAACTGAAGACGAAGCCTGAGAGGGAGTTCGCCTACCTACAATGTGCCTGTTCAATCTTCTTTTGCAGCTAGTGGCAAAGTACCGGAGATTTATCGCTTAGCGCACGGCTTCGTCCGTAAGATAATAGGTAAGTAGCCGCGGTCTTTACTTTACTCAGATGGTTTTGATGTTTTGCCTACAATCTATTTTTTTTCTGGGTGGAAGGAAATTATCATGGATGTCATGGATTGACATGCCCCACTTTGATTTTCATCATTTAATCTTTGTCCGTTCAATATGAAAGCTATGGCGGCCCAACCCGCCTGCAGGATGCCTGGAGGTGTCACCTCACACTTGTTAATACAAAAATTCTGTCGAACTTTGATTTCCTGCCCCGGCCCACACTCACAGTAACAGAAAAATGATGATATCGCTTTCGAAAAGTTCTCTCTGGTGCGTGACCTAGACTTTGATCCCACAAACATTTGTGTTCGTAAACCAAGTTACTAAATCATTTTTCTGTAAGTGTATTTAAAAATACCACCAAGTTCGGATTGTTTTGATCGGAACTATACGCACGGATAAGTACGACTAACTCGCACACTGTAGTCTGCAAATAGTCTGCGCGCTCCCAAGACTACTTGCAGACGTACTTACTTGGAAAATCGGATTATACGTGCGTGTTCGTATGTGTTCGCACGAGTCAAATGTGTACATGCATCCAAAGTACGGTCGGTCTAACACAGATATTTTTTCTATGGAACCATCGCGTCAGTGTAAGGTTTAAGCGATGGCCATATTGAACTTGCGGTGTGTTGTGTTATGAACAGTTAGTTATACGATGCTTCTGACCCAGATTTTTCTTTATAACACACTGACCATTGTTCACTGTGTTAAACATATTCCTAATCGTTCTCCCATACATAGGTATCGGGGCATGGGGGGGACGCCCCGCACACCCGCACGTCTCTTGCGCTCGCTCGCACCGGGTCAGTGCGGGTGCTGTGCGGCTATGAGGGGTGTTCCCTCCTCGAAAACCATTTCAACCTGTTGCGTACTACACTTAATTTGACACACGGCATGAATACCGCATTATTACCGAATGTTTGCTGAATATAAGTATAATATTATGATAATGCTCGCGACATCATCCGCCCGCGTTTTTTATCCCGTGGGAACTTTGATCTTTGATTTACCGGCCCGGGACTCAAACTATCTCTGTACAAAATAGAGATGAATTCACGCGGGAACTCTTTGATTTCCCAGGACAAAAAGTCCCTAAATCGATATATCACTTTCCCTAGGATGCAAGCTGTTTCTGTAACAGATTTCATCCAAAACGGTTAAACAGATAGACTCTTTGATTTTCTGGGATCAAAAGTAGCCTATGTCCTTTCCCGGACAAGCTATCTCTGTACCAAATTTCAACAAAATCTGTTAAACTGATGAGCCGTGAAAAGAGACAGACACACTTTCACATTTATAATATTAGCATGGATTACCTAGTATGGTTTTGTTTCTCCATGGTCTTGTTTAACTCAATGAAAAAAAGCGGAGAATATGAATCATGCTCATGCGTAAGGAAACAAAGGTACCTATTATACGGGTACTTAATTAACATAACGAGACCTGCGTACATTTTAGTCATCAACAGCCGATATTGGTAGATAATAAAAAATATACCGTTTCCGACACCGTTGTCGAATGGAGGCAGGATTTCACATAATAAACGCAAGAAGCATTATCAGGTTATCAACAACCTACTCATATTTCCTTAGCTATAACAATACAATACTTTAACGGTATGAATTCTTTACGATCCAGCGATAAATTATGAAATTATAATAGTACTAGCTTATCCCCGCAACTTCGTCCGCGTGGCCTACACAAATTTCAAACCCCTATTTTACTCCCTTACGAGCTGAATTTTCAAAAATCCTTTTCTTAGCAGACGTCTACGCCATAATAGCCATCTGCATGCCAAATTTCAGCACGATCCGTCCCGTAGTTTGAGCTGTGAGTTGATAGATCAGTCAGTCAGTCACCTTTTCATTTTATATAATATATAAATTTACTAGCTGATCCGCCTGGCTTACCTCGGGTGTTTGATATATTATAATAGAGAATGCCCGTGACTTCGTCCGCGTGGATTTAGGTTTCTAAAAATCCTGTGGGAACTCTTTAATTTTCCGGGATAAAAAGTAGCCTATATCCTTCCCCGTGATGCAAGCTATCTCTGTACCAAATTTCGTCAAAATCGGTTGAACGGTTGAGCCATGAAAAGCTAGCAGACAGACAGACAGATAGACAGACACACATTCGCATTTATAATATTAGTATGGATGTAGGTACAGATTAAAAGGGACTTTATTGGGATTTGGGTTTTTTTTAAATCCCGTCGTAATTCTTTTTTCGGGGATAAAAATTACCTTATTTCCGTCTCCAGGATGCAAGCTATCTCTGTACCAAATATGTTGTCCGCGATTTCGTCCGCGTGGAATTAGGTTTTGTAAAGATCCCGTGGTAAACTTCTTGATTTTCCGGTATAAAGACCTATTACCTATGTCTGTCCCCGAGAGCAAACTATCGCTGTACCATGTTAAAATCGTTTTACAGACAGACACATTTTCGCATATATAATATTAGTATGAATATGGAAGTATGGATTGTTCTTATTCGATTATGTTTATATTTTTTCGAACTCAATTTCTAGGCAAAAATAGACTTATCGCAAAGCAAAATATGTATTTACAAGCTTCGTAAATCGTAGCTGTAGTTTCGTTGACGTTTTGAATAGAAAAATCCCATTTCTAGCCATAAAAAATGGTTCGATCACGAATCAAACGTAATAACCTCAATTCGTCAATGATAAAAAATATCTTTACAGTTATCTATCGAATCATATCTCTTGTGGGCCAGGACCGGATGACGACGGGGCACAGATATAGACGTATACAAGTACGCTAGGTAAGGCGTGCCTTACAAAATTACAATTAGTTTTTGTGGATATTCAAAGCATCCGGGTATCTTTAAAAAACTGGCCGAGTCAGATTCACGCACCCACGGTTCCGTAATACAGTTGTATTTTATGACATTTTGCACGAATCTAAAGCTATAACGCATAAAAAGAAATAAAAACTGTTTAAGAATGTAGGTACATGTGATACCCCACTTGGTACTTTGAAAATTGGAAATACAATGTTCATGAACACATTTTAATATTTTTGTTGATGTAAAAATAAATTCACAGTTTTACTTGTGCTATAAGACCTACCTACCTACCAAATTTCATGATTCTATGTCAACGGGAAGTACCCTATAGGTTTTCTTGACATAAACGTCGGACGAATGGACAGACAGACAGACAGACAACAAAGTGATCCTGTAAGGATTTCTTTTTTCCTTTTGAGGTACGGAACCCTAAAAAAGAGTGAATAGGCACCTTCTAAGCAAACGCGTCCTATTTTAGGCCACATCATCACTTCCTATCTGGTGTGATCGTGGTCAAGCGTGCGCTTTTGAAAATAAAAAAAAATTAAGCGCCCCCCCGAGCGTAAGTGCCGGGAAATAAAATTTACACTTTATATCAATTAATTGTCTTTGTGTTTACAGATGGCGCATCACTAATATTTAGTTTCGAGTTATCTCACATGACGCTCACTGCTACTATCACCGCCAAAATGGCGATATAATCAATTTGCTTCAAAAACAGGTCGGCAATAGCAAGTCCAGCGTACTTGTATTAGTACAGGTCAGTGCGGCGGGGTCAACAACCCTGTCATCTAATGTTTTTGGTTCGCCGGTTCAGGGAATCACAAAATATCGAAGAGCCGAAATAAAAAATTTAAAAAAAAATGTTAGGCGGCGGCATTGTTGAAATCCCGTAGATAGTTCGGTTTGGCATTGTCTCAGTTTTGGTTCCTTTTGCTCAAATGCTTCCCACATTCTTAAAGAAATAAAATCTAATAAAAGAATTAGCGTTGACAGAAGACTATCCATATTAATATTATTACTGTGGCGAATGTTTGTCTGCCTGTCTGTCTGTTATTTTCCATTTTTATTTTACAGCCCATTCGCTTAAATAATTTTTACGAAATTTTGTTCATTCCGAACACAGTTATAGGTTACATTTTATCCTGGAAAATCACAAGTTCTCACGGAATCTAAATATATAAAAGGCAAAGGTGACTGACTGACTGACTGATCTATCAACGCAGAGCTCAAACTACTGGACGGATTGGTCTGTAATTAGGCATGCAGATAGCTATTATGACGTAGGCATCCGCTAAGAAAGGATTTTTGAAAATTTTACCTCTAAGGTGGTGAAATAGGGGTTTGAAATTTTGTGTAGTCGACGCGGACGAAGTCGCGAGCATAAACTAGTTTTTAATAAACCTAAATCCACGCGAATGAAGTCACGGGCATCATTTAGTTTTCTTTATAAATGGATATTTTTTCTTTTATTGTTTTACGAATTGTTAAGCTCAGCTCGCATCGAAGCGATTCTCTGAACAATTTTGGGGACCTATCAAGAATCTTTGTTTTATTTTGACATAGCAATACGTAGACATGAATTTTAGACAAAGGAATTCCTTGCGAAAGCTTGCGAACAAAAAATAAAGTACCTACGCATGTCTGAGAACAATAGGCAGGCAACGAAAAATTTTTTTTTCTTTAACTAATGATAGGAAAGTTATGAAAATCTGATGAACTAGTGCTGAAAACTATAGCTGTGATAGCCTAGTGGTTAGGACGTCCGCCTTCTAATCGGAGGTCGGGGGTTCGATCCCGGGCACGCACCTCTAACTTTTCGGAGTTATGTGCGTTTTTAAGTAATTAAATATCACTTGTTTTAACGGTGAAGGAAAACATCTTGAGAAAACCTGCAGGCCTGAAAGTTCTCCATTAACTTCTCAAATGTGTGTGAAGTCTAGCAATCCGCACATGGCTAGACTAGTGGTAGAATATGGCCAAACCCTTCTCACTCTGAGAGGAGACTCAGAGAGTATACTGAAAGATAGAATTAGAAGTTAGAACATAATACAAAGTAACATTGTTATTACTTATCACATTAAATAAATAAAATCATCGCGGATACATCAGCAATTACATGTTACATTATATTACAGTTACAGGCTAGAAATCCGTGTCACGTGTGATATTTGATAAATTTACTTCATTTTTTAAATGAAATGAAAATTTTACTTTGGCTCTATAATTTTCATCAACTTATGATGAAAATTATAGAGCCATAGTAAAAAGCACAAAAAATTAGTGACAAATCAATTAGTTAGAGAATTCGTTTCCCTGTTAGAAAACTTGTTTAGCGAGCAAAATTCAAATCTAAGTCCAAAAAAACAAATTTACCTAATTTAATTAAATTTGCTAAAGAAAGGTAGATACCGGTAAGTCAATGTCAACGACCTTTTACGTCACGTTTCTGACACTGACTTTACGGCACTTCCATCCGCTTTAAATCTACAGCAATTAATAAAGATCTTCGCACATTACACAGATTCGACAGCAATCCAACACCATTCCAACTTTGATGGTCAAAAGTATATGACGCCTAGACCACGCGTCGTACACTTCTTTCAATTAAAAAGAAATTCCACCGTAAGGAACACGATAATCTAAAGCTTACATTTTTCATGTTTTAGTGTGAATCGAGTCGGAGTGGAGTCGGCATCGAGTCTGTGTGATGTGAGAAGACCTCTATACAATTATGTTCCTACCTTCGAGAGCTGTTGAGCAATTTAGGAGGGAGTTAAGTCGACGTAAGCCGACTAGTTTTGAACCCATCCGGGGACCTTTTTCACAAAAACTCAGCTCGCAACGCGTCGCAGTTGAGACTGCGAGCCGCTCGCACCGCGGCAGTGCAGCAGGCAGCGGGTAACTTTGCGAGTTATGATATTCTTTATAAAGATGATAATTTATATTACCAACCACAGACCAGCTGGCAGCTCTAGTTCGTCAAACTCAAAGCATATTTTATTCACTATTTGAATGTCAATTGTTGAATTTGTAAGATAATAATATAATGGTGATAAGTTATTACGTAAACTTAAAATTAAAGCTACGAGTATTCCACACGCGCACTGGTTTGAGAAGAGCCTTACTGCCGTACTCAGAGTCGCTAATCGTTACTTAAGATTGAGTTAAAACGAGACAGATTTATGTGAGAGATAATGCTCTGTTTCGTTTAAACTAAACTTAAGTAATGATTAAGCGACTCTGAGTACGGCGGTTAGTATGTTAAGTAACTTTCAGTATTTATCAAGCACCTCCTCAAAGTTCCCCGTGAGCTCTCGGCCCAGAGACACATCCGGTCGCATGAGAGCGACCCACAAACCCCGTGCACCGTTCCAGCTGACCGACAGAGCCATCGTACAACGCTATAATTGCTTCGGGTGCAATGAACACCGACATAGTCACGTTGGTCATAACGTGACTTTTATAAGGTATTGTTTTTTTACATTTCACAAGAACTTAAATGTGAATTACTTTACGTCAACAGCACGTTTTGTAAGCCACAGTACTAGTGACGAAGAAATTCGGGTGAATGACGTCATAACTTCATCATAAAAGTCATAAAGTCATTCGCTTTTTCAGTACTAAAACTGGATTGTGTGCGAATCTTGGGCCTCTGCCCTCTTGTAACTTTGATAATGGCTTTTGTTTGTATCAGTATCACGCCAGCAGCTCTAATCTCAGGTATCGTTTAATTATACTTACCCACAATGTGTATAGGTGCAGATCCGGTCGCATGAAAGCGAGCCATAAAATCTGTTGGTCACCGTTCCAACTGACCGACAGAGCCACGATGGCTCTGTCGGTCAGTTGGATCGGTCGTACGCCTCGTATTCAGGTTGGACTACTTGTTGTGCGCGCATTATATTTAACACACTTCTCCGTAGGTCTTGGCATAACAACCCGAATGTGTTGCCTGGTGACCCACAAACCTGGTGCACGGGCCGCATCGAGATGTCCGAACTCGCGTATCCACTATAATTGCACCGAGTGCAATGAACGCTGTTTTTGAGCAGTCACGTAGGCTTGTGCTTTTACGCTTGGTTTTCGCGTGTGTGTAAAAAACAGGAGTGTAATGTTCCAGGGTTCATGTATTGTGTGAATTTCTTTACTTCACATGCCAGAACTTCTAAATGCCTGAACAGATTTGGATGTATAGTATGCGACAGGTCAAGGTGGCAATCGAGGAGCGACCGCCCCGCGCACCCGCACAGTCTCCGCGCTAACCCGGTGCGGGCGAGCGCGGGTGATGTACGGGCGTGCGGGGCGTCCCCCCGCCTCATACCCCGATTGCTATCTCGACCTGTCGCGGACTATAGGGATATATAATTCTTAAATCATACCGAGTGACACTGGTAATAATTTTTGAAAAAATTCAATATGGCAGCTGTATGGCGCCAAAAAGTAGCTCCTTTACTCTCCAGTCTTTAACTACCTATTCGTATAACATCCAAAAAACCATGTTGTTCCATTGCAGCGTGATTAAAGACCAAACAAGCACAATTTTGAATTCATAATATTAGTAGGTACCTACTTCGTAGGATTAAAAAATTAAAATCTTTTTTTCTATATAAAGAAGAATCTGATTATAATTTAAACACATATTACTTAGTTGTATTAAAATGTGCTAAGAACAATTCAGTCAATTAAATTTAATGAATATTCCTTATATTTCAACACAAAGCATTAAAAAAATCTAAGGAACAGTAATTGCGCACCTTCAATTTTGTACCTTATAATTTTATGGCTAATTTATTCAAAAGGGCTTTTAGTAGTACCTAAATGGTAGCTTAAAAGGAGTTCATTCGTAGTGCGCTCCAAACAAAAGTAAGTATGGTGACGTACAGGTGTGAGGGGCGTCTCCCGCCTCATATACCGATTGCTATCTCAACCTGTCGCGAACTTATAGTTTGGCTCTCATTTGAATATTATAACCTATCAAACTCGATGTCATTTTGTAGTCGTGTTTTAAAAACTTTTTTTTTCTATATGTGGTTTTCCAGATTTTCAAGTTTCAAAATATTCAGTTATAAAGTTAAACATTCTCAAAAATTTACATACAAAATCTGAGACCCAGTAAGTTTAAAAACTAGTGATTTTTATGGAAATCTGGCACAGACATAGAAGTTTTTAGAACGTGTCTACAAAAATACATCAAGTTTGATTGGTTATTAGTTATTACCAAACCACGTTTGTATGGAGCGAGTGACGGAAGACCGCCGTTAAACTAGTGACTCAGCAAGCCGTGCCCAGCATTATTTATTGAGCGATGTCTGCCGGCTACAACAGAAAGCCGCCCCTAATCAATACATTTTCATCAATGTCCGTGATACTAAAGGTGAAACTGGTGCGTGACAGTTGCTTGATGTTTCCTACGCAGTACATAATGTCAATGTGTGCGTTACACCTTGTATTGTTAAAGTGCCAGAGTGACCGCGTAGACACCGCGATCGCATCGTGTTTCTAATTTTTTTTTTAATTCAGATACAAGTTAGCCCTTGACTGCAATCTCACCTGGTGGTAAGAGATGATGCAGTCTAAGATGGAAGCGAGCTAACCTGGAAGGGATATGGCAGTTCTTTATTAAAGCCACACCCCTTTACTTTCTACACGGCATCGTACCGGAACGCTAAATCGCTTGACGGCTCGACCTGGCCGGTAGGGTGGTAACTAGCCACGGCCGAGGCCTCCCACCAGACCAGACCAGAAATTATAAAATTCTAAACCCCTGCCGGGAATTGAACTTGGAACCTCTCACTAATAAGACAACAGTGCTTACGTATCTTTAAAAGAAGAATGAACCTGCTAGGCAAACTTCAACACTTCCCATTAAAAAAAAGATTCTGTGCAAAGACCAGCCGGACTGCGCGTTGAACGCTTTGTGTCTGTCGACGCCTTAACATTGTATTGTGCGTGATACTTAGCAAATAAAGCACCCAACGTTTTCCTGATTTATGTGCACGTTTTTATGAAATCCTGGTAGGTATCAGGATTTTCACCGTGATAAAGGAAAAGCTATTTCCATGATAACAGCAACGTTACTCAAATAAACCAACAAACAAACACACTTTTGCGTTTATAATATGGGTACTGGGTTGTGATGTGAAAATATGTTTGTTTGTGGGTTTGTCCTTCAATCACGCTGCAACGGAGCAACGGATCAACGCGATTTTTTGCGTAAGTATAGCTAAAGACCTGGAGGGTAACGTAGACTACTTTTTTCGCTGTCGTGCATCTTTAATTTTCCGGCCATCCCGGAAAATAAAACACGCGAAAATTAAAGAAAAAAATCGTAGTAAGTATTCATTAAAGATAATAATCATAGTTGCGCGGGTATCACTCAGTTATTCTTACTAGGCAGTGAAGTGTGTTTCATGTTCATCGCTGCGATCGCGAACATTTGCAAGTTAGGTCTCCATTCTAAAGGTCCGAAACTTTACTTCAAAATTTATAAGAATCCGCGGCCCGCATTGCGGTAGTGTCTCGTTTTTGATAAAATCCAAATTCCAATTCCAATTACATCGCCGACTGTCATCCACTTGAAGACCTAAAAAGCTTTTACAGTCTTTCTTGAAATTGGCCTTTCAATCAAAGTGTCCCTTAAAAAATTCTAAGGTTTCCTTCACATAAGTATCTTTTACTGGTTTAGATAATAAATTCTTTGTCTAAAGGTGCTCTTGCGAGAGTATTTTTGAATGGATCTAAAATATAGATTATTTTAAGCGTGATCTTTATTTTATACTGGCTGCCCCAACGAACTTCGTACCGCCTAACAGTCGATTCAATTTTTTCAAATTTTTCTCTCCGTAAGAACCATCCTCGTACTTCAAGGAATATTATAAAAAAAAAATTGCGAAATCGGTTCAGCTGTTCTCGAGATTTGCGATCAGCAACACATTCAGCGATTCATTTATTTATATATATATATTTATACCTAGAGATACATATTTTAAAATTACGCAGTTTTTCGAATGTAACCAGGTGTTTCCTTTTTATTTTAGTCTTTAAAACCAATCAAAGTTTTTAGGTTTGTCTGACGAATTGTACTAACTTACTGCTTACACTTTTGATACCTACACCCTTGAGAAGAGGCTTGCTAAATTCAGTATCACATCCTGAATAACTAATGTAAGTACTTCAAGATTAACGTAATTAGAAGGCACCTAAAGCCCCGTACAATGTAGTTTATAATTAGCTTAGTTAAAACTAAAGCCGAGTCCATAGTGACGAAAATTCGAACTTCGACTAAATTTTCAAGCATTCCATTACCTAGAATATCTGAATCTTTCGCAGTTTAAACGTAAAAGTAAAATAAAATGTTTTATACAGTTTAGTACCTAAAAAACGTCACACAGTTAAAACTAAAAATAATTGAAAAATGGGCGATAGAATGAGTAGGTATAGTCCGCGACAGGTCGAGATGGCAATCGGGCATGAGGCAGGGGGGACCCCACACACCCGCACGTCACCCGCGTTCGCTCGTACCGGGTTAGCCTGAGGGCTGTGCGGGTGTGCGGGGCGTCGTCCCCACTCCAGTTGTCTACTCCTGTCCCCACTCCACTAATCTCAATCTGTCGGTGAAGTATTATTGTATCATAATAGTACTTATAGACTAACTAACTAACTAGCTGGCTTAAGGTTTTAATGGGAACTCTTTGATTTTCCGGGATAAAAAGTAGCCTAAGTATGTCACTCGCCAGGTCTTAAACTATACCCATGCAAAAAATCACGTCGATCCGTTGCTTGCTCCGTTATGCGACGTGATTGAAGGGCAAACCAACAAACCAACAAACCAACAAACAAACACACTTTCGCATTTATAATAGGGGTAGTGACTATACTACGCTTAGTACTTAGTAGGTAGATATTATCAAAATCGGTCAAGTAAAACCCTAGAAACTTGACCCGAAATTCAAGTGGATTAAACAGACGTTTCAAAGCTGTAATAGGTCAGGGATGAAATTAGTGGCAAATCACGCGCCAAATTATACTCACGAAAATTTTCTTGGACATGTTGTCCAAGAAAATGAATTGAATAAATTGTACTCACATTTTGACATAGCTCCGGCCGGGTAGAGTCTTAATCAGCAAGCTAGAACAAATACAACGATTAATTTACTTAACACATTAATAACAACACAGCGAGGCAAGAAACTAGAGCGTAGCCCGTCAGGTTACTTGTTCATGTGATAAGATTGTGTTTGTTGCGGTTATGTTCACCTAAAAACTAAATTGTAGACGGCGTGAATAATTATTATAAAATATAAATAAGTAATTGATCTCGGGATTGATAATATTGTAAATTTTTACCTTTAAAACCTTTAAAATTTGTACCTTTTTCAGTAATAAAAGGCTTATTTATTTATTTATTTATTAATTGATCTCGGCTTCTTTTTAGTATTTTTGTACCTTTTTAGTGCATGTGTCCTATAATAAAGGATACATAAAAGATATACTGTAAGTATAATTTTTTTTTCAAATTTTGTTGTTGACAGCCTTACAAAACATATACTTTTAAGAGCTCAGCTTAGAGATATACCTACATCCTCTAGAAACTTGAAACGTACCTACCTATTGAAAAGAGTAATCTACCTAGTTATACTAATACTAATACTAGATGATGCCCGCGACTTCGTCCTTGTGTATTTAGGTTTTTGAATCCCGTGGGAACTCTCTGATTTTCCGGGATAAAAATGTGTCCTTCCCCGGGATATAAGCTAGCTCTGTACCAACATTCATCAAAATCGGTTGAACTGTTGGGCCGAGAAAAGCTAGCAGATAGACAGACAGACACACTTTCGCCTTTAAAATATTAGTATAGATTATAAAAAGGGTTGTAGGAAGTGATTTCTCTCTCTGTATTTATTCTGATTTCTAGTCACTATTAACTACATGACACTCTCTGATTAGATAGGTAAGTATTCCCTACTTACGAGTAGGGAGGTACTATAACCAACATTTTCAAACTATTTCTATTCCGAAATCAGGATAGGCATATACCTACCTATACTTAGATCAATTTAGCTTAAAGGGTGTAAATTGTAATCTGCAACCTATTGGATTTCAACCAAACCATTAAGCTACTGTGGTATGTAGGCTTCAAATATTTACATTAATAATAATTTATTTTAATAACATACTGACAATGAAAAGTATTATACGCACATAATTGCTAATTAACATACAAAGGGCATTTAAAGAAAAATAACTTTTTAACTCGGTTTATCGTAATACTCGGAAGTTGGCTTGATAATGTGAATATTTTTAAATAAAAAAAGATTGGAGGTATTTACCTAGCAGTTTTCGATATAAACACAATAATTCACATGAGGTAAGGGGAAATGCGTTTGACTTACCTATACGCCGGCGCCGGATGGATTAAAATGAAAATTACGTGTCTGTTACAAATAGGTTACAAAATAATATAATGATTACATTAATCCATTTTTGATGAAATTTTAATACAGATATTTCGTATAAAATTGAATTTTAGGCTTTAAGGTGACGCAGGACGCTCGACCGAAATTGGCAGCGCACGTGGGTAACATGTTTGCTTTTCACTTGACATTGTATGAGAAAGTTGAGAGGCTTGATGATTTTCACCGAAATCAAGCGCGCGAAAAGGGCTTAGGAAAAGTATTTTTAAGAAAAAACTGCTGAAGTTATGTTTGCATAGTAAAGTTATTTTAACTAATGAATAAATAAACTACGTCTAATGATAAATTGTTTTAGAATTTTTATAACCCTAATCTTATTTATTTACGCCCAAAGTTGTCATTAATTTAGTGTTAAAATAGGAATCTTTTGAGCCTCGTAACTTTTAAATCAATATTTTTTTCAATGTTTTATATATCAATAAACCTAGATAATCGAGATAAATCAATATAATTCTTAGTTTTGTGCGTACAATATCGAATATTTTTGTAATTTCCCTCCTACGTTTGTATGAAGAAAGCACTGAACTGAGTCCCCTTAAACGTATACAAGTAACTAACAATCACAATTAACAATTCAAAACATAATACGTAAACATAATACGTATGTATATTATGGTTTTGTATTTTTACATAATACGTAAAATACGTAAACATAATACGTACCTATAAGTATAATACTAGCTGATGCCTGCGATTTCGTCCGCATGGATTTCGGTTTTTTGAAAATCCCGTGGGAGAGTGACATATAGACTACTTTTATCCCAGAAAATCAAAGAAGATTTTCTGGGCTAAAAGCAGTCTATGTCACTTTCCAGGTTTTTAATTACCTATGGAAAAAATCACGTCGATCCGTTGCTCCGTTGCGACGTGATTGAATGACAAACCAACACACCAATAAACCAACAAACCAATAAACCAACAAACAAACACACTTTCACATTTATAGGTACAGCTATTCGTTGTCTAAACGGGAGATTAGGAGGTCTCATCGATGTATAGGAGGTCCTAGGTTTTAACTATAGTTTTGCAAAACGGACCAGCTGGCCAGCCCGGACCGGGACTGACTTCCAGTTACCACTCAAAGAACAAAAATGAACCACCTTTTTAAGTACTAACGTTCAGATTATACATTTCTTTCTTTCTTTAGTCTCTAGTCTTCTACCTCGTCCTCGATTCACATATCGATTAAGATTATATTATTGGAAAGACGCCAATTTCAGAAAACATTAGATACTTACTCGTTTCATGGCAGCAATGGTTGCAGACATTGTAAAAATAAATGCAAAGAAGCCGGGGGTTTTTTTTTAATTTTCTTTTATCCTTTTGTAGGCCATTTTGACAAAATATTCTTTGACATTTCAATGACTTCAAATTATTCATCCAATGCCAATTCTTCTTTATGATGGAAGCAATGGAAGTATTATAGATCGACCATAGGAACTAGGAAGTAATAATTCCTAAACGTCTTTGATACATCGATTCTTTGTTCTTTATCTTTATACTGCAATCAATAAGTCAATGATTGCAATGCAAAATGTTAAAGAAACAAACCTTTTTATCAAAAAGCGCTCTATTAAGTAAGTCTCACGTCCACTAGGTCGCTGAATCTAATCGCAGTTTCTATTTCTCATCACAGTATGCATGTGTGAATGAGGAAGTTTCAGGGCGAACGTTCCATAAAATTTTCATAGATGGCGCTGTGTACTGCACCCACTAAAAACGAAAAATAATACCTATATCTATATGATTTAGCCAGAATGTCAGCATTTTCGTTGCCAACTATTCCAGCATGTTCTGGTACCTAGCGTAGAACCACCCGATATTGGGCCAGGGTGTCTCTGCAGTTTTCAACCAGTCTTGAGTTAACAACCTCAAAGGACAGAGTTGAAAGAGCTGCCTGGCTGTCCGTATGTTTTATTGACGTTGTTGTTTTGCAGGATGTTTTACGTACAAATTATTGAAGAGTATACCTTCGCTCGGAAATTATTTTTCGTTTTTAGTGGGTGCAGTAAACAGCGCCATCTATGAAAATTTTATGGAACGTTCGCCCTGAAACTTCCTCATTGCCTCGGGATTGCTGATACTGCATTTTATTGTTGACTAGATGATGCCCGCGACTTCGTACGCGTGGATTTAGGTTTTTAAAAATCCCGTGAGAGCTCTTTGATCTTCCAGGAAAAAAGTAGCCTTGATTTGATTTGATCTTATTTGACTCGTACTAAGACTGCTTGTGTTACGAGTGTCGTCGCCTTCCTCTGTACATACCTAACCTATATGTATATAATGGTGTGCAATTTGGTGTACACTTACTGATGAATTGCTGAAACTGAAACTCGTGGAACCCATAAAAGATAGAAATTGTCTCACTATGCAACCGGGAATGTATTCTTAGAAAATATATTTAATATATTATAACGTAATATATTTGTCCGGACATAGCATAGAGGCTACCTACGCATCTTTATACGTTATACGTACCTATGGCAGCTGAAATTCAGCACTGTGTGTCATCATTTAAATGGGACTCAGCTCAACAGCTGTTGGCTTCCTTTTCTCTATATACTATAAATGCGAAATATTTTGTATCTGTATGTTGCTCTTTCGTACCTAATGCTGAACTGGTCAGAGAGCCTGCACCCCGGAGACAAAGGCTATTTTTTAAGCCGGAAAATATTATTTTAAGCTTCCACGGGAAAACAAAAAAGATTAGAAACAAATTCCAAGCAAAATCGCGGGCATCAGCTAATACTTATGAGCTTTTGTTTTTGGCCTGTACTCAGTTTTATTTTATTTTTCCTGCATGACAATATCTTTACGATTTTGATCTTTTTCTCTTATTTTTTAAATAAGTACACAAAGACACGTGATCTAAAATACTAGCCCCTTTTATTTGTCTTGCAAGAACGATTTAGAACATATTACAGTAACTGTTCATTAATTATTATTATTATATTATGTTTTATCTATTCGTACCTATAATAAAGTGCTGATATATAAGTAGATTATAGGTGTAAAGTTTTGTTAGCATTTACCCCTGAGTTTATCCGCGTCAAAATGTACGAGGCTTTTAAAAATCCCGTTGAAAACCTTTACATAAGGTACCCCTTGTATTTTCCCATTTTCCATAGTTGCGTACTAAGCTGAGGTGTGTAAAAGAATTTTGGAAGTATGGAGGTAACGAGTAACGACTCGAGGTCCTACCAACCCACTACCAAACACTAGCCTTCGCAGATAAATTAATTCGTATTTCAAAGTAAAAACTAAAGTAATATTGTACCTAATTATTATTAATTCCACTCAAGCTAATAAGACCCATCTACGCATATTGTGACCATTAATATGTTATTATTCTGCGACAGGGATTATCTACCTACGTGAAAACGTGAATGAAATCCCTTTTACATCAATTTTAGCCCTTTTCAATATTAGGTAAGTGCCCGTAAGTAGGAATGATTAAATACTTAATTGTTTTTATTATGATCGTTTTGAAATTGGGAAAGAAAAAATAAATAATACTTAATCTAATATTTTTTGCAAACTGAAAATAACAGCATTGCAGATATTTAAAAAGTGTTTTAACAGAGCAATTTTTTACTCTACAATACTCTACAATATAGTGTGTACTGTACAACTTTTCCCCTTTAGAGAGTTAAAAGATAAATATAAAAACGTTAACTTACTAGGTTTATCAATAAATGTGTCCAAATATATTCACATATCACAAGTTGCGTAGATTAATATTATACTCCTAGGTATAGAATATAACTTATCTACTTTACACAATATTTACAACAATTAAAGCTGTAGGTGTCCTTAGAGGAGTTCATAGTTTGTAGCTAAAGGGTAGGAATTTATGTTAAACTACGATCACAGAAAAATAACATTAGGTTTGCCAACAGCAGGGTGCCGTGACGTGACTATATGGCTGTAGTTTCCCATAACGTGCCTCGGACTTTTCACCCTCAAATATGCATATACGCATGCGTTAATATTTAAGGTTATTCTTTGTCCCGTTCTTCCCTTAAATAAAAAAAGAGTAGGAATATTTAGGGTGACTTGCGCACTGTTATTGATGGACATAGGGGGGGTGATTTCCGTAGATGACCACTTTGCGATACGAAAATAACTTTGACATATTTTGATGACTCCTATAAAAAGTCATTGGAATTGAAAGTAATTGGAAAAATCTGTAATTTTCCTACCTAAGTTAGATATAAGTAGAAAACGAAGCTCTTACCAATGTCATTGCTATTAATTGGATCTATAGTCCGCGACAGGTCGAGATGGCAATCGGGGTAGGTAAGAGGCGAGGTGACGCCCCGCACGACCTCACGTCACCCGCGCCCGCCCGCACCGGCTTAGTGCGGGGGCTGTGCGGGTGTTCCCTCCCCGATTGCAATCTCGACGACTGTCGCGTAGTACTATAGAAAGGTATGCCTATAGTTAGACACGAGTATTAAGTTAAACGCGTATTTATGTAGGTACTTAATTATACCTTTCTACGACAACTTTCCTCTAATTTGAAGGCAGCCTTGAAATATTCTCAAAATCAGTTCAGTAGTTTCCAAAAGAACGTTTACAATAAAAAAAATCTACACAAACAAAAACACTTAAGAACAACGATTGTCTTCTACCTGAGCTTATTTAATATTTTGTGAAAGTTTGAATATTTGTTACTCCTTCACGCCTCAATGACTGAATCTGTATGGGTGAAATTAGGATTGGAAATAGCTTATACACTGAAATATATGCTACTTTTTATCCCGTAAAAATAGAGTTCTCGCGGAATTTTTAAAAACCTACATCCACGCGGACGAAGTCGCGGTCATCATCTAGTTTCAAATAATTAATGGTTAGGTTGGTAAGTAAGTACAAATTAGAATTTATCATATATTCAAGTAGGTACCTACCTAGGTACATAAATTATTATAAAAAATATTTTAAAAAAGCTACTAGAAATAGTAAGTTACGTCAGTCATCGTCCAATTCATCAGTAACATTGTCATATTTCATTACCAAAAGAAAATCATACTTAGCTATGGGTAGGTACTAGGTAGCTATACTAATAGATTTACAATCGTCCTGTAGAAAACTCGCGTATAATGCCATCTATCTAAATGCCAGTACATTTATTTGTCCCCGGAGGTTCAGACGGCTTGTAATGCGGCGGGTCTGGTTGCGGACCAACTCGACTGCGCAAAGCCCTAGTCAGATGCCAGCACCTTCCGTAAACCGGCTTCTGACGCAACTCACTATCTTTGAGACGCCATCCGTATTCGAAGCCAGTGCTTTCGGCGAAATAGTACTTTTTCTCCGGCATGATTCTGCTGCGCTTTACCAAATATTTCTCTCTTCCAAACTCCGGTTTAGGTTTGTATATAACGCCTTTTACTTCAGGATCAACTGGACGCATTATTGGATCAGAAGTTAGATCGTTGTCGGGCTTCGCAAGTCTAGGATCCTCTTTCGGGTCGCCGAGACCTACATCGACTATGGAATGTCCATGCCGGAGATGTTTAACACCAGGTATGAAGGTGCCGTCACGAATAGGGACTTTGCGTCTATTGTTGCCCGCTACAATGTGATCTCTTGTTATAGTCGGTAAGCCAGCGTCCATGCCGTGAGCTATAACGTCAGTCTCGAAGTAGTTAGTAGGCTCTCTAGTGAGCGTAGCGGCTTGTTGTATCTGTTCCCAATTCTTGTGGATCCAGTTAAGACGTAACCGGTTTTCTTTCTCATAATTTTCGATCAGGAATATGATGACCGCTGGGTTTGTTATATCGAGTAAAGGCATTTTAACAATAAATAAAATGTATATATTTTAATATAATTCAGAAAACGTACCCTTTGTTTATGATGTGTGTTAAAAATAATCGAATTCAAAACTTCAAAACTATAAAATGTCACTCCGCTCGTCCGCGCCAACTGGCCAATTACAAAATAGCATCAAGATAAAAATATCATGCCGCGTTCCAAAGAAACTGGTCAAGCTTGATTTGTACTGGCTTTCTAATTTTCTTTTTTTAAGCGATTATGTGGAAATTAGTACATTAGGGAAACAAGAAGCTAAGTATAATGTCGTATCTCTTTGATGGCAGTCTGCAATAGACCACGATCAACTTAGGCGTCCAACAGACGATGGGTTCTCCATCATTCACTTCCGTCATTCCCGAGGCAAAACTCGTCTTACTGGCACTGTTGAATGGAGCCATAGAGCCATAGATAACAGAAGTAGAGATTTATCCGGATAGGTACAACCAGCAGGGTACTCTTAGAGAATCCATTTTTTTATATTTTCTTCGGAATCGTATTACAAATCACGCCATGCATTGCCAGACACTTAGTGTCGTGGCCCTAGAATAATGAGAATTCCAACATCAATGGTCGTGGCAACCCCCTGCCAGACACCCTTCATCATCATGATCAATCCATCGCCGGCTCACTACAGAGCACGGGTCTCCTCTCAGAGTGAGAAGGGTTTGGCCATAGTCTACCACGCTGGCCATGTGCGGATTGGTAGACTTCACACACCTTTGAGAACATTATGGAGAACTCTCAGGCTTGCAGGTTTCCTCACGATGTTTTCCTTCGCCGTTAAAGCAAGTGATATTTAATTACTTAAAATGCACATAACTCCGAAAAGTTCATGGTGCGTGCCGGGAATCGAACCCCCGACCTCCGATTGGAAGGCGGACGTCCTAACCACTAGGCTATCACAGCTTTTTTTAGTTTAATAATAATAATTGTTAAACCCTTAGTTTAATAATAATAATTGTTAAAGTTTAAGAGTGTCTAAGAGAGAGGGCAATGCATAGTGATTTCTAATATTATTCCGAAGAAAATATAGAAAAAAATGACTGACTGAATGACTTTGACGCAAGATTTTTTACACCTTTATTACTTTATAAAATAACGAAGGTCTGGCACGCGCTAGCTCTCTCTACATTAGGTAAGTAGGTACATCTTCTTCAAGAGAGCAATGCCAAAGAGTGCTACTAAAAACCTTATTGCTAACAGACGGGGTTCTACGCCTACTGCTTACTTCACTCGCAATATTTTATGTTACCAACCACTACTTAATACATTAATTGGGTATTTGCCTACTTTTGCATTTGATAAATATTATTACTTTATTATAAACTAGGATAAAAATAATGACGTACACTGAAAAATATATTAAAATCCAACAAAGATTTACAAAGTTACAGGTATTTTAATTTTGGAGTGGGAGGAGTCTTCTATCCCTTTCTCGCAAAACGAAAATTTGTATGAAACCGCACGAAGCTACTGTGACATTAGTAGGGTGACGTCAAACTGCTGTATCGCTATCTCTGTCTAATCAGAAATATTTAAATGCTTCTAACTTTTTTGTTATTTGATCGATTCAATTAGTTTTTTTCAGTTTACGTCATTATTTTTATTCTAGTTTATAATAAAGTAACAAAAAAATTGAAGTCAAATACCACATTGTGGAATAAATTAGCGGGAGGAATCAAGGCATGTCCGTTGGCATTTGAATGGGATAATAACAATAGGCGGAAAATGGCTTTAATCTAAATAAAAGTCTGTACATATTTCAAAATTTGTTTATTCATAAATAAATAACATTTTTGTTTGGAACAAAACAACCTCCATATTTTATTCACACACACCATCCAACTCGTCATATTGAATTACAGTTATTAATTTTCTAATTACTTTCTAATAATACTTACAGCAATCTTAAAATTTACGTTGTACATATTTCATTACCACAATTAATTTGAGATTTTTTTAATGAAGATATCTAATGTTTATAGAGAGAATTATATCAATTAGAAAATATGATTCATTTATATTATATTATATAATATTCTGCTATGGAACAATAGTAATTGGTCAAATCTTGGACTACGTCCGTAGACAATCGATTAAATTATACTATATATAGCTCAATTACCACTCACTCACTGATTGACATAATTGTTCTCCTAGAAAGAGATAGAAAATGATATAATAATGTATGGGAGATATGTTCAGAAGTGGGATTCGACTAGGGAAAAATTATGACATTTCAGAAAAACAAGATGGCGGCCGACCTGACTTTTGTAACTTTTTTGTTTTCCAACCGATTTTGTTACAACTTGCAACAATTGAAGATATTAGTAAACGGTTTTTAGAAAAAGTGAAAAAAATTTGAAAAACAAGATGGCGGCCGAGATTTTCAAAAAATTCCCTCCTGTAAAATTTTGTATGAAACTTTTTTTTTTCAATCACGGTTTCATATAGAAGACAAAGATTCCTTTAGGGCAACATATGGAGGGAGCTGATGATTGAGGATTCGGAGACGGGTGAAGGGCACGCTTTAGGTATCGAAGATAGGTGGGAGGTGCTCGAGCAAATGTCATTCGAAACCTCATCCAATTGCCAAAAATTTGAATTTTTTTTTTAAAATTCCGAAAAAAAGATGGCCGCCATACAAATTTCATCCGCGTCCATCTCGGAGGGTATGAAAGATGGAAGAGTGGTTTCTTGGCAAGAGATGATCAGGATCCGAAGGTCTACTCGATGGATTGAAAAAAAATTCAAAATGGCGGAATTTATTTTTTCATACAAAAAATTTTATTATTCAAAATGGCCATTATAGACCTCGAGAGCTGCTTTAGCAGCTCGAGCAGCGAGCAAAATACTAGTTATACTATATATAGCTCAATTACCACTGACTGACTGACTCATTGACATAATTGTTCTCCTAGAAAGAGATAGAAAATGATATAATAATGTATGGGAGATATGTTCAGAAGTGGGATTCGAGTAGGGAAAAATTATGACATTTCAGAAAAACAAGATGGCGGCCGACCTGACTTTTGTAACTTTTTTGTTTTCCAACCGATTTTGTTTAAACTTGCAGTTATTTTAGATGTTAGCAAACGATTTTTAGAAAAAGTGTAAAAAATTGGAAAAAACAAAATGGCGGCCGAGATTTTCAAAAAATTTTCTCCTGTAAAATTTAGTATGAAACTTTTTTTTTTCACTAATACTTTCATATAGAAGACAAAGATTCCTTTAGGGCAACATATGGAGGGAGCTGATGATTGAGGATTTCGGAGACGGGTGAAGGGCACGCTCGAGGTATTGAAGATAGGTGGGAGGTGCTCGACCAAATGTCATTCGAAACCTCATCCAATTGCCAAAAATTGGAAAAAAAATTCAAAATTGTGAAAAAAAGATGGCCGCCATACAAATTTCATCGGCGTCCATCTCGGAGGGTATGAAAGATGGAAGAGTGGTTTCTTGGCAAGAGATGATCAGGATCCGAAGGTCTATTCGATGGGTGGAAAAAAAATTCAAAATGGCGGAATTTATTTTTGTATGACTTTTTTTTAAAATTGACAGTGGGATTCGACTAGGGAAAAATTATGACATTTCAGAAAAACAAGATGGCGGCCGACCTGACTTTTGTAACTTTTTTGTTTTCCAACCGATTTTGTTACAACTTGCAACAATTGAAGATATTAGTAAACGGTTTTTAGAAAAAGTGAAAAAAATTTGAAAAACAAGATGGCGGCCGAGATTTTCAAAAAATTCCCTCCTGTAAAATTTTGTATGAAACTTTTTTTTTTCAATCACGGTTTCATATAGAAGACAAAGATTCCTTTAGGGCAACATATGGAGGGAGCTGATGATTGAGGATTTCGGAGACGGGTGAAGGGCACGCTTTAGGTATCGAAGATAGGTGGGAGGTGCTCGAGCAAATGTCATTCGAAACCTCATCCAATTGCCAAAAATTTGAATTTTTTTTTAAAATTCCGAAAAAAAGATGGCCGCCATACAAATTTCATCCGCGTCCATCTCGGAGGGTATGAAAGATGGAAGAGTGGTTTCTTGGCAAGAGATGATCAGGATCCGAAGGTCTACTCGATGGATTGAAAAAAAATTCAAAATGGCGGAATTTATTTTTTCATACAAAAAATTTTATTATTCAAAATGGCCATTATAGACCTCGAGAGCTGCTTTAGCAGCTCGAGCAGCGAGCAAAATACTAGTTATACTATATAGCTCAATTACCACTGACTGACTGACTCATTGACATAATTGTTCTCCTAGAAAGAGATAGAAAATGATATAATAATGTATGGGAGATATGTTCAGAAGTGGGATTCGAGTAGGGAAAAATTATGACATTTCAGAAAAACAAGATGGCGGCCGACCTGACTTTTGTAACTTTTTTGTTTTCCAACCGATTTTGTTTAAACTTGCAGTTATTTTAGATGTTAGCAAACGATTTTTAGAAAAAGTGTAAAAATTGGAAAAACAAAATGGCGGCCGAGATTTTCAAAAAATTTTCTCCTGTAAAATTTAGTATGAAACTTTTTTTTTTCACTAATACTTTCATATAGAAGACAAAGATTCCTTTAGGGCAACATATGGAGGGAGCTGATGATTGAGGATTTCGGAGACGGGTGAAGGGCACGCTCGAGGTATTGAAGATAGGTGGGAGGTGCTCGACCAAATGTCATTCGAAACCTCATCCAATTGCCAAAAATTGGAAAAAAAATTCAAAATTGTGAAAAAAAGATGGCCGCCATACAAATTTCATCGGCGTCCATCTCGGAGGGTATGAAAGATGGAAGAGTGGTTTCTTGGCAAGAGATGATCAGGATCCGAAGGTCTATTCGATGGGTGGAAAAAAAATTCAAAATGGCGGAATTTATTTTTGTATGACTTTTTTTTAAATTGTTCAAAATGGCCATTATAGACCTCGAGAGCTGCTTTAGCAGCTCGAGCAGCGAGCAAAATACTAGTTTTATATATAAAACGATAGAGACCCGATTTAGTTTTCTAAAATTAAACGAGAGAGATATAAACTTCCATTGTAAAAAGACGACGATGGTTAAATTTAGATCTATCTGTCACTGTCTATCTGATTTAACCACGACCTTAGACGCCGAAACACTAAACACAAATATGTTTACTAACCGACTTCTTTTAGTAAAGCTACAGACACATTAGGTACTGTGTTTTGGTGGTGTGTTGGGACACGACAGAAGGTAATTATTCGGAGTCATACATTTTATGCAAAGACGTGCACAACACACTGGCGTGACATTTCACCAGTGATGCACAACTCAAGCCATCATGTCAGACCGGTCAGACCACGACAGAGTAATATGCACGTAGCGGGACTCAGCACGTTTACAAGCAAATATACGATTCCAATCGCCTTTTGTCGCATCACAACACATCACAGTACCTACAGTCATTTGTCAGCACCTTTATTTAAACGGGATTTATTCGGCGCCAGTACTTTTAAAGCTTTAAAAGCAATCTGGAAACATGTTTTCTAAACGCTATCTGTTCGATCAAGATATTTCGTAGACATTTCGATATCGATTAAAGAGTAAAACTGTTTTCTAGAAATTATTCTGTAGTTTCGATGGGTCATAAAAAATTTCAGAAATCTGTTGCATTGTTCTAAAAGCTTTAATGACGAATTGACGACATTTTAAAATAGATATTAATTAAAGTTAGCGTCAATTTTCAGGCGTTTAAAGCGCATATTTCTTTACATAAACTAATCCCGAATAAATTCAAGTACAAATAAGCGAGAATGAAAGTTTTAATTTCAGATATATAACCGGCTATAGTCACGTCGTAATTTTTTTAAGTTCTCATTGATGGAAATTTCCAACAAAAAAAAAATAACGTGCGTTGTTTTAAATCTGTCAAAATCTGCCAAACGTCGTAATTTAACAACATCATAGAACTGGGCTTCCGAGGACCAAGACGGTCAAGCGGTTTGACATCAAGCATGTAGATTTTGCTTGAGCGGCGAGCCAAGCATTGTGACCGTTAACAATGTTTGCTTGACGCTTGAGCGCACATTTACGTGCTTGACGGTGATTGATGCGAATTTATATTTTTGCTTGACGCGACGTTCGGGCAGTGTTAAAGATATGAGACAAGTGCCGTTCTTGATCAAGCTGCTTGACGAGTGCATCAAACTGCTTGATGCGTACGCCAAGCAGCTTGACGTCAAGTCGCTTGACCGTCTCGTTAGTTACACATACCTAGTATATTCCATAGAACAGTTTGATAATATTTTATTGAGCGTTATCCCATAATGAGACTTGAGAGTATATAGCCAGTTATATGATTACCAATAATTATTATAAAACTTGTAAATTCAAATATGTACTTAATTGACACTTTGTTAACCTAAACAAGTTCTTGATCCGCGTGATTCGGGTTTGACCAATTTAAAATTAACTTCAATGCAGTTCCGTCCACTGCTTGGGCAGAGGCATTAATGCTGAAGGAATTAAAACAAAACACAAATATGACTGGAATGGATATAAACTGGTACCGTTACTAGTTCGCGTACTCGATAACATGATACCTGTTACGTCACTGGAATGCGTAAAAACGCATTAATGCACTGAAAATGAAGAGCTGACTGCCTGACTGAGTGACTCATTTATAAACGCACAGCTCAAATTACTGGACGGATGGGGCTAAAATTTGGCATGCAGATAGCTATTATGACGTAAGACATCCGCTAAAAAAGGATTTTTGAAAACTCAACCCCTAAGGGGTAAAATAGGGGTTTGTAGTCCATGCGGACGAAGTCGCGTGAATAAGCTAGTGAATGATAAATACGGACGCATCCAGAGGCGAACTTTTGTAGTCTCATATTATTGTGCACACATTTTCTGAAGAATAAATCGATAGCGCGAGGCAGCGGTTCCTAAGAGCAGACAAAAGGGAAGTGACTGCGACTGATTAGACTCTTTATAAATAAGTACTTACCAAAAAATGCGTTAATTTTGTTAAATTGTTATTTACAAAAGAAAAAAGAAATTGTGCGATCGAAACCATAATTTTATTGTCCACAAACAAATACACATATTATCTTATATCATCTCCCGCTCGAGACATGGACATTTAGTAACTTATTCACTAAAAACTAAACGTTATCCTAGTGAAATTTTTATAATCACAATACTCAAGCTTGCATTTCCTCGGAATCGATTAAAGAATAATTTAGTACAATACCTAACTATATAAGAATTTTTGGTATCTTGGTCATTTATTTACTAAATGTCACGTGAGTTAGGCCCTGATATTCAATCTGCGGTTAATCGGATTATTACTATAAATATACAAGCAGGTACAGCCGTGTTAACAAGAGATGGCCTGTACAACACATTCATTCATTACGCTTGTGTAGTGTCTATGAAAAAGCGTCATGAAAAGTCTCTTTGTCTCTCTCGCACGCAGCCAAGCTTGTGAGCGTGACAGAGAAAGTTACTACCACGTTTTGTTTTTACTACTATTATGAAATACAGCGTGATTTTTACCGATAACTGTTTATTTTGAGGTAAGAATAAAATGCTTTATGAAAAAAATTGGATCTAACAAAACATTTAGAGGACAACCTCATAAAATAGTGTTTAAAGTGTTTTACTATTTTATGCTTCAAACCACAATATAAGCAGTTATAGCGTAAAAATGATATTTATCTCAAAAGTTCGGCAGCGCGCCGAAAACAGCTTAGGCGCAAATAATCATATACTTAAATCGTTTTTCGTATAATAAAATTGCATTTTTGTGGACGTGCCAGTTCTTGTTAACCGACCTGTATCTTAAATGATACAAAAAAACTAGCGAATCACACGAAAAAATCTTCATGTTAAACGTAGTAGGAATAGATGAATGAGGTAAGTAAATAAGCAAATTTACATACGTGATTTCTCGTAAAAAAAAATGTAAACCTACATCATTCGTAAAATAAAATAACGAGAACATGGTCATGTCGGTGAATCAAACTATTAACGCCTTGCGTCAGATGAATTTGAAATTCGACTATCATCTATATTACACAAATATCACACAACTCTCGACGCACACACAGAGTAGACACACACCATACACCACACAGTACCATTTTTCTGGACCAATAGGAACACTAAACAACAATAGTTGATCTGTTCAATATAGAAACTATCTAATAACTACATGATGGATAAAAGTAATGTAAGGTTTCATGAAACCGTCTTCAAGCTAAAAACTGGTTTAAAAATGACCGAGCGACGCTATAATATTCCATGTACTTTCAAAACAGGACATTCCTCTTTCTTCTTTATCTTAAGCTTTGGTCAAACTGAGACGAAATTCGTGCGGGATGCGGGATATGATCAAGCGTGAATGCGTACGTAATGTACCTAACTGTAATCAGTAATGTAATGAATGTATGCATGTAATTTAACTACCCGCCGCAATTGGATTACATCCATAATAGTTCTTAGACGCATTCTGCTCAAGCTATCACATACCGCGCGGATTTTATCTAAGTTTGGCTAAAACAAAATTCTGCTGGAAAACGCACTCATATTTATATCGATTACAGATTAACCGCACGCACATCAATGCAGAAAGAAAATTTGGATGACATCATTCATTCAGCCTACTCATTGGCGTCATTTGCACTCTCAGTATTGATATTTATAGTCCGTACAAAATGACTCCTCGCGCGCCATTTTTAACCGACTTCAAAAAAGGAGGAGGTTCTCAATTCGTCGGAATCTTTTTTTTAACTGTATGGGTCAACTGTCATGTCAAAAGTACGGCTCACCTCTAAAATAAGGACTAAAATCGTACTTTTGACATGAAATTTGACACAAAAAGTTAAAACGGCGCGTGAAGAGTCATTTTTTACGCAATATAGTAGTCTTTTTCTCGTGCCAGTCGTTCTTTAGTGCATATGAACGCACTATTCAAAACGCTGACATGTCACTTTAAGCAGTGCATGTAGGTATACGCACTAAACAACCCGACACACTATTTCAATGGTAGATTCAATGGTTATTTACTGCATTCATAACCACCTAAGAACCTCTAAGGCGCCATCTCCACGGACGAGAGAATCGCAACGATGGTCTCGCTGTGCCACCAAATTCGACACAACTCTTATGGACCAATCTCCATAGGGCGATATTATCGCGGCGATAGTTAGTATCGAATTTTGTTACACAGCGAGACTATCGCTGCGATTCTCTCGTCCGTGGAGAAAGCATCTAACTATACCTTATATCCCATTCTAATTTCTATATAGTCCATAACTATTGACACTTTAATCCTTACATCCACTATTGGTCTCAGAAATGATAATTTGGACGTAATCCTTCAATTCAACTCGTTCAACTGACAAATTTTTGGATCTTTTGGCAGCGCCAAAGTATTGTTGCAGACGAGACCGACAACCGGGTTCTCTAGATTCTCAAACTTGGAGTTGGTTTCTGAAGACAAGCTTACCGCGCCGCTGCTGTCTCCTTCATACGTGTTTTCAGTGTCGTCTACATGTGAGCTGGTGCTAGACTTGTCGTTTCTTTCTGGTATTTGGTCTAACGCGTAGTCGTATTTTTCTCCACTGTCGTTGTTGGCCAGCTCGATCCAATGCGCCCGATTGATCTTCACCCGATCGAGCATTGGTTGTAGAGATTGAGAAAGGACAGCGAATGCCTGTAAGAAAAGTATTGTTTCAAAAAATGCATCGAATTGGGATAGCTCGGGCGCTGTGCCTCATACCCCGATTGCCATGTTGACATGTCACGAACTATACGTATTTGAGTTTAGTTAAGATATAGCTGGCCTCTATTATATTATTTCTGCTTCAAATAAAGCAGAGAGATTATTCTTCTCTGCTCTCTTTCTAGTAGGCTACCTATTTCTAACCTGGATATCCTGGTTACTCTCAACAGTCAACCCACAAGCCCATTTTGCATAAAACAGGTGCAATCTCTTAGTCTTGATGTTCACAAGCAGAATACAGTATTTTGTGTGATACAGGTTAAATCTATCCTTCTAGGATTAGGCTTACACTCACCTCATAAATTGGAAGGCAAATAGTGTCGATGAATTTGACTTGCATAGCAGGGATTTGATCCTCTTTATCTCTGTTCATTATGTCCTAGAAAAAGAGAAGATAATCTTAGTCAAATCATTATGTATTAATATTTATCCTCGGTTCAAGCTGTTAAACTTTTTTGAACGAAGGTCAACGTGATTCAACCAGTAGGTCAAAAAACCTGCATAAATCATTATTACAAATTACAATCGCATTTGCTGTGATTGGCTGAATTTATGGTGTTCTTGTTGCGACAATGCATTGTAACCAATAGTGAGCGAGTGTCGATCAATCAGAGATGAGTGTCACACTGTTGCTGTCATTCTAACGTGATCGAGTCACGGATGAGTTTCGAATCCTCACTTCATTTTACAATACTTAAAAATAGAAAAATGTAGTTTACTGTTCAAGGTTATCTTGATGAACGAACTTCCAATGACAAAAGTTGCGACTTGTCCACCGGCCCCAATTTGGTAATTAAATTGCAGCCAAACCATCAGTATTGCTCGGCGCAGACCTTTTCATTTCTTACAACCATTCTAGTTCTCTTAACTTGTCCCTTATCTACAGTACGCTTAGTACGAGATTTTATATCTCACCAACGCTCAAGCTAAAGCTCAAGTTTGTCTATATATCTACAACCAGCGCTCCAAGCGGAAACGTTGCGAAATTAAAATCAGTGGCATTGAATTTGTGCCTACAATTCAAGGCTCTTTAGGTCCATTTTACTTTGATGTTATTGTGTTTCTACTCTCGAATTTTAGCAACGTTAGTGAGACGTAAAATCTTATACTAAGCGTACTGTTCTATAGAGTAAATAGATACTTACGATAGGAGTGAGGTTAAGGTTTAGCCGTTCAAGGTCACCCTGCCGGAAGAACTCCCCGGCAACCAGGGCTGCGACTCGTCGCTCCACTGGCCAGGGCTTGGTGATAGCAGCCAAGTCACATGCTGTCATCAGCATCGCTCGGAGTAACCCCCGTCGTTCCTCGCACTCGCCCCAATGTGGCGTCACAGCTCGGTCTTTGCTTACTAGGTCGATAAATGGTTTACGTTTACTGGAAAAGGAAATAATAATTTGAGTGAAATAACAACAATAAAAGTACAGTGATCGCAAAACAAGTAGACAATATGTAAATAGTTGCAAGAAGGAGGTTTGTGGTCTTCCACACGGAAGACAACTCTTTTTGATAATTACCGAAACTCAGTTTTACGTACTTTGACATAAGATTAAAATTGGTATACTGAAAATAAAATCTTAACAGCCTCAGGTTTCATCGTTGGCCGATTATTATTGTAACAATAGGGTCTTGGGCTGTAGTAATAAAAATCATGATTTTTTTAAAATTACTTTTTTGCTACACGCTTTGTTGAATAGGAACCTTGTTGCTGAAGGTTTTTATAACAACTCAAGTCTTTATTTTGGTCAAGACCTGCGGGATGATTCGCTAACTCTGTGTCTAACACTGAGTGATATCCACCGAGCTCATGTGACATTGGTTGTTTCTACATTGCCGCTTCACTGAGCGAGATAAAAATAACTTTTCGTAGACAACTTTCAATAGATTAAAAATAAATGTCAAATACGCTCGGTGGCTCTATTCAGTGGAGTTAGCGAATCAACCCGCCGACCTCTTATAAACTCCAATGTTTCACAAAACATTATATGCACTTCCGATGTGCACATGTTTCACAAAAATTTGCACAGTAACTTTTAAAACCTTACCTAAAATACACAGCTAAATCGGTGGACAGTATAGCGTCTTCTAGGACTTTGACGACCTTCTCATAATCTTCCGAGGATAGATTGGCCAGCACCTGGTTGCCGGGCGAGTTGAGGATCATGAGACACTGGTCGAAATGGTGGTGCTCCATCGTGGACGTAGAGTACAACTGGGCCAGGGGTGAGGATGCCCTGGAATCATAAAATGATGGTGCTTAGCTGCAAGTGCCTTGAAAAAAATTGCCAACGTTGATAGACTATCGAAACACTGTGGAAAAGTAAAATTTACCTAGAGGTCATTGTTTTAAAATATTTTTTCAGGACTACAGATTTTTTTGTTTTTCAACATTTCCGTTTGGAACACTGCATTGCCGCTCCGGCAGAGATGATGGCGTTGCGCTGCACTGACTCCTCCCAGCCTCTATCTGGTCCCAAATACGTTGCGAGTGTGGCGTGGCGCCGCACGACGCGACCTCGTAACGCGTTGTGTACTGTGTAGCATGGTACAGTAATTTCTATGTAGGATCAAGGATAGCGCAGTGGCACCAGCATGAAGACGTAACGCATTGTGTACGTAGCATAGTACAGTAATTTCTATATAGGATCAAGGATAGAGCAGTGGCACCACTTAAGCGCCACACCGCCAATGCAACGCGTGTTGCTTGCTTGATTTGGGTTTAGGTGGCTAGTTACCACCCTGCCGTAAAGCGATTTAGCCTTCCGATACGATGCCGTGTAGAAACCAAAGGGTTTAATACAAACTCGCATCCATCTTAGACTGCAAGTTAATATTGCAGTTAGGTTATTATAAAGATTAAAACTCTCAATAAGCCTCTACGCGTTGTGATCTATATCCACGTGCAAGCTTTATATGAGGACATTTTAATAACTTATAAAATTAAAACCTTATTTTTAAACCTTATTTAAAATAAGGTTTTAAATTGTATTTTGTGATAACATACCACCAGGTGACATTGCAGTAAAGGGCTAACCGCTAATCTGAATTTTAAAAAACACGCCATTAATATTGAAATTATAATTAATTTAACTTACTTGATCTGAAAAGAGTTATTGGTCCCCCGGTGATCTAGGTCGTGGCACAAACAGCCAATAATTAAAGCCAAACACTCCAGCTCTCCGAATATTTTCCACCACTGGGTCTCCTGAAAATAAAACTATTTCAAAACTAAACACAGGACGAAAGTAAACTAAAAAATTAAAAATAATTCGTGAAAACTGTTTTGTGAGCGCAGACCAGTTCGGTCAATACCTTGTAAATACGTCCAGTTCTACTTTCTAATATTATAATAGGGTATTTAAAAAAAAATTAAAAACTATTCTACGTTAATTACTGATGACTAAGGAATCTATAGAAAATGTATTTTCATTGCAAGAAAAGACATCAAAGTCGTTCACGATCACGTGACTAAAGTAGACAAAAAATCATTTACTTAGTCGATTTTCTCTTAAATATCTCGTATTTTCCTTAACTGACTAAATAGTTGGTTTCCAAAATTCGCATCCGTATTGAATACGAATCCTATACCTATTTTACGTGCTGTCATTTGACAGCATGTAAAATACATCCTACATGCAGTATGTAAAATACTATTGAGGATTGAGGCGAATAAAACAATGTTGTAATCGCACAAAATAAAATTTAAAAGGAGGAGCAAAAACTGAATGAAAGCTGTTGAACTTTACCTACTGTACCTAATTGTAGTAGAACCTCATGCGTACAGCCAATTTCAAAGTTGATTAATCAAAACTGGATTCAGAAATTACTTACATGGTATCGTGTATACTTCATTAAATAAAACTAATTGTACTTGTTGCCATATTGAGTTCAAAAATAAACCTAACTCATTTACTCTAAAATTCGAAAATGCAATTTAAAACCTTATCCAATTTTAATTAATTGGCAATTTACTCCTTTATACGAGAATGATTATTTCCAGGTTTAAAATACATTACCATGTGTGATGTAACCACAAATTCATGGTTTTCAGATTTTTCCCCTTATGTCTGCTATAAGACCTACCTACCTGCCAAATTTCATGATTCTAGGTCAACGGAAAGTACCCTGTAGGTTTCATGACAGACAGACAGACAACTAAGTGATCCAATAAGGGTTCCGTTTTTTCTTTTGAGGTACGGAACCCTAAAAACAGCTACCTATAAGCCGAATAAAATCTTGACAGAAGGAAATTATTAAAAAAATATGATGCTATTTTTATTTCTAGTTTCTTTTTTCATCAAAAGTATATTGGTGAAGAGCAAAGCTAATACTCACAGTCAGTATCGCGAACATCATCTGAGCTACGTTGAACGCGTGCCTCCAATTATGGTACGTTACATTGCGGTAATTCTTCTTAACACTCAGTAGCCACCTGCACAGCACGCTGTAATCTATGTGAAACATCTCCACAAAGTCGAGGTCTAAGAACATCCGTAAACACGCCCGGAGGGTGTCGTCATCCGTAAGGTCTATATCGTCAAACGCTAGCTCGTGTAAGTTAAAGTGGGCTGACGAGGGTATCCTTAAGTTCTGTAAAAGGGAGAAAAACATGTTAGAAAAATAAATGGTTATATTTTTACAGGTGTTTTTATTTGCGGGAAAATGTGGTCTTATTTTTGTCACTCGTGTTTTATTTACCTGTACCTAGCTCAGTAGCTTTGCCCGGCTTATGTTTAAAGGAAGTTTTTCTGAAAGACCCTGCCTAACTGCGGTTACGCACTTACCTGATTCGAGTCCGTGAAAATACGTTCCTTTTTGTTTTGTATGGTAGCGTATGACATATATCATAGATAATCGCTTGTATTCTCATTTCTCACGGATGACGGATAGAACTCGGATGACGGAAGCGCAGTGCGTAATCGCCATAATGGTTTTTTATTTATCAGAAAAAACTTTAACTAAATCCGTTGAGTGCTTTTGAGAACAGCTTTGCACAAATCACACTAAATATCAATGACAATCTTACGCATTAACGTACATACGCGTTTTAGTAAAGTCGTAAGGTAATCTAAGTACCGATTTAGAATTTTTACTGTTCAGCATGTTTAGTCTTTACCTTTGACGACATACTAGGAACTCTGAAATATATATCAACACTACATAATAAACATTATGCATGGGTTGTTACGCGGAAATCGTAATATCAAGAAAGGTGAACTAAATAAACAAAGCCGTTATGGATTTCATCGTAACGAACGCATATCGAATAGCGTCATAACTAAGCCGATGGCTATTCCGAGTACCTACCTATTCCTGCAGAGGAGTTTTAATGACGTCAATCCTGACGTCACAGTCAGGCTATAGTGTTACAAGTGTCAATTTACAAGGCCGAGAGCCCGTAGGTAATTTTGAGGTGTTTCTAGTCCATGGTATTCATGATTTTTGAACATTGTAGGTGGAAATTCTATGTTTTTTTCTCGATTTATAATATCTTAATTTTTTTCCAAAACAAAACACACGCCAGCTATAAGGTCACGGCACAAACAGTGGATTGTTTGAGTGAAGTGTCAAAACACTTTAAATAAAATTATCGCAACCACTCGATATAATATATAATCGTTTCCATTTTAATAGCGGTGTGCAGTGGTAGGTATACAATGTGGCTAATTCTGTTGTACACATTCTTTAAATTAACTTAAAATAACAGGTGTAAATGTACTGCTACTGCTCAACAAGGTGTGAATGTAATGTACTGCTCAACGGGTAAAGGAGTGGACTGAAAACCGAATGGTCGACGCGGGTTCAAACCCCGCCCGTTGCACTATTGTCGTACCTACTCCTAGCACAAGCCTGACGCTTAGTTGGAGAGGAAAGGGGAATATTAGTCATTTACCATGGCTAATATTCCTTTTTAAAAAAAGAAAAAACAAAAAAAAAATCATAAATCAAATAATACAATGTGGCTAATTCTGTTGTACACATTCTCTAAATTAACTTAAAATAACAGGTGTAAATGTACTGCTATCCATTTTATTTCGGGGATCATTGCTGTCCCACTGATAGCTTATCAATCGGACAGCAATATAATGGTATACATCGACATTTAGAAGGAGATAGCAGATTTGTAGAGCGTCGTCCCTATCATTGAGACCCACAAAACGTCATATAGGTATGACTAATGAGTGATAGAGACAACGCTCTACAAAGCCGAAATAGCATTCTAAAGGCTGATGTACATTATTTTCTGCCGCGTACTGTACAACCTACATCTACATATTTTTTTTTCATTTATTAGGATCACCATTCACCAACAGCTAATCATCTACATCAAACACAAAATTAAAAATACAAAAGTTCTTAGATAAAATGACGAGCTAATTAAAGGTGATCACCGCATGCGAATAAAGTGTCAGGTAATTTTACTACTAAAATAAGTTAAAATAAGTTACTTAATTAAAAAAAATATATAATAATTACATAGATAAACTCTAAACTAATAAACAAATGTAGGTCAGCAGTTGTAGGTAAGCAGTACATTACTGGTACTAACTGATAAAGTATGACCTATCAGTGACAGTTATAGTTTACCATACCATAAATACCAAGCGCAGAAGAACCACTTTGAGGCTCAACTATTGGGGTTATTATGAAAGAACCTTCTCAAAATTCCCTATGGACTCTCTGTACCCGTAGTACAAGATTTTACGTCTCACCAAACCAAACCAAATTCGAGAGTAGAAATACTTCCGCGTTACAGTAAACTGGATCTTAAATGCCTTGTTTTAAAGCTCAAGTTTGTCTACACTTCTACAGCCAGCGCTCCAAGCGGAAACATTGCGAAATTAAAATCAGTGGCATTGAATATTTGACTTCAATTCAAGGCTGTTTAGGTCCATTTTACTGTAACGAGGAAGTATTTCGACTCTCGAATTTGATTTGGTTTGGTGAGACGTAAAATTCCCTATGGACTCTCTGATCATAATGGCGTTTGTTTGTGTCTACTCACTCTTAACCGCTGGGCGTCGTCCAACGAAGCGGACGCGTGGTAACTCAATACCTGTAACGTGACCACACATTTATTAGACCGCGTATGAAAATTAACGAGGTTACAGAGGGTTAATTATAGCCCTTCAGCAGCAAATTATATTACAAAGTTGATTGTAGTTCATCTATTTCTGTACGTGATTCTGCCTACACATTTTTATTTATAGCACGGGCATCATTCAATTACTAGTTCACTGACAAAGCCGTATCGTCAAGCAATTTTAGATTTTGGACGTTAACATTTTAACTGTAAAGAAAGTGGGGAAAAAAATGACGTATGACATCTCGATATCAGTAAGTATCCAACTTAGAACGCATCATCATTTAACATCAAAAATCAGATAAAATTTTATGGATGCTTATGCTCGCGACTTAGTCCGCGCGGACTACACAAATGTCGAACCCCTATTCTACCCCTATAGGGGTTGAATTTTCAAAAATCCTTTCTTAGCGGATGCCTACGTCATAATAGTTATCCACATACCAAATTTCAGCCCGATCCGTCCAGTAGTTTGAGCTGTGCATTGATAGATCAGTCAGTCAGTCAGTCACCTTTTCCGTTTATTATGAAAACCTTGCCGGCGTGGTAGTGAGTGATGTGGTTTTGTAAGTTGAAAATTTGTCCAAATTAGAATCCTGTCATTTTTTTTTCTAAATTATTATCTCTGGTCTGGTCTGGAGCGAGGTTTGCGCTGTGGCCTGTGGCTAGTTGGCATGGCAGCCATAAAGTTTACCGACAAAGCATAACGTATTTAAGGGTGCTTTCGACTAATCAGATTATTGAGAGAGAACTATTTGCCAGCTAAATGATCGGTTTGATCAAGCCCAGTAGGGCGATTGTCTAAAACCTGCATCAATCATTATTACAATCTCAATTGTTATGATGGGCTGAATTTGTGCGATTCTTGTTGCAACAATGCATTGTAGCCAATAGTGAGCGAGCGTTAACCAATCAGAGATGATTGCGATCGTGACATTGTAGCTGTCATTCTCCCGCAATCGCACAGCTGGATACCTTTACGATGAGGTCGACGCGACGCGCGACGTCTGAACCGCTTGGCTAATCACCGCTTTTTTTATTACGTACGCATGGAACTTGGGAAGAACTACGATTTCTAAGTAAAATTGTAGTAATATAAAGTAGAGTGGCACTTACATCGAGCGTCACGCTCTGCTTGGCCATCGCAGTGATCGCCTTCTCGTACATATGCGTGTTGTGGATGCCCATCCCGCAGAATATCGCGAACGCCTCCACGAAGTTCTCGTCGTTCTTCGTGAACAGAAGATCGTCGAATTTATTTACCAACTGAAATAGAACAACCATTTCATCAGCATACTGAAAGGTAACGATAAAATATTATGTTTTTTATTTTATTTTTATTCAGATACAAGTTAGCCCTTGACTGCAATCTCTCACCTGGTGGTAAATTTGCAGTCAAGGGGTATGGCAGTTTTTATTAAACCCATATTGGTTTCTAAACGGTATCGTACAGGAACGCTAAATCACTTGGCGGCACGGCTTTACCGATAGGGTGGTAACTAGCCACGGCCGAACCACGGCCACCAGACCAGACCAGAAATTTAGGAATTATAAAATTCCAAATCTCTGCCAGGAATTGAACCCGGGACCTCCCACAATAAGACAACAGCGCTTCCCACTGCGCTACGGAGGTCGTCGATTTTATCAAAAGTCTTTGTCAACAGTCAATTGATGTGGCAGTCAAAGTCACTTGCAGTCTATTGCTGTTTGGGAATTGTATAGAACGCCTAGGTAAAGAATGAAATAAAAAATATTTTATACATTGAATGGAATACTTAGGTATTCTATACAATAGCAGAGTATACAGATTACCGGTAACATATATATTTAGATTTTAGATTATAAACAGAATAAATAGACAATAAGTTATAAATCCTGACTTTCCTTTTTATTTTAATCGCCTTTCATGCAACTGAACCTTAATCCGTCTTGAACATAATGGCGGAATAAAGCTACGGACAGACGTGCTCATTACTAGCACGAAAGCATGCTTTTATTGAGCAAATGCTCATTAGTAGCACGTGTGTAATGTAATGAGCATGCTTATTTCGAGCATGCTCAAAAATCAACCGACGTTTGATTTTCGAGCATGCTACCTGAGGCGCGGGTAGAAGGGGGCGTGCTCCGAGCGCGTCTGAACAGGGTTTGCTTATTAGCATGTACTCAGTACAACACACAACATATAACTCTACAGTTTATTTAAGCATGCTTATTGCTGGCAAATGTGAACAGTTGCATGAGCATGCTAACATTAAGCTAGCATAAAAGCACGCTTTTTTTGAGCACGTCTGTCCGTACCTTAAAAGCGCGCGCAATTTTCTCACAGCCTTTATCTCAAGCATTATATCAAAATACTAATTTCCCCCGAGTAAGGAAGTTTTCAACCGCCAAAAATAGCTGCCGACTAGTCTTTGTTCCAATTAAAAATACAAACAACTTTTGGAACTTATGGCAGTAATATCCGCCTAGAAGTAAAGAATGTCCCATACATGGCGAGTCCAAACTAGCGTGATTTGTGAATTCTCGAGCGATTTTGGAGTCGCGTAGCATTAATGACATAACGGTCCCATATTGAAAATTTTGCGACTTTCAGAAGCCCATTATTTGAACAAAAAAAAACAACTTCGATATTTGAATATGTGCTATTTGAATTTCTTTGGTTCTCTCTGTCTTTAATCTGAATTCGAAACGAAAACGATTTCCATTTACAATAATTGGTGGCAAGTGTCCTTTATTACGTTAATTGAGATAATCATTATTATTTATTGCTGTTGTGATTTTTAATCACATCATAATAATTAAAAGCCCTTCTCATTAACATTATTATAAACATCATCCCTAAAGCTATCCCTGAATCTCGAGGCAGGCTTAGCACGGGTTAGATATCATAAGCACAGACCTAGGAGTCAATAGATTCAAAGAATAAGTATGTTTCTCAATATTGGGCAAAAACTTCATTCCCCCCTTTAGCCATTTTTAAATCTACCTAGCTGATCTAAAAAAGCTCCTGAGCTACATGAGCCTTATTAAGGGTTTTTTTAACCAACTTAAAAAAAGGAGGAGGTTCTCATTTCGTTGGCATCTTTGTTTTTATAATGTGTGAACAGCGATCAGTCGACAGACTATAAGCGAATAAAGGCAAAAGCAGATAAAATTAGGCGATAGTAAAAAGGTGTAAGGAGGAACCAGGTATATTCACATAATTCTGTTTCGTTGTAAAACAAATCTCGACTTATATCTGGGTCAAAAGTTAATCCTTTCAAACGCATTTTCAATGTCGCATTGTTTCCGCCCGCAATGCGCAATGTGTAACCAACATTATTTTGTACATTTGTCGGTGTGTGTGTGTGTGTGTGTGTGTGTGTGTGTGTGTGTGTGGCTGAATTTTTCATTAATACGCGGATGGTTCTTTTTGTTGCAACATTTTCGACTCAACTTCGGTAATTTTATTACGTTCCAGAATCCGTGGAGAATTATTTTCACGCTTTTGCTTTTTCCTTAGTTACATTTCTGTATCGTAGAATAAATTCAATTTTCATCAAATGGAATTATTTTTGACGCCCTCACTGGTGCCTGTTGGCGCTATAATCTGATCAGTGGGACGTCCTAAGTTCGATTCTTGGCAGAGACAGACTGAAAATTTATGATTTGTAGATGAGTCTGTCCTGGTCTGCTAGGAGCCTTCGGCTTGTCTAGTTACCACCCTACCAGCAAAAACGTGCCGCAAAGCCAATCCAATATTAGGGGTATGGGTTTAAAGTTAAACTGCCATACCCTTTCCAGGTCAGCACGCTTCGATATTAGACTACATCATCACTTACCACATGAGATCGCAGTCAAGGCCTGAAACTTCCTAAAAAGCTGAGCCGCCATATTATAGCGGTTGTAATATAAAGTCGGGTCCTATCACTATTCTTATTAGTCCAACAGCTACATGTATAGAGAACTAGCTGCCCCGGCGAACTTCGTACCGCCTAACAGTCAATTCTTTTTTAGGATTTTTTTTTAAATTTTACTCTCCGTAAGAACCATCCCCGTACTTCAAGGAATATTATAAAAAAAGAATTAGCGAAATCGGTTCAGCTGTTCTCGAGATTTGCGATGAGCAACACATTTAGCGATTCATTTTTATATATAGAGATTTTCACATAACAAAAGTTGGGCGTCTCGAACGAACGAAGCTACAGACGAAGAATCAGGTTGTTATTAATCAGAAAAAATCCCGTCCCTTGGCGGCTGCTGCATATGCTTCAGATATTTTCTTTTGTTTAAATTAAAATAGCAAGCAAACGAGCAAGCGGGTCACCTGATATAATATGTTCGATAGTTTAATACAGGATAAACAATGGGGAAAAATTACTTTTCTATTTCTCATTGCTAGGTAGGTAATGCGGAGGCTGTATAAAGGCTATTGTGAGCGGAGCGACTATAAACAAAAGTTCCCGAGCTATTAATGCGAGCAATAAACCGTTAGCCGACTTTAGCTAACTTAATGAACGACGTTTCAGAAATTTTAACTAAATTATGGAATAATTAATTAAATTAATTTGCCTTGGAGAGACCTTTTTGTGTGCATAGAGGTAAATGAAGTACTTAACTAGCTGAGAGAATAGACGGTTAGGCACCCAGTAATTTTGAATAATCTATTAGTTATCTATTTCTATATCTATACTCTATACTATTATATAAAGAGGTAATGTCGTTAAGTTTGTTTGTAGGGGGTAATCTTTGGAACTACTGAACCGATTTTAAAAATTCTTTCACCAGTAGAAAGCTACATTATTCCTGAGTGACATAGGCTATACGGGATCCTTAAAAATCTAAATTTACGCGGACGAAGCCGCGGGGATCAGCTAGTCTTCTATGTATAAAAATGAATCGCTGAATGTGTTGCTGATCGCAAATCTCAAAATCAGTTGAACCGATTTCGCTAATTCTTTTTTTATAATAAGTACGAGGATGGTTCTTACGAGCGAAAAATTTAAAAAAATTGAATCGACTGTTAGGCGGAACGAAGTTCGCCAGGGCAGCTAGTTTTTTTTAATATAAATAGGTCGTATTGTAAGGATCGTATTACCACTAATCGTATACACGAAAAGTAATAACTTTATTCTTTGTAATATTATCAGTACTTATTATAAATGTGAAAGTGTGTTTGTTTGTTTGTTGGTTTGTTTTTTTTTTTTTTTTTATAAAGAAAAAAAAGAATATTAGCCATGTTAAATGACTAATATTCCCCTTTCCTCTCCAATTAAGCGTCAGGCTTGTGCTAGGAGTAGGTACGACAATAGTGCAACGGGCGGGGTTTGAACCGTCGACCTTTCGGTTTTCAGTTCACTCCTATACCGGTTGAGCTATTTGAAGGAATCACGTCGCAACGGTGCAACGGATTGACGTGGTTTTTTGCATGGGTATAAATACAGACCTGGAGAGTGACATAGGCTACTTTTTATCCCGGAAAATCAAAGAGTTCTCACGGGATTTTTAAAAAACGTAATTCCACGCGGACGAAGTCGCAGGCATCAGTTAGTAGTAAATACACCTACATACAGATACACACTTCTTTAGGGATGAAAGTTGAAGGAAAAACCTTGACATTTTTCATGAATAAATGAATAATACAATGCAAATTGATATACTCATACTGCCTGCAGTAACAGCTAAAGCAGTATGACGGCATGGTAGGTATATGACGACCTCCCTGGCGCAGTGCTGAATTTTATTAGTGGGAGGTCCCGGTTTCGTTTGCCGGCAGGGGGTCTGGATTTGGGCGTGGCTACTTACCATTACCACCCTACCAGCAAAGCCGTGCCGCTAAGCAATTTAGTGTTCCGGTACGATGCCGTATAGAAACCAAAGGAGTATGGGTTTAATACAAACAGCCATACCTCTTCCAGGTTAGCCCGCTTCCATCTTAGATGGCATCATCACTTACCACCAGGTGAGATTGCAGTCAAGGGCTAACTTTTACCTGAATAAATAAATAAGAATGTAAAAAATGTACTTACTTGAATAACACCTATAATCCTCCCCTCGGAGTTTTTGATTGCCATACATAATATGGTGTTGTGCTTGAACCCCGCGCCGTCGTCCACTGAAGGGTCAAAACGAGGGTCCATATATGCATCAGCGATGTTCACTGTCTGCGAAACATACAGATATAAAATAAATAAATAATAAAAATATACTAATAATAAAGATATACTATTACGGAGAAACGAAAGTTAAAAAGTCTAACAACACTCAAATGCAAGACTTCTTACCAGTATCAGAAAGAGTCGCTCTAATTAAAGTCAAACTTAACGAGCAATTATTCACAATCATAGAAGCGTACGCTCCCACTGAACGGGCTGAATTGAATGATATAGAGATATTCTACAATTCTCTTCAGGAAGCCATAGAAAAAAGCACAAAAAACATTGTACTAATGGGCGATATGAACGCGAAGATCGGTCAAACCACAGATGATGAGAGCCGGGTACTAGGGAAATATGGAAATGGTGAAAGGAACGAGAGAGGAGAACTATTCATTGATTTCTGCCAACAACACGAACTTAAAATAATGAATACAATGTTTAACAAACCTGGAAGCAAAAGATGAACATGGAAATCTCCGAATGGCACCACAATAAACGAAATTGATTTCATAACATACAGATATATCAGTCACAAAATTCATCAAAATGACGTCATTTCGATGTTAATGAGACATGGTTCCAGCGCAATAGCAATTTGCAGGACTTATAGGAATGAGGTATATTATTATTTAAACTTATTACCCTCTCAAAATTATGCTGTAACAATAAACTTGATGTTTATAGCTGTTTGCGTTTCGAATTGTCCGTTATGCAAATTGATGACTCCCAAAGGCCAAATTCGTATTTACTCGTGCCTACTATTCGTATTATACTAATTTGGCTATCATAATTATGGTGCAGTAACGTAAAACAAATGTACCTAATAGATATTATATGAATCTTGCGGTTATTAACTCATATTTGTATTTGGTACTACAATAATATAATTTTGTGTGTGTATAGGTAAGAAGTGGGTAAGGACATTTATAACGATACTAGCTTATGCTCGCGACTTCATCCGCGTGGACTATACAAATATCTTTGCGAAGTGATCCTTCTGTACCTGGAAGGTACTATTAAGTATTCTGTGGTACGAGCAATTTCTGTGGTACAAAAATTATGCTTGCTTGTACTACAGAATTTTTGACACTGACTTTTTGACTATTCACGAATATCATAACGGAAATAGGCGCGAACGCCATTTTGAAAAGGCGTGCATAATCGCGCATTCCTAATAGATTTAAACTATTTAAGGGATGTGTGTGTGTACAGCGGAGGTTAGAAACTATGGGGCGTGACTTCCACAATTTTAAGAACATTTTTGTTGAAATTGATATTTTTTTTGCCTGTTTTCGTTACGATATTCTTGATTATGAGGTCAAAACACCCAAATTTCAGATTCATCGGTGGTACACCCACCCCTGCATATGACATTACCTCCCCAGTGGTCGCGACGTAGCCCGTAATGCCGATGTTGATGGGGAACCGACTCTCGTAGGGCGACGTCCGCGGCGTACCAGGCTCTTCGTCGTCACCCGCTTCGAGATCAAACACCCGTGAGAAACTCCCCTTTGACGCTTCGTGCACCAAAAGGATCTGGAACAATATAACAACTTTGCTTTACTCCCACTAATAAGTCTGCGGCCCAACGGGGAGCGGGTGCGTCCCACGGGGCGGCTTACCGGCGCAATGCCATACTCACCGACCCGCAGGGTGATTACTTACGTATCTCGCGACAGGCTTACGACAGGCGTAAATCTCGCAATCATTGCTGTCAAACGTCCGGCTAGAGAGAGACAGCAATAGCCACAAAGCAAAATAAGAAAAAGAAGAAAGACAGCAAATGAACTGTCGCATTGCTTCTGCTGTCGCGTTGCTGTCGTTACTGCAACGTTTTACGTAATCACCCCGCCGCTGTCGATAAGGACGTGTCCGCGCGTCTTCCTTCTAATTTCTTGTAAATATTAAGAGTTTGCTCTACACGCTGGCCGCACCGCAGGATGCTCCCAGTCCCACCTGCCCCCTAATTGTGTAAGAATAACCATTTCATGGCTATCGTAATCGTCAAGAAATTCTGCCATTTGATTGGTTGATTCGCTGTTTACATTTTTTCACAGCCAATCAAAGGGCAGAATTCTTGACGATTGCGATAGCCATGAAATGGTTATTCTTACACAATTGGGGGGCTGGGCCGCTGACTTAAACTCATGAAATTTTCTTTCGCAGGTACGAGAATGTTTTATAGAATTCACAATAATTTAAAACTGATCTTGATGATAAAATACTACGAAAATAGAAACAGTATACAGTGCTGTGCTGGTCTTGTTGCAAGACGATTTAATGAAGGATCATAATTTTCTCTCAGTAATATCCGGTACAACATAATCAAGCAATTTCGTCGAAAAGATTATGGTTATTAACCCTGTCGTTGTTACAATTACCTACTTTAATCACATACATTATGTTCGCGACGGCCCTAATGACTTACGCTTAAAGGCTCGCACGGTAACATTATCATGCATATGTAGCTATTTTACCAAGAAAGTTTGTAACGTCAATATAGTAATTTCTACAAAAAATTATATTACTTACTATATAATATACAGTAAATTAACGCAGTCACTTAGGCTGATATCTATAGAGCGCACTTTGACTTTGCTCAGACTTAAGATTGAGTTAAAACGAGATAGATTTATGTGAGATACATCTGTCTCGTTTCAACTCTTACTTAAGTCTCAGCAAAGTCAGAGTGCGCTCTATAGATTTCGCGACGGAGTTGAGTAGAGGTGAGTTATAGCGTCTTTTTTAATGACTTTATTTTTTGACATGCGGTTTTTTATGAGACATCAAGAGTGGCAATATAAAAAAAAACTAAAATAAAACATGCCAGACACTGCACTAAAAATATCCTCTAAAATTTCGCAATAAATAATTTTGGCACATTTTTTATTCAAAAAATTGATCATGTTGACATGCAATGTCGGGCGTATTCTGAAAATTTCTGCAGCACGATGGCAGCACGTCATAAATTATTGTATGATATCCTTACCTACTGGGAAATAAACATACGTGAAAAATACTAAAGGCTGGGGCACATAAAACAGTATCAGTAGCCTCTCACTGTCCAAGTCTTTAACTATATCTATACAAAAAATCAAATCCAGTCAATTCGTTGCTCCATTGCGGCGTAATTGAAGGACAAACCAACAAACTAAAGAAACAGACTTTTGGATTTATAATAAGTAGGTATAGTGATATGGGTAGTTCTCTCAGTGTGATGTGTTGCCGTCGCGCTTTTGATTTTCTAAGCCTTAAAACAAACGAGCTTAACTTAATAAGCTGTGATAGCCTAGTCGGTAGGACGTCCGCCTTCTGATCGGAGGTCGGGGGTTCGATCCCGGGCACGCACCTCTAACTTTTCGGAGTTATGTGCGTTTTAAATAATTAAATATCACTTGCTTTAACGGTGAGGGAAAACATCGTGAGGAAACCTGCATGCCTGAGAGTTCTCCATAATGTTCTCAAAGGTGTGTGAAGTCTACCAATCCGCACATGGCCAGCGTGGTAGACTATCTCCAAAACCCTTCTCACTATGAGAGGAGACCCGTGCTCTGTAGTGAGCAGGTGATGGGTTGATCATGATGATGATGATGATGACGACAAACGAGAATTTATAAGCATTTGCCAAGAAGTTTGAATCGTCGAAAGTTGGCCTGGGACAGTAATATTCCGCAACGAACATTGTTTCCACAAACTTTTTTACTCAATAAGTTGCTTTTTGAACGGGGACATATGCGATATTTTTCATAACACTCATAAGCTTTATGAAAACTATGTAAACTTACATAAGTACAATGTGAATTTCTGTTTGTGTTTTTCTTGTGAGTTCAATAAAGTCTTCTTCGACATACCCATTGTAACCCATATGGACCCATATTATGGAATATGTCATATTCTGTGACAATACTCGTTGCTTGGAATCAAATGTTTCATTATGATATGCCTGTATAGTATATCCCATCTAAGAGATCGTTTGAAGTTACGGTAACTAGGTACATTATAATAGGTACACTTATATTTTAATATTCTGGGTTTTTTCCACAATCTAATAATTGCTGTAGCAATTCAACAAGAAAATATGCCGCTATGTCTGTACCAACGCAACAATACGTAAAACGCAATTACTTTTTGTTGTAAATAATAATATGTTTTCTTATATTTTATTGAAACAAACGACTATGTTTCTCAGGGCATCGTACAATGTACAACCGACATTAAAGTGTCTGGAACTGAAAATGTGCGCATTTAGTGAATTGTGTAACATGGTTTGGTGGTTGTAAGGGAAAATAGTAGACGTCAACTATTTTTATTTTCCGCCTGAAATGGACTGAGATTCACTACTCTTTCTTTTTATTATTGGAAACTCTACCACGATTTTACAAATCGCATGTTTTCTTAATTAATCGTTTACATTAAAGTAGTGCGTATTGAAGTATTACTGGAATTCAGGTAATCCAGTAATACTTCAAGAATACTGGAATACCTGAATTATATATGGACTATAAGATAGTAGAAGACTGTCGTGGCAACCCCCTGCCCTGATACCCTTAAACTTTAATAAATTGTGGAACTTTAAGAATGTCTATAGCAGGGAGTTGCCACGACGCTAATTGTCTGTGAAATCACGTCGATTTCTAATACTATTTCGAAGAAAAAAATAGACTTTATACTTTGACGTAAGACTGTCCCAAAGCCACCATGATCCAAACCTCGTAGCGCTGAGTTCCTCCTTGTGTTGACACACGCAGATTAACTTTCAGCTTTTATAAAATGACAAAGGTCTGGCATGCAATGGCTCTCTCTTTAATAGGTTTAAAGACGCCGAGACAACAAATTATACTAAAGGTAAATACGCCTTGTATCAACTTCGAGTAATTGTCGAAGGGGCCGTATAATCCATGAATTTAAATTGGCAATCGCCGAACAACGCTTACAATGGGGGGTGTAATTAAATTTCGATACCGCTTTACAAACAGAGTTAATTGGATCTGCTCAAAATTTTCTACAGAATGTAGATGAGTTCGCCCCCTATTCGAGGGGTCGAGGGTTCGATCCCGGGCACGTACCTCTACATTTTCGGAGTGAAATATGTGTTGCTTTAACGGTGAAGGAAAACATCGCGAGGAAACCTGCATGCCTGAGAGTTCTACATAATGTTCTCGAAGGTGTGTGAAATCTGCCTGCGGATTAGCAATTGCCCTTGGCCAGCGTGGTAGACTATGACCTAACCCCTTCTCATTCTAAGAGGAAATCCTTGCTCAGTATAGTGAGCCGGCGCGCGGCGTTGGGTTGCATCATGATGATGATGAAGATTAGTTTGTAGCTATTCTATCCGTGGAAGAATTTTCAGAATCGGATCATTAATACCGAGTAGGGGCGTAATTTCATAATAGTAACAAAATCTCTACATTGTCTACTAAACTTTGCAATTTTGCATGTAGGTTTTCTCTACAACGTAATCGTATAATGAGACGAAAACTTCCAAGAAGTAATTTTTAAAGATTTCAACTAAGTGAAGCCGGCGAACCAGGTATTTTTAGGGTTCCGTACCTCAAAAGGAAAAGCGGAACCCTTATAGGATCACTTTGTTGTTTGTCTGTCTGTCTGTCTGTCTGTCAAAAAACCTACAGGGTACTTCCCGTTGACCTAGAATCATGAAATTTGGCAGGTAGGTGGGTCTTATAGCTGGCTTTAGGGGAAAAATCTGAAAACCGTGAATTTAGGGTTAGATCACACAAAAAAATTAAATTGTGGTCATGAACTAATATAATTAGTATTTTCAATATTCAAGTAAGATAACTATATCAAGTGGGGTATCATATGAAAGGGCTTTACCTGTGCATTCTAAAACATATTATTTTTATTTATTTTTATGCATCATGGTTTTTGAATTATCGTGCAAAATGTCGAAAAAATACTACTGTAGTACGGAACCCTCATTGCGCAAGCCTGAATCGCACTTAGACGGTTTTTTTTTTTATAAAAAGGGAGAATACTTTTCATCTAATTACTTAGAAAAGATATGTATATATTCCGTTCATGAAAAACAGATAAGTACCTAATAAGAATTTGCGTTCAATTTGTTGTCATGCTCGAGACTTGCGAGTTTTACTTAAGTCAACGTAACTTCCATTAGAGGGTTTCGTCGGCTTATTTCCACATTGTTCTTACATAATTGAGTTTTCTTTGGGAATGATCCAATAAAGTATTGCTAAAGGGAATTTCGTGTAGATGCTATATAAACGTTATTTTTGATCTACTGATGGACTTATATGTATTTAAACACGCTTTATGAATATAATAGTTAGGTACTATTGAGGTAACTATTTACTAATAATTATGTTAATACATAGGTAAAGATACAATATTGTAATGGACTAAGAGCCAGCGCGTACCAGATCTTCGTTATTTTATATTGCCACTACACTAAGTGACTGGCAATGTACGACGTGGTTTTTAATACTTCCTTATTCCTTACCTTATCCCACGCTACGTGGGGTCGGCACAACATGTCTTCTTCTTCCACTCACTTCTGTCATTCGTCAACGTATTATCCACCCCTTTTTCACGCATATCCTCTTTCACGCAATCCATCCACCTTTTCTTTGGTCGTCCTCTCCTCTTTTTCCTTCCACATGATTTTTAATACTAGGTATTCCAAACAAAATAAAAAAAATAGACTTTATACTTTGAGTCTCTCATGACATTCACTTTATGCAAAACGATGTAGAAACTTTACGTTTGGATATAAAAATAACGCGATCCATTTACGTGCGAACATGGGGGTGTGAAGTGTTGCATGTGAACATGCGATGGATCAACATTGCCCGATAGCCAGTAGGTAACTTACAGTTGTCTGATAAAGCTGAAATTGAACGAGTGATGGTGGTTCTTTTGCGATGCCTGATATAAGTCCCGCAAATGGCTAATGCGCGTGGCCGCCATTTTAGTGACGTTCAGCACTAGACTGAGGTTTCGAGCTGATGGTATATTTTTACTTAAATATAGGTCAAATGACGTCATTTCGATGTTAATGAGACATGGTTCCAGCGCAATAGCAATTTGCGGGACTTACAGCAAACTAAACCTAGCACGGGGTACTTTATCGGAAAGTTGTAGTTTAAAATTGGTTGCTAAATTTGTACCGAACAGACAGTCTAACAAACAAACTGACAAGAAAGCAGACTAATATTAAATTGTCATCCAGTTCCGATCTATCTTTATTATTTAAAATCTGCCCATCGCCAAATTATTTTAAAAGGGATAGGGATTGCAGAATTTGTATTTTACCACTAGATGATGCCCGCGACTTCATCCGCGTGGATTTAGGTTTTTAAAAAATCCCGTGGGAACTCTTTGATTTTTCGTCTCTGTACCAAATATCATCAAAATCAGTTAGGCCGTGAAAAGCTAGCAGACAGATCAACAGACAGACACACTTTCGCATTTATAATATTAGTTCGCATTGACAATCGGGGAGGAAACGTCCCGCACACCCGCACATCCCCCGCGCTAACCCAGTGCGGGCGAGCGCGGGTGTGCGGGGCTCCCCCGCCTCATATCCCAATTGCCATCTCGACCTGTCGCGGACTTATACATAGTTAAAGATTTCCTACGTGCTCTCGGGGTCATGTAGAAAACAAACTATAGGTACTCCGCTGCAGTCAGTTTCAGCAAATTCACATATACTGGGGGTTGTGTAAGTTTTAATTATTTTGCCGGAATACGATTTCATTTTACGGTGCCAACAGCAATACACAAACTTAATTTGCGAGTGGTGGTAAGTTACAATTTTCATATAAGTAATATGTAGTTATTAAAATGACTAGCTGGTGCCCGCGACTTCGTACGCTTCTAAAAATCCCCTGGAAACTCTTTGATTTTCCAGAATAAAAAGTAGTCTACGTCACTCTCCAGTAGGGCTAACATGCGGCGCACGAGAAAATTTTGTCTATCTCTCCATGTCTACCGAAGCTAACATGGTTGCACAGGTCTTTTACTATACCCATGCAACAAATCCCGTCGATCCTTTGCTCCTTTGCGACGTGATTGAAGGACAAACCAACAAACAAACACACTTTCGCATTTATAATATGAGTACTGATTCGACATCATGCAGTATCTGTCACGATTTTTGTTGGTTTCGCCGAACCTTTCCTGCGACTTGTTTGATGTCGTCTGTTCAACTAGTGCAGAGTCTGCCAATGTTGCGCTTTCCCGTAAGAGGTAGCTATTCTAGCACTTTGAGACTTCAATGTCTATCGGTTCTTTAAATAATATGCCCCACCGTACGCCACCTTATCTTCGAAGTCTTCCAGCTACTCGGTTACTGCGATTTTTCTACGAATCTGCTCAATTCTGATTTCTGATTTTGATCACGAAGAAATATTCCAAGCATGGCTCCCTCCTTTACCCGTTGAGTGACTCTAAGCCTTCTAATGAGGCTCCTAGCGAACCGCATATCATCGCTAGCACTGGTTCAAAGACTGGTCTTTCTTCAGGCACAGGAATTTCACACAAGAAGAAAATTCAAAACTTTCCGAGCACTATTCAGTCGAGATATCTTGTATTGTCATTTAAACATCGAAATGGCCCTAACATAATTCCTATCTCTCATCAGCTTACAATTTCCGCATTAGAATACAACAAGCGTACTTACTACGAGTATTTCAGTCACAAGACTATTGACATTTCTTGATTGCATAAGAATAAACTCAACACACGCATTGTAAATATAAACATCCTGATTCATACAATAACAATAAGTGTTGCTAATGACGAAAAGAAACGCGATTGGTGCCGGTCGTAGACAGTTTTGGCATGAACTAATGACTTTAAATAATGGGCATAATTAGGTTGAAAATGCATGTTATAGAAGACATAACTATCAAGAAGTAAAATCTATAAACGCATGGGAGATGAAACTCTGAAAGCATTATTATCTGACGGAATCGCAATTATTAGAGCGCAACTGCAAAGGATACCAAAGAAACTCAGATTTAAAGGCGTTCTCATTGACGTTTCCGATAGACATAGAAGTCTCTTGCAAAAATTTCCTCAGAACTTGACCTTCTGCCGCTTGTGTCCAGCTGCTCCCAGCATATCGCTTGATATCATACGTCTACCTAGAGGAGTTTATCAACACTGCGTGATAAGTAAATGAAGTTAATCAACAAATTGGCTTGATATGTTTACGCAATAATATTTAAGCAGATTCAAATTAGGTGATCAACAAATAACAACTTTAATACAAGTAAGATTAAGTAAAAATAGAACAGTAGCAATTTCTGCATTGGCTTTGTTAAAATAAACAAAAGGAATTTTGCCTTTTATATGTATAGTCTGTATTTTAAGACAGTATCGCTATTGTACGTATCGAATTCGGAAATGCTGGCTAAGTGCCAAGTCTGCAATACATGGTTGAATATTGTTCTTTCTTAAGAATCAGCCAGAAAGTGCTACGGAAAGTTGCCAGGCTGTGTCCGAACTAATAAATAAAGCTATTTACAGTTCCGACATCATGCTGATCGCTTAATATATTTCGTAAACTAATAATGTTAATTTAGTCTGGCTGCACTCTTAAATTATTTTCCAAAGCCCAAGTAACAAAAACAACTTACATAATAATAAAATCATAAGAAAGTCTTAGTCAGAAGGTCACTAGGTCTTGAAAGGCAGAAAGTAAGGCAAAAGGTCGGCGGGACAGTGGTGGTGACATGAAAACTTTTAGAGGTAAGAATGTCGAAGAGGTAAGAAAGTGGAAGGAGGTCCTATCGCGATCAGTGGTAAACTAGACAAGGTAAGGCTCACAAAGGACTGTAGCGCCAATAGCAGAATTAGTGGTAATAAAACTAGTGTAAAACAATGAAACCTGTTTGGATCGAACATGCCCGGTCCGATCGCAATCTGCCTGTCTATTGAAAGTTGGAAATATCAATTAGCATTCAGTTGTTTGCCCGTTGATCACGATAAGGCTCGCTACGGCGCCACCTCCGGGCGACGGCTCAATCATCATTACATGGTGTCTATTAAATAGAATTTCCCGGCGTCGGATAGGCGGACGAGTTATGGCGCCAAGAATTTATAATAAATCCCGATAACCTAAGGCGATATCAGAGAGATCAAAGATAGCGGGTATTTTAAAGTGGCATGAATATCTAGTTCTTGGCGCGTGAATTTATAGTGCAACTCGAAGTCAAAACAATATCTACACAAATAGAGTTAACTTTCAAGCTCTTTTGAGTCGATAAATCTTTGTGTTGGCTTCTCTACAATGTACCTACTATTCTATTTTGTATGCTAGCTATACACGGTCTATCTATTAAACCGATAATACTAACCGAACTATAAAGGTACAGAGATAGCTTGCATCCCGAAGAAGGACTTGAGCTACTTTTTATCTCGAAAGATCAAACAATTCCCTCGGGATTTCTAAAAACCAATATTTACGCGGACGAAGTCGCGGGCATCATATAGTAACTATTCTACTCAAATTTTGTTAGCAACGTACCTATCTAATCAAAATGTTGACGTTCAGAAAAAAAAAAATCTTAATTCCTGGCATAGCTAGTGATGAACATGAAAGAACTAACTTGGTTACTAACTTTAACCTACTTTTATATCTAGATTTATCATTTAGTTGACCATACGGTATATATTTTTAACGAAATGCATACTAGCTATTGAATTCAATAATTCCAGGGAAGCACTTAAAACTTATAGGGATAGTAAGAAAAGAAAAACAATTAGAAATTTCGCAAAAGATTACATTTCGTACTTATAAATGTTATACCTATCCCAAACATAATATTTTTTTCAGTGCTTAAAAAAAGCCGACCTAAATAATTGGAAGAACTCCAAAATCAGGCTCTGCGAATGTTTCTGTTCCCGTACAAGGAAACGAGAATACAAATACCTACATTTTGATATTTTATTTCAATGGCATACCCAAATAAAACAAAATGAACTGCCATGCATACATATGTAAATGGAAGTTCTTTGTCATAGTATTAAGCAAAAAAGATGTTTTAAATTCAATTAAATTAAATTAAGACAAAGCAGTTGTTGTAACCTATATACAAACAAGTGTATATAGATATTAAATGTACTTTATGTACAAGTATAAAGATAACGTCGCGCAATTGCGGTTTTCTTTCGAGGTTATGGTATCTAAGTATATTCAGATCTGCGATGCGATAATGTGCCTACCATGTATGTATGAATGTAATGATTTTAAAATAATTTAACAATTAAAAAAATAAGTACCCTATTTTAAAACTTTTTCTTTTTTGAAAGAACAATTTCAACTTTGGAGACCACTGCTAGTTTAATCTGCCACTGCTCTAAATAATGACATCTCTTTATCATTGGCCTAAGTTTCTGAGTCACGGTATCTTTTTGTGACCCTCTTGCATACCACTTTCCCTTGTATAATAAGCTGACAAAATTCATATTTCTTACTATCACCAAGACTGACGCTTGGTTTCTTGGTGGTATACTATTTGTTTTATATACTTTTAACAGAGCTTTTTCCAATGGTAGAAGTAATTCGAGAAATGAGACACGTAATCTAGTATTTTTCGCTACTTCATTAAAATATATTTCATCGAAGAGCATAAAATATAATTTTATATTTCTCGTTACCTACTACTTATTTGAAACTTGAGCTTTAATTATTTATTTTTCTATATTATATTTGTCTTCGAGTGCTTGTCTGAAGGATCTAGTTAAAATTGTATGCTATTAAATATCTAGTATCGTTTTTCCAGAATTCATTCGCCGACGACGTCTCAAGTACCTTTATTAGATTTGGTTTTTAGCGCAAATAATGTAGTACGTAAATGTGATTTGAACAGCGAAATACAGTCGAATTCAGATTTATCTAATCTGCCAAGGCTGGTGTTCAATATTTTAGATTTTAAAGACATTTTTTTATACATTTTGTGGCTAATTCTACATATTTATACTGTATACTATCTCCAAATTTAAATGCCCCTTTCATAATGATCCCAGCGGAAAAGGATCGTAGCACTACATTTAGATCTATCAATGTAGTTTTAGTTTACAGATTGTGTACAACAGGATAATTATTATTTTGGATTTCTTATTATTTACTCTTCTTACTTATGTAATAATAAAAAGACAGACACAGTTAGACAGTTTTAAATTTAATTTAGAGCTGTCAAACCTCGTGACTTTAGCTGCCAATCGCAAGCCTATTGTTTAAATTTTTAGCGTGCATTAAATTAGAGTCTTTAAAGTTAAGATCATGTTCCGTCCCGTTCTAGCAATATTAAAAAGAAAAAGATACAGATACTATAAATTTAGTTTAGTGAAAGACAACAGAATCGGCGCCATTAGAATAATTCTGATCTCTACTCCGTGGATGTAATCATAAACTCGTTTGAGTTTTCCCGTATACCCATTGGATTGAGTACCGACAATTGAAACCAAAGAACACCTTTTTTTTACAACTAGCTGATGGCCACAACTATGTTCGGGTGGATTAAAGTTTTTAAAAATCCCGTGGAAAGTCTTTGATTTTCCGAGATAAAAAATAGCCTATGTCACTCTCCAGGTCTTTAAATATACCCATGCAAAAATCAATCACGTCAATTCGTTGCTCTGTAGCGACGTGATTGAAGGTCAAACCGACAAACAAACATACTTTCGCAATATTAGTAGTGATATGAAGGCATACTTTGTGATAAAGGTAGTCAATCAAAATACTTAATATTTATTTTTTCATTGGATTATTTATGTTTCCTGTGTAATTGATAATGATAATGTCAAGACGTCGTGGCAGATTTATTAACCTTACAATAAGATTAACACGCAGTGGTTGTAAAATAAATAAACCATAACATTATAAAATCCCATCCATATAATATACCTGGTACGAATGGTACCTACTATTTTACATTAATGTTATAACGCGTAAGATTGAAGTCCTCATGCGCCATTTTAACTTTACGTGTCAAAAGTACGATTTTAGTCCTTATTTCAAAGGTGAACCGTACTTTTGACATGACAGTTGACCCATAGAGTTAAAATGACGCGTGAGGCGTCATTTTGTACGGACTATAAGATACAAGGCCCCAGCAACGGAGATAAGATATGATACAACTGGTGACCCAGCGTATTATTTCGATGCTGATTGTACATTATTCATACATAAAACGTTCGCAATTGCGTATTTGTTGACAATTGTTACCTTGTTAGAGAATATTAGTCAATAGGAGTGAATTAATACGGTCAATATTATGTTCTTATTAAACTACGTAGTGAATATGTACCTATAGTACAGGTCGACATGGCAATCGGGATATGAGGCGGAGGGATGCCTCGTACACCCGCAAGTCACCCACGCTATCGCGCACCGGGTTAGCGCGGGGACTGTGCGGGTATGCGGGGCGTCTTACTCTGATCTGTCGCGTACTATACTTCTGCGCGTAAATCTCTGAATAGTTTTAAAAACACAATCCATGTTTGCTTGTGTATTTGCTTATAGCTAACTGCCTCATAAATTGAAGGTTAAAAGTACGGTACGATGCCGTGTAGAAACCAATAAGGGGGACGGGTTTAGTAACAACTGTCATACCCTTTCCAAGCTACCACTTCCATCTTAGAGTCCATCATCACTTACCACCAGCTAAGATCGTAGTAAAGGGCTAACTTGTATCTGAATGAAAAAAAAGTTCCTGACGTACCTGTACCCGTTGACACTGTATTAAGCTTTGCGTGTGCGTCAGTATCCTCAACACCATGTGTTCTATCGTGCTCTGTTCCTCGAAGACCATCCTCGCCAGGTCCAGCAGCACTTGGTTCCTCTTCACCTCCAGCTGTGAGCGTTCATACAGCTGCGCGTTCCGCAGGCCGATGCCGCAGAACTGGAGGTAGGATGCGAAGACCTTCTCGTCGTACGACGTGAAAGGTCCATCGCTTTGTTTATTTATCACCTGGAATTAAAAGGTTCTTTTAATTTTGTTGTGACAGCGCATATCAAACGATTATTATAATGCCCCTGGTCGGTAATTGAATATTGGGTATCCCAGTTTATCCTCCGTACATCGAACGCTAAGCCATCGGTCTCGGTTATTATCACATCATTTGGTAATAACCGCACTACTCACTTTATAACTACCGGAATAAACAATTTCATTACTCGTATAAAATTATCAAGAGGGCTTAGGCATAGAAAGCAAGACATTTTTGTATGCGGTTTGTATTCTACAAGGGAGACCTTGTGAGCAAACCCCTATAAATAAATTAGATTTAAAAAAACTATCACTACCCATATTATATTATATTTTTTATTATAAATGCGAAAGTGTGTTTGTTGGTTGGTTTGTCCTTCAATCACGTCGCAACGGAGCAACGGAGCAACGGACGTGATTTTTTGCATGGGTATATAGTTAAAGACCTGGAGAGTGACATAGGCTACTTTTTATTCCGGAAAATCAAACAGTTCTCACGGGAATTTTAAAAAGTAAATCCACGCGAACGAAGTCGCGGGCATCAGCTAGTTGAAAATAAAATTTTAATTTTTGAATACACAATTTTCATAACAAAATACGTTTCAAACTTCAAATACAAATTGAAATCACTGCGGCAGTCGGTAAAAATAAAATGAAATGAAATGAAACGAATGAAATGAACGAAGCTTCGTTTATTTCTCCAATTGATCGCTATCAAAGGGAAAGAAAGTTGCAGTTTACAATAGGTAGGTATCTCGGTAAATGTAATTTCAGAACCATTTCGAATACCTTTGGCAAAGGAAACGATTGATTTTCAATACCCGGAAAAATTTCGTTTTGATATAATGACCTTTTGAACAGCTATAATTATTGCGATAAATAAACAGCTGTGATTACTTTGTCCATAATATCAATTCATGATCATCAGCTGCTCGATTGCGGTAGAATGACAGCTACAATGTCACGATCGCAATCACCTCTGATTGATTGACGCTCGCTCACTATTGGCTACAATGCATTGTTGCAACAAGAATCGCACAAATTCACCCAATCTCAACAATTGAGATTGTAATAATGATTGATGCAGGTTTTACAAAATCGACCTACAGGTTTAGGTCAGCAACATGGAGTACCTCTTCAGCATCAGGATTGAACAGTTGGAACTCGGGAGTTCACAAGCGTAACAAAAGTGTAAAGCAGAATCGGTTCAGTAAGGGCACCTAAGACTTAAAATAAAGTACCGAATCAAAGTTAATAAAAAATGTTAAACAAACGAAAAAATCGGTTAAGAGCGAGTCGATAACACGAAGGATTTCGTACCATCGTACAAGCCAGAAAACTTTTTTTTTTAATTTCATAGCTCAGCCATTTTGAAATTGTTATTAAGTATTTGTTGTTGTAGCCGTTATAGAAATACACACTCCGTGAAAATTTCTACCTATTACGGTTCATGAGATACAGCCCGCTGACAGACAGACGGCCGGACGGACGGACAACGGAAGCTTACTAATGGGGTCCATTGGCACCTTTCGGGTACGGAACCCTAGAAAAGAAAGTGCTGTCAGTAAGAAACCCTCACCTGTGCAACTCCAATGACTTCGCCATTGATGTCCTTGATAGGCATACACAGTAGTGATCTCGTCTTATAACCCGTTTGTTGGTCAATGTCGTGGTTAAACCTCTCGTCCTAGAACAAAGAAACATTGATTAAATGATTAATGATTATTTATTTAAATAACTCAGTACAGTTCATCTCTCTGGAATCCTGACCCCTAAACTAGGAAATCCCGTGTCTTAGGGGCCAGTGCCTTCCCAAACATAGAATATGAATAGTTATTAATTTACAGCTAGGTATTACAACTATTTAAAATATATAAATAAACAAAACACAAGGTTTAAAAGTAAAACAAACTATGGGACGCGTCCGTAAGCTGTGGCTAAGAACCGCGATTGATAGGCGTCCACAATTATATTATTAATCCACTGGAAAACCATTTTTTTCCAACCTGGAATTGAACCTTGGACTGCAGTATCATCACAGGGAACATTCATTACTTAAATAAAAATACCTAAGTATTTTTTTTAAATTCAGATACAAGTAAGCTCTTTACCGCAATCTCGCCTGGTGGTAAGTGATGCTGCAGTTTACGATGGAAGCGGGCTAACCTGGAAGGGGTATGGCAGTTTTTATTCAACTTATACCCCTTTGGTACACGATCGTACCGAGACGCTAAATCACTTGGCGGCACGACATTGCCGATAGGGTGGTGACTAGCCACGGCCGAAGCCGACCATCAGACACCAGACCGAAAATATTCGTGATTATGACTCTTTATGAAATCTAATCTATCTCTATATGAAATAACAGTTTTCCGATCGGAAATATAAATTAAGTATGTAAAGTAAATAGAACTCGTAAGACAAGGTTGAGATTATTTAAATTTTATCTTCTAATAGATAAAAGGAAAAGATGACTGACTGACTGATCTATCAACGCACAGTTGAAACTGCTGGACGCATCGGGCTGAAATTTGGCATGCAGATAGCCATTATGACGTAGACATCCGCTAAGAATGGATTTTTGAAAATTCAACCCCTAAGGGGGTAAAATAGGGGTTTGAAATTTGTGTAGTCCACGCGGACGAAGTCACGGGAATAAGCTAGTTACGTAATAATATAACATATACGTACAGGCAACATACTATCAACGAAAGTAAAAATAATTATTATAAAGCAAGAAATAGTCCGCTATTTCTACCTAATATTTAATTAATATCCAGAGGTATTTTTGTGCTTTAACCATTTTAAATCGCAGCATTCAATTTCCTTTTTCATTCCCATTTTTCGCATTAAAGTAGAATTTTTGCGGAGTTAAGAAGCAATTAGATCAAGAGCTGCTCTGTCGGAAAGAGATGAAAGGACGATCTGTGGTCAGCTTCAGTTCTAGATTGCGATTACACAGCCCGGATCATGTGGATATGATGAGTTTTTACATTCAAGTAGGTATAGTAAGCTTCATTTTATGATTTTACTTAGTGTATGGCAAAAAAGCTGTGATAGCCTAGTGGTTAGTACCTAAACATGAATTAGGTATATTTATATAGTTTCTTACAGTCAAAGCGGCATTATTGATAGCCCGCGAATAGTCCGTATGTCAGGTACAGGGACCTAATACATCATCGCCACGTTTCAATACGTACTTTGTTGCCGAACTATTTATCTTTTTCTTACCCGATTTTAGTAACATAAAAAACTTTTTTGTTGTTATATTTCTACCACATAAACTTTATCAGAAGTTTATATCAGCTTATGATTCTTATAAACCTAGGTTTCTTTATTTGACATGGTTTATTTATGAAGCGTTCTATTTATTGAAATTCTTTGAATAAGAATAAATCCCAGATTAGTTTAGTGGGCAACTTTACCTAATGTAATATTTCATACGCCTATCTAGTTACTAGTATTTACTCCATAATATATACTATGGTTAATATATACGGGTACTAGGTAATGCCCGCGACTTCATCCGCGTGTACTTAGGTTATGTAAAATCCCGTGGGAAGTGGGAACTCTTTGATTTTCAAGGATAAAAAGTAGCCTATGTCCTTCCCCGGGATGTAAGCTAACTCTGTATCAAGTTTCATCGAAATCGGTTAAACTGTAAGACCGTGAAAAGGTAGCAGGCAGTGGTGAGATCACACGAACGTGAATCTGTCAACACGCAGACCATATTTTGACAGAAAGTGTCAATTTTAATTCCTGGTAGGTATAACGCGTAAAATTTAACTCCTCACGCGCCATCTTAAAATTTTCTGTCAAATTTCATGTCAAAAGTACGATTTTAGTCCTTATTTTAAAGTTGAACCGAACTTTTGACATGACAGTTGACCCCTAGAGTTAAAATGGCACGCGAGGAGTCATTTTGTACGGACTGTTACGCTTGTTTGGGCGCTTCGAATCGACACAAAAAATATCTGTCATTTCGTAAACACCTCTTTCAGCGTGTATTTCCATTTCAGTGATTCCGACTATCGTGTTTGATCAATCACTAAATTACTGACTGATTATATGTAGGTATAACAAGCCACGTGTTACGGATAGATCACTCTATGCAGTATTGCGGTTACCCATCAATACCATAAATCTGATTAACTCCTATCACGCTAGGCCACGAACAGACTAGTAAAATATTATGTGAGGTGCGTTTCTATAACTTTTTTCGGACAAAGACCCATTGCGTGCAACTTAAATCTTTTGCTTTTCGCATTATGTCGTTGTGAGACTGATCGACAAGAAACCCGACAAATCGTTAAGGAGACGCGCACGCTTAATATCAGCGCAGTGCGTTCGAGCCGTAAGACCTTAGCCGATGTATCGTAACAAGTTGAAACCTTTGGCCACATAGACTTTGCCTTGCAGCCATTCCATCAGCAAACCAGTCAACTCCATGCGCTATATGTTATTGTAAGGCTACTTACTGCAAAAAGTTACCTATAAATTATACGATATATATTGAGAATCATATTAATTCTTTAATCTTAAAAAATACCTATCCTGACAAATCGCGAGGGAGACGCGCACGCTCAATAATCGCGCAGTGCGTTCGAGCCGTAAGACCTTAATATACCGCAACGCGCTGAAACTACATCACCCCGCCTTTAGCTTGCGGCCATCCCTTCAGCAAAGCGATCATGTCCAAGCACTACATCTTATTGTAAGGCTACTGTATAAAGTTATAAATTACCCGATACATCGACACCCATATATTCTTAGCCATTCGTAACACGCCGAGACGCTTAGTTATTTTGTGAAACGATATACTCTTCCGGCGGATGTTCCGCGCTGTTATTTATTACAGGAAAGAAAATTGTTGAATGAGCCTAGAATGGATCACGTAAAATTCAGTTTTCATTCATTCATTCAGTTTTTGTAACATATTTTTGTTCATTGCATGAGACCTGCAGGCCGATTGCGAATCGACTGCATCTATCATTTAATGACAGCATCAATGTCAAAATATGGTTTTCCTATCACGGTTCGGTGAGACAGTCCACAAAGGATAGATGTGGACAAAAAAATGTTTTGACAATTAATTTACACTATCGATAAAATTTATTGTATGAAAAATGCTATTGCGGACGCGTTTTGAAGTTTGATGTCATATAAGAACCTCGACAAATGTTACGTCAAATGAGGTTTTCATTGAAACAACTCGAGAGGTGTTTTTATCAGTGACATAAGCTATCCGCAAATCGTTTTACTACTCATATTAATTAAAATAAAGTTATGAAAGGGATTAAAAAAGGCTATAGTAATTCTTCTGCTAGATAAGAAATCAATTATTAATTTTAGAAGCTAGTATAATAGTATAAAAGTATTTTTAGATTAATGTAAGTCTCATAAGTACTTTTAAAAGAATATGTGATGACTCTTTCATTAGTAGGTTTGATGCACAGAGTACATTAAATATAGAGGTATACTAACACTGAGAAATGAGAATCACAGAGTACTTTTTACACGCACCTATAACTTCTTGGAGAACAGTTATATGCATTTTAACTAAATAATTAAATATCATTGCTTTAACGGTGATGGAAAACATCGTGTGGAAACCTGCATGCCTGAGAGTTCTCCAAAATGTTATCGAAGGTGTGTGAAGTGAAGTCTACCAATCCGCATTTGGCCAGCATGGTAGACTATGGCCAAAACTCTTCTCACACTCAAGAGAACCGTACTCTATAGTGAGCCAGCGACAAGCTGAACATAATAGTATACCTTTGACTCCTTTGAGAACAATATGGAGAACTCTCAGGCATGCAGATTTCCTCATGATATTTCCTTCACCGCTAAATCAAGTTAAGTATAATTAATTGTTTAAAACGCACATAACTCTTAGAGATGCGTACCTAGAATTGAACCCCCAACCTTCAATTATTCAGAGGTGGACATCCTAACCACTAGGCTCTTCGGGGAACTTGTCCAAAAGTCAAATCATTTTCTGATTTAATTGATTTAGCTTTAGAAATTACTTTGGAATTTAAATTATTTAGGCAAATAAAACAACAGTTTGATGATTTTTTATGTATTCTTTTATTAAAGTAGATTAGATTCTGACATTTTAATTATATCACCATCTGCTTCTTATAAATCTAATCTGGCACCGTTCATTATTTTATTTGTGTCTGCACGGGGTCCAAGAGCTCATGTTCACAACATATTCCAATCCATACCTTTGTCAGGATGAAGAAATGAATGCAGCACTGTATCACCTTTGCCTGAAAAAAAATTATGATAACTGAGTAAGTGACCACTGACTGTGTTGCTTAATCTATACCACTAGGCACTACCAGCTTCTGTTTAGGTATGACGTTGTCTGCGAAGACTTTAGAATCAGTGTATATGGTATCTTTGTTACTAATTTAGCTAATCCAAATTGTTTCTTTAAATATTTGTGGTGCGAAGGAGTAAGAAACATCCAAACTTTCATATGAAGAGCAACGTTTTAGGCAGCTCTAGATACATAAGGAAACATACTCGAGAAAGCACTTGTAGTGTGGAGGTACTTACTATGAAGTCATAACCACCAGTAGCAATGGACTCAATTTGTATAATAGGTACTTTATGAAACGCTGTTAAAACTCCTCTAACTTTTCGGAGTTTAATACCATTGTAACAACTAAATATCACTTGCTTAGCTGTGAAGGAAAGGGAAGATCGTGAGGAAACCCGCATGAGAGCCTTTACTTGTATTGAATGATAACGTTTGTTAACTTACGAGTTCTAACTTCCAAGCAGCCACAGTCCGTCAATAAGGGTCCCAATACTTAGGCAAATCAGTGCCCAGGCATTTGCGTATAAGTTCAGTGAGAAAAACTAAGTCTCCGGAGTCCGAGGAGCAAGCAAAGTTGCAGAATTATTCACAAAAAACAAACGCGTAAACTAAGGAAAAACAACAAAAAATTGTACTTTGTGGTCTGGGGTTCTAAATAGTTACCACAGACTAACTACTTATTTGTAATAAGTAACGTAGCCAAATTTAGGAGACTGTTATGTCCATGTAAATTGCTAGATTACCAAGTGATTACCATAGATATTCGATTTAGTCGGGTTATAAATAGGTCCGTGCTACCAATACGTCATCAAAATGTCGATAATGACCAAATGCGATATAGTGCATTAGTCGTCCGCGATAGCAAATTTATCAACTGTAACGATCACGATTCTTAAGGATATTTCTATTGCGATGTCACATGTCAGTTTACGGCAATCGGCCTGCCGCTCGATTGCGGTAGAATGACAGCTACAATGTCACGATCGCAATCACCTCTGATTGGTTGACGCTCGCTCACTATTGGCTACAATGTATTGTTGCAGCAAGAATCGCACAAATTCAGCCAATCACAAACAGAACAATTGAGATTGTAATAATGATTGATGCAGGTTTTACGAAATCGACCTACTGTAATGTCTAGATGCAAGTCTAATGTAAATAATCTACATTAAAGAAGAAAGTGACTGACTGCCTGATGTCTATCAACGTACGTTTTTATTTATTTTTTGCTAAGTAGTTTTTGATTTATCGTGCAAAATGTCGAAGAAATACGTCTGTAGTAGGTATGACACCCTTGATGCGCGGGTCTGACTTTTTTACTTTTAAAGATTTAGAAATGGAAGGTTTCTTCCGAGAAGCTATACTACCAATGCTTCATCTAATTAAATATACCATCAAGAGTTGTAAGATTTTTTGTTTAGGACCAATTTTCTTGCATATAAATAAATTTATTCGTTTGTATGCCACTTATCTGTGTATGTAAATTTCTGTTGCAAGACATACGCATACGAGTATCGTCTGGTATACATAACTGGTAATAGGTACAAGGCCGAAATTTTGGAACTCGGCCAGAACTTGTATGTGTTGTGCCCGAGTTATGGTGTCGTGTGGATAATTCAATGAGATTTATGAATCGATTAATTAAAATTAAATATCGCTTAACATGAAAAAGGATCTGGTTATACAGGCCTAAAACCTACAGTTATAATTACTTGTTTATTATTGAAATTAATTCAGAATATATTATATCAGGCTTAATTAATCGGAAAATGTTACACAAAATGTGACAGCGTCCTACATCATTCGATCCGATATCAGAACGATCCTGTTTCATAAAATTATCGTACCAGAATGCTGAAATTTCTAGTGAATAGGACAGGACTATCGTTTAGTGAATGATCGCGACGCGAGTAGCTATTTTCAAAAATGCTATCTGTTTCACGCTACTTCGCTGCCTTCTCCTCGTGAAAGATAAAGAGAATTGCAAGTCCAGTAGGCATTTGCCTACATTTTATTGTTGAAATATTGGTTCGGCTCATTCGGCAACTAGACGATCCTCTCAATTTAGAAATAGCATTGAATATTTTTACACAAGACAGTATAATTATTCTAACTCACATAACATTATGTCAAGTTAATCCAGAGGAAAGAAAAAATTGACATAACTAGCGACAATTAAAACACAAACGGTTGGCTTATGGTAAAAAACTGTCATATCATAGAATAAACCACCAGGCAATAATAATAAACACCAGTTAGCCTGACACTCAAAGAAACCTTGGCTCTGGCGGGTACAATTTTCAAAATTTAAAATTGCTAATTTGCCTGTTCTGGTCCTTGATTTAAAAAAATATTCTTTATAATAATATAATATAAGCATTTAGATTATATCAATAATTCATTAGCAAGGTTCCTTACTCACATACTTACATAATTTCGCAACAAAAGGCAACCTCCATCACGGAATTCATGAAGTGTGTGAAGATGGATAGCTTAGCATTTATTTAAGAGGGCTTGGCATTCGGCACGAATTATTCATACGTACACGCTTTTGCTGTTATTGACCTGACATTTTGTTTCTAGTATTTGAGAAAACAATAACGGTTAGGTACCTAAATAATACAATATGTATAGTACGCGACAGTTCGAGATGGAAATTGGGGTAGGGACACCCCCCACACCCCCCGCGCTAACCCGGTGCAGGATAGCGCGGGTGACGTGTGGGTGTGCCTCATTACCCTCATTATCCTGATACCCCGATTGCCATCTCGACCTGTCGCGTACTATACTTAAAGCCTAAAATGTAGGAAATATTTTGTTTGTAAAAGTTTTTCAATAATCTCTATATATAAAAATGAATCGCTAAATGTGTTGCTGATCCCAAATCTCGAGAACAGCTGAACCGATTTCGCTAATTCTTTTTTTATAATATATCTTGAAGTAGGGTACGAGGATGGTTCTTACGGACAGAAAAATTTAAAAAAATTCCTAGTAGTAGCTAGTATTTAATAAATAATAGATATAGTCCTAACAAGCCTACGAGGGAGGAAGTAACTTTGGGCAAAATGTGACTATTAAAAGACCGTTGAATAATTTATATTAAGTAACAAGCAGCTAGCTGTTTCCCCTCGACTTTGTCCGCGTCCCACGGGAACTGTATTTTCCCGTGAATTTTCCAAAAAAATCCTTATATATACAAACCTTATCCTGACAATAATGAACATAAAAAAAAGAATTGCCCAATTTGATTCACTCGTTCGAAAGTTATGCGCGTGTGTGAGATTTATGGTAAAAAGAAGAGAGAAGTTAAGACAGTGGGCTTTAATAGTGATGATAAATTAAATCCAATGATTACTAATGAAAGTTATCATTTATCAATTATTTGTCAGGTAAGGCCAAATACTAAGTAATTAAAAATCAAGCAAAGCATCTGCTGTATTATTTCAAAGTAAGAATCCTAATCATCTAAACAGGATTCTATAATAATTAGAAGCTAACAACCTAGTGTTTACTTTTATCTCAATGTATAAAATAAAAAGCACAAGAGGGTAGGTGATAAATACAGAAGTAAAACCAACCAAGTCGAATAATAACTGAATTGTATTTGTTCAGCATTGATCTATTTATATTAAAATGAATCTACCACCCATTTCGCTAAGGTGTTTAGTCATGGAGAAGAAAGGGCAAAGAAACTCCATAACACACATCTTTTAAAACATTAGAACGTTGAGTAAAGTAGTAGGTACATATTTGGTACACAGTTACAACAGGTAACCTATAAAAGGCAAATGATTACATTACATTATAATACAATATAAGAATACTTAACTTCAGTAAGGTCCGCTGTGTTTGCTCTGGGCTGTCGATACAAGACTGTCCCCTCTCTGTCGAGGTAGGGTACTTTTATAACACTGCCATCGCAAACCAGGCGGATGTCGACTATCACATGATCTTAATATTAATCATTATTTATTTTAGGTTTGTTGACAAAAGGTATGTTGACACACCCAATTTACAATAATAAAATCAGTGACATTGATGGTCTACGTATTAATAATTTACAATAATAATAAGCGACTTAAATTGTCAGTTTACACAACATTATTATTTCACATAATAGCTATTGCCAACTGTATGTTGACAATAGCTTAGTATAATGTCACTCTTAGTGCATTGACAGTATTTAATTTACAATGAATAATTAGTTACCAGTATTGACAATTCACATAATATTATTTATCGTATTGTCACATTCCTAAATATTAAATTAAACAACATACAAGAAAAGATACTATTCAAATCATACCCTTTCCGTACATTGACAGTATTTAATTTACAATTTTACAATGAATAATTAGTTACCAGTATTGACAATTCCCATAATGTTATTTATCGTATTGTCACATTCCTAAATATTAAATTAAACAACATACAAGAAAAGATACTAATTAAATCATACTCTTTCCGTACATTGATATTGAATCCGGAAACGGAATTACGATTCTGTTTTAAATATCACAACAAACATTTACTTCAGACTCCCAAGTTTATGATTAGATGAATTTTAGCATAATAATTATGTATCCAATTTTATCGTAATATAACACGTGCATACATTTCTGCGATTCATTGTTATTTATATAGAAGATAGATATATAATGTTATTCACTCAACGATAGAACTAAATCCATTCAGTCAAAGAATAAAACTTACCACGTAGTTAGTACCTACGTAACTAAACGCCGTGCGCCGGTAAATAAAACGCGAGCGACGCCAAACAAATGCGAAACTCGCTAGACGATGATAAAATACCCGCGTCAAATTTTTTTCAGCACTGTTCTCGCTTTCTTCATTTTAAACTTTTCGAATTAATGGCCTCTCTTCACTCATACATCTCGTGTTCAAATTGGACTATTTATTCTACGCGCGCCTTATAATAATTCAAGAAAGATTGTAAAAGTTTTTCAAAAATATTTAGTAAATACTAAATAGTATTAAAGTTCTAAAAAGCCTACGAGAACGTAACTAAGTTCACGACAGTTAGTTATCTTGCAACAAAACGTCGAGGTTTATGGTACGATTACACCTAACGAGTACAGTGTCCTCGGCCGAGTACTCGGTTGGTATAAACACTTTAACGAGTGCAATTTCGCCACAATTTCTCAGCCACAGCACTGTCTCGGCCGAGTGACATTTTACTGTCTCGCTTCACTACTCGGTAGGTGTAATCGTACCATTAGACGTCACTGGCAGACGGCAAATGTTCCTACATTTGACGCTAGGTAGTCTATGAATAGCCTACTTTTCTATGATTTCACATCACCCAAAGTCTAATATTTGACGAGTATTTGACATACCGTCGATTCAGGATCGAACCGAGAGTACAATCACTCTACTTCACTCTGACGTAACTTTAGACAAATGTCACTATTAAAAGACCGTTGAGTTGAAATAAATAAATTCATTCACTCAACGCAGAAACTTATTCCATTCATTCAAAGAATAAAACATACTACGTAACGAAACGCGGCGCAGACCCAGTAAATAAAACGCGAGCGAGGCCAAACAAAAGTAAAACGCGCTAGACGATGATAAAATACCCGCGTCAAATTTTTTGCAGTTCTGTTCACGCCCTCTTCATTTTAAACTTTTCAAATTAATGGCCTCTCCTCACTTCATGCGCTTTGAAAAACTAAATGGCCGAGCGCTTTACAGCGAACGGACTGCTGGCACTTTTGCTCTTTAATTTCGTCTTCCTTTTGCGTTGGCGGGGAATCTCTACACATGCCACCTCCTGGAAGCGGAGAACAGCCACCTTCTATGGCTACTTTCATTGGTATTAAAAGCTTTTGTACAGTGGACGCGCTGAGTAAAATACATAATTGCATATTTTCAAACATATAAACTCTACCTCATTTCTAAAATAAAATTATTTCAGTTAACCTGGTGTACCTGTTCCCTTCCCATCCTAGTATAAAACCATGACGCATAGTATAAGCGTCAGCGCTCTAGTTAGGGCGTTTGTGCACTCATCCATATTCGGTTCGTATTCGTGTTTTAATTAAGCACGTATAGAATCATGAACCCCAACCTTAATATCAATTTTTTAGTAAAATATTTTCTTTGACATAAAAATATATTATTTCTGAGAGTAAACCCGAAAGTAATAAAGCGGTACAGCCGAGCTGCGCCATACCGTGACATTGTACACATAAAGAACCACAATTATCCGTTTGTAGCTCGTAGAGAGCCAAAAATGTTTACTGAAAAGCTACAGAAAAGGGTGTGAACATTACTTTTTATAGGCGCATTGCGTTAGCGTTGTCGTTCCAAACTGGAGAGGGTTTTTAACGCTCTCAAATGCGAAGTTTCATTACGGAAGGTATTTTAGGAATTGCGAGAGACGTTGAAATGATGCGGTTTTTCAGAAGACCATGTTTTATGTTATTCCAGACACGTCGGGCGTATTTAAGAGAAAATTGAGTGTTCAATTAAACTGCGTTAAGAAACCTTTACTTTTTCCTGAACTTGTCTTTTTGAACCCCAAAGCAAAAAGAAGGGTGTTACAAGTTAGAAGTTAGACCACTATATATCTATGTTTTTATCTGAGGCGTCCAAAGGGATAGACATAAATAGGATTAGACATTTTTAATGAAAAATCTTTTCCAAAATTTAAAGAAAAATTAAAAAATATTGTCAAACACTATAGTTTTAAAATATATATAAGTTTTATTATTGTATAAATTCACCGTATCTTAAATAATGTTTTCTTCTATATTTATGTTTAAAATTGTTCTTATGTAAGTGAACTTTTGTTCTTTTTTGAGAAAATAAAGTCTTTAGACCTAATAGACATGGACAGTACTCGAGCAAGGAGCTCGCTCATTTACATGCTCCAGTTACATACACCGTGTACCAGCACCATTTCATTATACAACTAGAATTCAATTCAATTCAATTCAAATTTCTTTATTGCGAATATGGGTAAACAGTGAAGATGTTACAAAAACAAAAAGGTACAGCCAAATTTTTCCTATTAGCATGCAATATTATGTTATGATATACCTACCTAACAACGTGTACATAGTTTTGATAAAATTCATCTTCATGATGCCCGTGACATTTGCGTGGATTCAGGTTTTTTAAAAACCCCATAGAAAGTTTTTGATTTTTTGGGATAAGGTAGCCTATATTCGCTTCCGGGATACAAACTACCTATATTTATGCAAAACGTGAAATTCGGTTTAGCGGATGGCTGTGAAAACTTGCAATATATAGACTACATTTATTGTTTTAGTATGGAACTCTGCATTTGTGTTATATTAAACTGACTGCTGATACCATCAACTGAGAAAAACATTTTGGTTTTAGATGCCGCCATACCTGGTAATATCTAAACGATGAAACATTAATTATTTTTTGCGTTACTTATTCAAGAATTTTAGTTGAAAAATCTCCAATTAGTGAGCTCTGGCAAGTGAACAAGATGTACATTGAAAAGGGGAACGGTTGGTTTGAAGGGAAAATGAATAGCATTTCATCAGTCAGCCAGGTTGAGTTGCTGGAATTAACTCGCTTCGAACTTAACCACAATTGAGCTACAAAATATGAAGTAGTTTTAATGAAGCGGTGTCTATTGAAGTTTCGGAAAAGATGGCAATTACCGTAAAATAATTATTTTTAAGCATAATAAACTACCGGGTAATAAAAGGCCACTCGAAATTGTAAAACTTAATTTACATTGATGTTCAAGTAAACATTATTTTAATGTGAACGATCGGGGAGTGCTATAGACTGGCGAGTGGCGACCTCGCATCAGAAAGCGCAGCGTCATTGGAAGATCCAAGATAGTAGACAGTAGACACTAGACAGACTACATCAAACGAGTCGCAGGGAGCCGCTGGATTCAGGTCGCGCAAGACCGTGGCGTGTGAAAGTCCCTATAACAGACCTACGTCCAGCAGTGGACGGCTATCTTTTGATAATAATGTTCAGGGAGTGCCGCCGCTACTCAGGAGAACGAAATACATAATATAGGAGTAAGTCATTTTGAGAATAAATCCGAACTTCCTTTGGAGGTAGGTCGGTTTTGTTCTGGAAATGTGTGGCGGGAGGATGCTCCGCACATCCGCACAGCGCTGTGCGGGTGTGCGGGGCGTTCCCACCCCGATTAAAATCTCGACCTGTCGCGTACTATACTTTAGATTTTAGAAGCATGAACAGGATTTATTGATGTAGATCGGGGTACTATGACTGCTTCCATGAACCTCTTACAGCCGTACTCAGAGTCGCTAATCGTTACTTAAGATTGAGTTAAAACGAGACATATTTATGTGAGAGACATAGCTCTGTCTCGTTTTAACTAAACTTAAGTAACGATTAAGCGACTCTGAGTACGGCTGTTAGACTACTGGGCGAGCATGCTTGAGTGGCTTGTTAGATTTTTTGGTGACAAACATTCTCTGGCATTCAGTTATAATGTCTCATGTAATCGCAGTATGAGGATGAGAATTTTTATCACCGATAAATGCCACTAAGTAAATAACAAGCAAGAAGTTGGGATACAGTTTAATTACCCGCCAGTTTAGTTCGTTTGAAACTGCACAAGATGAAGTTTTGTCGCCTTCAGGAGAAAGACGATAAGTATTAACTAAACAATTATCCAACTATTTTAATAACACAAGTAATTAGACAGGAAACAAAATATCGCTAGGGATTTAGTTTTATACTGTTGGGAAAGTTAATAAGCGATGATTTATTGTTCTTGTAAATTTTATCTTTGTTATTGGACATTTTTATACATAGGTTGTGTACCTATGATATGAACAACACACACATATTGATTTACATCATAATATTTAAGATTTACATAAGATAACATAAGATTACATCATTGTCATAATATTATTATAGTATCTAGGTTTATGCAATCACTAGCGACCCGCTCCGGCTTCGCACGGGTAGCTTATTAAATTTTTTGTAAGGATCTGTAATTTAACAAAAATATAGCCTATGTCACTCAGGAATAACATAGTGTTCTACTGGTGAAAGAATTTTCAAAATCGGTTTAGCAGTTCCAGTGATTACTTCCTACAAACTTTACCTCTATAAAATATTAGTATAGACTAGTAATTAAATTTGTATTGATATATCGGGATACTAAGACGCACAAAAGGCGCAAGAGGAGCCATAGTCACAAAATAGGAAAACGCGTTTTTACCTAACTACACCAGAAGGAGGGTAATATTTTCCGGGTGCAGGGATGCACATCTTGTGGCTAATGCGACTTTGGCGATTCTTGCGGTCATTCACGATCTTCTCAAGATTCAAAACTCACCGTCAGAGTCGAGGCGCGTCTTCTTTCTTTATAAAACCTCAAACTTAGATTTACTTTGGCATAGCGCTGGCGTGCGCCGCAAGCTCAGCACCGGGTCCAAAAAATATTACCATAGAACTACAATTACTCTTGTATACATAATATGTTAGGTAATCAATTAAATTATTTTTTACTTTTTAGTGTTTGTGATTATTGAAGTCGGTTTTTATATATTTTTTTGATTTTTTTTATCAGTACCTATATCAATTTCAACTGTAGGTAAGCTAAGTTTAGCTTGTTATCAAAAAGACTCGACTCGACTCCACTCCGTCTGTATGCGTCGGTCCTCAGACTTTCCAGAAAACATACCCAGTATTTGTGGCAACTTGCAATGTAAAGTTCATTTGCTGAAAAGTCTGCATCATATGGCCAACAACGTGAACAGATATGAATTCACTGTAGGTGCATAAAGCTAAGTTCAGTGGTTATCGTCATCGAACAGACTCGACTCGACCCCATTCCATCTGTATGCGTCGATCCTCAAACTTTCCAGAAAACATACCCAGTATTTATGGCAACTTGCAATGTAAGGTTTATTTGCTGAAAAGTCTGCGGCATAATATGGCCAATGACATCGTGAACAGATTTGACTTTTTCCATTTACGTCTAGATTTATTGCCAGCTGCAGTGCAAGTCCACATATTAAATTCCATAAAAAATTTAAACCGCGGACTAAAATGCTCGCAATGGAACTGCCGTAACCTGAATTGAACTTTAAGGTTTCAACAGACAAGAAACGCAGTTTTAGCAACGTGCGGTGACACTGACTTTAGTTTTAAGTTTACGTAATTAATTATCGCCGGTACTTTATCTTACAAATCCAACAATTATAGAAAAGTGTACAATAGACTTCCTACTTTAAATAAAATATGTGACTTTGCAAAACGCATATATTATGATTTAATATACCTAATAAAAGAAATAGATACAGTAGCCGGCACCGACAGAAAACATTTTACATCGAGCTTAAGAAAGAGCTTTCGGCTTCGTAGAGCGTTGTCTCTGTCACTCATACTTATATTAGGTACGCAACGGTCACGGTACCTCGATTGCCATCTCAACCTGTCGCGGACTATACGTATGTGACGTTTTGCCGGTCTCAACGACAGAGACAACGCTCTACGAAACCACTATCTCTTTCCTTGCGGGTACTGCAGGTACATCACCTGCCGTTGCAGATAAGTTACCGTCACGATTTGTGTATTCCAAGGCTTTATAATATTATTTATATTAATGCACCTACAACTACATGAAAAAATCTAAAAAGAATTAGTCGCCACTTAACGTAAAAAAACGAAGCCAAATGAATTCTCCGTTAAGAAATAATAAATCTTACGTCTATCCGATATCGCTGTTTGAATAGGGACGTCCATCATTTTCACTTTACTGAATGCCTTTCGGAATGTGAAAGACAATTTCTCCGCGGCCTAAAGCCTAACAATTATAGCACTAGGCCATTCATCACGGCTGACTTATGAGCCAGTTAGAATTTATTATGGTATTTGTTCTATATTGCAAGCTGTGAGGGAAATATTGGTTCATCATCATCATCGGATTCCATCTTCAAATTTTAATTCACAAATCAGAAAATGTAAAATAAAATATATACTTAGCCTCAATTCTCGAACCATTTGTAACGAGGAGTTTGAAACGTTACATAAACAGTAACTTATACAATCATGAATCAAACAAAAGCGAAATATTGAGAGAAAATATGGTGAAAATTGAAATAAAGCCTTAGTTTCACAGTCCATTCACGAAGTTATTTTGTCCAATTTATTTTTAGGGTTCCGTACCTTAAAAGGAAAAACGAAACCCTTATAGGATCACTTTGTTGTCTGTCTGTCTGTCGAATCCACCTACCCCCCAACGGCATCCTAAGCCGTGGTCCGAGCCCCACAGGAGGCGCCCTTAGGAGGACGTGGCCTCCGACCTCTCAAATTATTTATTCGAGCCCTAGGGCTCACCCTCAGGCGGAGCTTCGCGCTCGCCACCCTCCCCGGTGACGCTGTAGCGGCCAGTAGGGCCTACACACCATAGTCAATGCGGAACAACACACACACAAAAAATCCTTGTGTTGCAGAATTTCTCCTTACCTTATAGGCATCAGGTATGTTGACGGGCTCGCCGCTCTCGGCCACGTAGCCGACGATGCCGCTGCCCCACGGTATCCTGATCTCCTCCAGCTGCTCCATCTGCTCCGGGGTCGACTTGGAGCACACGTCGAACAGCTTCGACACCAGACATCTGCCAACAATAAGTTTAATTCACCTGAAAGTCAATGGGCTGCGAAGCTGAAGTGGCAATGGCACATAGTTCGAAAAACCGATAGACGTTGGTTTCCCAAGGTGCTGAAATGGCGACTTCGCACCCGAAAGTGTAGATAGAACATTGAAGGTACAACACTGAAGGTGTTGGTAGACCCCCACTAGGTGAACCAGTGGTGGACAGACGACACCAGACGATTCATAGTCAGTGATCGTTATTCCCTGTGTTGGGGACAATTACATGCAGAGAAACTTTTAGTTTTTATAAAATAACGAAGGTCTGGCCCTCGCTGACTCTATATCTATAAGCTAAAACTTAAGACAGTATTAAAATGAGATTCAAAGTATGTTTATATGCAGAAACATTAAATGCATGTTTAATTTTAACTCTGAGACTTCTAAGTCCAAGCAAAATCAAAGTACGGTATATAGAATCTCAACCTACAAGTCAGTAACGATCACGAGTCAAGCCCCCGATAGGGGCACAATCAAATTCGAGTTGCCCATGGAATTTACCAATCGGCGAATAACAAGAAGGATAAGTTTAATAAAAGAGGGCGGACGACACGTGCGGTCAAAGTAACCGGGGGAAATAATTCTTGTACAAGGTTTTTAGGGTTCCGTACCTCAAAAGGAAAAAAGAAACCCATAAGGGTTTCTGTCAAAAAACCTACATATATGGCACGTGGTAACCAATGTGGTATAGATTAAAGGCAGTTAGGTAGGTCTTATAGCACAAGTACCTAAAGGAAAAAATCCGAAATACATATGTGAATTTGTGGTTACATCACAAAAAAAACTAAATCTATCTGTATATATATAAAATTCAAAGTCTTGGCTGACTGACTGACTGTCTTATATATCAACGCACAGCCTAAACCGCTGGTCCTAGAGATATGAAATTTGGAGGGTGTGTTCTTTGTAAATAGTAGGTATCCACCAAGAAAGGATTTTTCGAAATTTCACCCCCAAGTGGATTAAATGGGAGTTTGAAAATTATGCAGTGCGCGCAGACGAAGTCGCGAGCATAAGCTAGTTAATATATTAAAAAAGATCGAGAGTAATGATTAATAAACTTACTCTATTCATAAAAATAAAAGTAAAACGTTAAACTTGCAAAAAGTTATACAATTTGAGAGAAAAGATCTTGGCCACCTATTTTAAATGGAATATGGACAAAATTTACACGTGGAAAAAATTCTTAATTTTTTTTGCTTTTTGGCATTTAGTGCCAAGTCAAAACTAAGCATTTCGCCAACATCAAATTTTATTAAAATGTAATAACTAAGAGACATGTCACGTATCAGTACTTGTGGTGCCATTTTAATGTCACAACGATTAAGGGCCCGGGTGAGCTTACGGGTAGACAAGCGCAAATAAAAACCTGGAAAAATAAATGAAAAAACAAGACCAGTGATTCAACATCACCGACATCAATGTATTTACTATTTGCCGTTGGGGAAATCTGGCAAGCGAAATTCAATTATATACTGCCATTGTGAATTCGTCAACTCGTCAACTGTTGACTGCGAACCAATTTACCTATTTAATTTTAAAAATATTGTAGGTATACTGGCTGATGCCCGCGACTTCGTTCGCGAGGATTTGGCTTTTCAAAAATCCCATGGGAACTCTTTGTTTTTCCGGCATAAAAAGTAGCCTATGTCACTCTCCAGGTTTTTAACTATACCAATGCAAAGGAAACAATGCAATATGAGAGGAAACAGAAGAAAAAGACCGTATAAAATCATTTGGTACGGAATACTAATTATTTAATACATATAACCTGATCCTAGGGAATAAATAATATTAAAATTATATTAGTCCGATTCCGACTAGCAAATCACAATTTCCCTATTCATTACTTTATCTTGAAGGAATCCCGATATTGGCCGTGACGTGGCTCATTAAGAACACTTTAATGCCATCTTGCGACACTATTCTCATATTATGAGATCAGATTATAGTCCCCATTTCGCCCATTCATCCTTACGGATAGGATGTTACTGTTATTTTATAATGATTTTTCTTGGCTCTACAGTCTGCTATAACTACCAGCTGTAGCTAACAAATATGTTCTTTTCGAGAGTACAGACTTTGAAACTTTTAAAAGTTAGCTTAACTGCTCGATGGCAGCTTCAAGCTGTTGACTCTGACTGTAACAGCGGTTCGTGTATGTTGATCACTGGCTAACCGCTCGAGCAGTCCGTGTATGGCCGGCCTTAAAGCTCTTTTAATTCCAGAAAAGTCACTTTTCTTGCTGAATAATCACTATCCATATCAAAAATGCGAAAGTGTGTTTATTTGTTGGTTTGTGCTTCAATCACGCTGCAACGGAGCAACGGATCTGATAGATATATAGTTAAAGCCCTGGAGCGTGACATAGAACTAATGATGCGCGTGTATCTTATCCGAGCGCAGTACGCATTCTACTTCAAACATGCCTAAAACACAATAAAATCCTCTGAGTAAGTAGTTACCTCGTCATCAACAGTGATGTAAATCGAGACAAACCATTTTGATACTTACTATTTGAAAATACCGGTTACCTACACCATAAATATTCATCTGCGATATATCAAGTTTCATCGACCATGTAACTCAGTAACTTATGTGATAGGTATATAAGCAATAGCTAATGATATTCTAGTGGCACGTGGCAGATTTATTGGACGAGTTACAGAAAAAAGTAAAACATATTAATTTTAAAATCACTCATGAATTTTAATGAATGGAAATATTGGTATAAAAACTTTATAATAATGTATATCATTCTTCAAATTATTGTAAACCAGTATTTTTTTAATTCTGATGGTTAATTTAGATATCCATTTGTTCGTAATTCTATATGTTTTCATAATAAGCTTCCAGGAGACATATTGGCCATGTCTCTCAATAAGTTAAGATAACTTATTGAAAAATCCTATTATAATGTAAAGGATTATTTAAATGATAAGAAAGCTTGGGAATGAGTTGCTTAACAGCTTTGTATTAGTTCTAATAAGTTTAAGTGATTTTGTAAAGTGGTGATAATAAAAAGAATACTGTTTTAAAGCTGAGGTGTTTGTTGTGGGCTCTTCTCAGGCCTGGGCGCGTTTGGAACCCTCGTAGCTTCAGTTTTAAGTTTGCGCAATAATTATCACCACTGTATCTTACAAATCCAACAACTGACCATTAAAAAGTGAAATTTATTACCCTTTTCGAATAAATTTTTTGAATTTTGAATTTTATTATTTTCTAGAACGTATTTACAAAATTATATCGAGTTGGATTGGTTAATAATATTCAAATGAGAACCAAACTACATTTGTATGGAGCGAGTGACGTAGAGTTCCTTGTCAAAGTTTGTAAAATCTATTAATTAATAGTATAAGTACGTACCTTATATACACATGTTTTATACGAAAAAAGTATAGTGTAGTAGCTGATGCTCACGACTTCGTACGCGTGGAATTAGGTTTTTTAAAAATCCCGTGGGAACTCTTTGATTTTCCGAGATAAAAAATAGCCTATGTCACTCTCCAGGTCTTAAAATATATCCATGCAAAAATCACATCAATTCGTTGCTCCGTTACGACGTGATTGAAGGACAAACCAACAAACAAACACACTTTCGCATTTATAATAAGGGCACTGATTTACATTCGTAGAATCCTATTCTGGTGCTAGGTTGGTGCTCCAAAATCTATCCTGATTCCTGAATAACAAATGAAGCTTACAGTATCAATCGGCTTTGCCGAACAATCAGATTGGGATATTGTTGGTGACGACCAATGTCCGCGCTTCGCCGCAATCCGCTACGCTTTTATCAAAGTCGCTTTTCCGTACGATGATAAAGGAGTTTGCATAAATTGCTTTTAATTCATTTATTTAAATCGTACCTCCACTCTCCAGTAGAGAAGGAATTAAGAAAACGTAATTATTCTTTCTTATTATGTAAAAATACTACAAAAATAAAGGTTTTTTACTTTTTGATTGTCAATTATGGAGTTCGTAAGATAATGATGTAATGGTGATAATTAAGTAATTACGTAAACTTAAAACTAAAGCTACGAACAAAATATTAAATGTTTACCAGAAGATCTAGGATCTTAATCTATACTAGCTGATGCCCGCGACTAAGTCCGCGTGGACTACACAAATTTCGAACCCCTATTTTACCCCCTTAGGGATTGAAATTTTCAAAAATGCTTTCTTGGCGGATGTCCAGTAGTTTGAGCTGTGCGTTGATAGATCAGTCAGTCAGTCAGTCAGTCACCTTTTCGTTTTATATATTTAGATAATATACCTAATATTATAAATGCCAAAGCGAGTCTGTTTTTACTGAACAGCTCAACAGCTGAGCAGATTTTGATGAAATTTCACGCAGAGAATCATACGGAAAAACCAAGAACTCGTAGGGGTTTTTCAATGCTGAGGGATGATTTATGCCAGACCATGCCTTGCCACGTTCGAGGCACGTCCGACGCGCAGACGATCCACGGATTGCAATTTTGTATAAAGAAACGTTACACTGACGAGGCTCGTAAGACTCGGACTTGGCACGGTCTGATGTAACTTCATACATTTTCCGATCTGAGTGACTCGGACGTGGCACGGCTCGGGCCCGGCACGGTCTAGTAAAAATCATCCCTAACAATACGCGAACGAAGTCGCGGACTTTAGCTAGTATAACAAATGCTTACCTTTCAGCCAATAATAACGAATATTACGAATTACGAGCATCCTAATAAAGAGCTTCTTGTCTTACAATCTTGTTACTGATGGCAGTGTTCTGCCGCAAGATTTGTGGCGCTCTGCGGCTCTACAGAAGCTGGGCATTATCCCGAGAATAATGGCCACGATCAATTCATTCCTTCACTTAAATGAGCTTCCATTTTCAAGCTAAGACTAGAATAGTTTATCAAAAAGCGGTTTACTTACCGTGACTCGGCGTCTTGGCAGATATAAAACACTATCAAATAGGGGATCTATTTTGGGAATTTTCTTTTTTTTTCGATAAAGATTTAAAAGGTTTTGTGGTTCTGATTTACAAATCAAAGCCAACGTGCATAAGGACAGTTATTATGCGTACAATCTGAGAAAAGACTCGCCATATCTGCTATTTGTAAACTGTTAAAGTACGGTTTAACTGGTTTATTTTCTATGATTAACCGCCGCACTCAGAGTCGCTAATCGTTACTTAAGATTAAGTTAAAACGAGACAGATTTATGTGAGAGATATAGCTCTGTCTCGTTTAAAACTCAATCTTATGTAACGATTAAGCGACTCTGAGTATACGGCTGTTAGGATGATCTAGGATGTTATAGCACGTCACTTAAATGTACCGAACGTATAGCAATTGATATTTAGTTACTTATAACGCTCATATTATCTAACTCTAAAAAACCGGCCAAGTGCGAGTCAGGCTCGCGCAATGAGGGTTCCGTACTACAGGCGTATTTTTTCGACATTTTGCACGATAATTCAAAAACTAATGCATAAAAATAAATAAAAATCTGTTTTAGAATGTACAGGTGAAGACCTCTCATATGATACCCCACTTGATATAGTCACTCACTTCGAAAGTTGAAAATACTAATTATTAGTTCATGACCACAATTTAATTTTTTTTTGTCTAACCCTAAATTCACGGTTTTCAGATTTTTCCCCAAATGTCAGCTATAAGATCTACCTACCTGCCAAATTAGATGATTCTAGGTCAACGGGAAGTACCCTGTAGGTTTCTTGACAGACAGACAGACAGACAGACAGACAGACAGACAATAAAGTGATCCTGTAAGGGTTCCGTTTTCCACTTGAGGTACGGAACCCTAAAAATTAGGAAAAGAAAAACCTCGACCACCTCGACTGTCCTACAATAAGCGGTATTCAGTGATATACGAGTAGGTATATCGTTTTAAATTAGATTTAGAAATGAAGTAGAATTTCCTTATACATATTATACGATAACCGGGCTCAAACGTCGATATTGTGGGTACGATAAGTATAAGTTCAATCATGATTTAAAATTATATATACCAACGAAAAACATTGTTCCTTATTCCACCCCCGTCCTTGGAGAATTTGGCGCATGATTTTTCTATTTGAACGTGATTTTCCCGCTCCTCTTCCCATCCCCATTCTATCCGACCATGACCTTAACCGCTGAAGAGTCAATTGATGGAAGTATTTCGATAAATTACTCGGTCTTTTGAAGCCACAATTGTGCGATTTCTGCGAAATAGGTATAGATACGAATTTTATTTCGTGCTTTTGAAATTATATTGGAACTAGCTGATGCCCGCGACTTCGTCCGCGTGGATTTACGTTTTTCAAAATCCTGCGGGAACTCTTTGATCTTCTGGGATAAAAAGTAGCCTATGTCGTTCCCCGGGATGCAAGCTATCACTGTACCAAATTTCATCAAAATCGGTCGAACGGATGGGCCGTGAAAAGGTAGCAGACAGACAGACAGACACACTTTCGCATTTATAATATTAAGTATGGATTTTACTTGGTTCATCTATGGTACGCGACAGGTCAAGATGGCAATGGGGGCGCCCCGCAAAGCAGTTTGAGCTGTGCGTTGAAAGATCAGTCAGTCCTTTTATATATTATTTTGATGTAAAAACAATTTCGACTTGCCAAGGAGATACATAGTTCGAACCCCAGGAATGGACATAGAATACTTTTATCCCAGAGAAACAAAGAGTTCCCACGGGATTTTTGAAAAACAAAATAAAGACTTTTGAATAAATAAGTAAGGAGCATGTCGAATTTTTCGTACAAGTAACAACATTGAAACGAATATACCTAAACATCTTTCTTTACGAAGGGAGATATCTCCATAAGGTTCGTACCAATATTATTATCCCTTAATAATCTCAATGACGAGTCCGCGACAGAATTCGATACACGGAATCCCGCGGGGCGCATACAAAAGTGATGTTGAGAAAAAGTATAGGAAAGTGGGGAAAATAAGGGGAAGTGGGTTCTAAGAAGTTCCAAGATAGCAAAATGTCTTATAACATGTTTCTAGGTAGAGACTAGAGTAAATACTTGATCATTTTGGATAACTTTTTCTAATTTATATTAGTTACGCGTATAATTTCCTAGAAGAAAGGTTAGTGGTTTCTAAGCATTCCCAAGTTTTTTTATTATTATTTTTCAGATAAAAGTTAGCCCTGGACTGCAATCTCACCTGATGGTAAGTGATGAGACTATCTATGATGGATGCGGGAACCGATACGCATCGTACCGGAACGCTAAATCACTTGGCGGCACGGCAGGGTGGTAACTAGCCACGTCCAAAGCCTCCCACCAGACCAGACCAGAAAATAAATTATAAAATTCCAAACCCCTCCGGCCCCTCCCACGGTGTGGTGCGGGTGTGCGGGGCCTCATACCCCGATTGCTATCTTGACCTGTCGCGTATAAGTCTAAGTCAAGCAAATTGCTAATGGGCGTGGCCGCAATTTTAGTGACGTGAGCTGCAGACTGAAGACTGAAGTTTCGAGCTGATGGTACCTATATTTTTACTTAAAATACGTCAAATGACGTCATTTCGATGTTAATGAGACATGGTTCCAGCGCAATAGCAATTTGCGGGACTTATACTATAGTTTACGATTAAGATTTTTTGACTAGCGAAAGCTTGTCACGTTGCCATTACTCACAATGATGTCAAGCGTAAAAGTGAATTCAATTAAGACTGAGTGTTCCAATGAAAAAAATGTCTAGACACAGACAGTTCATAGAACGTACAGAAAAAACGCAGCGAAGAAAGTGCGAATGTCTTTCTAAACGTGCGGTTGACAGGTTCTCTTTAAGAAATTGTCTCCAAAAAGATTTATTACTTTACTTTTCTTTTATTGTACATCATCTTTGATTAAACCATATTTACTAGCTGATTCCCGCGACTTTGTCTGCGTGTAATTATGTTTTTCGAAAATCCCATGGGAACTATTTGATTTTCCGATAAAAAGTAGCCTATGTCACTCTCTAGGTCTTTATCTCTACCCATGCAAAAAATCACGGCAATCCATTGCACCGTTGCGACGTGATTGAAGGACACACCAACAAACCAATAAAACAAACACACTTACGCATTTATAATAAGGGTACTGATTATAGCTAGCTTATTCCCGCGACTTCCAACGACTGGACTTCTTAAATTATAAACCCCTATTTTACAACTTTAGGAGTTTCAAAAATTCTTTCTTAGCGGATGTCTACGACATAATAGCTATCTGCATACCTAGCACGATCCAACCAGTAGTTTGAGTTGTGCGTCGATAGATCAGTCAGTCAGTCAGTCACCTATTCCTTTTGTATATTTAGTTATTCCAACTAGCTTGTTCGCGTGGATTTAGAGCTTTTAAAGATCCCGTTAGAATTTCTCAAAATCCTCTTCCCTCACGGAAGGGTCAAGGGAGTCTACGTTATAAAAGAAACCTACTGTCAAAATTTCAAGTCTCTTATCCCAGGCGTCGATTTATGCTGTGATAGGTAGATCAGTCAGTCAGTCAAGGCAAGTCTTTTTACATTGTATAGAGGATAGAATATAAATACCTCAACATAGCTGTACTATGTTTTTTTAAATCTTTTATTAACAGGCTTTTACATTGCTGTTTGTCAGCCCTATTGTACCCCATCTTATCCCTACTACTTACTTATAGGGATTATAAATGCGAAAGTGTGTGTCTGTCTGTCCGTCTGTCTGTCTGCTAGCCTTTCACGGCCCATCCGTTCAACCGATTTTGACGAAATTTGGTACAGCGATAGCTTGCATCCCGGGGAACGACATAGGCTACTGCGTTTATCCCGGAAAACCAAAGAGTTCCCACGGGATTTTTAAAAACCTAAATCCACGCGAACGAAGTCGCGGGCATGATCTAGTTCTACAATAATTCTAACTTATCTTACAATCCCAATGTTTACAATGATTTAACGTTTTAATTCTGAACTTTCTTTGCGAACAATATAATAATCCTGTGACAATAAATTATTATTTAAACTGACTCCATAATGAAAGGGCTTCGCTAAAATTAACATGCAAAACAACGCTGTACACAAAAATCTAATTTGCATATATCCTAAAATAAACAGATTGCGAACTTAATTTAAATAAGGGTAAATCTATATGAATATGCAACGCAAGGGATCTAGTTCAAGTTTAATTTAGGTCAAATAAAATAATTTAAAAATCCTTTAGCTGCTATGTTTCATTCTGCAATGAGTATAAAATAATTCGCTATAATATTATTCATTTAGTTAGGTATTTAAATATGTTCATATTATGTTCTTTTCATGAATACTTTTTATCTTCTTTGTTGTACTTATTCTACCCTCTACAACCTCTCGCACTGCCAAGGGTCACTGATAGAGATCTGTTATAGAGATAAGTGATTCCTTGTCAACTTTTACTTTCTTTTCCTCTGTATTGTAAATGTTTTTGGTACAAATAAAAAATAAAATCCATACTAATATTATAAATGCGAAAGTGTGTTTGTCTGTCTGTATTTCTGTTCACGGCCCATCCGTTCAACCGATTTTAACGAAATTTGGTACAGGGATAGCATGCATCCCGGGGAAGGACATAGGTTACTTTTTATCCCGAAAAATCAAAGAGTTCCCACGGGATTTTTGAAAAACCTCAATCCACGCGGGCGAAGCTGCGGGCAACATCTAGTAAATAATAAATAAATGCCAACGGTAATACCACAAAAAAAAATTAAACCAGTTTAAATAGTAGGTATAAAAATAAATTAACGTTTTGACATTTTGTTGAATAGGAAATCTGTCAAATATGTAAATAAAGACGCGTTTAACGCTTGTTCAAATTTTTAGGCTAGTGTCGAGTTATTCCAATCATGTTCCAATCAAACTTTTTTAATTTTTTTACTGAGAGGTACCGCTGACAACCGCTTTTTATGAGACCAAGTTTTAACCTACAACCGTCATTAGTCCGTGAGAATTAGTGAGGTCCGGTTTTACGTCGACTTCGTTTCTATATTATGTTATCTTTCTCTCTAAATATTGCAAATCGGGTCGGCGAAAATATATTAGTTAGAGTAAATAAATGAATGAAATAATTTATTATATAATAATATAACTTAGCTACAATATGGTACAATTGGCAGAGCGTTAACTCAGGTTTAAACACACGCAGCGCGCGACTGCAGCGCGACGCGACGCGGCGAGACGGGGCGCGGGCGTTACGAGTTATAGCATAAAGTACAAAATATACACATTAAGACGCTCACTGTAAAAATAGTATGTGATAGTACGACCACAGATAACTAACTTTCAAGTTCAGAAGGATCACTCCGCATAGATCTTTAAATAAAATAGTTACTCTTACGACGATCCAAGAAAGTGCAATTCAACTCGAACAGTGTTGCCGTTGCGATCTAAAATTTAATAAGTGCCTCCTTTTCTATTGCGTAAATTCCTGTCTTTTATCTCTCTCTCTATCTCTCTCATAAAAGGAAGTCTTGCAAAATTTAACACGCGTGCGCGCACTCAGACATCCTGTCGTGCAGTCACCATCGCCAAGTCGCTTCCGTCGCGCTTGTGTCTGTTAAAGCCTTAAACAGTATATGCGGCAAAACGAAGCCAAGGATGCGTCTTGTTTATCTACGCTTCTATTCAATGAGTCACAACTCAAACTAAACACTGGCTCTTTACAGTACAGTCAGTCATGAATGATAAAGTTATACCTAAATAACCTTTTGGCCGCAATTTCGACCGCATTGACATGTTTTTTTAATCTCGTAGCAGCCCTTGGGAACAAATCATCAACTCGTCGCCGGTCCACTACTGAGACGGGTTCCCACAGTCTGCCGCGCTGGCCCAGTGCGGATATGCAGACTTCACACACCTTTGAGAACACTATGAAAAAGTCTCAATGCGAGTTTCCTACATGTTTTCCTTCACCGCTAAACAAGTAATATTTAAATGCTTAAAACGCATATAATTCTGAAAAGCTAGAGGTTCATGCCCAGGATCGAACCCCGAACTCCCGAATAGATGGCTGACGTCATAAACACTAGGCTGTCATAGTCTTTTTTCAGTTTAAAGTGTTTCATATTCGAAAAAAACCTTTTTCATATGAGTACTTTAGGTAGATATATCTTTGTTGTACCTATTTAACTCCCTTTACATCCTCTCGTGCTTCCAAAGTACTTTGTTGTACCTATTCTACTCCCTTTACAACCTCTCGTACTGCCAAGGGTCATGGTAGAGATCTCTTGTAGAGATAAGTACTTCACTGTCCACTTTTTCTTTCTTTTTCCCTTTATTGTTACAACTTTTTGGTACAAATAAAACACTATTCTTATCAGTCATTTCAATATTCATATTCCAAAAATGATGTTCCGGTTTGTTTCAGTATATCTTATTCCTTTATCTCTAAATAGCTCTTCAGATGTTTGAGACATAGGCAATCATTGGCGTGTCATGTACAATATTGTACTGCAATATCTGAGGATGACTGTACAATGTGATACATGATTTGATTCGGAAAATACGCGTGAGGAAAATATTTGGAGAGATGGAAATAGAAATGGAAATACAGAAATAGGTTAGTTAAAAGCATAACTAATTTGTTAAATTCAAACATTCCTATGTCAAATTCTCCAAACGTTTTTAAGCATTTTTGCCATAATGCTATATGATAAGCTTTAACTTAATACTGGGTCCAAAATTTTGAGATTCTGCATACAGGATGTAATAAAGACGCTAGCAAAAACAAAGACAGGTGATAGTACTGATGATTACTGATAAGATACCAAAAAAACGCGAATGAAAATAAACCCCGTATTTTTAAAAGTTCGCAATGTATTGCAAATTAAACATCTAACTAACCCTAGTAGGTCAACAAACGTGGCGTAAATAGTCGTCTACGACACGGCATTGACCCCGAGTTTTAGCTATACATTGCGGGTTTGAAAAATACTAAATCACTATAACTACAAGCATAATGCAAATGGTTATTGTTATCGAATTGTGTTTAGGTAGTTTAGTAATAGCGCTAAGATTATGCTAATGCGTTTTAATTACAACCTGTATAAATTTTCCTAATTTAGCGTTAGATCACCACAAAGAAATAATTTTCAGAAATTCCAGACAATCGACGCTGGGTATAGGTACATAGCGTATGGGTAATCTATAAGTATAAAAGGAAAAGCTAACCGACTTTCTAACTGACTGATCTATCAACGCACAGCTCAAACCACTGAATAGATCGTGCTGTGGCATGCAGATACCTATTATGACGTAGGCATCCGCTAAGAAAGGATTTTTGAAAATTCAACCCCTAAGGTGGTAAAATAGGGGTTTGAAATCTATGTAGTCCACGCGGACGAAGTCGCGAGCATAAGCTAGTAAATTAATATATCTATTAGAAACAACTAAGTAATATTTTAAATGCATAGAATAGATTTTAAATTTCATTGAACCAAATAATAAAATTCTCCAAACGTTTACAATAGCACGTGGCAATGTGTGTGCGTAAGCAGACGTAGGTATGTATCTTTTAATCAATGACGTCATCCTTGGAAATTACTGCATAAATGATAGCGTTTATGCTTACGTATGTAGGTGAAACATTCGTTTAAGATCTAAACACTATTTATATACTTACCTACTATTCTCCGGGATGCAAGCTATCTCTGTACCAAATTATCAAAATCGATCAAACGCATGAGCCGTGAGTAGGTATCATTACCAGTAGAGCACACTGCAATTCATTTGCTCTGAAATAAGTTATCCTCAGGGATTTAAATGTTCCACTAGATGCGGCGCTTCATAGTAACATGTTCCAACGAAAATCGGTATCCGCACTCCTGTTAATAGTAATTTGCTTTATACTTGCTTCCCACGGTGCGTGTTATTGCGGACGGACGCGGACCAGCCTGCGCCGAAGCACCACGGGAAGAGTATCGTCTGTGGCAGCACAGTACACGTCCGTCAAGGTGCGTCCGATCCGCGGGAGTCGATTACTTCAGATGGCTTCAAATCTTAAGACCCATTAAGACTGACACGCACCGTTGGAAGAGCCTTGTGAACGGGTGCGTGGATGTCCATGGTCGTCCGACCGTGCGTGATAATCCGCAGAATCACGCACCGTGGGAAGCCGGTAGACGCAGTCCGTTTCCACGAACATAGATAAGTTAGAACTGACTAGGTATAGGTACTACAGCTCCCAATACTGAAATATGATAACATGAATAAAATGTAACTCTCTCTCTTATTCCGTTTGCCGTGGAGACCCTAAGGGCCATGGAGTCTTAGTGCAAACAATTTTTAACGCGACATTTCAACGCGATTAATAGCCTCATCTAGTGACAGAAGGGCTGGCTCATTTTTTGCGCAACGGATTAGCCTGGCTGTCTAGCGCGGAAATAAAGCCAGTATTCTTGGCAGCATTCCACGCGGGCATGATTTGATTGAATTAGATAAGGCTAGTTTTAAGTTTTAATGTAGTATTTTCATTTAAAAAAACGTGAATAGTAATTTAGAGTATTCGCGCGAGTTTTATTTACACAAAGATACTGCGGACAGGAGTTCGTTGAAACATGTTGCTACTATGAAGCGCCGCATCTAGTGGAACATTTATATCGCTGGTTATCCTGTTATGTTAAAATGTGTCTTGACAGGGTCGCGGGAAGGTCAACACGTGATCAGACACGTGTTTCCGCTTCTTTCAGGAAGTTGTCGACAATAGGTTGCTTTATTTGCGGAAACATGCGTAGGGTTTGCAGATGAGCTGGTTTGGAAGCTTTTTGAGGCAATTTTTTAAATTTATGTATTACTAGCTGATGCCCGTGACTTCGTCCGCGTGGATTTACATTTTTCAAAATCCTGCGGGAACTCTTTGATTTTCCGGGCTAAAAGTAGCCTATGTGTATAATCTATGTGTAGCCAGGGTATGATCTATCTCCATTCCAAATTTCATCCAAGTCCGTTCAGCCGTTATTGCGTGATTGAGTGACAGAAATTTACATTTTCACATTTATAATATTATAGTAGGATAATCATCGACTCAGGATCAAACCGACAGATTCCTCACTCTAGTTCACTCTGCCGACAGTCCCAACAGATTTAATACAAAGAGTAATAACCAACCAACGCCTAATATAAAACTCCCCAAATATTAGGCAGTGAAATGACCTTTATTTGTGCGTTTGTGGCCTTGAAGACGTCCTGAGGACATTTTGCGACTCCATATTCCCAACATTGCGAATGTTAACTGTTTATCCCAGCCAAAAATCTCGGTTTCTCTGGCCTTCATATAAAACAGTTTGTACCTACCTACTTTATTCTTCGCAATATGAAACTTAGTAATCCTCTGAAATACTTCGGAGTGGAACAAAGACATTGCGAGGTTTTGTCGTATGAAAGTATTATAAAATGTAAGTACACGTTTTATTATAACCACGGTTACAATGTCGCAAATGGTAAAAAGTTGCCAGAAATGTATTCATAGGGTTGCTAAATTTTTCACAGATACAGAAAGAAAATGTTTTTATTTTTATTAGTAACGATTTTTATTAGTAAAGATATTTTAAATATGTCAGGCACTTTTTTATATTTTGTGCGAGAACATACGGAGTCTACCTTTTAAAATCCTACAAATTATTAAATTGCCATATTTTATTTTAAAACATGCCTTTAGCAAATATTTTGTAAGTACAAGAAAATATACAGTCAAGACCCATTTTGAACAACGCCTAAATAACATGTATTAATCCAGCGGGCATATTAGAACTACAGGGAAAATGCATGCAAAAATCTAATTATCTTACATAATAAGTTAGTTATGAAGATAATTAGATTGGTTGCATTTTCCCGGTAGTTGCAATTGCCTCGCTAGACTCTACCTACTATCACAGTCCCAAAGTAGTTACTAAACAATATAGGTCAGAGGAATAGGTATGAAACGCATAAGGCGCAAGAGACGCGACTAACGCAAGCATACAGTCTACAGACAATTTGCATGCCGTTATAATAGGTAGGTACTATAATAGCAAGATTCGTCCGGATTAGGATTGATGTGAAAACACTGTCCTCACGAGTTTTTACGCACGTTCGTGGCACTGCCCGGTTAACCCCTAGCAGCCCCTAGCATAAAAATTTTATAAAGTTAAAGTAAAGTAAAAGTAAAATATGCTTTATTGTACACCAAAATCAAAACAATAGAAATATAACAAAGATAGCATGTACAATAGGCGGCCTTATCGCTAAAATAGCGATCTCTTCCAGGCAACCTTAGGGTAGAGGATATTATAAAAATCAAAGAAAGCGGAAGGGGTGTACACACACTATTCCTCTCTTATTTACTGTTTATTATATATATATAATAAACAGTAAATAAGAGAGGAATAGACGACAGATAAGTGGAACCCAAAGTAAAAAATTTAACTGCTCTCATGTAAAATTGCGGACTTGTAGATCCGACATTGTTGATAAGTCGGTGATATTTTGACACCGCGACAGATAGACTCGGCTCGTAAAACGTAAACGCAGCTTACAACGCCGCACAATCGGAGTGGAATTTCCGCTCGATTTGTCTGTAGCAGTACCACTAGCGTCGAGATAAATGGAGGAGCTGGCGAACAAAACGGTGTTGAGACTTGACATTTGTCTGTAATTGTACCATTTTGATCGATATCGCCAACATAGTATTCAATTTCAGCACATAATACTATCACGGTCCCGAAGTAGCTACTAGAGGTCAGAGCAGTAAGAGATACAAAAGGCGCAAAAAGCAAAAGCAACGAATATTTTAATACGAAAAGACTTCAGTCTATTAGCGTCAGGCGTCAGTACTATACGCAAGATTCGCCTTCAGCTCATTATTCAGGAGAAAATAGCCACCAGTCCGTAGAAGAACATCGTGGCTAAAGAATTTATGCCAATGGTACGGAAAGAGTATCCGATCTCTTTGCCGAGCAGCAGTGTCCATTTCAAGGTGCAGATAGCCCTAATGATTGCCAACCTCCGATAAGAGACGACATTTCAAGAAGAAGATGGTTTCAGATTTGTATTCAGTGGTTCGAAATCATCTGGATTAAAGAAAAAAAGTATTTTGATCAGATTTGTAACTACACCGTTGTTTGGCAGCTCCTCAATGTAGCTCTAAGCGCTAAGCACAGCTTTCCATAACAAACGGCTTATGTTAACGAGAGGAAATACCCCAATGGTAGACCACAGGCCGTGATGTACATGATATCTTACACCATTGCCTCAGTTAAATGGAGTGTGTAATCGGAGACAGATTGCGTTGAAACCTCTTGCCCGACCCCAAACGGGATAAACACGGCCCGATTAGTCAAGTTACTTGGATTACGGCCAACAATCATCGATAAAACTGGATGTATTGGCTCGAGAAAAAGATCTATTGAAGAGCGTAACCTCGTTTTTTCTTTATTAATTTTTATTACATACTAGTTTTTAACCGCGACTTCGTCCACTCGTCCACATGTACATCACTCGAGGATCATATAACACCGGGATACACAGTTTCCCTGTATCTCCTATGGTTTTGGATTTCCCCATACTGATTTCTATCCCAGTTAAGAAAAACACCCCGAATATCAGAGAAAGAATTTTCAGAATCAGATCGTTTATGTTCATGCATCCAATCTTACAAACTTTACCTCTTTATAACATTAGTGTAAAAAGATGTTTTTATAATTTAACATGATTTGTGTTAATTTGGATTTAAAACTAGCTGACCCGCCTCTGCTCTGCTCTAGCAAAAATTCTACCTTAAGTGTCTACTACCTTACAGAGTTTTTTTCGCCGCAGTAGGGTACAAAACCTGTAGGTACTAGTTTAGCTAGGCTAATAGTTCAATCGCGGAGCTGGAACGAGAGCTGGACGCTGACGCCCACCTGCTCCGCAGAAGAAGACAGGGGTGAAGAAGGAGACATTATGCTCACCTTCTCCCACCTTTGGTATTGGGTGTAAAACTGTGCCGGTTCAAGGTCAGGACGTCTCAGTCGCATCCGATATCCGGGTCCTGAGACGCCTTTACTTAACGCGGATGGTACCGCTGTTTTTTAAGTGGGTATGCTGAAGGCTGTAAAAATTTCCAGTGAGTCCCACAAACCCGCTCTTATGCGGCATGCGTTGCATTTTTACCAGCGGGAAAAAAGGCTAATAGTTCAACAATAGGTTTGAACTAGAGGTGTCAAATACAGGTTCATGTGTGTATCACAATATTATCACGTGTTACAGACAAATATTTAATAATTATTAACGTTACATTATTTTGTTACAAAAAAAAAATTGCTTGAACCGTGAGGCGCAAGCAGAAAAATGGGTGCAATCGATTTTCGACCTTATTGACATACGTCAGAAAACAGCATTTTAGCAATCTATGAATTATACTGAGCAAGAATATGACAAAAAACAACTTTCTCATAACCGTCAATAAGGTCGAGATTTGCTTGCACCGATTTCACCATGAGGCGCAAGCAGATAAATGGGTGCAAGCGATTTCCGACCTTATTGACATAGGGAACAACATTTTAACAATCTATGAATGATACCTACTGAACAAGAATATGACAAAAAACAACTTTCTCATAACCGTCAATAAGGTCGAGAACTAGGGTATAGCTTGTATTTAACTCGATTGATTTAAATTTTAAATTTTACTCTTAATAGGTTGGGTGCATACCTTCGCGACAGGTCGAAATGACAATCGGGGAGGGAATGCCCCGCACACCCGCACGGCCCCTGTGCTAACCCAGTGCGGGCGAGCGAGGGTGACGTGCGGGTGTGCGGGGTGTCACCCCCGCCTCATACCCCGATTGCCATCTCAACCTGTCGCGGAATACAGTACCTAGTACCTACCTATGTATGTAAAAATAAAAACAAGTAGAACGATAAAGCAATGTCAAGTAGATACCTACAATACAATAGGTAGGTAAGTTTACCTAGTTACCTATAAAAAAATCTTTTTAGTAGGTAACTACTATATTTATTATCATACATTTCTACATATTTATTATCATACGAATTATAAAATGATGATGATGATTTCTAAAAAGAACAATACCACTTCACGTACCTAACCTATTACCTATAATACTTAAATGTATGATAATACCTACACTTTGAAAAACATTTTCTCATACGATTTATAAAATGACGCAAGTATTTCCAAAAAGAACAAATCTACTATAATAGGTATTATTAACGCGCGACACAAATCTATCACAACACAAAAATGTACCTAATCTACATTATTTTGCCTAATCTACATTACAATTATTCGCATTAAATATTTATCGACACTCAAGTTCACAAATAAATAAAACTGCATTCAAAATTTATTACGAAACAAACAAAATGATAAAAATATTAGCCGCATACTCGTATCATCACAGTCAACATGTAACAGGCCAATACGAAAATTCGATGTAATAATTATTCACCGTCGAATATCGACGATATTTGTATTCAGCTGTACCTACCTAATATATTTTATTCTAATATCGTCGCTCGGTCGCGCCGCGCGCGGCGTATCAAAGATCGAACGCCTGAGTTATTTTTTAGGAAGGATTTTCTCAAATTTTCACTACTTATTATATATTGTATTCAATTTTGTTTTAATCTAAAAACGAATATCTTGAATACATTTATATATTTAATAAATTTATTAGGTACATTATTTTTTGACACCTCTAGTTTGAACTATGTTAGTCCGCTCTTATAAATTCTTTATTACCTATATTATTGAAACCGTTACGTAGGTACCTACTTTCCAAACAGAGATTATAAGGGTATCGCTGGAGACTCATAATCTCATCGTTCAATAATGTAATACCTAATTAGTATTCTGCTAACGATCTATTTTCGTTTTTAGTGGCATTAAATATATAATTTTAGAAATAAGCTTTAAGATGGGATCGCGTCGACCGAGTGATATTAGAAAAATTTGTAAAAAGTCGATTAAACTGGGGTCAGATGGGGCACAGTATTTTCCAAACATCAGCATCGAGATGTCTTTTCTTCCAAGATTGCTCAGTCCTTGAAAACCAAAGTCTGTGCGTGTTGCATGTGAAGACTTTGGTCTTCAAGCACTGCGGAATTTATTTTTTAATAAAACACATTATTATAAAATGTTTCACATAAAAGTCCCAATTATTATTTTACTGTCTTCAAGAATGGGTATAGTATTTTTTATTATTATTTAATAATAAAATTAACACCAATTTACTCAGTGTATTAATACTGGGCAAGCTAAGGCAAGCTATGAAAATAAATGTGACAGAACAGACGTATGGCGTTAACTCATAAAATGTGGTCGAAAGCGGATGTAAGTACGGCATTCACGAGCGGTGTGGACTTCCGGTTTTTCTCCTTTGTCATGGTGTGGTCATGGTCTAATAATGAAGTCTACTGAAACGTTTCCTGGGTCGGTACGAAGAGGATTTTTTTGTTTCTCCACAGAACATGACGTATCTCGATCGCATTTGTCGACCAATTAATTTATCTGAAATGCCTTTAAATATTCCCTTTGAAATTTTTGCTCAGTTGTTTGGATAGAGGGAAGGCCGAAATTACTTTACGAAGATGCTCAAATGTTGTATAGGTTTATGTGCCTATTTACATATATACAGTCAGTATTCTTAATGATATTTGGCTAATGGTATTTCATGCTGTAATACTGAGGAAATAAATGGAACCTAAAAATAGATAGGTCTACAAACATTTATTATAATATCTCAGCCGATAATGTTAGTTGAATAATATGACACAGGAGTAAAAGTATCGTATCCAATATCGTACTCATAGGTTAAATGGATGGACCGGATAAAGCGGATGTTGCAACCACAAAGGCAGTGGAGGCCGCAAAGGTAACATATTTTGTAATTTTACGAACTGAATGGTTACGACCCCTCGATTAGTACTAAAAACCGGCCAAGTGCGAGTCAGGATCGCGCAATGAGGGTTCCGTACTACAGTCGTATTTCTTCGACATTTTTCAGGATAATTCAAAAACTATGATACATAAAAATAAATAAAAATCTGTTTTAGAATGCACAGGTGAAGACCTTTCATATGATACCCCTCTTGATATAGTTATCTTACTTAAAAAAATTGAAAATACTAATTATTAGTTCATGACCACAATTTAATGTGTTTTGTGTGATGTAACCACAAATTCACGGTTTTCAGATTTTTCCCCAAATGTCAGCTATAAGATCTACCTACCTGCCAAATTTCATGGTTCTAGGTCAACGGGAAGTACTCTGTAGGTTTCTTGACAGACAGACAGACAGACAGACAGACAGACAGACAGACAGACAGACAGACAGACAGACAGACAGACAGACAGACAGACAGACAGACAGACAGACAGACAGACAGACAGACAGACAGACAGACAGACAGACAGACAGACAGACAGACAGACAGACAGACAGACAGACAGACAGACAGACAGACAGACAGACAGACAGACAGACAGACAGACAGACAGACAGACAGACAGACAGACAGACAGACAGACAGACAGACAGACAGACAGACAGACAGACAGACAGACAGACAGACAGACAGACAGACAGACAGACAGACAGACAGACAGACAGACAGACAGACAGACAGACAGACAGACAGACAGACAGACAGACAGACAGACAGACAGACAGACAGACAGACAGACAGACAGACAGACAGACAGACAGACAGACAGACAGACAGACAGACAGACAGACAGACAGACAGACAGACAGACAGACAGACAGACAGACAGACAGACAGACAGACAGACAGACAGACAGACAGACAGACAGACAGACAGACAGACAGACAGACAGACAGACAGACAGACAGACAGACAGACAGACAGACAGACAGACAGACAGACAGACAGACAGACAGACAGACAGACAGACAGACAGACAGACAGACAGACAGACAGACAGACAGACAGACAGACAGACAGACAGACAGACAGACAGACAGACAGACAGACAGACAGACAGACAGACAGACAGACAGACAGACAGACAGACAGACAGACAGACAGACAGACAGACAGACAGACAGACAGACAGACAGACAGACAGACAGACAGACAGACAGACAGACAGACAGACAGACAGACAGACAGACAGACAGACAGACAGACAGACAGACAGACAGACAGACAGACAGACAGACAGACAGACAGACAGACAGACAGACAGACAGACAGACAGACAGACAGACAGACAGACAGACAGACAGACAGACAGACAGACAGACAGACAGACAGACAGACAGACAGACAGACAGACAGACAGACAGACAGACAGTCAGACAGACAGTCAGACAGACAGGTAGACAGACAGGTAGACAGACAACAAACTGATCCTATAAGGGTTCCGTTTTTGCTTTTGAGGTACGGAACCCTAAAAAGGAAACTAATTTGGACGTATTTTCTGAAAAATCCTTTCGTTTATCAAAAATCCCGTCCGATTATAACTAAGCTAAACTAATATTTAAATAGCTGCGTTTCAAATCATAATCATAATATTAAAATGCGGTAGTATGGCCCATTTAACCAATTTTGAACAGGTACAGAGATAGCTTGCATCACAGAGAAGTCCTTCTCTGTGAAATTAGGCTTTTGATCGCAGAAAATCAATAAGTTATAAAAATATTTTAAAAAGTAGCAACTAAGTACGTTTATTCTAGTTATACACAGGGATACAAGATCTAAGTTTTTCAAAGCGGCCAATACTGAATAAGCTTTCACTAGACAAACTATCGAAAAGTCTATTGCCTTGCACATATTTTCAAATAATATTTTCGTAAACACGGACCTATACAAAAAAAGAATCGAACCCCATTTTGATGTTCTAAAAATAGCACAGTGAAGAAATCTCGAGTAAGATGAAATGAAAAAAAATGGAAATGTCGGTTCGAAGCGAAACTGCCTGAAATATTTTATGAACGCCTCTGCTCCTGCTCATGAAATAGCGTATGCAAACAGTAGGTATTTTAAAAAATGTAGGACGAAGTTTATCGTCAGTATGCAAAAGCATATTTTTATTTACCTGTTACTAGATGATCCCCGCGACTTAATCCGCGTAAGTTTCGGTTTCTTGAAAATCACATTGATTTTCTGGGTCAAAAAAAGATTCCGACGAATTGAGAACCTCTTCCTTTTTTTGAAGTCGGTTAAAAAGTAGTCTACGTCCTTCCCCGGGATGCAAGTTATCCCTCGCGATATTTTTTTTAACACTTTAAATTCTAATCTAAATATATAAAAGGAAAAGCTGACTGACTGGGTGACTGGCTGACTGACTGACTGGTCTTACTGACTGACTGATCTATCAACGCACAGCTCAAACTACTGGACGGACCGGGCTGAAATTTGGCCTGCGGATAGCTATTACGACGTAGACATCCGCTAAGTAAGGATTTTTGGAAATTCAACCCCTAAAAGGATAAAATAGGGGTTTCAAATTTGTGTAGTCCCTGCGGACGAAGTCGGGAGTGTAAGCTAGTTTATTTATATTTATGAATATTTCAAAATCTAGATGGACCGTCGAGAACTTTTCATAAACTCTATCGACAATGAGGCGTCATGGAGGAAATGAAATCACCTCTAATGCATCTAGAGTGCGACTTTACTCGTAAACTTGGCCACGACTAGGGTGACCATTTGTTGCTTTTTTCGGAAAATAACGCTTTATTTTACTTACATACAAGCTCTTAAGAATCGTTCATAAATATGATTTTTATTGTTGTGTGAAAAGATATTAGCCAATGATGATAAACCACATGAGGATTGATTCTCTCCTGAGCATGAAGTTTGTAAAACTATCCCATCCAATTCAACCCATCAGCCTGTTTGCGTCCATTGCTGGACATAAGCCTTTCCAAGAGCGCGCCACCAAACACGGCCCTCCGCCTTCCTCATCCACCCGCTCCCCACCACCTTCTTCAGGTCATCGGTCCAGCGGGCTGGAGGTCGTAAAACTATACCAAATTGAATACAGAAACTGAATAGTAATGAGTACCACGTTATCTTCTCGCATACACAGAGGTCCAAACTGTATGAGATGGTAACCCTTGGAATCAAGTGGTATTTCGGAAGTACATAATATTATATATATATATATATATGTAATCTTGCCGAGGCAGTTATATTCTTTATCAACTTCGATGCTAACATTTCCGACGGTGACGGGCCTAGATGATGCCCGCGACTTCGTTTGCGTGGATTTAGGTTTTTAAAAATCACGTGGGAATTCTTCGATTTTTCAGGATAAAAAGTAGCCTATATAAGGACATAGGATCATAGAAGCCTATGTAAGGACATTTGCAATTTTGCATCCCGGGGCAGGCCATCTATAGCTGTACCATATTCCGTCAAAATCGGTTGAACGGATGGGCCGCGAAAGGCTAGCAGACAGACAGACAGACAGACACACTTTCGCATTTATAATATTAGTATGGAAGTATGGATTTGTACCATAACAGAAAAATAGCTCGTATAAAACGTGTGCGGATTATGGAACCGAACTGAAACTCTTACCGGAATCTTTAATGCCACAACAAGGATGGTAACCCTATAACAGACGCAATAAATTAAGATTACTAGCGTCGACTTGCAGTCAAGTGCAAATTCTCATTTCGATTTCGACGTCAGTAGACTTTTTTTATTGGCGAGGTTTAATTACTATTCATCCTATTAGAGTCGGGTGAAATGACGCAATAGATGTTATCGTAAAAGCCTTGTCCTAGGCAAGTGAGGTGCAGTGATAGCCTAGTGGTCATGACGTCAGCCTTCTATTTGAGAGGTCAGGGGTTCGATCCCGGGAACGCACTTCTGACTTTACGGAGTAAACCTTTAAGCAATTAAATACATATATATGCCTCTCCTCGGATCGTTGTTGCAGTATAGACGTGTTTCTTGTTCAATAAATAAAAATAAATCGAAAGTTTGCAAATTAAATCACTAAACAAATTAGGAGTGCATAAAGTGTTACAACTAAAAGTGCCAACCCGTTTACTCAGTTTCTTCTGGACATGCAAAAGTGCACCCTATCGTCATCGGAGAAAGAAACAACACTGCTGTACAAAGCGACCTGACTATGGGACTGAATAAAGCCGACGACGCTGTGCGAATTTAACTCCAAACGCTAACGTCATAAGGGTAAATCTACATTGCAATCAGCCTGAATCGACGATATCTTATAATTCTCTGCTACCCTGGTACTTTTTATGAACATGACTGGCCGAGCGTCGTCACCGTCGCCCGCTACTCCTCGCTCCCGTACACTACAACACAGTGACTCAGAGCCAGCGCTGAGCTCGCCTACCGACACAAACGTTTCCCGTTCGAAGCGCAAGTTTGACGGTAAAGATGATTACGAGTCACGATCTATTTTAGCGGAGATGCGTATGATGTTCTTGTCTTTCACTGTGGAACAAGATAAAAAATTGAACAAAATACAGGAATCAATAAATGAAATTAGGACGCAAAATACCGAAATATTCAAAAGTATTGAATTTTTATCACAGGAACATGATGAGTTTAAAAACCGATTGGACAAGTTTGAGGCCGAGCGAAAAGAGCATTTATCTTATATTTCTTCTCTTGAGAATAAAATCGAAAACTTAGAAAAGAAATCCGTGAACACTTGCGTTGAGCTTCGAAATATTTCAAAATTAAAGCAAAATGAGTCAAAGACCGACCTACAGGATATCATTACTCTTTTGGGCTCTAAACTTTCTTTGAATATACAACCCTCGGACATTAAGGATATTTATAGATCATATGCAAAATCAGAGACCCACAAGCCGATTGTTGTAGACTTCACAAGTGCCCTAATGAAAGAAAATCTCATTTCGAACTTTAAAAAGTTTAATAAAATAAACACCGGCCGGAGATTCAATACCACGAATATTAACATAGCAGGCCCCACTCGACCGATTTACTTATCCGAGCTACTAACCCGAAAGAGTAAAAGAATCTTTTTCTTGGCGCGGGATTTTGCAAAAACACATGAGTATTCATTCTGCTGGACCGCTCGTGGGCATATATACCTACGTAAACAAGAGGGTGCTCCGCAAATACGCGTAGATTCTGAAGAGGACTTAGCTAAATTAAAGACAGCATGACTAGCAATAGCAACTGGATATTTAGATGCCTCTTTGCAATGTTATAATAGTGTAATGCTCAACTGGTCTTACGATTTTTGTATATTATGTTTTATTTTTATGCTAAACTTGTTTTGTGCCTCAGAATTGCAAAACCCTCGTTTTTATACAAATAACGCGATTTTACTACACAAACAAACACACCTACATATTATACAATTATTACAACACTTTTTTACTAATTTTATATACACATTTTTATACACTTCTATACAAAATATCATATATACACATTTTTATATAACTTCTGCTTCCAGCAACATTAAGAACTTGCCATTATATATACACCATGGTCCAACCTTTTATAATAACTTCTTAATGACAAATACACGCATACGAGTGAATTATATTATAAAATCAAGACCCACTAATAAACTAACTTGTCGATGGAAATTGAAACTTATAATTTTGCAATTGGTTTTTAAAACTGCTCATTCCTTTAATAGTTCATCTATAGTAATTTTAGTTTTTAGCGCTGGATTTTGACTATAGAGATATTATTGCAGATCTCCAAAATGTAGGTAATATGACCTCGTATGAGTGTGAAGCCGAACTATGTAGTAACTATATCCCAAACAATAAAAAATCGTTAAAAATCTTCCAAATGAATATTCGTAGCATAAACTCAAATTATGACGGGTTACAGGTCCTATTAAAACGAATAAGCTTACAATTAGATATCATTGTTTTAACAGAATGTTGGCTTAAAAACATCAACCAAATACCTACTTTAACCGGGTATACAACTCATTGCACAAAAGATTTGATAAATCGTTGCGATGGAGTCATACTATATATAAAGAATGAAATTAAATGTACTATATCTTTCCCAAAACTGCTTGATGCGAGTTCGATAATGTGTAACT